>NC_091970.1:13393332-14070499 GCF_036711975.1 Onthophagus taurus
TTGTGATATTCAGGCGCCAAATGACATCTTGGAGCGTGTTGGAGATAAAAAACAAAATGTGCCCAAAACGTGATATTATGACGTTACACGCCGTTCTGAGCCATGTTTGAACTTTCTATCACTTTTGGTTCCGATAATTCTGTTGACCATATTTGTGATATTCAGGCGCCAAATGACATCTTGGAGCGTGTTGGTGATAAAAAACAAAATGTGCCCAAAACGTGATACTATGACGCTATACGCCGTTCTGAGCCATGTTTGAACTTTCTATCACTTTTGGTTCCGATAATTCTGTTGACCATATTTGTGATATTCAGGCGCCAAATGACATCTTGGAGCGTGTTGGAGATAAAAAACAAAATGTGCCCAGAACGTGATATTATGACGTTATACGCCGTTCTGAGCCATGTTTGAACTTTCTATCACTTTTGGTTCCGATAATTCTGTTGGCCATATTTGTGATATTCAGGCGCCAAATGACATCTTGGAGCATGTTGGAGATAAAAATCCAAATGTGCCCAAAACGTGATATTGTGACGTTATACGCCGTTCTGAGCCATGTTTGAACTTTCTATCACTTTTCGTTCCGGTAATTCTGTTGACCATATTTGTGATATTCAGGCGCCAAATGACATCTTGGAGCATGTTGGAGATAAAAAACAAAATGTGCCCAAAACGTGATATTATGACGTAATACGCCGTTCTGAGCCATGTTTGAACTTTCTATCACTTTTGGTTCCGATAATTCTGTTGGCCATATTTGTGATATTCAGGCGCCAAATGACATCTTGGAGCATGTTGGAGATAAAAATCCAAATGTGCCCAAAACGTGATATTATGACGTTATACGCCGTTCTGAGCCATGTTTGAACTTTCTATCACTTTTGGTTCCGGTAATTCTGTTGACCATATATGTGATATTCAGGGACCAAATGACATATTGGAGCATGTTTTAGATAAAAAACAAAATGCGCCCAAAACGTGATATTATGACGTTATACGTCGTTCTGAGACATGTTTGAACTTTCTATCACTTTTGGTTCCGATAATTCTGTTGGCCATATTTGCGATATTCAGGGGCCAAATGTCACATTGGAGCATGTTAGAGATAAAAAACAAAATGTGCCCAATACGTGATATTATGACGTTATACGCCGTTCTGAGCCATGTTTGAACTTTCTATCACTTTTGGTTCCGATTATTCTGTTGACCATATTTGTGATATTCAGGCGCCAAATGACATCTTGGAGCGTGTTGGAGATAAAAAACAAAATGTGCCCAAAACGTGATATTATGACGTTATACGCCGTTCTGAGCCATGTTTGAACTTTCTATCACTTTTGGTTCCGATTATTCTGTTGACCATATTTGTGATATTCAGGCGCCAAATGACATCTTGGAGCGTGTTGGAGATAAAAAACAAAATGTGCCCAATACGTGATATTATGACGTTATACGCCGTTCTGAGCCATGTTTGAACTTTCTATCACTTTTGGTTCCGATAATGTTGACCATATTTGTGATATTCAGACGCCAAATGACATCTTGGAGCATGTTGGAGATAAAAAACAAAATGTGCCCAAAACGTGATATTATGACGTTATACGCCGTTCTGAGCCATGTTTGAATTTTCTATCACTTTTGGTTCCGATAATTTTGGTGACCATATTTGTGATTTTCAGGGGCCAAATGACATCTTGGAGCATGTTGGAGATCAAAATCCAAATGTGCCCAAAACGTGATATTATGACGTTATACGCCGTTCTGAGCCATGTTTGAATTTTCTATCACTTTTGGTTCCGATAATTCTGTTGGCCATATTTGCGATATTCAGGGGCCAAATGTCACATTGGAGCATGTTGGTGATAAAAAACAAAATGCGTCCAAAACGTGATATTATGTCGTTATACGCCGTTCTGAGACATGTTTGAACTTTCTATCACTTTTGGTTCCGATAATTCTGTTGGCCATATTTGCGATATTCAGGGGCCAAATGTCACATTGGAGCATGTTGGAGATAAAAAACAAAATGTACCCAATACGTGATATTATGACGTTATACGCCGTTCTGAGCCATGTTTGAACTTTCTATCACTTTTGGTTCCGATAATTCTGTTGGCCATATTTGCGTTATTCAGGGGCCAAATGTCACATTGGAGCATGTTGGAGATAAAAAACAAAATGTGCCCAAAACGTGATATTATGACGTTATACGCCGTTCTGAGCCATGTTTGAACTTTCTATCATTTTTGGTTCCGATAATCTGTTGGCCATATTTGTGATATTCAGGGGCCAAATGACATCTTGGAGCATGTTGGAGATAAAAATCCAAATGTGCCCAAAACGTGATATTATGACGTTATACGCCGTTCTGAGCAATGTTTGAACTTTCTATCACTTTTGGTTCCGATAATTCTGGTGACCATATTTGTGATATTCAGGGGCCAAATGACATCTTGGAGCATGTTGGAGATAAAAAACAAAATGTGCCCAAAACGTGATATTATGACGTTATACGCCGTTCTGAGCCATGTTTGAATTTTCTATCACTTTTGGTTCCGATAATTCTGGTGACCATATTTGTGATATTCAGGGGAAAAATGACATCTTGGAGCATGTTGGAGATAAAAATCCAAATGTGCCCAAAACGTGATATTATGACGTTATACGCCGTTCTGAGCCATGTTTGAACTTTCTATCACTTTTGGTTCCGATAATTCTGTTGACCATATTTGTGATATTCAGGCGCCAAATGACATCTTGGAGCATGTTGGAGACAAAAAACAAAATGCGCCCAAACCGTGATATTATGACGTTATACGCCCTTCTGAGCCATGTTTGAACTTTCTATCACTTTTGGTTCCGATAATTCTGTTGGCCATATTTGCGATATTCAGGGGCCAAATGTCACATTGGAGCATGTTAGAGATAAAAAACAAAATGTGCCCAATACGTGATATTATGACGTTATACGCCGTTCTGAGCCATGTTTGAACTTTCTATCACTTTTGGTTCCGGTAATTCTGTTGACCATATTTGTGATATTCAGGCGCCAAATGACATCTTGGAGCATGTTGGAGATAAAAAACAAAATGTGCCCAAAACGTGATATTATGACGTAATACGCCGTTCTGAGCCATGTTTGAACTTTCTATCACTTTTGGTTCTGATAATCTGTTGGCCATATTTGTGATATTCAGGGGCCAAATGACATCTTGGAGCATGTTGGAGATAAAAAACAAAATGTGCAAAAAACGTGATATTATGACGTTATACGCCGTTCTGAGCCATGTTTGAACTTTCTATCACTTTTGGTTTCGATAATTCTGTTGGCCATATTTGTGATATTCAGGGGCCAAATGACATCTTGGAGCATGTTGGAGATAAAAATCCAAATGTGCCCAAAACGTGATATTATGACGTTATACGCCGTTCTGAGCCATGTTTGAACTTTCTATCACTTTTGGTTTCGGTAATTCTGTTGACCATATTTGTGATATTCAGGCGCCAAATGACATCTTGGAGCATGTTGGAGATAAAAAACAAAATGTGCCCAAAACGTGATATTATGACGTTATACGCCGTTCTGAGCCATGTTTGAACTTTCTATCACTTTTGGTTCCGATAATTCTGTTGGCCATATTTGTGATATTCAGGGGCCAAATGACATCTTGGAGCATGTTGGAGATAAAAATCCAAATGTGCCCAAAACGTGATATTATGACGAATACGCCGTTCTGAGCCATGTTTGAACTTTCTATCACTTTTGGTTCCGATAATTCTGTTGGCCATATTTGCGATATTCAGGGGCCAAATGTCACATTGGAGCATGTTGGAGATAAAAAACAAAATGTACCCAATACGTGATATTATGACGTTATACGCCGTTCTGAGCCATGTTTGAACTTTCTATCACTTTTGGTTCCGATAATTCTGTTGGCCATATTTGCGATATTCAGGGGCCAAATGTCACATTGGAGCATGTTGGAGATAAAAAACAAAATGTGCCCAAAACGTGATATTATGACGTTATACGCCGTTCTGAGCCATGTTTGAACTTTCTATCACTTTTGGTTCCGGTAATTCTGTTGACCATATATGTGATATTCAGGGGCCAAATGACATATTGGAGCATGTTTTAGATAAAAAACAAAATGCGCCCAAAACGTGATATTATGACGTTATACGTCGTTCTGAGACATGTTTGAACTTTCTATCACTTTTGGTTCCGATAATTCTGTTGACCATATTTGTGATATTCAGGCGCCAAATGACATCTTGGAGCGTGTTTGTGATAAAAAACAAAATGTGCCCAAAACGTGATATTATGATGTTATACGCCGTTCTGAGCCATGTTTGAACTTTCTATCACTTTTGGTTCCGATAATTCTGTTGACCATATTTGTGATATTCAGGCGCCAAATGACATCTTGGAGCGTGTTGGAGATAAAAAACAAAATGTGCCCAAAACGTGATATTATGACGTTACACGCCGTTCTGAGCCATGTTTGAACTTTCTATCACTTTTGGTTCCGATAATTCTGTTGACCATATTTGTGATATTCAGGCGCCAAATGACATCTTGGAGCGTGTTGGTGATAAAAAACAAAATGTGCCCAAAACGTGATACTATGACGCTATACGCCGTTCTGAGCCATGTTTGAACTTTCTATCACTTTTGGTTCCGATAATTCTGTTGACCATATTTGTGATATTCAGGCGCCAAATGACATCTTGGAGCGTGTTGGAGATAAAAAACAAAATGTGCCCAGAACGTGATATTATGACGTTATACGCCGTTCTGAGCCATGTTTGAACTTTCTATCACTTTTGGTTCCGATAATTCTGTTGGCCATATTTGTGATATTCAGGCGCCAAATGACATCTTGGAGCATGTTGGAGATAAAAATCCAAATGTGCCCAAAACGTGATATTGTGACGTTATACGCCGTTCTGAGCCATGTTTGAACTTTCTATCACTTTTCGTTCCGGTAATTCTGTTGACCATATTTGTGATATTCAGGCGCCAAATGACATCTTGGAGCATGTTGGAGATAAAAAACAAAATGTGCCCAAAACGTGATATTATGACGTAATACGCCGTTCTGAGCCATGTTTGAACTTTCTATCACTTTTGGTTCCGATAATTCTGTTGGCCATATTTGTGATATTCAGGCGCCAAATGACATCTTGGAGCATGTTGGAGATAAAAATCCAAATGTGCCCAAAACGTGATATTATGACGTTATACGCCGTTCTGAGCAATGTTTGAACTTTCTATCACTTTTGGTTCCGATAATTCTGGTGACCATATTTGTGATATTCAGGCGCCAAATGACATCTTGGAGCATGTTGGAGATAAAAAACAAAATGTGCCCAAAACGTGATATTATGACGTTATACGCCGTTCTGAGCCATGTTTGAACTTTCTATCACTTTTGGTTCCGATAATTCTGTTGGCCATATTTGTGATATTCAGGGGCCAAATGAAATCTTGGAGCATGTTGGAGATAAAAATCCAAATGTGCCCAAAACGTGATATTATGACGTTATACGCCGTTCTGAGCCATGTTTGAATTTTCTATCACTTTTGGTTCCGATAATTTTGGTGACCATATATGTGATATTCAGGGGCCAAATGACATATTGGAGCATGTTTTAGATAAAAAACAAAATGTGCCCAAAACGTGATATTATGACGTTATACGCCGTTCTGAGCCATGTTTGAACTTTCTATCACTTTTGGTTCCGATAATTCTGTTGGCCATATTTGTGATATTCAGGGGCCAAATGACATCTTGGAGCGTGTTGGAGATAAAAATCCAAATGTGCCCAAAACGTGATATTATGACGTTATACGCCGTTCTGAGCCATGTTTGAACTTTCTATCACTTTTGGTTCCGATAATTCTGTTGGCCATATTTGTGATATTCAGGGGCCAAATGACATCTTGGAGCGTGTTGGAGATAAAAATCCAAATGTGCCCAAAACGTGATATTATGACGTTATACGCCGTTCTGAGCCATGTTTGAACTTTCTATCACTTTTGGTTCCGATAATTTTGGTGACCATATTTGTGATTTTCAGGGGCCAAATGACATCTTGGAGCATGTTGGAGATAAAAATCCAAATGTGCCCAAAACGTGATATTATGACGTTATACGCCGTTCTGAGCCATGTTTGAACTTTCTATCACTTTTGGTTCCGGTAATTCTGTTGACCATATTTGTGATATTCAGGCGCCAAATGACATCTTGGAGCATGTTGGAGATAAAAAACAAAATGTGCCCAAAACGTGATATTATGACGTAATACGCCGTTCTGAGCCATGTTTGAACTTTCCATCACTTTTGGTTCCGATAATTCTGTTGGCCATATTTGTGATATTCAGGCGCCAAATGACATCTTGGAGCATGTTGGAGATAAAAATCCAAATGTGCCCAAAACGTGATATTATGACGTTATACGCCGTTCTGAGCCATGTTTGAACTTTCTATCACTTTTGGTTCCGATAATTCTGTTAACCATATTTGTGATATTCAGGCGCCAAATGACATCTTGAAGCGTGTTGGAGATAAAAAACAAAATGTGCCCAAATCGTGATATTATGACGTTATACGCCGTTCTGAGCCATGTTTGAACTTTCTATCACTTTTGGTTCCGATAATTCTGTTGACCATATTAGTGATATTCAGGCGCCAAATGACATCTTGGAGCGTGTTGGAGATAAAAAACAAAATGTGCCCAAAACGTGATATTATGACGTTATACGCCGTTCTGAGCCATGTTTGAACTTTCTATCACTTTTGGTTCCGATAATTCTGTTGGCCATATTTGTGATATTCAGGCGCCAAATGACATCTTGGAGCATGTTGGAGATAAAAATCCAAATGTGCCCAAAACGTGATATTATGACGTTATACGCCGTTCTGAGCAATGTTTGAACTTTCTATCACTTTTTGTTCCGATAATTCTGGTGACCATATTTGTGATATTCAGGGGCCAAATGACATCTTGGAGCATGTTGGAGATAAAAAACAAAATGTGCCCAAAACGTGATATTATGACGTTATACGCCGTTCTGAGCCATGTTTGAACTTTCTATCACTTTTGGTTCCGGTAATTCTGTTGACCATATTTGTGATATTCAGGCGCCAAATGACATCTTGGAGCATGTTGGAGATAAAAAACAAAATGTGCCCAAAACGTGATATTATGACGTTATACGCCGTTCTGAGCCATGTTTGAACTTTCTATCACTTTTGGTTCCGATAATTCTGTTGACCATATTTGTGATATTCAGGCGCCAAATGACATCTTGGAGCGTGTTGGAGATAAAAAACAAAATGTGCCCAAAACGTGATATTATGACGTTATACGCCGTTCTGAGCCATGTTTGAACTTTCTATCACTTTTGGTTCCGATAATTCTGTTGACCATATTTGTGATATTCAGGCGCCAAATGACATCTTGGAGCGTGTTGGAGATAAAAAAAAAAATGTGCCCAAAACGTGATATTATGACGTTATACGCCGTTCTGAGCCATGTTTGAACTTTCTATCACTTTTGGTTCCGATAATTCTGTTGGCCATATTTGTGATATTCAGGCGCCAAATGACATCTTGGAGCATGTTGGAGATAAAAATCCAAATGTGCCCAAAACGTGATATTATGACGTTATACGCCGTTCTGAGCAATGTTTGAATTTTCTATCACTTTTGGTTCCGATAATTTTGGTGACCATATTTGTGATTTTCAGGGGCCAAATGACATCTTGGAGCATGTTGGAGATCAAAATCCAAATGTGCCCAAAACGTGATATTATGACGTTATACGCCGTTCTGAGCCATGTTTGAACTTTCTATCACTTTTGGTTCCGATAATTCTGTTGACCATATTAGTGATATTCAGGCGCCAAATGACATCTTGGAGCGTGTTGGAGATAAAAAACAAAATGTGCCCAAAACGTGATATTATGACGTTATACGCCGTTCTGAGCCATGTTTGAACTTTCTATCACTTTTGGTTCCGATAATGTTGACCATATTTGTGATATTCAGACGCCAAATGACATCTTGGAGCATGTTGGAGATAAAAAACAAAATGTGCCCAAAACGTGATATTATGACGTTATACGCCGTTCTGAGCCATGTTTGAACTTTCTATCATTTTTGGTTCCGATAATCTGTTGGCCATATTTGTGATATTCAGGGGCCAAATGACATCTTGGAGCATGTTGGAGATAAAAAACAAAATGTGCCCAAAACGTGATATTATGACGTTATACGCCGTTCTGAGCCATGTTTGAACTTTCTATCACTTTTGGTTCCGATAATTCTGTTGACCATATTTGTGATATTCAGGGGCCAAATGACATATTGGAGCATGTTTTAGATAAAAAACAAAATGCGCCCAAAACGTGATATTATGACGTTATACGCCGTTCTGAGACATGTTTGAACTTTCTATCACTTTTGGTTCCGGTAATTCTGTTGACCATATTTGTGATATTCAGGCGCCAAATGACATCTTGGAGCGTGTTGGAGATAAAAATCCAAATGTGCCCAAAACGTGATATTATGACGTTATACGCCGTTCTGAGCAATGTTTGAACTTTCTATCACTTTTGGTTCCGATAATTCTGGTGACCATATTTGTGATATTCAGGGGCCAAATGACATATTGGAGCATGTTGGAGATAAAAAACAAAATGTGCCCAAAACGTGATATTATGACGTTATACGTCGTTCTGAGACATGTTTGAACTTTCTATCACTTTTGGTTCCGATAATTCTGTTGGCCATATTTGTGATATTCAGGCGCCAAATGACATCTTGGAGCATGTTGGAGATAAAAATCCAAATGTGCCCAAAACGTGATATTATGACGTTATACGCCGTTCTGAGCAATGTTTGAACTTTCTATCACTTTTGGTTCCGATAATTCTGGTGACCATATTTGTGATATTCAGGGGCCAAATGACATCTTGGAGCATATTGGAGATAAAAAACAAAATGTGTCCAAAACGTGATATTATGACGTTATACGCCGTTCTGAGCCATGTTCGAACTTTCTATCACTTTTGCTTCCGATAATTCTGTTGACCATATATGTGATATTCAGGGGCCAAATGACATATTGGAGCATGTTTTAGATAAAAAACAAAATGCGCCCAAAACGTGATATTATGACGTTATACGCCGTTCTGAGCCATGTTTGAACTTTCTATCACTTTTGGTTCCGATAATTGTGTTGACCATATTTGTGATATTCAGGCGCCAAATGACATCTTGAAGCGTGTTGGAGATAAAAAACAAAATGTGCCCAAAACGTGATATTATGACGTTATACGCCGTTCTGAGCCATGTTTGAACTTTCTATCACTTTTGGTTCCGATAATTCTGTTGACCATATTTGTGATATTCAGGCGCCAAATGACATCTTGGAGCGTGTTGGAGATAAAAAACAAAATGTGCCCAAAACGTGATATTATGACGTTATACGCCGTTCTGAGCCATGTTTGAACTTTCTATCACTTTTGGTTCCGATAATTCTGTTGACCATATTTGTGATATTCAGGCGCCAAATGACATCTTGGAGCGTGTTGGTGATAAAAAACAAAATGTGCCCAAAACGTGATATTATGATGTTATACGCCGTTCTGAGCCATGTTTGAACTTTCTATCACTTTTGGTTCCGATAATTCTGTTGACCATATTTGTGATATTCAGGCGCCAAATGACATCTTGGAGCGTGTTGGAGATAAAAAACAAAATGTGCCCAAAACGTGATATTATGACGTTACACGCCGTTCTGAGCCATGTTTGAACTTTCTATCACTTTTGGTTCCGATAATTCTGTTGACCATATTTGTGATATTCAGGCGCCAAATGACATCTTGGAGCGTGTTGGTGATAAAAAGCAAAATGTGCCCAAAACGTGATACTATGACGCTATACGCCGTTCTGAGCCATGTTTGAACTTTCTATCACTTTTGATTCCGATAATTCTGTTGACCATATTTGTGATATTCAGGCGCCAAATGACATCTTGGAGCGTGTTGGAGATAAAAAACAAAATGTGCCCAGAACGTGATATTATGACGTTATACGCCGTTCTGAGCCATGTTTGAACTTTCTATCACTTTTGGTTCCGATAATTCTGTTGGCCATATTTGTGATATTCAGGCGCCAAATGACATCTTGGAGCATGTTGGAGATAAAAATCCAAATGTGCCCAAAACGTGATATTGTGACGTTATACGCCGTTCTGAGCCATGTTTGAACTTTCTATCACTTTTCGTTCCGGTAATTCTGTTGACCATATTTGTGATATTCAGGCGCCAAATGACATCTTGGAGCGTGTTGGAGATAAAAAACAAAATGTGCCCAAAAAGTGATATTATGACGTAATACGCCGTTCTGAGCCATGTTTGAACTTTCTATCACTTTTGGTTCCGATAATTCTGTTGGCCATATTTGTGATATTCAGGCGCCAAATGACATCTTGGAGCATGTTGGAGATAAAAATCCAAATGTGCCCAAAACGTGATATTATGACGTTATACGCCGTTCTGAGCAATGTTTGAACTTTCTATCACTTTTGGTTCCGATAATTCTGGTGACCATATTTGTGATATTCAGGCGCCAAATGACATCTTGGAGCATGTTGGAGATAAAAAACAAAATGTGCCCAAAACGTGATATTATGACGTTATACGCCGTTCTGAGCCATGTTTGAACTTTCTATCACTTTTGGTTCCGATAATTCTGTTGGCCATATTTGTGATATTCAGGGGCCAAATGACATCTTGGAGCATGTTGGAGATAAAAATCCAAATGTGCCCAAAACGTGATATTATGACGTTATACGCCGTTCTGAGCCATGTTTGAATTTTCTATCACTTTTGGTTCCGATAATTTTGGTGACCATATATGTGATATTCAGGGGCCAAATGACATATTGGAGCATGTTTTAGATAAAAAACAAAATGTGCCCAAAACGTGATATTATGACGTTATACGCCGTTCTGAGCCATGTTTGAACTTTCTATCACTTTTGGTTCCGATAATTCTGTTGGCCATATTTGTGATATTCAGGGGCCAAATGACATCTTGGAGCGTGTTGGAGATAAAAATCCAAATGTGCCCAAAACGTGATATTATGACGTTATACGCCGTTCTGAGCCATGTTTGAACTTTCTATCACTTTTGGTTCCGATAATTTTGGTGACCATATTTGTGATTTTCAGGGGCCAAATGACATCTTGGAGCATGTTGGAGATAAAAATCCAAATGTGCCCAAAACGTGATATTATGACGTTATACGCCGTTCTGAGCCATGTTTGAACTTTCTATCACTTTTGGTTCCGGTAATTCTGTTGACCATATTTGTGATATTCAGGCGCCAAATGACATCTTGGAGCATGTTGGAGATAAAAAACAAAATGTGCCCAAAACGTGATATTATGACGTAATACGCCGTTCTGAGCCATGTTTGAACTTTCTATCACTTTTGGTTCCGATAATTCTGTTGGCCATATTTGTGATATTCAGGCGCCAAATGACATCTTGGAGCATGTTGGAGATAAAAATCCAAATGTGCCCAAAACGTGATATTATGACGTTATACGCCGTTCTGAGCAATGTTTGAACTTTCTATCACTTTTGGTTCCGATAATTCTGGTGACCATATTTGTGATATTCAGGGGCCAAATGACATCTTGGAGCATGTTGGAGATAAAAAACAAAATGTGCCCAAAACGTGATATTATGACGTTATACGCCGTTCTGAGCCATGTTTGAACTTTCTATCACTTTTGGTTCCGATAATTCTGTTGACCATATTTGTGATATTCAGGCGCCAAATGACATCTTGGAGCGTGTTGGAGATAAAAAACAAAATGTGCCCAAAACGTGATATTATGACGTTATACGCCGTTCTGAGCCATGTTTGAACTTTCTATCACTTTTGGTTCCGATAATTCTGTTGACCATATTTGTGATATTCAGGCGCCAAATGACATCTTGGAGCGTGTTGGAGATAAAAAACAAAATGTGCCCAAAACGTGATATTATGACGTTATACGCCGTTCTGAGCCATGTTTGAACTTTCTATCACTTTTGGTTCCGATAATTCTGTTGGCCATATTTGTGATATTCAGGGGCCAAATGACATCTTGGAGCATGTTGGAGATAAAAATCCAAATGTGCCCAAAACGTGATATTATGACGTTATACGCCGTTCTGAGCCATGTTTGAACTTTCTATCACTTTTAGTTCCGATAATTCTGTTATCCATATTTGTGATATTCAGGGGCCAAATGACATCTTGGAGCATGTTGGAGATAAAAATCCAAATGTGCCCAAAACGTGATATTATGACGTTATACGCCGTTCTGAGCCATGTTTGAACTTTCTATCACTTTTGGTTCCGATAATTTTGGTGACCATATTTGTGATTTTCAGGGGCCAAATGACATCTTGAAGCGTGTTGGAGATAAAAAACCAAATGTGCCCAAAACGTGATATTATGACGTTATACGCCGTTCTGAGCAATGTTTGAACTTTCTATCACTTTTGGTTCCGATAATTCTGGTGACCATATTTGTGATATTCAGGGGCCAAATGACATCTTGGAGCATGTTGGAGATAAAAAACAAAATGTGCCCAAAACGTGATATTATGACGTTATACGCCGTTCTGAGCCATGTTTGAACTTTCTATCACTTTTGGTTCCGATAATTCTGTTGACCATATTTGTGATATTCAGGCGCCAAATGACATCTTGAAGCGTGTTGGAGATAAAAAACAAAATGTGCCCAAAACGTGATATTATGACGTTATACGCCGTTCTGAGCCATGTTTGAACTTTCTATCACTTTTGGTTCCGATAATTCTGTTGGCCATATTTGTGATATTCAGGCGCCAAATGACATCTTGAAGCGTGTTGGAGATAAAAAACAAAATGTGCCCAAAACGTGATATTATGACGTTATACGCCGTTCTGAGCCATGTTTGAACTTTCTATCACTTTTGGTTCCGATAATTCTGTTGACCATATTTGTGATATTCAGGCGCCAAATGACATCTTGAAGCGTGTTGGAGATAAAAAACAAAATGTGCCCAAAACGTGATATTATGACGTTATACGCCGTTCTGAGCCATGTTTGAACTTTCTATCACTTTTGGTTCCGATAATTCTGGTGACCATATTTGTGATATTCAGGGGCCAAATGACATCTTGGAGCATGTTGGAGATAAAAAACAAAATGTGCCCAAAACGTGATATTATGACGTTATACGCCGTTCTGAGCAATGTTTGAACTTTCTATCACTTTTGGTTCCGATAATTCTGGTGACCATATTTGTGATATTCAGGGGCCAAATGACATCTTGGAGCATGTTGGAGATAAAAAACAAAATGTGCCCAAAACGTGATATTATGACGTTATACGCCGTTCTGAGCCATGTTTGAACTTTCTATCACTTTTGGTTCCGATAATTCTGTTGACCATATTTGTGATATTCAGGCGCCAAATGACATCTTGAAGCGTGTTGGAGATAAAAAACAAAATGTGCCCAAAACGTGATATTATGACGTTATACGCCGTTCTGAGCCATGTTTGAACTTTCTATCACTTTTGGTTCCGATAATTCTGTTGGCCATATTTGTGATATTCAGGCGCCAAATGACATCTTGAAGCGTGTTGGAGATAAAAAACAAAATGTGCCCAAAACGTGATATTATGACGTTATACGCCGTTCTGAGCCATGTTTGAACTTTCTATCACTTTTGGTTCCGATAATTCTGTTGACCATATTTGTGATATTCAGGCGCCAAATGACATCTTGAAGCGTGTTGGAGATAAAAAACAAAATGTGCCCAAAACGTGATATTATGACGTTATACGCCGTTCTGAGCCATGTTTGAACTTTCTATCACTTTTGGTTCCGATAATTCTGTTGGCCATATTTGTGATATTCAGGCGCCAAATGACATCTTGGAGCATGTTGGAGATAAAAATCCAAATGTGCCCAAAACGTGATATTATGACGTTATACGCCGTTCTGAGCAATGTTTGAATTTTCTATCACTTTTGGTTCCGATAATTCTGGTGACCATATTTGTGATATTCAGGGGAGAAATGACATCTTGGAGCATGTTGGTGATAAAAAACAAAATGCGTCCAAAACGTGATATTATGTCGTTATACGCCGTTCTGAGACATGTTTGAACTTTCTATCACTTTTGGTTCCGATAATTCTGTTGGCCATATTTGCGATATTCAGGGGCCAAATGTCACATTGGAGCATGTTAGAGATAAAAAACAAAATGTGCCCAATACGTGATATTATGACGTTATACGGCGTTCTGAGCCATGTTTGAACTTTCTATCACTTTTGGTTCTGATAATCTGTTGGCCATATTTGTGATATTCAGGGGCCAAATGACATCTTGGAGCATGTTGGAGATAAAAATCCAAATGTGCCCAAAACGTGATATTATGACGTTATACGCCGTTCTGAGCAATGTTTGAATTTTCTATCACTTTTGGTTCCGATAATTCTGGTGACCATATTTGTGATATTCAGGGGAGAAATGACATCTTGGAGCATGTTGGTGATAAAAAACAAAATGCGTCCAAAACGTGATATTATGTCGTTATACGCCGTTCTGAGACATGTTTGAACTTTCTATCACTTTTGGTTCCGATAATTCTGTTGGCCATATTTGCGATATTCAGGGGCCAAATGTCACATTGGAGCATGTTAGAGATAAAAAACAAAATGTGCCCAATACGTGATATTATGACGTTATACGGCGTTCTGAGCCATGTTTGAACTTTCTATCACTTTTGGTTCTGATAATCTGTTGGCCATATTTGTGATATTCAGGGGCCAAATGACATCTTGGAGCATGTTGGAGATAAAAATCCAAATGTGCCCAAAACGTGATATTATGACGTTATACGCCGTTCTGAGCCATGTTTGAACTTTCTATCACTTTTGGTTCCGATAATTCTGTTGACCATATTTGTGATATTCAGGGGCCAAATGACATCTTGGAGCATGTTGGAGATAAAAAACAAAATGTGCCCAAAAGGTGATATTATGACGTTATACGCCGTTCTGAGTCATGTTTGAACTTTCTATCACTTTTGGTTCTGATAATCTGTTGGCCATATTTGTGATATTCAGGGGCCAAATGACATCTTGGAGCATGTTGGAGATAAAAATCCAAATGTGCCCAAAACGTGATATTATGACGTTATACGCCGTTCTGAGCCATGTTTGAACTTTCTATCACTTTTGGTTCTGATAATTCTGTTGACCATATATGTGATATTCAGGGGCCAAATGACATCTTGGAGCATGTTGGAGATAAAAAACAAAATGTGCCCAAAACGTGATATTATGACGTTATACGCCGTTCTGAGCCATGTTTGAATTTTCTATCACTTTTGGTTCCGATAATTCTGGTGACCATATTTGTGATATTCAGGGGAGAAATGACATCTTGGAGCATGTTGGTGATAAAAAACAAAATGCGTCCAAAACGTGATATTATGTCGTTATACGCCGTTCTGAGACATGTTTGAACTTTCTATCACTTTTGGTTCCGATAATTCTGTTGGCCATATTTGTGATATTCAGGGACCAAATGACATCTTGGAGCAGGTTGGAGATAAAAATCCAAATGTGCCCAAAACGTGATATTATGACGTTATACGCCGTTCTGAGCCATGTTTGAACTTTCTATCACTTTTGGTTCCGATAATTCTGTTGGCCATATTTGTGATATTCAGGGGCCAAATGACATCTTGGAGCATGTTGGAGATAAAAATCCAAATGTGCCCAAAACGTGATATTATGACGTTATACGCCGTTCTGAGCCATGTTTGAATTTTCTATCACTTTTGGTTCCGATAATTCTGGTGACTATATTTGTGATATTCAGGGGAGAAATGACATCTTGGAGCATGTTGGTGATAAAAAACAAAATGCGTCCAAAACGTGATATTATGTCGTTATACGCCGTTCTGAGACATGTTTGAACTTTCTATCACTTTTGGTTCCGATAATTCTGTTGGCCATATTTGCGATATTCAGGGGCCAAATGTCACATTGGAGCATGTTAGAGATAAAAAACAAAATGTGCCCAATACGTGATATTATGACGTTATACGCCGTTCTGAGCCATGTTTGAACTTTCTATCACTTTTGGTTCCGATAATGTTGACCATATTTGTGATATTCAGGCGCCAAATGACATCTTGGAGCATGTTGGAGATAAAAAACAAAATGTGCCCAAAACGTGATATTATGACGTTATACGCCGTTCTGAGCCATGTTTGAATTTTCTATCACTTTTGGTTCCGATAATTCTGGTGACCATATTTGTGATTTTCAGGGGCCAAATGACATCTTGGAGCATGTTGGAGATAAAAATCCAAATGTGCCCAAAACGTGATATTATGACGTTATAAGCCGTTCTGAGCCATGTTTGAACTTTCTATCTCTTTTGGTTCCGATAATTCTGTTGGCCATATTTGTGATATTCAGGGGCCAAATGACATCTTGGAGCATGTTGGAGATAAAAAACAAAATGTGCCCAAAACGTGATATTATGACGTTATACGCCGTTCTGAGCCATGTTTGAATTTTCTATCACTTTTGGTTCCGATAACTCTGGTGACCATATTTGTGATTTTCAGGGGCCAAATGACATCTTGGAGCATGTTGGAGATAAAAATCCAAATGTGCCCAAAACGTGATATTATGACGTTATACGCCGTTCTGAGCAATGTTTGAACTTTCTATAACTTTTGGTTCCGATAATTCTGGTGACCATATTTGTGATATTCAGGGGCCAAATGACATCTTGGAGCATGTTGGAGATAAAAAACAAAATGTGCCCAAAACGTGATATTATGATGTTATACGCCGTTCTGAGCCATGTTTGAACTTTCTATCACTTTTGGTTCCGGTAATTCTGTTGACCATATTTGTGATATTCAGGCGCCAAATAACATCTTGGAGCATGTTGGAGATAAAAAACAAAATGTGCCCAAAACGTGATATTATGACGTTATACGCCGTTCTGAGCCATGTTTGAATTTTCTATCACTTTTGGTTCCGATAATTCTGGTGACCATATTTGTGATTTTCAGGGGCCAAATGACATCTTGGAGCATGTTGGAGATAAAAATCCAAATGTGCCCAAAACGTGATATTATGACGTTATACGCCGTTCTGAGCAATGTTTGAATTTTCTATCACTTTTGGTTCCGATAATTCTGTAGACCATATTTGTGATATTCAGGCGCCAAATGACATCTTGGAGCATGTTGGAGATAAAAAACAAAATGTGCCCAAAACGTGATATTATGACGTTATACGCCGTTTTGAGCCATGTTTGAACTTTCTATCACTTTTGGTTCCGATAATTCTGTTGACCATATTTGTGAGATTCAGGCGCCAAATGACATCTTGGAGCGTGTTGGAGATAAAAAACAAAATGTGCCCAAAACGTGATATTATGACGTTATACGCCGTTTTGAGCCATGTTTGAACTTTCTATCACTTTTGGTTCCGATAATTCTGTTGACCATATTTGTGAGATTCAGGCGCCAAATGACATCTTGGAGCGTGTTGGAGATAAAAAACAAAATGTGCCCAAAACGTGATATTATGACGTTATACGCCGTTCTGAGCCATGTTTGAATTTTCTATCACTTTTGGTTCCGATAATTTTGGTGACCATATTTGTGATATTCAGGCGCCAAATGACATCTTGGAGCATGTTTTAGATAAAAAACAAAATGCGCCCAAAACGTGATATTATGACGTTATAAGCCGTTCTCAGCCATGTTTGAACTTTCTATCACTTTTGGTTCCGATAATTCTGTAGACCATATTTGTGATATTCAGGCGCCAAATGACATCTTGGAGCATGTTGGAGATAAAAAACAAAATGTGCCCAAAACGTGATATTATGACGTTATACGCCGTTCTGAGCCATGTTTGAATTTTCTATCACTTTTGGTTCCGATAATTCTGGTGACCATATTTGTGATTTTCAGGGGCCAAATGACATCTTGGAGCATGTTGGAGATAAAAATCCAAATGTGCCCAAAACGTGATATTATGACGTTATAAGCCGTTCTGAGCCATGTTTGAACTTTCTATCACTTTTGGTTCCGATAATTCTGTTGACCATATTTGTGATATTCAGGGGCCAAATGACATCTTGGACCATGTTGGAGATAAAAATCCAAATGTGCCCAAAACGTGATATTATGACGTTATACGCCGTTCTGAGCCATGTTTGAATTTTCTATCACTTTTGGTTCCGATAATTCTGGTGACCATATTTGTGATTTTCAGGGGCCAAATGACATCTTGGAGCATGTTGGAGATAAAAATCCAAATGTGCCCAAAACGTGATATTATGACGTTATACGCCGTTCTGAGCAATGTTTGAATTTTCTATCACTTTTGGTTCCGATAATTCTGTAGACCATATTTGTGATATTCAGGCGCCAAATGACATCTTGGAGCATGTTGGAGATAAAAAACAAAATGTGCCCAAAACGTGATATTATGACGTTATACGCCGTTTTGAGCCATGTTTGAACTTTCTATCACTTTTGGTTCCGATAATTCTGTTGACCATATTTGTGATATTCAGGGGCCAAATGACATCTTGGAGCATGTTGGAGATAAAAAACAAAATGTGCCCAAAACGTGATATTATGACGTTATACGCCGTTCTGAGCCATGTTTGAACTTTCTATCACTTTTGGTTCCGATAATTCTGTTGACCATATATGTGATATTCAGGGGCCAAATGACATATTGGAGCATGTTTTAGATAAAAAACAAAATGCGCCCAAAACGTGATATTTTGACGTTATACGCCGTTCTCAGCCATGTTTGAACTTTCTATCACTTTTGGTTCCGATAATTCTGGTGACCATATTTGTGATATTCAGGGGCCAAATGACATCTTGGAGCATGTTGGAGATAAAAATCCAAATGTGCCCAAAACGTGATATTATGACGTTATACGCCGTTCTGAGCCATGTTTGAACTTTCTATCACTTTTGGTTCCGATAATTCTGTTGGCCATATTTGTGTTATTCAGGGGCCAAATGACATCTTGGAGCATGTTGGAGATAAAAATCCAAATGTGCCCAAAACGTGATATTATGACGTTATACACCGTTCTGAGCCATGTTTGAACTTTCTATCACTTTTGGTTCCGATAATTTTGGTGACCATATTTGTGATATTCAGGGGCCAAATGACATCTTGGAGCATGTTGGAGATAGAAAACAAAACGTATCCAAAACGTGATATTATGACGTTATACGCCGTTCTGAGCCATGTTTGAACTTTCTATCACTTTTGGTTCCGATAATTCTGTTGACCATATTTGTGATATTCAGGCGCCAAATGACATCTTGAAGCGTGTTGGAGATAAAAAATAAAATGTGCCCAAAACGTGATATTATGACGTTATACGCCGTTCTGAGCCATGTTTGAACTTTCTATCACTTTTGGTTCCGATAATTCTGTTGACCATATTTGTGATATTCAGGCGCCAAATGACATCTTGGAGCATGTTGGAGATAAAAAACAAAATGTGCCCAAAACGTGATATTATGACGTTATACGCCGTTCTGAGCCATGTTTGAACTTTCTATCACTTTTGGTTCCGATAATTCTGTTGACCATATTTGTGATATTCAGGCGCCAAATGACATCTTGGAGCATGTTGGAGATAAAAAACAAAATGTGCCCAAAACGTGATATTATGACGTTATACGCCGATCTGAGCCATGTTTGAACTTTCTATCACTTTTGGTTCCGATAATTCTGTTGGCCATATTTGTGATATTCAGGGGCCAAATGACATCTTGGAGCATGTTGGAGATAAAAATCCAAATGTGCCCAAAACGTGATATTATGACGTTATACGCCGTTCTGAGCCATGTTTGAACTTTCTATCACTTTTGGTTCCGATAATTCTGTTGACCATATTTGTGATATTCAGGCGCCAAATGACATCTTGGAGCATGTTGGAGATAAAAAACAAAATGTGCCCAAAACGTGATATTATGACGTTATACGCCGATCTGAGCCATGTTTGAACTTTCTATCACTTTTGGTTCCGATAATTCTGTTGGCCATATTTGTGATATTCAGGGGCCAAATGACATCTTGGAGCATGTTGGAGATAAAAATCCAAATGTGCCCAAAACGTGATATTATGACGTTATACGCCGTTCTGAGCCATGTTTGAATTTTCTATCACTTTTGGTTCTGATAATTTTGGTGACCATATATGTGATATTCAGGGGCCAAATGACATATTGGAGCATGTTTTAGATAAAAAACAAAATGCGCCCAAAACGTGATATTATGACGTTATACGTCGTTCTGAGACATGTTTGAACTTTCTATCACTTTTGGTTCCGATAATTCTGTTGACCATATATGTGATATTCAGGGGCCAAATGACATCTTGGAGCATGTTGGATATAAAAAACAAAATGTGCCCAAAACGTGATATTATGACGTTATACGCCGTTCTGAGCCATGTTTGAACTTTCTATCACTTTTGGTTCCGATAATTCTGTTGACCATATTTGTGATATTCAGGCGCCAAATGACATCTTGAAGCGTGTTGGAGATAAAAAACAAAATGTACCCAAAACGTGATATTATGACGTTATACGCCGTTCTGAGCCATGTTTGAACTTTCTATCACTTTTGGTTCCGATAATTCTGTTGACCATATTTGTGATATTCAGGCGCCAAATGACATCTTGGAGCGTGTTGGAGATAAAAAACAAAATGTGCCCAAAACGTGATATTATGACGTTATACGCCGTTCTGAGCCATGTTTGAACTTTCTATCACTTTTGATTCCGATAATTCTGTTGACCATATTTGTGATATTCAGGCGCCAAATGACATCTTGGAGCGTGTTGGAGATAAAAAACAAAATGTGCCCAAAACGTGATATTATGACGTTATACGCCGTTCTGAGCCATGTTTGAACTTTCTATCACTTTTGGTTCCGATAATTCTGTTGGCCATATTTGTGATATTCAGGGGCCAAATGACATCTTGGAGCATGTTGGAGATAAAAATCCAAATGTGCCCAAAACGTGATATTATGACGTTATACGCCGTTCTGAGCCATGTTTGAATTTTCTATCACTTTTGGTTCCGATAATTTTGGTGACCATATATGTGATATTCAGGGGCCAAATGACATCTTGGAGCATGTTGGAGATAAAAAACAAAATGTGCCCAAAACGTAATATTATGACGTTATACGCCGTTCTGAGCCATGTTTGAACTTTCTATCACTTTTGGTTCCGATAATTCTGTTGACCATATTTGTGATATTCAGGCGCCAAATGACATCTTGGAGCGTGTTGGAGATAAAAAACAAAATGTGCCCAAAACGTGATATTATGACGTTATACGCCGTTCTGAGCCATGTTTGAACTTTCTATCACTTTTGGTTCCGATAATTCTGTTGACCATATTTGTGATATTCAGGCGCCAAATGACATCTTGAAGCGTGTTGGAGATAAAAAACAAAATGTACCCAAAACGTGATATTATGACGTTATACGCCGTTCTGAGCCATGTTTGAACTTTCTATCACTATTGGTTCCGATAATTCTGTTGACCATATTTGTGATATTCAGGCGCCAAATGACATCTTGGAGCGTGTTGGAGATAAAAAACAAAATGTGCCCAAAACGTGATATTATGACGTTATACGCCGTTCTGAGCCATGTTTGAACTTTCTATCACTTTTGGTTCCGATAATTCTGTTGACCATATTTGTGATATTCAGGCGCCAAATGACATCTTGGAGCGTGTTGGAGATAAAAAACAAAATGTGCCCAAAACGTGATATTATGACGTTATACGCCGTTCTGAGCCATGTTTGAACTTTCTATCACTTTTGGTTCCGATAATTCTGTTGACCATATTTGTGATATTCAGGCGCCAAATGACATCTTGGAGCGTGTTGGAGATAAAAAACAAAATGTGCCCAAAACGTGATATTATGACGTTATACGCCGTTCTGAGCCATGTTTGAACTTTCTATCACTTTTGGTTCCGATAATTCTGTTGACCATATTTGTGATATTCAGGCGCCAAATGACATCTTGGAGCGTGTTGGAGATAAAAAACAAAATGTGCCCAAAACGTGATATTATGACGTTATACGCCGTTCTGAGCCATGTTTGAACTTTCTATCACTTTTGGTTCCGATAATTCTGTTGACCATATTTGTGATATTCAGGCGCCAAATGACATCTTGGAGCGTGTTGGAGATAAGAAACAAAATGTGCCCAAAACGTGATATTATGACGTCATACGCCGTTCTGAGCCATGTTTGAACTTTCTATCACTTTTGGTTCCGATAATTCTGTTGACCATATTTGTGATATTCAGGCGCCAAATGACATCTTGAAGCGTGTTGGAGATAAAAAACAAAATGTGCCCAAAACGTGATATTATGACGTTATGGGCCGTTCTGAGCCATGTTTGAACTTTCTATCACTTTTGGTTCCGATAATTCTGTTGGCCATATTTGTGATATTCAGGGGCCAAATGACATCTTGGAGCATGTTGGAGATAAAAATCCAAATGTGCCCAAAAGGTGATATTATGACGTTATACGCCGTTCTGAGCCATGTTTGAATTTTCTATCACTTTTGGTTCCGATAATTTTGGTGACCATATTTGTGATTTTCAGGGGCCAAATGACATCTTGGAGCATGTTGGAGATAAAAATCCAAATGTGCCCAAAACGTGATATTATGACTTTATACGCCGTTCTGAGCCATGTTTGAACTTTCTATCACTTTTGGTTCCGATAATCTGTTGGCCATATTTGTGATATTCAGGGGCCAAATGACATCTTGGAGCATGTTGGAGATAAAAATCCAAATGTGCCCAAAACGTCATATTATGACGTTATACGCCGTTCTGAGCCATGTTTGAACTTTCTATCACATTTGGTTCCGATAATTCTATTGACCATATTTGTGATATTCAGGCGCCAAATGACATCTTGGAGTGTGTTGTAGATAAAAAACAAAATGTGCCCAAAACGTGATATTATGACGTTATACGCCGTTCTGAGCCATGTTTGAACTTTCTATCACTTTTGGTTCCGATAATTCTGTTGACCATATTTGTGATATTCAGGTGCCAAATGACATCTTGAAGCGTGTTGGAGATAAAAAACAAAATGTGCCCAAAACGTGATATTATGACGTTATACGCCGTTCTGAGCCATGTTTGAACTTTCTATCACTTTTGGTTCCGGTAATTCTGTTGACCATATTTGTGATATTCAGGCGCCAAATGACATCTTGGAGCATGTTGGAGATAAAAAACAAAATGTGCCCAAAACGTGATATTATGACGTTATACGCCGTTCTGAGCCATGTTTGAACTTTCTATCACTTTTGGTTCCGATAATTCTGTTTTCCATATTTGTGATATTCAGGCGCCAAATGACATCTTGGAGCATGTTGGAGATAAAAATCCAAATGTGCCCAAAACGTGATATTATGACGTTATACGCCGTTCTGAGCAATGTTTGAACTTTCTATCACTTTTGGTTCCGATAATTCTGGTTACCATATTTGTGATATTCAGGGGCCAAATGACATCTTGGAGCATGTTGGAGATAAAAAACAAAATGTGCCCAAAACGTGATATTATGACGTTATACGCCGTTCTGAGCCATGTTTGGACTTTCTATCACTTTTGGTTCCGATAATTCTGTTGGCCATATTGGTGATATTCAGGCACCAAATGACATCTTGGAGCATGTTGGAGATAAAAATCCAAATGTGCCCAAAACGTGATATTATGACGTTATACGCCGTTCTGAGCCATGTTTGAACTTTCTATCACTTTTGGTTTCGATAATTCTGTTGACCATATTTGTGATATTCAGGCGCCAAACGACATCTTGGAGCGTGTTGGAGATAAAAAACAAAATGTGCCCAAAACGTGATATTATGACGTTATACGCCGTTCTGAGCCATGTTTGAATTTTCTATCACTTTTGGTTCCGATAATTTTGGTGACCATATTTGTGATTTTCAGGGGCCAAATGACATCTTGGAGCATGTTGGAGATAAAAATCCAAATGTGCCCAAAACGTGATATTATGACGTTATACGCCGTTCTGAGCCATGTTTGAACTTTCTATCACTTTTGGTTCCGATAATTCTGTTGGCCATATTCGTGATATTCAGGCGCCAAATGACATCTTGGAGCATGTTGGAGATAAAAAACAAAATGTGCCCAAAACGTGATATTATGACGTTATACGCCGTTCTGAGCCATGTTTGAACTTTCTATCACTTTTGGTTCCGATAATTCTGTTGGCCATATTTGTGATATTCAGGGGCCAAATGTCACATTGGAGCATGTTGGAGATAAAAAACAAAGTGTGCCCAAAACGTGATATTATGACGTTATACGCCGTTCTGAGCCATGTTTGAACTTTCTATCACTTTTGGTTCCGGTAATTCTGTTGACCATATTTGTGATATTCAGGCGCCAAATGACATCTTGGAGCATGTTGGAGATAAAAATCCAAATGTGCCCAAAACGTGATATTATGACGTTATACGCCGTTCTGAGCCATGTTTGAACTTTCTATCACTTTTGGTTCCGATAATTTTGGTGACCATATTTGTGATTTTCAGGGGCCAAATGACATCTTGGAGCATGTTGGAGATAAAAATCCAAATGTGCCCAAAACGTGATATTATGACGTTATACGCCGTTCTGAGCCATGTTTGAACTTTCTATCACTTTTGGTTTCGGTAATTCTGTTGACCATATTTGTGATATTCAGGCGCCAAATGACATCTTGGAGCATGTTGGAGATAAAAATCAAAATGTGCCCAAAACGTGATATTATGACGTTATACGCCGTTCTGAGCCATGTTTGAACTTTCTATCACTTTTGGTTCCGGTAATTCTGTTGACCATATATGTGATATTCAGGGGCCAAATGACATATTGGAGCATGTTTTAGATAAAAAACAAAATGCGCCCAAAACGTGATATTATGACGTTATACGCCGTTCTGAGCCATGTTTGAACTTTCTATCACTTTTGGTTCCGATAATTCTGTTGGCCATATTTGCGATATTCAGGGGCCAAATGTCACATTGGAGCATGTTAGAGATAAAAAACAAAATGTGCCCAATACGTGATATTATGACGTAATACGCCGTTCTGAGCCATGTTTGAACTTTCTATCACTTTTGGTTCCGATAATGTTGACCATATTTGTGATATTCAGACGCCAAATGACATCTTGGAGCATGTTGGAGATAAAAAACAAAATGTGCCCAAAACGTGATATTATGACGTTATACGCCGTTCTGAGCCATGTTTGAACTTTCTATCATTTTTGGTTCCGATAATCTGTTGGCCATATTTGTGATATTCAGGGGCCAAATGACATCTTGGAGCATGTTGGAGATAAAAATCCAAATGTGCCCAAAACGTGATATTATGACGTTATACGCCGTTCTGAGCCATGTTTGAACTTTCTATCACTTTTGGTTCCGGTAATTCTGTTGACCATATTTGTGATATTCAGGCGCCAAATGACATCTTGAAGCATGTTGGAGATAAAAAACAAAATGTGCCCAAAACGTGATATTATGACGTTATACGCCGTTCTGAGCCATGTTTGAACTTTCTATCACTATTGGTTCCGATAATTATGTTGACCATATTTGTGATATTCAGGCGCCAAATGACATCTTGGAGCGTGTTGGAGATAAAAAACAAAATGTGCCCAAAACGTGATATTATGACGTTATACGCCGTTCTGAGCCATGTTTGAACTTTCTATCACTTTTGGTTCCGATAATTCTGTTGACCATATTTGTGATATTCAGGCGCCAAATGACATCTTGGAGCGTGTTGGAGATAAAAAACAAAATGTGCCCAAAACGTGATATTATGACGTTATACGCCGTTCTGAGCCATGTTTGAACTTTCTATCACTTTTGGTTCCGATAATTCTGTTGACCATATTTGTGATATTCAGGCGCCAAATGACATCTTGGAGCGTGTTGGAGATAAGAAACAAAATGTGCCCAAAACGTGATATTATGACGTTATACGCCGTTCTGAGCCATGTTTGAACTTTCTATCACTTTTGGTTCCGATAATTCTGTTGACCATATTTGTGATATTCAGGCGCCAAATGACATCTTGAAGCGTGTTGGAGATAAAAAACAAAATGTGCCCAAAACGTGATATTATGACGTTATGCGCCGTTCTGAGCCATGTTTGAACTTTCTATCACTTTTGGTTCCGATAATTCTGTTGGCCATATTTGTGATATTCAGGGGCCAAATGACATCTTGGAGCATGTTGGAGATAAAAATCCAAATGTGCCCAAAAGGTGATATTATGACGTTATACGCCGTTCTGAGCCATGTTTGAACTTTCTATCACTTTTGGTTCCGATAATTCTGTTTTCCATATTTGTGATATTCAGGCGCCAAATGACATCCTGGAGCATGTTGGAGATAAAAATCCAAATGTGCCCAAAACGTGATATTATGACGTTATACGCCGTTCTGAGCAATGTTTGAACTTTCTATCACTTTTGGTTCCGATAATTCTGGTTACCATATTTGTGATATTCAGGGGCCAAATGACATCTTGGAGCATGTTGGAGATAAAAAACAAAATGTGCCCAAAACGTGATATTATGACGTTATACGCCGTTCTGAGCCATGTTTGAACTTTCTATCACTTTTGGTTCCGATAATTCTGGTGACCATATTTGTGATATTCAGGGGCCAAATGACATCTTGGAGCATGTTGGAGATAAAGAACAAAATGTGCCCAAAACGTGATATTATGACGTTATACGCCGTTCTGAGCCATGTTTGAACTTTCTATCACTTTTGGTTCCGATAATTCTGTTGACCATATATGTGATATTCAGGGACCAAATGACATATTGGAGCATGTTTTAGATAAAAAACAAAATGCGCCCAAAACGTGATATTATGACGTTATACGTCGTTCTGAGACATGTTTGAACTTTCTATCACTTTTGGTTCCGATAATTCTGTTGACCATATATGTGATATTCAGGGGCCAAATGACATCTTGGAGCATGTTGGAGATAAAAAACAAAATGTGCCCAAAACGTGATATTATGACGTTATACGCCGTTCTGAGCCATGTTTGAACTTTCTATCACGTTTGGTTCCGATAATTCTGTTGACCATATTTGAGATATTCAGGCGCCAAATGACATCTTGAAGCGTGTTGGAGATAAAAAACAAAATGTGCCCAAAACGTGATATTATGACGTTATACGCCGTTCTGAGCCATGTTTGAACTTTCTATCACTTTTGGTTCCGATAATTCTGTTGACCATATTTGTGATATTCAGGCGCCAAATTACATCTTGGAGCATGTTGGAGATAAAAAACAAAATGTGCCCAAAACGTGATATTATGACGTTATACGCCGTTCTGAGCCATGTTTGAATTTTCTATCACTTTTGGTTCCGATAATTCTGGTGACCATATTTGTGATATTCAGGGGAGAAATGACATCTTGGAGCATGTTGGTGATAAAAAACAAAATGTGTCCAAAACGTGATATTATGTCGTTATACGCCGTTCTGAGACATGTTTGAACTTTCTATCACTTTTGGTTTCGATAATTCTGCTGGCCATATTTGCGATATTCAGGGGCCAAATGTCACATTGGAGCATGTTAGAGATAAAAAACAAAATGTGCCCAATACGTGATATTATGACGTTATACGCCGTTCTGAGCCATGTTTGAACTTTCTATCACTTTTGGTTCCGATAATGTTGACCATATTTGTGATATTCAGGCGCCAAATGACATTTTGGAGCATGTTGGAGATAAAAAACAAAATGTGCCCAAAACGTGATATTATGACGTTATACGCCGTTCTGAGCCATGTTTGAACTTTCTATCACTTTTGGTTCTGATAATCTGTTGGCCATATTTGTGATATTCAGGGGCCAAATGACATCTTGGAGCATGTTGGAGATAAAAAACAAAATGTGCCCAAAACGTGATATGACGTTATACGCCGTTCTGAGCCATGTTTGAACTTTCTATCACTTTTGGTTCCGATAATTCTGTTGACCATATTTGTGATATTCAGGCGCCAAATGACATCTTGGAGCGTGTTGGAGATAAAAAACAAAATGTCCCAAAACGTGATATTATGACGTTATACGCCGTTCTGAGCCATGTTTGAACTTTCTATCACTTTTGGTTCCGATAATTCTGTTGGCCATATTTGTGATATTCAGGGGCCAAATGACATCTTGGAGCATGTTGGAGATAAAAATCCAAATGTGCCCAAAACGTGATATTATGAAGAATACGCCGTTCTGAGCCATGTTTGAACTTTCTATCACTTTTGGTTCCGATAATTCTGTTGGCCATATTTGCGATATTCAGGGGCCAAATGTCACATTGGAGCATGTTGGAGATAAAAAACAAAATGTACCCAATACGTGATATTATGACGTTATACGCCGTTCTGAGCCATGTTTGAACTTTCTATCACTTTTGGTTCCGATAATTCTGTTGGCCATATTTGCGATATTCAGGGGCCAAATGTCACATTGGAGCATGTTGGAGATAAAAAACAAAATGTGCCCAAACCGTGATATTATGACGTTATACGCCGTTCTGAGCCATGTTTGAACTTTCTATCACTTTTGGTTCCGGTAATTCTGTTGACCATATATGTGATATTCAGGGGCCAAATGACATATTGGAGCATGTTTTAGATAAAAAACAAAATGCGCCCAAAACGTGATATTATGACGTTATACGTCGTTCTGAGACATGTTTGAACTTTCTATCACTTTTGGTTCCGATAATTCTGTTGACCATATTTGTGATATTCAGGCGCCAAATGACATCTTGGAGCATGTTGGAGATAAAAAACAAAATGTGCCCAAAACGTGATATTATGACGTTATACGCCGTTCTGAGCCATGTTTGAATTTTCTATCACTTTTGGTTCCGATAATTCTGGTGACCATATTTGTGATATTCAGGGGAGAAATGACATCTTGGAGCATGTTGGTGATAAAAAACAAAATGCGTCCAAAACGTGATATTATGTCGTTATACGCCGTTCTGAGACATGTTTGAACTTTCTATCACTTTTGGTTCCGATAATTCTGTTGGCCATATTTGCGATATTCAGGGGCCAAATGTCACATTGGAGCATGTTAGAGATAAAAAACAAAATGTGCCCAATACGTGATATTATGACGTTATACGCCGTTCTGAGCCATGTTTGAACTTTCTATCACTTTTGGTTCCGATAATGTTGACCATATTTGTGATATTCAGGCGCCAAATGACATCTTGGAGCATGTTGGAGATAAAAAACAAAATGTGCCCAAAACGTGATATTATGACGTTATACGCCGTTCTGAGCCATGTTTGAACTTTCTATCACTTTTGGTTCCGATAATTCTGTTGACCATATTTGTGATATTCAGGGGCCAAATGACATCTTGGAGCATGTTGGAGATAAAAAACAAAATGTGCCCAAAACGTGATATTATGACGTTATACGCTGTTCTGAGCCATGTTTGAACTTTCTATCACTTTTGGTTCTGATAATCTGTTGGCCATATTTGTGATATTCAGGGGCCAAATGACATCTTGGAGCATGTTGGAGATAAAAATCCAAATGTGCCCAAAACGTGATATTATGACGTTATACGCCGTTCTGAGCCATGCTTGAACTTTCTATCACTTTTGGTTCCGATAATTCTGTTGGCCATATTTGCGATATTCAGGGGCCAAATGTCACATTGGAGCATGTTGGAGATAAAAAACAAAATGTGCCCAAAACGTGATATTATGACGTTATACGCCGTTCTGAGCCATGTTTGAACTTTCTATCACTTTTGGTTCCGGTAATTCTGTTGACCATATATGTGATATTCAGGGGCCAAATGACATATTGGAGCATGTTTTAGATAAAAAACAAAATGCGCCCAAAACGTGATATTATGACGTTATACGCCGTTCTGAGCCATGTTTGAACTTTCTATCACTTTTGGTTCCGATAATTCTGTTGGCCATATTTGCGATATTCAGGGGCCAAATGTCACATTGGAGCATGTTGGAGATAAAAAACAAAATGTGCCCAAAACGTGATATTATGACGTTATACGCCGTTCTGAGCCATGTTTGAACTTTCTATCACTTTTGGTTCCGATAATTCTGTTGACCATATTTGTGATATTCAGGCGCCAAATGACATCTTGGAGCATGTTGGAGATAAAAAACAAAATGTGCCCAAAACGTGATATTATGACGTTATACGCCGTTCTGTGCCATGTTTGAATTTTCTATCACTTTTGGTTCCGATAATTCTGGTGACCATATTTGTGATATTCAGGGGAGAAATGACATCTTGGAGCATGTTGGTAATAAAAAACAAAATGCGTCCAAAACGTGATATTATGTCGTTATACGCCGTTCTGAGACATGTTTGAACTTTCTATCACTTTTGGTTCCGATAATTCTGTTGGCCATATTTGCGATATTCAGGGGCCAAATGTCACATTGGAGCATGTTAGAGATAAAAAACAAAATGTGCCCAATACGTGATATTATGACGTTATACGCCGTTCTGAGCCATGTTTGAACTTTCTATCACTTTTGGTTCCGATAATTCTGTTGGCCATATTTGCGATATTCAGGGGCCAAATGTCACATTGGAGCATGTTGGAGATAAAAAACAAAATGTGCCCAAAACGTGATATTATGACGTTATACGCCGTTCTGAGCCATGTTTGAACTTTCTATCACTTTTGGTTCCGGTAATTCTGTTGACCATATATGTGATATTCAGGGGCCAAATGACATATTGGAGCATGTTTTAGATAAAAAACAAAATGCGCCCAAAACGTGATATTATGACGTTATACGTCGTTCTGAGACATGTTTGAACTTTCTATCACTTTTGGTTCCGATAATTCTGTTGACCATATTTGTGATATTCAGGGGCCAAATGACATCTTGGAGCATGTTGGAGATAAAAAACAAAATGTGCCCAAAACGTGATATTATGACGTTATACGCCGTTCTGAGCCATGTTTGAACTTTCTATCACTTTTGGTTCCGATAATTCTGTTGGCCATATTTGTGATATTCAGGGGCCAAATGACATCTTGGAGCATGTTGGAGATAAAAATCCAAATGTGCCCAAAACGTGATATTATGACGTTATACGCCGTTCTGAGCCATGTTTGAACTTTCTATCACGTTTGGTTTCGGTAATTCTGTTGACCATATTTGTGATATTCAGGCGCCAAATGACATCTTGGAGCATGTTGGAGATAAAAAACAAAATGTGCCCAAAACGTGATATGACGTTATACGCCGTTCTGAGCCATGTTTGAACTTTCTATCACTTTTGGTTCCGATAATTCTGTTGACCATATTTGTGATATTCAGGCGCCAAATGACATCTTGGAGCGTGTTGGAGATAAAAAACAAAATGTCCCAAAACGTGATATTATGACGTTATACGCCGTTCTGAGCCATGTTTGAACTTTCTATCACTTTTGGTTCCGATAATTCTGTTGGCCATATTTGTGATATTCAGGGGCCAAATGACATCTTGGAGCATGTTGGAGATAAAAATCCAAATGTGCCCAAAACGTGATATTATGAAGAATACGCCGTTCTGAGCCATGTTTGAACTTTCTATCACTTTTGGTTCCGATAATTCTGTTGGCCATATTTGCGATATTCAGGGGCCAAATGTCACATTGGAGCATGTTGGAGATAAAAAACAAAATGTACCCAATACGTGATATTATGACGTTATACGCCGTTCTGAGCCATGTTTGAACTTTCTATCACTTTTGGTTCCGATAATTCTGTTGGCCATATTTGCGATATTCAGGGGCCAAATGTCACATTGGAGCATGTTGGAGATAAAAAACAAAATGTGCCCAAACCGTGATATTATGACGTTATACGCCGTTCTGAGCCATGTTTGAACTTTCTATCACTTTTGGTTCCGGTAATTCTGTTGACCATATATGTGATATTCAGGGGCCAAATGACATATTGGAGCATGTTTTAGATAAAAAACAAAATGCGCCCAAAACGTGATATTATGACGTTATACGTCGTTCTGAGACATGTTTGAACTTTCTATCACTTTTGGTTCCGATAATTCTGTTGACCATATTTGTGATTTCAGGCGCCAAATGACATCTTGGAGCATGTTGGAGATAAAAAACAAAATGTGCCCAAAACGTGATATTATGACGTTATACGCCGTTCTGAGCCATGTTTGAATTTTCTATCACTTTTGGTTCCGATAATTCTGGTGACCATATTTGTGATATTCAGGGGAGAAATGACATCTTGGAGCATGTTGGTGATAAAAAACAAAATGCGTCCAAAACGTGATATTATGTCGTTATACGCCGTTCTGAGACATGTTTGAACTTTCTATCACTTTTGGTTCCGATAATTCTGTTGGCCATATTTGCGATATTCAGGGGCCAAATGTCACATTGGAGCATGTTAGAGATAAAAAACAAAATGTGCCCAATACGTGATATTATGACGTTATACGCCGTTCTGAGCCATGTTTGAACTTTCTATCACTTTTGGTTCCGATAATTCTGTTGACCATATATGTGATATTCAGGGACCAAATGACATATTGGAGCATGTTTTAGATAAAAAACAAAATGCGCCCAAAACGTGATATTATGACGTTATACGTCGTTCTGAGACATGTTTGAACTTTCTATCACTTTTGGTTCCGATAATTCTGTTGACCATATATGTGATATTCAGGGGCCAAATGACATCTTGGAGCATGTTGGAGATAAAAAACAAAATGTGCCCAAAACGTGATATTATGACGTTATACGCCGTTCTGAGCCATGTTTGAACTTTCTATCACTTTTGGTTCCGATAATTCTGTTGACCATATTTGAGATATTCAGGCGCCAAATGACATCTTGAAGCGTGTTGGAGATAAAAAACAAAATGTGCCCAAAACGTGATATTATGACGTTATACGCCGTTCTGAGCCATGTTTGAACTTTCTATCACTTTTGGTTCCGATAATTCTGTTGGCCATATTTGCGATATTCAGGGGCCAAATGTCACATTGGAGCATGTTGGAGATAAAAAACAAAATGTGCCCAAAACGTGATATTATGACGTTATACGCCGTTCTGAGCCATGTTTGAACTTTCTATCACTTTTGGTTCCGGTAATTCTGTTGACCATATATGTGATATTCAGGGGCCAAATGACATATTAGAGCATGTTTTAGATAAAAAACAAAATGTGCCCAAAACGTGATATTATGACGTTATACTCCGTTCTGAGCCATGTTTGAGCTTTCTATCACTTTTGGTTCCGATAATTCTGGTGACCATATTTGTGATATTCAGGGGAGAAATGACATCTTGGAGCATGTTGGTGATAAAAAACAAAATGTGCCCAAAACGTGATATTATGACGTTATACGCCGTTCTGAGCCATGTTTGAGCTTTCTATCACTTTTGGTTCTGATAATCTGTTGGCCATATTTGTGATATTCAGGGGTCAAATGACATCTTGGAGCATGTTGGAGATAAAAAACAAAATGTGCCCAAAACGTGATATTATGACGTTATACGCCGTTCTGAGCCATGTTTGAACATTCTATCACTTTTGGTTCCGATAATTCTGTTGACCATATATGTGATATTCAGGGGCCAAATGACATCTTGGAGCATGTTGGAGATAAAAAACAAAATGTGCCCAAAACGTGATATTATGACGTTATACGCCGTTCTGAGCCATGTTTGAACTTTCTATCACTTTTGGTTCCGATAATTCTGTTGGCCATATTTGTGATATTCAGGGTCCAAATGACATCTTGGAGCATGTTGGAGATAAAAATCCAAATGTGCCCAAAACGTGATATTATGACGTTATACGCCGTTCTGAGCCATGTTTGAACTTTCTATCACTTTTGGTTTCGGTAATTCTGTTGACCATATTTGCGATATTCAGGGGCCAAATGTCACATTGGAGCATGTTGGAGATAAAAAACAAAATGTGCCCAAAACGTGATATTATGACGTTATACGCCGTTCTGAGCCATGTTTGAACTTTCTATCACTTTTGGTTCCGGTAATTCTGTTGACCATATTTGTGATATTCAGGCGCCAAATGACATCTTGGAGCATGTTGGAGATAAAAATCCAAATGTGCCCAAAACGTGATATTATGACGTTATACGCCGTTCTGAGCAATGTTTGAACTTTCTATCACTTTTGGTTCCGATAATTCTGGTGACCATATTTGTGATATTCAGGGGCCAAATGACATCTTGGAGCATGTTGGAGATAAAAAACAAAATGTGCCCAAAACGTGATATTATGACGTTATACGCCGTTCTGAGCCATGTTTGAACTTTCTATCACTTTTGGTTCCGATAATTCTGTTGACCATATATGTGATATTCAGGGACCAAATGACATATTGGAGCATGTTTTAGATAAAAAACAAAATGCGCCCAAAACGTGATATTATGACGTTATACGTCGTTCTGAGACATGTTTGAACTTTCTATCACTTTTGGTTCCGATAATTCTGTTGACCATAAATGTGATATTCAGGGGCCAAATGACATCTTGGAGCATGTTGGAGATAAAAAACAAAATGTGCCCAAAACGTGATATTATGACGTTATACGCCGTTCTGAGCCATGTTTGAACTTTCTATCACTTTTGGTTCCGATAATTCTGTTGACCATATTTGAGATATTCAGGCGCCAAATACCATCTTGAAGCGTGTTGGAGATAAAAAACAAAATGTGCCCAAAACGTGATATTATGACGTTATACGCCGTTCTGAGCCATGTTTGAACTTTCTATCACTTTTGGTTCCGATTATTCTGTTGACCATATTTGTGATATTCAGGCGCCAAATGACATCTTGGAGCGTGTTGGAGATAAAAAACAAAATGTGCCCAAAACGTGATATTATGACGTTATACGCCGTTCTGAGCCATGTTTGAACTTTCTATCACTTTTGGTTCCGATAATTCTGTTGACCATATTTGTGATATTCAGGCGCCAAATGACATCTTGGAGCATGTTGGAGATAAAAAACAAAATGTGCCCAAAACGTGATATTATGACGTTATACGCCGTTCCATGTTTGAATTTTCTATCACTTTTGGTTCCGATAATTCTGGTGACCATATTTGTGATATTCAGGGGAGAAATGACATCTTGGAGCATGTTGGTGATAAAAAACAAAATGTGTCCAAAACGTGATATTATGTCGTTAACGCCGTTCTGAGACATGTTTGAACTTTCTATCACTTTTGGTTCCGATAATTCTGTTGGCCATATTTGCGATATTCAGGGGCCAAATGTCACATTGGAGCATGTTAGAGATAAAAAACAAAATGTGCCCAATACGAGATATTATGACGTTATACGCCGTTCTGAGCCATGTTTGAACTTTCTATCACTTTTGGTTCCGATAATGTTGACCATATTTGTGATATTCAGGCGCCATATGACATTTTGGAGCATGTTGGAGATAAAAAACAAAATGTGCCCAAAACGTGATATTATGACGTTATACGCCGTTCTGAGCCATGTTTGAGCTTTCTATCACTTTTGGTTCTGATAATCTGTTGGCCATATTTGTGATATTCAGGGGTCAAATGACATCTTGGAGCATGTTGGAGATAAAAAACAAAATGTGCCCAAAACGTGATATTATGACGTTATACGCCGTTCTGAGCCATGTTTGAACTTTCTATCACTTTTGGTTCCGATAATTCTGTTGACCATATATGTGATATTCAGGGGCCAAATGACATCTTGGAGCATGTTGGAGATAAAAAACAAAATGTGCCCAAAACGTGATATTATGACGTTATACGCCGTTCTGAGCCATGTTTGAACTTTCTATCACTTTTGGTTCCGATAATTCTGTTGGCCATATTTGTGATATTCAGGGGCCAAATGACATCTTGGAGCATGTTGGAGATAAAAATCCAAATGTGCCCAAAACGTGATATTATGACGTTATACGCCGTTCTGAGCCATGTTTGAACTTTCTATCACTTTTGGTTTCGGTAATTCTGTTGACCATATTTGTGATATTCAGGCGCCAAATGACATCTTGGAGCATGTTGGAGATAAAAAACAAAATGTGCCCAAAACGTGATATTATGACGTTATACGCCGTTCTGAGCCATGTTTGAACTTTCTATCACTTTTGGTTCCGATAATTCTGTTGGCCATATTTGTGATATTCAGGGGCCAAATGACATCTTGGAGCATGTTGGAGATAAAAATCCAAATGTGCCCAAAACGTGATATTATGACGAATACGCCGTTCTGAGCCATGTTTGAACTTTCTATCACTTTTGGTTCCGATAATTCTGTTGGCCATATTTGCGATATTCAGGGGCCAAATGTCACATTGGAGCATGTTGGAGATAAAAAACAAAATGTGCCCAAAACGTGATATTATGACGTTATACGCCGTTCTGAGCCATGTTTGAATTTTCTATCACTTTTGGTTCCGGTAATTCTGTTGACCATATATGTGATATTCAGGGGCCAAATGACATATTGGAGCATGTTTTAGATAAAAAACAAAATGCGCCCAAAACGTGATATTATGACGTTATACGCCGTTCTGAGCCATGTTTGAACTTTCTATCACTTTTGGTTCCGATAATTCTGTTGACCATATTTGTGATATTCAGGCGCCAAATGACATCTTGGAGCGTGTTGGAGATAAAAAACAAAATGTGCCCAATACGTGATATTATGACGTTATACGCCGTTCTGAGCCATGTTTGAACTTTCTATCACTTTTGGTTCCGATAATTCTGTTGACCATATTTGTGATATTAAGGCGCCAAATGACATCTTGGAGCGTGTTGGAGATAAAAAACAAAATGTGCCCAAAACGTGATATTATGACGTTATACGCCGTTCTGAGCCATGTTTGAACTTTCTATCACTTTTGGTTCCGATAATTCTGTTGACCATATTTGTGATATTCAGGCGCCAAATGACATCTTGGAGCGTGTTGGAGATAAAAAACAAAATGTGCCCAAAACGTGATATTATGACGTTATACGCCGTTCTGAGCCATGTTTGAACTTTCTATCACTTTTGGTTCCGATAATTCTGTTGACCATATTTGTGATATTCAGGCGCCAAATGACATCTTGGAGCATGTTGGAGATAAAAAACAAAATGTGCCCAAAACGTGATATTATGACGTTATACGCCGTTCTGAGCCATGTTTGAATTTTCTATCACTTTTGGTTCCGATAATTCTGGTGACCATATTTGTGATATTCAGGGGAGAAATGACATCTTGGAGCATGTTGGTGATAAAAAACAAAATGCGTCCAAAACGTGATATTATGTCGTTATACGCCGTTCTGAGACATGTTTGAACTTTCTATCACTTTTGGTTCCGATAATTCTGTTGGCCATATTTGCGATATTCAGGGCCAAATGTCACATTGGAGCATGTTAGAGATAAAAAACAAAATGTGCCCAATACGTGATATTATGACGTTATACGCCGTTCTGAGCCATGTTTGAACTTTCTATCACTTTTGGTTCCGATAATGTTGACCATATTTGTGATATTCAGGGGAGAAATGACATCTTGGAGCATGTTGGAGATAAAAAACAAAATGTGCCCAAAACGTGATATTATGACGTTATACGCCGTTCTGAGCCATGTTTGAACTTTCTATCACTTTTGGTTCTGATAATCTGTTGGCCATATTTGTGATATTCAGGCGCCAAATGACATCTTGGAGCGTGTTGGAGATAAAAAACAAAATGTGCCCAAAACGTGATATTATGACGTTATACGCCGTTCTGAGCCATGTTTGAACTTTCTATCACTTTTGGTTCCGATTATTCTGTTGACCATATTTGTGATATTCAGGCGCCAAATGACATCTTGGAGCGTGTTGGAGATAAAAAACAAAATGTGCCCAAAACGTGATATTATGACGTTATACGCCGTTCTGAGCCATGTTTGAACTTTCTATCACTTTTGGTTCCGATAATTCTGTTGACCATATTTGTGATATTCAGGCGCCAAATGACATCTTGGAGCGTGTTGGAGATAAAAAACAAAATGTGCCCAAAACGTGATATGACGTTATACGCCGTTCTGAGCCATGTTTGAATTTTCTATCACTTTTGGTTCCGATAATTCTGGTGACCATATTTGTGATATTCAGGGGAAAAATGACATCTTGGAGCATGTTGGAGATAAAAATCCAAATGTGCCCAAAACGTGATATTATGACGTTATACGCCGTTCTGAGCTATGTTTGAACTTTCTATCACTTTTGGTTCCGGTAATTCTGTTGACCATATATGTGATATTCAGGAGCCAAATGACATATTGGAGCATGTTTTAGATAAAAAACAAAATGCGCCCAAAACGTGATATTATGACGTTATACGCCGTTCTGAGCCATGTTTGAACTTTCTATCACTTTTGGTTCCGATAATTCTGTTGACCATATTTGTGATATTCAGGCGCCAAATGACATCTTGGAGCGTGTTGGAGATAAAAAACAAAATGTGCCCAAAACGTGATATTATGACGTTATACGCCGTTCTGAGCCATGTTTGAATTTTCTATCACTTTTGGTTCCGATAATTCTGGTGACCATATTTGTGATATTCAGGGGAGAAATGACATCTTGGAGCATGTTGGTGATAAAAAACAAAATGCGTCCAAAACGTGATATTATGTCGTTATACGCCGTTCTGAGACATGTTTGAACTTTCTATCACTTTTGGTTCCGATAATTCTGTTGGCCATATTTGCGATATTCAGGGGCCAAATGTCACATTGGAGCATGTTAGAGATAAAAAACAAAATGTGCCCAATACGTGATATTATGACGTTATACGCCGTTCTGAGCCATGTTTGAACTTTCTATCACTTTTGGTTCCGATAATGTTGACCATATTTGTGATATTCAGGCGCCAAATGACATCTTGGAGCATGTTGGAGATAAAAAACAAAATGTGCCCAAAACGTGATATTATGACGTTATACGCCGTTCTGAGCCATGTTTGAACTTTCTATCACTTTTGGTTCTGATAATCTGTTGGCCATATTTGTGATATTCAGGGGCCAAATGACATCTTGGAGCATGTTGGAGATAAAAATCCAAATGTGCCCAAAACGTGATATTATGACGTTATATGCCGTTCTGAGCCATGTTTGAACTTTCTATCACTTTTGGTTCCGATAATTCTGTTGACCATATTTGTGATATTCAGGGGCCAAATGACATCTTGGAGCATGTTGGAGATAAAAAACAAAATGTGCCCAAAACGTGATATTATGACGTTATACGCCGCTCTGAGCCATGTTTGAACTTTCTATCACTTTTGGTTCTGATAATCTGTTGGCCATATTTGTGATATTCAGGGGCCAAATGACATCTTGGAGCATGTTGGAGATAAAAATCCAAATGTGCCCAAAACGTGATATTATGACGTTATACGCCGTTCTGAGCCATGTTTGAACTTTCTATCACTTTTGGTTCCGATAATTCTGTTGACCATATATGTGATATTCAGGGGCCAAATGACATCTTGGAGCATGTTGGAGATAAAAAACAAAATGTGCCCAAAACGTGATATTATGACGTTATACGCCGTTCTGAGCCATGTTTGAACTTTGTATCACTTTTGGTTCCGATAATTCTGTTGACCATATATGTGATATTCAGGGGCCAAATGACATCTTGGAGCATGTTGGAGATAAAAAACAAAATGTGCCCAAAACGTGATATTATGACGTTATACGCCGTTCTGAGCCATGTTTGAACTTTCTATCACTTTTGGTTCCGATTATTCTGTTGACCATATTTGTGATATTAAGGCGCCAAATGACATCTTGGAGCGTGTTGGAGATAAAAAACAAAATGTGCCCAAAACGTGATATTATGACGTTATACGCCGTTCTGAGCCATGTTTGAACTTTCTATCACTTTTGGTTCCGATAATTCTGTTGACCATATTTGTGATATTCAGGCGCCAAATGACATCTTGGAGCGTGTTGGAGATAAAAAACAAAATGTGCCCAAAACGTGATATGACGTTATACGCCGTTCTGAGCCATGTTTGAATTTTCTATCACTTTTGGTTCCGATAATTCTGGTGACCATATTTGTGATATTCAGGGGAAAAATGACATCTTGGAGCATGTTGGAGATAAAAATCCAAATGTGCCCAAAACGTGATATTATGACGTTATACGCCGTTCTGAGCTATGTTTGAACTTTCTATCACTTTTGGTTCCGGTAATTCTGTTGACCATATATGTGATATTCAGGAGCCAAATGACATATTGGAGCATGTTTTAGATAAAAAACAAAATGCGCCCAAAACGTGATATTATGACGTTATACGCCGTTCTGAGCCATGTTTGAACTTTCTATCACTTTTGGTTCCGATAATTCTGTTGACCATATTTGTGATATTCAGGCGCCAAATGACATCTTGGAGCGTGTTGGAGATAAAAAACAAAATGTGCCCAAAACGTGATATTATGACGTTATACGCCGTTCTGAGCCATGTTTGAATTTTCTATCACTTTTGGTTCCGATAATTTTGGTGACCATATTTGTGATTTTCAGGGGCCAAATGACATCTTGGAGCATGTTGGAGATCAAAATCCAAATGTGCCCAAAACGTGATATTATGACGTTATACGCCGTTCTGAGCCATGTTTGAATTTTCTATCACTTTTGGTTCCGATAATTCTGGTGACCATATTTGTGATATTCAGGAGAAAAATGACATCTTGGAGCATGTTGGAGATAAAAATCCAAATGTGCCCAAAACGTGATATTATGACGTTATACGCCGTTCTGAGCCATGTTTGAACTTTCTATCACTTTTGGTTCCGGTAATTCTGTTGACCATATATGTGATATTCAGGAGCCAAATGACATATTGGAGCATGTTTTAGATAAAAAACAAAATGCGACCAAAACGTGATATTATGACGTTATACGCCGTTCTGAGCCATGTTTGAACTTTCTATCACTTTTGGTTCCGATAATTCTGTTGACCATATTTGTGATATTCAGGCGCCAAATGACATCTTGGAGCATGTTGGAGATAAAAAACAAAATGTGCCCAAAACGTGATATTATGACGTTATACGCCGTTCTGAGCCATGTTTGAATTTTCTATCACTTTTGGTTCCGATAATTCTGGTGACCATATTTGTGATATTCAGGGGAGAAATGACATCTTGGAGCATGTTGGTGATAAAAAACAAAATGCGTCCAAAACGTGATATTATGTCGTTATACGCCGTTCTGAGACATGTTTGAACTTTCTATCACTTTTGGTTCCGATAATTCTGTTGGCCATATTTGCGATATTCAGGGGCCAAATGTCACATTGGAGCATGTTAGAGATAAAAAACAAAATGTGCCCAATACGTGATATTATGACGTTATACGCCGTTCTGAGCCATGTTTGAACTTTCTATCACTTTTGGTTCCGATAATGTTGACCATATTTGTGATATTCAGGCGCCAAATGACATCTTGGAGCATGTTGGAGATAAAAAACAAAATGTGCCCAAAACGTGATATTATGACGTTATACGCCGTTCTGAGCCATGTTTGAACTTTCTATCACTTTTGGTTCTGATAATCTGTTGGCCATATTTGTGATATTCAGGGGCCAAATGACATCTTGGAGCATGTTGGAGATAAAAATCCAAATGTGCCCAAAACGTGATATTATGACGTTATATGCCGTTCTGAGCCATGTTTGAACTTTCTATCACTTTTGGTTCCGATAATTCTGTTGACCATATTTGTGATATTCAGGGGCCAAATGACATCTTGGAGCATGTTGGAGATAAAAAACAAAATGTGCCCAAAACGTGATATTATGACGTTATACGCCGCTCTGAGGCATGTTTGAACTTTCTATCACTTTTGGTTCTGATAATCTGTTGGCCATATTTGTGATATTCAGGGGCCAAATGACATCTTGGAGCATGTTGGAGATAAAAATCCAAATGTGCCCAAAACGTGATATTATGACGTTATACGCCGTTCTGAGCCATGTTTGAACTTTCTATCACTTTTGGTTCCGATAATTCTGTTGACCATATATGTGATATTCAGGGGCCAAATGACATCTTGGAGCATGTTGGAGATAAAAAACAAAATGTGCCCAAAACGTGATATTATGACGTTATACGCCGTTCTGAGCCATGTTTGAACTTTGTATCACTTTTGGTTCCGATAATTCTGTTGGCCATATTTGTGATATTCAGGGGCCAAATGACGTCTTGGAGCATGTTGGAGATAAAAATCCAAATGAGCCCAAAACGTGATATTATGACGTTATACGCCGTTCTGAGCCATGTTTGAACTTTCTATCACTTTTGGTTCCGGTAATTCTGTTGGCCATATTTGTGATATTCAGGCGCCAAATGACATCTTGGAGCATGTTGGAGATAAAAATCCAAATGTGCCCAAAACGTGATATTATGACGTTATACGCCGTTCTGAGCAATGTTTGAACTTTCTATCACTTTTGGTTCCGATAATTCTGGTGACCATATTTGTGATATTCAGGGGCCAAATGTCACATTGGAGCATGTTAGAGATAAAAAACAAAATGTGCCCAATACGTGATATTATGACGTTATACGCCGTTCTGAGCCATGTTTGAACTTTCTATCACTTTTGGTTCCGATAATGTTGACCATATTTGTGATATTCAGGCGCCAAATGACATCTTGGAGCATGTTGGAGATAAAAATCCAAATGAGCCCAAAACGTGATATTATGACGTTATACGCCGTTCTGAGCCATGTTTGAACTTTCTATCACTTTTGGTTCCGGTAATTCTGTTGGCCATATTTGTGATATTCAGGCGCCAAATGACATCTTGGAGCATGTTGGAGATAAAAATCCAAATGTGCCCAAAACGTGATATTATGACGTTATACGCCGTTCTGAGCAATGTTTGAACTTTCTATCACTTTTGGTTCCGATAATTCTGGTGACCATATTTGTGATATTCAGGGGCCAAATGTCACATTGGAGCATGTTAGAGATAAAAAACAAAATGTGCCCAATACGTGATATTATGACGTTATACGCCGTTCTGAGCCATGTTTGAACTTTCTATCACTTTTGGTTCTGATAATCTGTTGGCCATATTTGTGATATTCAGGGGCCAAATGACATCTTGGAGCATGTTGGAGATAAAAATCCAAATGTGCCCAAAACGTGATATTATGACGTTATACGCCGTTCTGAGCAATGTTTGAACTTTCTATCACTTTTGGTTCCGATAATTCTGGTGACCATATTTGTGATATTCAGGGGCCAAATGACATCTTGGAGCATGTTGGAGATAAAAAACAAAATGTGCCCAAAACGTGATATTATGACGTTATACGCCGTTCTGAGCCATGTTTGAACTTTCTATCACTTTTGGTTCCGATAATTCTGTTGGCCATATTTGTGATATTCAGGCGCCAAATGACATCTTGGAGCATGTTGGAGATAAAAATCCAAATGTGCCCAAAACGTGATATTATGACGTTATACGCCGTTCTGAGCCATGATTGAACTTTCTATCACTTTTGGTTCCGATAATTCTGTTGACCATATTTGTGATATTCAGGCGCCAAATGACATCTTGGAGCGTGTTGGAGATAAAAAACAAAATGTGCCCAAAACGTGATATTATGACGTTATACGCCGTTCTGAGCCATGTTTGAATTTTCTATCACTTTTGGTTCCGATAATTTTGGTGACCATATTTGTGATTTTTAGGGGCCAAATGACATCTTGGAGCATGTTGGAGATCAAAATCCAAATGTGCCCAAAACGTGATATTATGACGTTATACGCCGTTCTGAGCCATGTTTGAACTTTCTATCACTTTTGGTTCCGATAATTCTGTTGGCCATATTTGTGTTATTCAGGGGCCAAATGACATCTTGGAGCATGTTGGAGATAAAAATCCAAATGTGCCCAAAACGTGATATTATGACGTTATACGCCGTTCTGAGCCATGTTTGAACTTTCTATCACTTTTCGTTCCGGTAATTCTGTTGACCATATTTGTGATATTCAGGCGCCAAATGACATCTTGGAGCATGTTGGAGATAAAAAACAAAATGTGCCCAAAACGTAATATTATGACGTTATACGCCGTTCTGAGCCATGTTTGAACTTTCTATCACTTTTGGTTCCGATAATTCTGTTGGCCATATTTGTGATATTCAGGCGCCAAATGACATCTTGGAGCATGTTGTAGATAAAAATCCAAATGTGCCCAAAACGTGATATTATGACGTTATACGCCGTTCTGAGCCATGTTTGAACTTTCTATCACTTTTGGTTCCGATAATTCTGTTGGCCATATTTGTGATATTCAGGGGCCAAATGACATCTTGGAGCATGTTGGAGATAAAAATCCAAATGTGCCCAAAACGTGATATTATGACGTTATACGCCGTTCTGAGCCATGTTTGAACTTTCTATCACTTTTCGTTCCGGTAATTCTGTTGACCATATTTGTGATATTCAGGGGCCAAATGACATCTTGGAGCATGTTGGAGATAAAAAACAAAATGTGCCCAAAACGTGATATTATGACGTTATACGCCGTTCTGAGCCATGTTTGAACTTTCTATCACTTTTGGTTCCGATAATTCTGTTGACCATATATGTGATATTCAGGGGCCAAATGACATATTGGAGCATGTTTTAGATAAAAAACAAAATGCGCCCAAAACGTGATATTATGACGTTATACGTCTTTCTGAGACATGTTTGAACTTTCTATCACTTTTGGTTCCGATAATTCTGTTGACCATATTTGTGATATTCAGGCGCCAAATGACATCTTGAAGCGTGTTGGAGATAAAAAACAAAATGTGCCCAAAACGTGATATTATGACGTTATACGCCGTTCTGAGCCATGTTTGAACTTTCTATCACTTTTGGTTCCGATAATTCTGTTGACCATATTTGTGATATTCAGGCGCCAAATGACATCTTGGAGCGTGTTGGAGATAAAAAACAAAATGTGCCCAAAACGTGATATTATGACGTTATACGCCGTTCTGAGCCATGTTTGAACTTTCTATCACTTTTGGTTCCGATAATTCTGTTGACCATATTTGTGATATTCAGGCGCCAAATGACATCTTGGAGCATGTTGGAGATAAAAATCCAAATGTGCCCAAAACGTGATATTATGACGTTATACGCCGTTCTGAGCCATGATTGAACTTTCTATCACTTTTGGTTCCGATAATTCTGTTGACCATATTTGTGTTATTCAGGGGCCAAATGACATCTTGGAGCATGTTGGAGATAAAAATCCAAATGTGCCCAAAACGTGATATTATGACGTTATACGCCGTTCTGAGCCATGTTTGAACTTTCTATCACTTTTCGTTCCGGTAATTCTGTTGACCATATTTGTGATATTCAGGCGCCAAATGACATCTTGGAGCATGTTGGAGATAAAAAACAAAATGTGCCCAAAACGTAATATTATGACGTTATACGCCGTTCTGAGCCATGTTTGAACTTTCTATCACTTTTGGTTCCGATAATTCTGTTGGCCATATTTGTGATATTCAGGCGCCAAATGACATCTTGGAGCATGTTGGAGATAAAAATCCAAATGTGCCCAAAACGTGATATTATGACGTTATACGCCGTTCTGAGCCATGTTTGAACTTTCTATCACTTTTGGTTCCGATAATTCTGTTGGCCATATTTGTGTTATTCAGGGGCCAAATGACATCTTGGAGCATGTTGGAGATAAAAATCCAAATGTGCCCAAAACGTGATATTATGACGTTATACGCCGTTCTGAGCCATGTTTGAACTTTCTATCACTTTTCGTTCCGGTAATTCTGTTGACCATATTTGTGATATTCAGGCGCCAAATGACATCTTGGAGCATGTTGGAGATAAAAAACAAAATGTGCCCAAAACGTAATATTATGACGTTATACGCCGTTCTGAGCCATGTTTGAACTTTCTATCACTTTTGGTTCCGATAATTCTGTTGGCCATATTTGTGATATTCAGGCGCCAAATGACATCTTGGAGCATGTTGGAGATAAAAATCCAAATGTGCCCAAAACGTGATATTATGACGTTATACGCCGTTCTGAGCCATGTTTGAACTTTCTATCACTTTTGGTTCCGATAATTCTGTTGACCATATTTGTGATATTCAGGCGCCAAATGACATCTTGAAGCGTGTTGGAGATAAAAAACAAAATGTGCCCAAAACGTGATATTATGACGTTATACGCCGTTCTGAGCCATGTTTGAACTTTCTATCACTTTTGGTTCCGATAATTCTGTTGACCATATTTGTGATATTCAGGCGCCAAATGACATCTTGGAGCGTGTTGGAGATAAAAAACAAAATGTGCCCAAAACGTGATATTATGACGTTATACGCCGTTCTGAGCCATGATTGAACTTTCTATCACTTTTGGTTCCGATAATTCTGTTGACCATATTTGTGATATTCAGGCGCCAAATGACATCTTGGAGCGTGTTGGAGATAAAAAACAAAATGTGCCCAAAACGTGATATTATGACGTTATACGCCGTTCTGAGCCATGTTTGAATTTTCTATCACTTTTGGTTCCGATAATTTTGGTGACCATATTTGTGATTTTTAGGGGCCAAATGACATCTTGGAGCATGTTGGAGATCAAAATCCAAATGTGCCCAAAACGTGATATTATGACGTTATACGCCGTTCTGAGCCATGTTTGAACTTTCTATCACTTTTGGTTCCGATAATTCTGTTGGCCATATTTGTGTTATTCAGGGGCCAAATGACATCTTGGAGCATGTTGGAGATAAAAATCCAAATGTGCCCAAAACGTGATATTATGACGTTATACGCCGTTCTGAGCCATGTTTGAACTTTCTATCACTTTTCGTTCCGGTAATTCTGTTGACCATATTTGTGATATTCAGGCGCCAAATGACATCTTGGAGCATGTTGGAGATAAAAAACAAAATGTGCCCAAAACGTAATATTATGACGTTATACGCCGTTCTGAGCCATGTTTGAACTTTCTATCACTTTTGGTTCCGATAATTCTGTTGGCCATATTTGTGATATTCAGGCGCCAAATGACATCTTGGAGCATGTTGTAGATAAAAATCCAAATGTGCCCAAAACGTGATATTATGACGTTATACGCCGTTCTGAGCCATGTTTGAACTTTCTATCACTTTTGGTTCCGATAATTCTGTTGGCCATATTTGTGATATTCAGGGGCCAAATGACATCTTGGAGCATGTTGGAGATAAAAATCCAAATGTGCCCAAAACGTGATATTATGACGTTATACGCCGTTCTGAGCCATGTTTGAACTTTCTATCACTTTTCGTTCCGGTAATTCTGTTGACCATATTTGTGATATTCAGGGGCCAAATGACATCTTGGAGCATGTTGGAGATAAAAAACAAAATGTGCCCAAAACGTGATATTATGACGTTATACGCCGTTCTGAGCCATGTTTGAACTTTCTATCACTTTTGGTTCCGATAATTCTGTTGACCATATATGTGATATTCAGGGGCCAAATGACATATTGGAGCATGTTTTAGATAAAAAACAAAATGCGCCCAAAACGTGATATTATGACGTTATACGTCTTTCTGAGACATGTTTGAACTTTCTATCACTTTTGGTTCCGATAATTCTGTTGACCATATATGTGATATTCAGGGTCAAATGACATCTTGGAGCATGTTGGAGATAAAAAACAAAATGTGCCCAAAACGTGATATTATGACGTTATACGCCGTTCTGAGCCATGTTTGAACTTTCTATCACTTTTGGTTCCGATAATTCTGTTGACCATATTTGTGATATTCAGGCGCCAAATGACATCTTGAAGCGTGTTGGAGATAAAAAACAAAATGTGCCCAAAACGTGATATTATGACGTTATACGCCGTTCTGAGCCATGTTTGAACTTTCTATCACTTTTGGTTCCGATAATTCTGTTGACCATATTTGTGATATTCAGGCGCCAAATGACATCTTGGAGCGTGTTGGAGATAAAAAACAAAATGTGCCCAAAACGTGATATTATGACGTTATACGCCGTTCTGAGCCATGTTTGAACTTTCTATCACTTTTGGTTCCGATAATTCTGTTGACCATATTTGTGATATTCAGGCGCCAAATGACATCTTGGAGCATGTTGGAGATAAAAATCCAAATGTGCCCAAAACGTGATATTATGACGTTATACGCCGTTCTGAGCCATGATTGAACTTTCTATCACTTTTGGTTCCGATAATTCTGTTGACCATATTTGTGTTATTCAGGGGCCAAATGACATCTTGGAGCATGTTGGAGATAAAAATCCAAATGTGCCCAAAACGTGATATTATGACGTTATACGCCGTTCTGAGCCATGTTTGAACTTTCTATCACTTTTCGTTCCGGTAATTCTGTTGACCATATTTGTGATATTCAGGCGCCAAATGACATCTTGGAGCATGTTGGAGATAAAAAACAAAATGTGCCCAAAACGTAATATTATGACGTTATACGCCGTTCTGAGCCATGTTTGAACTTTCTATCACTTTTGGTTCCGATAATTCTGTTGGCCATATTTGTGATATTCAGGCGCCAAATGACATCTTGGAGCATGTTGGAGATAAAAATCCAAATGTGCCCAAAACGTGATATTATGACGTTATACGCCGTTCTGAGCCATGTTTGAACTTTCTATCACTTTTGGTTCCGATAATTCTGTTGGCCATATTTGTGTTATTCAGGGGCCAAATGACATCTTGGAGCATGTTGGAGATAAAAATCCAAATGTGCCCAAAACGTGATATTATGACGTTATACGCCGTTCTGAGCCATGTTTGAACTTTCTATCACTTTTCGTTCCGGTAATTCTGTTGACCATATTTGTGATATTCAGGCGCCAAATGACATCTTGGAGCATGTTGGAGATAAAAAACAAAATGTGCCCAAAACGTAATATTATGACGTTATACGCCGTTCTGAGCCATGTTTGAACTTTCTATCACTTTTGGTTCCGATAATTCTGTTGGCCATATTTGTGATATTCAGGCGCCAAATGACATCTTGGAGCATGTTGGAGATAAAAATCCAAATGTGCCCAAAACGTGATATTATGACGTTATACGCCGTTCTGAGCCATGTTTGAACTTTCTATCACTTTTCGTTCCGGTAATTCTGTTGACCATATTTGTGATATTCAGGGGCCAAATGACATCTTGGAGCATGTTGGAGATAAAAATCCAAATGTGCCCAAAACGTGATATTATGACGTTATACGCCGTTCTGAGCCATGTTTGAACTTTCTATCACTTTTCGTTCCGGTAATTCTGTTGACATTATTTGTGATATTCAGGGGCCAAATGACATCTTGGAGCATGTTGGAGATAAAAAACAAAATGTGCCCAAAACGTGATATTATGACGTTATACGCCGTTCTGAGCCATGTTTGAACTTTCTATCACTTTTGGTTCCGATAATTCTGTTGACCATATATGTGATATTCAGGGGCCAAATGACATATTGGAGCATGTTTTAGATAAAAAACAAAATGCGCCCAAAACGTGATATTATGACGTTATACGTCTTTCTGAGACATGTTTGAACTTTCTATCACTTTTGGTTCCGATAATTCTGTTGACCATATATGTGATATTCAGGGTCAAATGACATCTTGGAGCATGTTGGAGATAAAAAACAAAATGTGCCCAAAACGTGATATTATGACGTTATACGCCGTTCTGAGCCATGTTTGAACTTTCTATCACTTTTGGTTCCGATAATTCTGTTGACCATATTTGTGATATTCAGGCGCCAAATGACATCTTGAAGCGTGTTGGAGATAAAAAACAAAATGTGCCCAAAACGTGATATTATGACGTTATACGCCGTTCTGAGCCATGTTTGAACTTTCTATCACTTTTGGTTCCGATAATTCTGTTGACCATATTTGTGATATTCAGGCGCCAAATGACATCTTGGAGCGTGTTGGAGATAAAAAACAAAATGTGCCCAAAACGTGATATTATGACGTTATACGCCGTTCTGAGCCATGTTTGAACTTTCTATCACTTTTGGTTCCGATAATTCTGTTGACCATATTTGTGATATTCAGGCGCCAAATGACATCTTGGAGCATGTTGGAGATAAAAATCCAAATGTGCCCAAAACGTGATATTATGACGTTATACGCCGTTCTGAGCCATGATTGAACTTTCTATCACTTTTGGTTCCGATAATTCTGTTGACCATATTTGTGTTATTCAGGGGCCAAATGACATCTTGGAGCATGTTGGAGATAAAAATCCAAATGTGCCCAAAACGTGATATTATGACGTTATACGCCGTTCTGAGCCATGTTTGAACTTTCTATCACTTTTCGTTCCGGTAATTCTGTTGACCATATTTGTGATATTCAGGCGCCAAATGACATCTTGGAGCATGTTGGAGATAAAAAACAAAATGTGCCCAAAACGTAATATTATGACGTTATACGCCGTTCTGAGCCATGTTTGAACTTTCTATCACTTTTGGTTCCGATAATTCTGTTGGCCATATTTGTGATATTCAGGCGCCAAATGACATCTTGGAGCATGTTGGAGATAAAAATCCAAATGTGCCCAAAACGTGATATTATGACGTTATACGCCGTTCTGAGCCATGTTTGAACTTTCTATCACTTTTGGTTCCGATAATTCTGTTGGCCATATTTGTGATATTCAGGCGCCAAATGACATCTTGGAGCATGTTGGAGATAAAAATCCAAATGTGCCCAAAACGTGATATTATGACGTTATACGCCGTTCTGAGCCATGTTTGAACTTTCTATCACTTTTCGTTCCGGTAATTCTGTTGACCATATTTGTGATATTCAGGGGCCAAATGACATCTTGGAGCATGTTGGAGATAAAAATCCAAATGTGCCCAAAACGTGATATTATGACGTTATACGCCGTTCTGAGCCATGTTTGAACTTTCTATCACTTTTCGTTCCGGTAATTCTGTTGACCATATTTGTGATATTCAGGGGCCAAATGACATCTTGGAGCATGTTGGAGATAAAAAACAAAATGTGCCCAAAACGTGATATTATGACGTTATACGCCGTTCTGAGCCATGTTTGAACTTTCTATCACTTTTGGTTCCGATAATTCTGTTGACCATATATGTGATATTCAGGGGCCAAATGACATATTGGAGCATGTTTTAGATAAAAAACAAAATGCGCCCAAAACGTGATATTATGACGTTATACGTCTTTCTGAGACATGTTTGAACTTTCTATCACTTTTGGTTCCGATAATTCTGTTGACCATATATGTGATATTCAGGGTCAAATGACATCTTGGAGCATGTTGGAGATAAAAAACAAAATGTGCCCAAAACGTGATATTATGACGTTATACGCCGTTCTGAGCCATGTTTGAACTTTCTATCACTTTTGGTTCCGATAATTCTGTTGACCATATTTGTGATATTCAGGCGCCAAATGACATCTTGAAGCGTGTTGGAGATAAAAAACAAAATGTGCCCAAAACGTGATATTATGACGTTATACGCCGTTCTGAGCCATGTTTGAACTTTCTATCACTTTTGGTTCCGATAATTCTGTTGACCATATTTGTGATATTCAGGCGCCAAATGACATCTTGGAGCGTGTTGGAGATAAAAAACAAAATGTGCCCAAAACGTGATATTATGACGTTATACGCCGTTCTGAGCCATGTTTGAACTTTCTATCACTTTTGGTTCCGATAATTCTGTTGACCATATTTGTGATATTCAGGCGCCAAATGACATCTTGGAGCATGTTGGAGATAAAAATCCAAATGTGCCCAAAACGTGATATTATGACGTTATACGCCGTTCTGAGCCATGATTGAACTTTCTATCACTTTTGGTTCCGATAATTCTGTTGACCATATTTGTGATATTCAGGCGCCAAATGACATCTTGGAGCGTGTTGGAGATAAAAAACAAAATGTGCCCAAAACGTGATATTATGACGTTATACGCCGTTCTGAGCCATGTTTGAATTTTCTATCACTTTTGGTTCCGATAATTTTGGTGACCATATTTGTGATTTTTAGGGGCCAAATGACATCTTGGAGCATGTTGGAGATCAAAATCCAAATGTGCCCAAAACGTGATATTATGACGTTATACGCCGTTCTGAGCCATGTTTGAACTTTCTATCACTTTTGGTTCCGATAATTCTGTTGGCCATATTTGTGTTATTCAGGGGCCAAATGACATCTTGGAGCATGTTGGAGATAAAAATCCAAATGTGCCCAAAACGTGATATTATGACGTTATACGCCGTTCTGAGCCATGTTTGAACTTTCTATCACTTTTCGTTCCGGTAATTCTGTTGACCATATTTGTGATATTCAGGCGCCAAATGACATCTTGGAGCATGTTGGAGATAAAAAACAAAATGTGCCCAAAACGTAATATTATGACGTTATACGCCGTTCTGAGCCATGTTTGAACTTTCTATCACTTTTGGTTCCGATAATTCTGTTGGCCATATTTGTGATATTCAGGCGCCAAATGACATCTTGGAGCATGTTGTAGATAAAAATCCAAATGTGCCCAAAACGTGATATTATGACGTTATACGCCGTTCTGAGCCATGTTTGAACTTTCTATCACTTTTGGTTCCGATAATTCTGTTGGCCATATTTGTGATATTCAGGGGCCAAATGACATCTTGGAGCATGTTGGAGATAAAAATCCAAATGTGCCCAAAACGTGATATTATGACGTTATACGCCGTTCTGAGCCATGTTTGAACTTTCTATCACTTTTCGTTCCGGTAATTCTGTTGACCATATTTGTGATATTCAGGGGCCAAATGACATCTTGGAGCATGTTGGAGATAAAAAACAAAATGTGCCCAAAACGTGATATTATGACGTTATACGCCGTTCTGAGCCATGTTTGAACTTTCTATCACTTTTGGTTCCGATAATTCTGTTGACCATATATGTGATATTCAGGCGCCAAATGACATCTTGGAGCATGTTGGAGATAAAAAACAAAATGTGCCCAAAACGTAATATTATGACGTTATACGCCGTTCTGAGCCATGTTTGAACTTTCTATCACTTTTGGTTCCGATAATTCTGTTGGCCATATTTGTGATATTCAGGCGCCAAATGACATCTTGGAGCATGTTGTAGATAAAAATCCAAATGTGCCCAAAACGTGATATTATGACGTTATACGCCGTTCTGAGCCATGTTTGAACTTTCTATCACTTTTGGTTCCGATAATTCTGTTGGCCATATTTGTGATATTCAGGGGCCAAATGACATCTTGGAGCATGTTGGAGATAAAAATCCAAATGTGCCCAAAACGTGATATTATGACGTTATACGCCGTTCTGAGCCATGTTTGAACTTTCTATCACTTTTCGTTCCGGTAATTCTGTTGACCATATTTGTGATATTCAGGGGCCAAATGACATCTTGGAGCATGTTGGAGATAAAAAACAAAATGTGCCCAAAACGTGATATTATGACGTTATACGCCGTTCTGAGCCATGTTTGAACTTTCTATCACTTTTGGTTCCGATAATTCTGTTGACCATATATGTGATATTCAGGGGCCAAATGACATATTGGAGCATGTTTTAGATAAAAAACAAAATGCGCCCAAAACGTGATATTATGACGTTATACGTCTTTCTGAGACATGTTTGAACTTTCTATCACTTTTGGTTCCGATAATTCTGTTGACCATATATGTGATATTCAGGGTCAAATGACATCTTGGAGCATGTTGGAGATAAAAAACAAAATGTGCCCAAAACGTGATATTATGACGTTATACGCCGTTCTGAGCCATGTTTGAACTTTCTATCACTTTTGGTTCCGATAATTCTGTTGACCATATTTGTGATATTCAGGCGCCAAATGACATCTTGAAGCGTGTTGGAGATAAAAAACAAAATGTGCCCAAAACGTGATATTATGACGTTATACGCCGTTCTGAGCCATGTTTGAACTTTCTATCACTTTTGGTTCCGATAATTCTGTTGACCATATTTGTGATATTCAGGCGCCAAATGACATCTTGGAGCGTGTTGGAGATAAAAAACAAAATGTGCCCAAAACGTGATATTATGACGTTATACGCCGTTCTGAGCCATGTTTGAACTTTCTATCACTTTTGGTTCCGATAATTCTGTTGACCATATTTGTGATATTCAGGCGCCAAATGACATCTTGGAGCATGTTGGAGATAAAAATCCAAATGTGCCCAAAACGTGATATTATGACGTTATACGCCGTTCTGAGCCATGATTGAACTTTCTATCACTTTTGGTTCCGATAATTCTGTTGACCATATTTGTGATATTCAGGCGCCAAATGACATCTTGGAGCGTGTTGGAGATAAAAAACAAAATGTGCCCAAAACGTGATATTATGACGTTATACGCCGTTCTGAGCCATGTTTGAATTTTCTATCACTTTTGGTTCCGATAATTTTGGTGACCATATTTGTGATTTTTAGGGGCCAAATGACATCTTGGAGCATGTTGGAGATCAAAATCCAAATGTGCCCAAAACGTGATATTATGACGTTATACGCCGTTCTGAGCCATGTTTGAACTTTCTATCACTTTTGGTTCCGATAATTCTGTTGGCCATATTTGTGTTATTCAGGGGCCAAATGACATCTTGGAGCATGTTGGAGATAAAAATCCAAATGTGCCCAAAACGTGATATTATGACGTTATACGCCGTTCTGAGCCATGTTTGAACTTTCTATCACTTTTCGTTCCGGTAATTCTGTTGACCATATTTGTGATATTCAGGCGCCAAATGACATCTTGGAGCATGTTGGAGATAAAAAACAAAATGTGCCCAAAACGTAATATTATGACGTTATACGCCGTTCTGAGCCATGTTTGAACTTTCTATCACTTTTGGTTCCGATAATTCTGTTGGCCATATTTGTGATATTCAGGCGCCAAATGACATCTTGGAGCATGTTGGAGATAAAAATCCAAATGTGCCCAAAACGTGATATTATGACGTTATACGCCGTTCTGAGCCATGTTTGAACTTTCTATCACTTTTCGTTCCGGTAATTCTGTTGACCATATTTGTGATATTCAGGGGCCAAATGACATCTTGGAGCATGTTGGAGATAAAAAACAAAATGTGCCCAAAACGTGATATTATGACGTTATACGCCGTTCTGAGCCATGTTTGAACTTTCTATCACTTTTGGTTCCGATAATTCTGTTGACCATATATGTGATATTCAGGGGCCAAATGACATATTGGAGCATGTTTTAGATAAAAAACAAAATGCGCCCAAAACGTGATATTATGACGTTATACGTCTTTCTGAGACATGTTTGAACTTTCTATCACTTTTGGTTCCGATAATTCTGTTGACCATATATGTGATATTCAGGGTCAAATGACATCTTGGAGCATGTTGGAGATAAAAAACAAAATGTGCCCAAAACGTGATATTATGACGTTATACGCCGTTCTGAGCCATGTTTGAACTTTCTATCACTTTTGGTTCCGATAATTCTGTTGACCATATTTGTGATATTCAGGCGCCAAATGACATCTTGAAGCGTGTTGGAGATAAAAAACAAAATGTGCCCAAAACGTGATATTATGACGTTATACGCCGTTCTGAGCCATGTTTGAACTTTCTATCACTTTTGGTTCCGATAATTCTGTTGACCATATTTGTGATATTCAGGCGCCAAATGACATCTTGGAGCGTGTTGGAGATAAAAAACAAAATGTGCCCAAAACGTGATATTATGACGTTATACGCCGTTCTGAGCCATGTTTGAACTTTCTATCACTTTTGGTTCCGATAATTCTGTTGACCATATTTGTGATATTCAGGCGCCAAATGACATCTTGGAGCGTGTTGGAGATAAAAAACAAAATGTGCCCAAAACGTGATATTATGACGTTATACGCCGTTCTGAGCCATGTTTGAATTTTCTATCACTTTTGGTTCCGATAATTTTGGTGACCATATTTGTGATTTTCAGGGGCCAAATGACATCTTGGAGCATGTTGGAGATCAAAATCCAAATGTGCCCAAAACGTGATATTATGACGTTATACGCCGTTCTGAGCCATGTTTGAACTTTCTATCACTTTTGGTTCCGATAATTCTGTTGACCATATATGTGATATTCAGGGGCCAAATGACATATTGGAGCATGTTTTAGATAAAAAACAAAATGCGCCCAAAACGTGATATTATGACGTTATACGTCTTTCTGAGACATGTTTGAACTTTCTATCACTTTTGGTTCCGATAATTCTGTTGACCATATATGTGATATTCAGGGTCAAATGACATCTTGGAGCATGTTGGAGATAAAAAACAAAATGTGCCCAAAACGTGATATTATGACGTTATACGCCGTTCTGAGCCATGTTTGAACTTTCTATCACTTTTGGTTCCGATAATTCTGTTGACCATATTTGTGATATTCAGGCGCCAAATGACATCTTGAAGCGTGTTGGAGATAAAAAACAAAATGTGCCCAAAACGTGATATTATGACGTTATACGCCGTTCTGAGCCATGTTTGAACTTTCTATCACTTTTGGTTCCGATAATTCTGTTGACCATATTTGTGATATTCAGGCGCCAAATGACATCTTGGAGCGTGTTGGAGATAAAAAACAAAATGTGCCCAAAACGTGATATTATGACGTTATACGCCGTTCTGAGCCATGTTTGAACTTTCTATCACTTTTGGTTCCGATAATTCTGTTGACCATATTTGTGATATTCAGGCGCCAAATGACATCTTGGAGCATGTTGGAGATAAAAATCCAAATGTGCCCAAAACGTGATATTATGACGTTATACGCCGTTCTGAGCCATGTTTGAACTTTCTATCACTTTTGGTTCCGATAATTCTGTTGACCATATTTGTGATATTCAGGCGCCAAATGACATCTTGAAGCGTGTTGGAGATAAAAAACAAAATGTGCCCAAAACGTGATATTATGACGTTATACGCCGTTCTGAGCCATGTTTGAACTTTCTATCACTTTTGGTTCCGATTATTCTGTTGACCATATTTGTGATATTCAGGCGCCAAATGACATCTTGGAGCGTGTTGGAGATAAAAAACAAAATGTGCCCAAAACGTGATATTATGACGTTATACGCCGTTCTGAGCCATGATTGAACTTTCTATCACTTTTGGTTCCGATAATTCTGTTGACCATATTTGTGATATTCAGGCGCCAAATGACATCTTGGAGCGTGTTGGAGATAAAAAACAAAATGTGCCCAAAACGTGATATTATGACGTTATACGCCGTTCTGAGCCATGTTTGAATTTTCTATCACTTTTGGTTCCGATAATTTTGGTGACCATATTTGTGATTTTTAGGGGCCAAATGACATCTTGGAGCATGTTGGAGATCAAAATCCAAATGTGCCCAAAACGTGATATTATGACGTTATACGCCGTTCTGAGCCATGTTTGAACTTTCTATCACTTTTGGTTCCGATAATTCTGTTGGCCATATTTGTGTTATTCAGGGGCCAAATGACATCTTGGAGCATGTTGGAGATAAAAATCCAAATGTGCCCAAAACGTGATATTATGACGTTATACGCCGTTCTGAGCCATGTTTGAACTTTCTATCACTTTTCGTTCCGGTAATTCTGTTGACCATATTTGTGATATTCAGGCGCCAAATGACATCTTGGAGCATGTTGGAGATAAAAAACAAAATGTGCCCAAAACGTAATATTATGACGTTATACGCCGTTCTGAGCCATGTTTGAACTTTCTATCACTTTCGGTTCCGATAATTCTGTTGGCCATATTTGTGATATTCAGGCGCCAAATGACATCTTGGAGCATGTTGGAGATAAAAATCCAAATGTGCCCAAAACGTGATATTATGACGTTATACGCCGTTCTGAGCCATGTTTGAACTTTCTATCACTTTTGGTTCCGATAATTCTGTTGGCCATATTTGTGATATTCAGGGGCCAAATGACATCTTGGAGCATGTTGGAGATAAAAATCCAAATGTGCCCAAAACGTGATATTATGACGTTATACGCCGTTCTGAGCCATGTTTGAACTTTCTATCACTTTTCGTTCCGGTAATTCTGTTGACCATATTTGTGATATTCAGGGGCCAAATGACATCTTGGAGCATGTTGGAGATAAAAAACAAAATGTGCCCAAAACGTGATATTATGACGTTATACGCCGTTCTGAGCCATGTTTGAACTTTCTATCACTTTTGGTTCCGATAATTCTGTTGACCATATATGTGATATTCAGGGGCCAAATGACATATTGGAGCATGTTTTAGATAAAAAACAAAATGCGCCCAAAACGTGATATTATGACGTTATACGTCTTTCTGAGACATGTTTGAACTTTCTATCACTTTTGGTTCCGATAATTCTGTTGACCATATATGTGATATTCAGGGTCAAATGACATCTTGGAGCATGTTGGAGATAAAAAACAAAATGTGCCCAAAACGTGATATTATGACGTTATACGCCGTTCTGAGCCATGTTTGAACTTTCTATCACTTTTGGTTCCGATAATTCTGTTGACCATATTTGTGATATTCAGGCGCCAAATGACATCTTGAAGCGTGTTGGAGATAAAAAACAAAATGTGCCCAAAACGTGATATTATGACGTTATACGCCGTTCTGAGCCATGTTTGAACTTTCTATCACTTTTGGTTCCGATAATTCTGTTGACCATATTTGTGATATTCAGGCGCCAAATGACATCTTGGAGCGTGTTGGAGATAAAAAACAAAATGTGCCCAAAACGTGATATTATGACGTTATACGCCGTTCTGAGCCATGTTTGAACTTTCTATCACTTTTGGTTCCGATAATTCTGTTGACCATATTTGTGATATTCAGGCGCCAAATGACATCTTGGAGCGTGTTGGAGATAAAAAACAAAATGTGCCCAAAACGTGATATTATGACGTTATACGCCGTTCTGAGCCATGTTTGAATTTTCTATCACTTTTGGTTCCGATAATTTTGGTGACCATATTTGTGATTTTCAGGGGCCAAATGACATCTTGGAGCATGTTGGAGATCAAAATCCAAATGTGCCCAAAACGTGATATTATGACGTTATACGCCGTTCTGAGCCATGTTTGAACTTTCTATCACTTTTGGTTCCGATAATTCTGTTGACCATATATGTGATATTCAGGGGCCAAATGACATCTTGGAGCATGTTGGAGATAAAAAACAAAATGTGCCCAAAACGTGATATTATGACGTTATACGCCGTTCTGAGCCATGTTTGAACTTTCTATCACTTTTGGTTCCGTTAATTCTGTTGACCATATTTGTGATATTCAGGCGCCAAATGACATCTTGAAGCGTGTTGGAGATAAAAAACAATATGTGCCCAAAACGTGATATTATGACGTTATACGCCGTTCTGAGCCATGTTTGAACTTTCTGTCACTTTTGGTTCCGATAATTCTGTTGGCCATATTTGTGATATTCAGGCGCCAAATGACATCTTGGAGCATGTTGGAGATAAAAATCCAAATGTGCCCAAAACGTGATATTATGACGTTATACGCCGTTCTGAGCCATGTTTGAACTTTCTATCACTTTTGGTTCCGATAATTCTGTTGACCATATTTGTGATATTCAGGCGCCAAATGACATCTTGAAGCGTGTTGGAGATAAAAAACAAAATGTGCCCAAAACGTGATATTATGACGTTATACGCCGTTCTGAGCCATGTTTGAACTTTCTATCACTTTTGGTTCCGATAATTCTGTTGGCCATATTTGTGATATTCAGGCGCCAAATGACATCTTGGAGCATGTTGGAGATAAAAATCCAAATGTGCCCAAAACGTGATATTATGACGTTATACGCCGTTCTGAGCAATGTTTGAACTTTCTATCACTTTTGGTTCCGATAATTCTGTTGACCATATATGTGATATTCAGGGTCAAATGACATCTTGGAGCATGTTGGAGATAAAAAACAAAATGTGCCCAAAACGTGATATTATGACGTTATACGCCGTTCTGAGCCATGTTTGAACTTTCTATCACTTTTGGTTCCGATAATTCTGTTGACCATTTTTGTGATATTCAGGCGCCAAATGACATCTTGGAGCGTGTTGGAGATAAAAAACAAAATGTGCCCAAAACGTGATATTATGACGTTATACGCCGTTCTGAGCCATGTTTGAATTTTCTATCACTTTTGGTTCCGATAATTTTGGTGACCATATTTGTGATTTTTAGGGGCCAAATGACATCTTGGAGCATGTTGGAGATCAAAATCCAAATGTGCCCAAAACGTGATATTATGACGTTATACGCCGTTCTGAGCCATGTTTGAACTTTCTATCACTTTTGGTTCCGATAATTCTGTTGGCCATATTTGTGTTATTCAGGGGCCAAATGACATCTTGGAGCATGTTGGAGATAAAAATCCAAATGTGCCCAAAACGTGATATTATGACGTTATACGCCGTTCTGAGCCATGTTTGAACTTTCTATCACTTTTCGTTCCGGTAATTCTGTTGACCATATTTGTGATATTCAGGCCCCAAATGACATCTTGGAGCATGTTGGAGATAAAAATCCAAATGTGCCCAAAACGTGATATTATGACGTTATACGCCGTTCTGAGCCATGTTTGAACTTTCTATCACTTTTGGTTCCGATAATTCTGTTGGCCATATTTGTGATATTCAGGGGCCAAATGACATCTTGGAGCATGTTGGAGATAAAAATCCAAATGTGCCCAAAACGTGATATTATGACGTTATACGCCGTTCTGAGCCATGTTTGAACTTTCTATCACTTTTCGTTCCGGTAATTCTGTTGACCATATTTGTGATATTCAGGGGCCAAATGACATCTTGGAGCATGTTGGAGATAAAAAACAAAATGTGCCCAAAACGTGATATTATGACGTTATACGCCGTTCTGAGCCATGTTTGAACTTTCTATCACTTTTGGTTCCGATAATTCTGTTGACCATATATGTGATATTCAGGGGCCAAATGACATATTGGAGCATGTTTTAGATAAAAAACAAAATGCGCCCAAAACGTGATATTATGACGTTATACGTCTTTCTGAGACATGTTTGAACTTTCTATCACTTTTGGTTCCGATAATTCTGTTGACCATATATGTGATATTCAGGGTCAAATGACATCTTGGAGCATGTTGGAGATAAAAAACAAAATGTGCCCAAAACGTGATATTATGACGTTATACGCCGTTCTGAGCCATGTTTGAACTTTCTATCACTTTTGGTTCCGATAATTCTGTTGACCATATTTGTGATATTCAGGCGCCAAATGACATCTTGAAGCGTGTTGGAGATAAAAAACAAAATGTGCCCAAAACGTGATATTATGACGTTATACGCCGTTCTGAGCCATGTTTGAACTTTCTATCACTTTTGGTTCCGATAATTCTGTTGACCATATTTGTGATATTCAGGCGCCAAATGACATCTTGGAGCGTGTTGGAGATAAAAAACAAAATGTGCCCAAAACGTGATATTATGACGTTATACGCCGTTCTGAGCCATGTTTGAACTTTCTATCACTTTTGGTTCCGATAATTCTGTTGACCATATATGTGATATTCAGGGGCCAAATGACATATTGGAGCATGTTTTAGATAAAAAACAAAATGCGCCCAAAACGTGATATTATGACGTTATACGTCTTTCTGAGACATGTTTGAACTTTCTATCACTTTTGGTTCCGATAATTCTGTTGACCATATATGTGATATTCAGGGTCAAATGACATCTTGGAGCATGTTGGAGATAAAAAACAAAATGTGCCCAAAACGTGATATTATGACGTTATACGCCGTTCTGAGCCATGTTTGAACTTTCTATCACTTTTGGTTCCGATAATTCTGTTGACCATATTTGTGATATTCAGGCGCCAAATGACATCTTGAAGCGTGTTGGAGATAAAAAACAAAATGTGCCCAAAACGTGATATTATGACGTTATACGCCGTTCTGAGCCATGTTTGAACTTTCTATCACTTTTGGTTCCGATAATTCTGTTGACCATATTTGTGATATTCAGGCGCCAAATGACATCTTGGAGCGTGTTGGAGATAAAAAACAAAATGTGCCCAAAACGTGATATTATGACGTTATACGCCGTTCTGAGCCATGTTTGAACTTTCTATCACTTTTGGTTCCGATAATTCTGTTGACCATATTTGTGATATTCAGGCGCCAAATGACATCTTGGAGCGTGTTGGAGATAAAAAACAAAATGTGCCCAAAACGTGATATTATGACGTTATACGCCGTTCTGAGCCATGTTTGAATTTTCTATCACTTTTGGTTCCGATAATTTTGGTGACCATATTTGTGATTTTCAGGGGCCAAATGACATCTTGGAGCATGTTGGAGATCAAAATCCAAATGTGCCCAAAACGTGATATTATGACGTTATACGCCGTTCTGAGCCATGTTTGAACTTTCTATCACTTTTGGTTCCGATAATTCTGTTGACCATATTTGTGATATTCAGGCGCCAAATGATATCTTGGAGCGTGTTGGTGATAAAAAACAAAATGTGCCCAAAACGTGATACTATGACGTTATACGCCGTTCTGAGCCATGTTTGAACTTTCTATCACTTTTGGTTCCGATAATTCTGTTGACCATATTTGTGATATTCAGGCGCCAAATGATATCATGGAGCGTGTTGGAGATAAAAAACAAAATGTGCCCAAAACGTGATACTATGACGTTATACGCCGTTCTGAGCCATGTTTGAACTTTCTATCACTTTTCGTTCCGGTAATTCTGTTGACCATATTTGTGATATTCAGGCGCCAAATGACATCTTGGAGCGTGTTGGAGATAAAAAACAAAATGTGCCCAAAACGTGATATCATGACGTTATACGCCGTTCTGAGCCATGTTTGAACTTTCTATCACTTTTGGTTCCGATAATTCTGTTGACCATATTTGTGATATTCAGGCGCCAAATGACATCTTGAAGCGTGTTTTAGATAAAAAACAAAATGTGCCCAAAACGTGATATTATGACGTTATACGCCGTTCTGAGCCATGTTTGAACTTTCTATCACTTTTGGTTCCGATAATTCTGTTGGCCATATTTGTGATATTCAGGGGCCAAATGACATCTTGGAGCATGTTGGAGATAAAAATCCAAATGTGCCCAAAACGTGATATTATGACGTTATACGCCGTTCTGAGCCATGTTTGAATTTTCTATCACTTTTGGTTCCGATAATTTTGGTGCCATATATGTGATATTCAGGGGCCAAATGACATATTGGAGCATTTTTTAGATAAAAAACAAAATGTGCCCAAAACGTGATATTATGACGTTATACGCCGTTCTGAGCCATGTTTGAACTTTCTATCACTTTTGGTTCCGATAATTTTGGTGACCATATTTGTGATATTCAGGCGCCAAATGACATCTTGGAGCATGTTGGAGATCAAAATCCAAATGTGCCCAAAACGTGATATTATGACGTTATACGCCGTTCTGAGCCATGTTTGAACTTTCTATCACTTTTGGTTCCGATAATTCTGTTGACCATATTTGTGATATTCAGGCGCCAAATGACATCTTGGAGCGTGTTGGTGATAAAAAACAAAATGTGCCCAAAACGTGATATTATGACGTTATACGCCGTTCTGAGCCATGTTTGAACTTTCTATCACTTTTGGTTCCGATAATTTTGGTGACCATATTTGTGATTTTCAGGGGCCAAATGACATCTTGGAGCATGCTGGAGATAAAAATCCAAATGTGCCCAAAACGTGATATTATGACGTTATACGCCGTTCTGAGCCATGTTTGAACTTTCTATCACTTTTGGTTCCGGTAATTCTGTTGACCATATTTGTGATATTCAGGCGCCAAATGACATCTTGGAGCATGTTGGAGATAAAAAACAAAATGTGCCCAAAACGTGATATTATGACGTTATACGCCGTTCTGAGCCATGTTTGAACTTTCTATCACTTTTGGTTCCGGTAATTCTGTTGATCATATTTGTGATATTCAGGCGCCAAATGACATCTTGGAGCATGTTGGAGATAAAAAACAAAATGTGCCCAAAACGTGATATTATGACGTTATACGCCGTTCTGAGCCATGTTTGAACTTTCTATCACTTTTGGTTCCGATAATTCTGTTGACCATATTTGTGATATTCAGGCGCCAAATGACATCTTGAAGCGTGTTGGAGATAAAAAACAAAATGTGCCCAAAACGTAATATTATGACGTTATACGCCGTTCTGAGCCATGTTTGAACTTTCTATCACTTTTGGTTCCGATAATTCTGTTGACCATATTTGTGATATTCAGGCGCCAAATGACATCTTGGAGCGTGTTGGAGATAAAAAACAAAATGTGCCCAAAACGTGATATTATGACGTTATACGCCGTTCTGAGCCATGTTTGAACTTTCTATCACTTTTGGTTCCGATAATTCTGTTGACCATATTTGTGATATTCAGGCGCCAAATGACATCTTGGAGCGTGTTGGAGATAAAAAACAAAATGTGCCCAAAACGTGATATTATGACGTTATACGCCGTTCTGAGCCATGTTTGAATTTTCTATCACTTTTGGTTCCGATAATTTTGGTGACCATATTTGTGATTTTCAGGGGCCAAATGACATCTTGGAGCATGTTGGAGATCAAAATCCAAATGTGCCCAAAACGTGATATTATGACGTTATACGCCGTTCTGAGCCATGTTTGAACTTTCTATCACTTTTGGTTCCGATAATTCTGTTGACCATATTTGTGATATTCAGGCGCCAAATGATATCTTGGAGCGTGTTGGTGATAAAAAACAAAATGTGCCCAAAACGTGATACTATGACGTTATACGCCGTTCTGAGCCATGTTTGAACTTTCTATCACTTTTGGTTCCGATAATTCTGTTGACCATATTTGTGATATTCAGGCGCCAAATGATATCTTGGAGCGTGTTGGAGATAAAAAACAAAATGTGCCCAAAACGTGATACTATGACGTTATACGCCGTTCTGAGCCATGTTTGAACTTTCTATCACTTTTCGTTCCGGTAATTCTGTTGACCATATTTGTGATATTCAGGCGCCAAATGACATCTTGGAGCGTGTTGGAGATAAAAAACAAAATGTGCCCAAAACGTGATATTATGACGTTATACGCCGTTCTGAGCCATGTTTGAACTTTCTATCACTTTTGGTTCCGATAATTTTGGTGCCATATATGTGATATTCAGGGGCCAAATGACATATTGGAGCATTTTTTAGATAAAAAACAAAATGTGCCCAAAACGTGATATTATGACGTTATACGCCGTTCTGAGCCATGTTTGAACTTTCTATCACTTTTGGTTCCGATAATTTTGGTGACCATATTTGTGATATTCAGGCGCCAAATGACATCTTGGAGCATGTTGGAGATCAAAATCCAAATGTGCCCAAAACGTGATATTATGACGTTATACGCCGTTCTGAGCCATGTTTGAACTTTCTATCACTTTTGGTTCCGATAATTCTGTTGACCATATTTGTGATATTCAGGCGCCAAATGACATCTTGGAGCGTGTTGGTGATAAAAAACAAAATGTGCCCAAAACGTGATATTATGACGTTATACGCCGTTCTGAGCCATGTTTGAACTTTCTATCACTTTTGGTTCCGATAATTTTGGTGACCATATTTGTGATTTTCAGGGGCCAAATGACATCTTGGAGCATGCTGGAGATAAAAATCCAAATGTGCCCAAAACGTGATATTATGACGTTATACGCCGTTCTGAGCCATGTTTGAACTTTCTATCACTTTTGGTTCCGGTAATTCTGTTGACCATATTTGTGATATTCAGGCGCCAAATGACATCTTGGAGCATGTTGGAGATAAAAAACAAAATGTGCCCAAAACGTGATATTATGACGTTATACGCCGTTCTGAGCCATGTTTGAACTTTCTATCACTTTTGGTTCAGATAATTTTGGTGACCATATTTGTGATTTTCAGGGGCCAAATGACATCTTGGAGCATGCTGGAGATAAAAATCCAAATGTGCCCAAAACGTGATATTATGACGTTATACGCCGTTCTGAGCCATGATTGAACTTTCTATCACTTTTGGTTCCGGTAATTCTGTTGACCATATTTGTGATATTCAGGCGCCAAATGACATCTTGGAGCATGTTGGAGATAAAAAACAAAATGTGCCCAAAACGTGATATTATGACGTTATACGCCGTTCTGAGCCATGTTTGAACTTTCTATCACTTTTGGTTCCGATAATTCTGTTGGCCATATTTGTGATATTCAGGCGCCAAATGACATCTTGGAGCATGTTGGAGATAAAAAACAAAATGTGCCCAAAACGTGATATTATGACGTTATACGCCGTTCTGAGCCATGTTTGAACTTTCTATCACTTTTGGTTCCGATAATTCTGTTGACCATATTTGTGATATTCAGGCGCCAAATGACATCTTGGAGCGTGTTGGTGATAAAAAACAAAATGTGCCCAAAACGTGATATTATGACGTTATACGCCGTTCTGAGCCATGTTTGAACTTTCTATCACTTTTGGTTCCGATAATTTTGGTGACCATATTTGTGATTTTCAGGGGCCAAATGACATCTTGGAGCATGCTGGAGATAAAAATCCAAATGTGCCCAAAACGTGATATTATGACGTTATACGCCGTTCTGAGCCATGTTTGAACTTTCTATCACTTTTGGTTCCGGTAATTCTGTTGACCATATTTGTGATATTCAGGCGCCAAATGACATCTTGGAGCATGTTGGAGATAAAAAACAAAATGTGCCCAAAACGTGATATTATGACGTTATACGCCGTTCTGAGCCATGTTTGAACTTTCTATCACTTTTGGTTCCGATAATTTTGGTGACCATATTTGTGATTTTCAGGGGCCAAATGACATCTTGGAGCATGCTGGAGATAAAAATCCAAATGTGCCCAAAACGCGATATTATGACGTTATACGCCGTTCTGAGCCATGTTTGAACTTTCTATCACTTTTGGTTCCGGTAATTCTGTTGACCATATTTGTGATATTCAGGCGCCAAATGACATCTTGGAGCATGTTGGAGATAAAACACAAAATGTGCCCAAAACGTGATATTATGACGTTATACGCCGTTCTGAGCCATGTTTGAACTTTCTATCACTTTTGGTTCCGATAATTCTGTTGGCCATATTTGTGATATTCAGGCGCCAAATGACATCTTGGAGCATGTTGGAGATAAAAATCCAAATGTGCCCAAAACGTGATATTATGACGTTATACGCCGTTCTGAGCAATGTTTGAACTTTCTATCACTTTTGGTTCCGATAATTCTGGTGACCATATTTGTGATATTCAGGGGCCAAATGACATCTTGGAGCATGTTGGAGATAAAAAACAAAATGTGCCCAAAACGTGATATTATGACGTTATACGCCGTTCTGAGCCATGTTTGAACTTTCTATCACTTTTGGTTCCGATAATTCTGTTGACCATATATGTGATATTCAGGGGCCAAATGACATATTGGAGCATGTTTTAGATAAAAAACAAAATGCGCCCAAAACGTGATATTATGACGTTATACGTCTTTCTGAGACATGTTTGAACTTTCTATCACTTTTGGTTCCGATAATTCTGTTGACCATATATGTGATATTCAGGGGCCAAATGACATCTTGGAGCATGTTGGAGATAAAAAACAAAATGTGCCCAAAACGTGATATTATGACGTTATACGCCGTTCTGAGCCATGTTTGAACTTTCTATCACTTTTGGTTCCGATAATTCTGTTGACCATATTTGTGATATTCAGGCGCCAAATGACATCTTGAAGCGTGTTGGAGATAAAAAACAATATGTGCCCAAAACGTGATATTATGACGTTATACGCCGTTCTGAGCCATGTTTGAACTTTCTATCACTTTTGGTTCCGATAATTCTGTTGGCCATATTTGTGATATTCAGGCGCCAAATGACATCTTGGAGCATGTTGGAGATAAAAATCCAAATGTGCCCAAAACGTGATATTATGACGTTATACGCCGTTCTGAGCAATGTTTGAACTTTCTATCACTTTTGGTTCCGATAATTCTGGTGACCATATTTGTGATATTCAGGGGCCAAATGACATCTTGGAGCATGTTGGAGATAAAAAACAAAATGTGCCCAAAACGTGATATTATGACGTTATACGCCGTTCTGAGCCATGTTTGAACTTTCTATCACTTTTGGTTCCGATAATTCTGTTGGCCATATTTGTGATATTCATGCGCCAAATGACATCTTGGAGCATGTTGGAGATAAAAATCCAAATGTGCCCAAAACGTGATATTATGACGTTATACGCCGTTCTGAGCCATGTTTGAACTTTCTATCACTTTTGGTTCCGATAATTCTGTTGACCATATTTGTGATATTCAGGCGCCAAATGACATCTTGAAGCGTGTTGGAGATAAAAAACAAAATGTGCCCAAAACGTGATATTATGATGTTATACGCCGTTCTGAGCCATGTTTGAACTTTCTATCACTTTTGGTTCCGATAATTCTGTTGACCATATTTGTGATATTCAGGCGCCAAATGACATCTTGGAGCGTGTTGGAGATAAAAAACAAAATGTGCCCAAAACGTGATATTATGACGTTATACGCCGTTCTGAGCCATGATTGAACTTTCTATCACTTTTGGTTCCGATAATTCTGTTGACCATATTTGTGATATTCAGGCGCCAAATGACATCTTGGAGCGTGTTGGAGATAAAAAACAAAATGTGCCCAAAACGTGATATTATGACGTTATACGCCGTTCTGAGCCATGTTTGAATTTTCTATCACTTTTGGTTCCGATAATTTTGGTGACCATATTTGTGATTTTTAGGGACCAAATGACATCTTGGAGCATATTGGAGATCAAAATCCAAATGTGCCCAAAACGTGATATTATGACGTTATACGCCGTTCTGAGCCATGTTTGAACTTTCTATCACTTTTGGTTCCGATAATTCTGTTGGCCATATTTGTGTTATTCAGGGGCCAAATGACATCTTGGAGCATGTTGGAGATAAAAATCCAAATGTGCCCAAAACGTGATATTATGACGTTATACGCCGTTCTGAGCCATGTTTGAACTTTCTATCACTTTTCGTTCCGGTAATTCTGTTGACCATATTTGTGATATTCAGGCGCCAAATGACATCTTGGAGCATGTTGGAGATAAAAAACAAAATGTGCCCAAAACGTAATATTATGACGTTATACGCCGTTCTGAGCCATGTTTGAACTTTCTATCACTTTTGGTTCCGATAATTCTGTTGGCCATATTTGTGATATTCAGGCGCCAAATGACATCTTGGAGCATGTTGGAGATAAAAATCCAAATGTGCCCAAAACGTGATATTATGACGTTATACGCCGTTCTGAGCCATGTTTGAACTTTCTATCACTTTTGGTTCCGATAATTCTGTTGGCCATATTTGTGATATTCAGGGGCCAAATGACATCTTGGAGCATGTTGGAGATAAAAATCCAAATGTGCCCAAAACGTGATATTATGACGTTATACGCCGTTCTGAGCCATGTTTGAACTTTCTATCACTTTTGGTTCCGATAATTTTGGTGACCATATTTGTGATTTTCAGGGGCCAAATGACATCTTGGAGCATTTTTTAGATAAAAAACAAAATGTGCCCAAAACGTGATATTATGACGTTATACGCCGTTCTGAGCCATGTTTGAACTTTCTATCACTTTTGGTTCCGATAATTTTGGTGACCATATTTGTGATATTCAGGCGCCAAATGACATCTTGGAGCATGTTGGAGATCAAAATCCAAATGTGCCCAAAACGTGATATTATGACGTTATACGCCGTTCTGAGCCATGTTTGAACTTTCTATCACTTTTGGTTCAGATAATTTTGGTGACCATATTTGTGATTTTCAGGGGCCAAATGACATCTTGGAGCATGCTGGAGATAAAAATCCAAATGTGCCCAAAACGTGATATTATGACGTTATACGCCGTTCTGAGCCATGTTTGAACTTTCTATCACTTTTGGTTCCGATAATTCTGTTGACCATATATGCGATATTCAGGGGCCAAATGACATATTGGAGCATGTTTTAGATAAAAAACAAAATGCGCCCAAAACGTGATATTATGACGTTATACGTCGTTCTGAGACATGTTTGAACTTTCTATCACTTTTGGTTCCGATAATTCTGTTGACCATATATGTGATATTCAGGGGCCAAATGACATCTTGGAGCATGTTGGAGATAAAAGACAAAATGTGCCCAAAACGTGATATTATGACGTTATACGCCGTTCTGAGCCATGTTTGAATTTTCTATCACTTTTGGTTCCGATAATTTTGGTGACCATATTTGTGATATTCAGGCGCCAAATGACATCTTGGAGCATGTTGGAGATCAAAATCCAAATGTGCCCAAAACGTGATATTATGACGTTATACGCCGTTCTGAGCCATGTTTGAACTTTCTATCACTTTTGGTTCAGATAATTTTGGTGACCATATTTGTGATTTTCAGGGGCCAAATGACATCTTGGAGCATGCTGGAGATAAAAATCCAAATGTGCCCAAAACGTGATATTATGACGTTATACGCCGTTCTGAGCCATGTTTGAACTTTCTATCACTTTTGGTTCCGGTAATTCTGTTGACCATATTTGTGATATTCAGGCGCCAAATGACATCTTGGAGCATGTTGGAGATAAAAAACAAAATGTGCCCAAAACGTGATATTATGACGTTATACGCCGTTCTGAGCCATGTTTGAACTTTCTATCACTTTTGGTTCCGATAATTCTGTTGACCATATTTGTGATATTCAGGCGCCAAATGACATCTTGGAGCGTGTTGGTGATAAAAAACAAAATGTGCCCAAAACGTGATATTATGACGTTATACGCCGTTCTGAGCCATGTTTGAACTTTCTATCACTTTTGGTTCCGATAATTTTGGTGACCATATTTGTGATTTTCAGGGGCCAAATGACATCTTGGAGCATGCTGGAGATAAAAATCCAAATGTGCCCAAAACGTGATATTATGACGTTATACGCCGTTCTGAGCCATGTTTGAACTTTCTATCACTTTTGGTTCCGGTAATTCTGTTGACCATATTTGTGATATTCAGGCGCCAAATGACATCTTGGAGCATGTGGGAGATAAAAAACAAAATGTGCCCAAAACGTGATATTATGACGTTATACGCCGTTCTGAGCCATGTTTGAACTTTCTATCACTTTTGGTTCCGATAATTTTGGTGACCATATTTGTGATTTTCAGGGGCCAAATGACATCTTGGAGCATGCTGGAGATAAAAATCCAAATGTGCCCAAAACGTGATATTATGACGTTATACGCCGTTCTGAGCCATGTTTGAACTTTCTATCACTTTTGGTTCCGATAATTCTGTTGACCATATATGCGATATTCAGGGGCCAAATGACATATTGGAGCCTGTTTTAGATAAAAAACAAAATGCGCCCAAAACGTGATATTACGACGTTATACGTCGTTCTGAGACATGTTTGAACTTTCTATCACTTTTGGTTCCGATAATTCTGTTGACCATATATGTGATATTCAGGGGCCAAATGACATCTTGGAGCATGTTGGAGATAAAAGACAAAATGTGCCCAAAACGTGATATTATGACGTTATACGCCGTTCTGAGCCATGTTTGAATTTTCTATCACTTTTGGTTCCGATAATTTTGGTGACCATATATGTGATATTCAGGCGCCAAATGACATCTTGGAGCATGTTGGAGATCAAAATCCAAATGTGACCAAAACGTGATATTATGACGTTATACGCCGTTCTGAGCCATGTTTGAACTTTCTATCACTTTTGGTTCAGATAATTTTGGTGACCATATTTGTGATTTTCAGGGGCCAAATGACATCTTGGAGCATGCTGGAGATAAAAATCCAAATGTGCCCAAAACGTGATATTATGACGTTATACGCCGTTCTGAGCCATGTTTGAACTTTCTATCACTTTTGGTTCCGGTAATTCTGTTGACCATATTTGTGATATTCAGGCGCCAAATGACATCTTGGAGCATGTTGGAGATAAAAAACAAAATGTGCCCAAAACGTGATATTATGACGTTATACGCCGTTCTGAGCCATGTTTGAACTTTCTATCACTTTTGGTTCCGATAATTCTGTTGGCCATATTTGTGATATTCAGGCGCCAAATGACATCTTGGAGCATGTTGGAGATAAAAACAAAATGTGCCCAAAACGTGATATTATGACGTTATACGCCGTTCTGAGCCATGTTTGAACTTTCTATCACTTTTGGTTCCGATAATTCTGTTGACCATATTTGTGATATTCAGGCGCCAAATGACATCTTGAAGCGTGTTGGAGATAAAAAACAAAATGTGCCCAAAACGTGATATTATGACGTTATACGCCGTTCTGAGCCATGTTTGAACTTTCTATCACTTTTGGTTCCGATAATTCTGTTGACCATATTTGTGATATTCATGCGCCAAATGACATCTTGGAGCATGTTGGAGATAAAAATCCAAATGTGCCCAAAACGTGATATTATGACGTTATACGCCGTTCTGAGCCATGTTTGAACTTTCTATCACTTTTGGTTCCGATAATTCTGTTGGCCATATTTGTGATATTCAGGCGCCAAATGACATCTTGGAGCATGTTGGAGATAAAAAACAAAATGTGCCCAAAACGTGATATTATGACGTTATACGCCGTTCTGAGCCATGTTTGAACTTTCTATCACTTTTGGTTCCGATAATTCTGTTGACCATATTTGTGATATTCAGGCGCCAAATGACATCTTGAAGCGTGTTGGAGATAAAAAACAAAATGTGCCCAAAACGTGATATTATGACGTTATACGCCGTTCTGAGCCATGTTTGAACTTTCTATCACTTTTGGTTCCGATAATTCTGTTGACCATATTTGTGATATTCATGCTCCAAATGACATCTTGGAGCATGTTGGAGATAAAAATCCAAATGTGCCCAAAACGTGATATTATGACGTTATACGCCGTTCTGAGCAATGTTTGAACTTTCTATCACTTTTGGTTCCGATAATTTTGGTGACCATATTTGTGATTTTCAGGGGCCAAATGACATCTTGGAGCATGCTGGAGATAAAAATCCAAATGTGCCGAAAACGTGATATTATGACGTTATACGCCGTTCTGAGCCATGTTTGAACTTTCTATCACTTTTGGTTCCGGTAATTCTGTTGACCATATTTGTGATATTCAGGCGCCAAATGACATCTTGGAGCATGTTGGAGATAAAAAACAAAATGTGCCCAAAACGTGATATTATGACGTTATACGCCGTTCTGAGCCATCTTTGAACTTTCTATCACTTTTGGTTCCGATAATTCTGTTGGCCATATTTGTGATATTCAGGCGCCAAATGACATCTTGGAGCATGTTGGAGATAAAAAACAAAATGTGCCCAAAACGTGATATTATGACGTTATACGCCGTTCTGAGCCATGTTTGAACTTTCTATCACTTTTGGTTCCGATAATTCTGTTGACCATATTTGTGATATTCAGGCGCCAAATGACATCTTGAAGCGTGTTGGAGATAAAAAACAAAATGTGCCCAAAACGTGATATTATGACGTTATACGCCGTTCTGAGCCATGTTTGAACTTTCTATCACTTTTGGTTCCGATAATTCTGTTGACCATATTTGTGATATTCATGCGCCAAATGACATCTTGGAGCATGTTGGAGATAAAAATCCAAATGTGCCCAAAACGTGATATTATGACGTTATACGCCGTTCTGAGCAATGTTTGAACTTTCTATCACTTTTGGTTCCGATAATTTTGGTGACCATATTTGTGATTTTCAGGGGCCAAATGACATCTTGGAGCATGCTGGAGATAAAAATCCAAATGTGCCGAAAACGTGATATTATGACGTTATACGCCGTTCTGAGCCATGTTTGAACTTTCTATCACTTTTGGTTCCGGTAATTCTGTTGACCATATTTGTGATATTCAGGCGCCAAATGACATCTTGGAGCATGTTGGAGATAAAAAACAAAATGTGCCCAAAACGTGATATTATGACGTTATACGCCGTTCTGAGCCATCTTTGAACTTTCTATCACTTTTGGTTCCGATAATTCTGTTGGCCATATTTGTGATATTCAGGCGCCAAATGACATCTTGGAGCATGTTGGAGATAAAAATCCAAATGTGCCCAAAACGTGATATTATGACGTTATACGCCGTTCTGAGCAATGTTTGAACTTTCTATCACTTTTGGTTCCGATAATTCTGGTGACCATATTTGTGATATTCAGGGGCCAAATGACATCTTGGAGCATGTTGGAGATAAAAAACAAAATGTGCCCAAAACGTGATATTATGACGTTATACGCCGTTCTGAGCCATGTTTGAACTTTCTATCACTTTTCGTTCCGGTAATTCTGTTGACCATATTTGTGATATTCAGCGCCAAATGACATCTTGGAGCGTGTTGGAGATAAAAAACAAAATGTGCCCAAAACGTGATATTATGACGTTATACGCCGTTCTGAGCCATGTTTGAACTTTCTATCACTTTTCGTTCCGGTAATTCTGTTGACCATATTTGTGATATTCAGGCGCCAAATGACATCTTGGAGCGTGTTGGAGATAAAAAACAAAATGTGCCCAAAACGTGATATTATGACGTTATACGCCGTTCTGAGCCATGTTTGAACTTTCTATCACTTTTGGTTCCGATAATTCTGTTGACCATATTTGTGATATTCAGGCGCCAAATGACATCTTGAAGCGTGTTTTAGATAAAAAACAAAATGTGCCCAAAACGTGATATTATGACGTTATACGCCGTTCTGAGCCATGTTTGAACTTTCTATCACTTTTGGTTCCGATAATTCTGTTGACCATATTTGTGATATTCAGGCGCCAAATGACATCTTGGAGCGTGTTGGAGATAAAAAACAAAATGTGCCCAAAACGTGATATTATGACGTTATACGCCGTTCTGAGCCATGTTTGAACTTTCTATCACTTTTGGTTCCGATAATTCTGTTGGCCATATTTGTGATATTCAGGGGCCAAATGACATCTTGGAGCATGTTGGAGATAAAAATCCAAATGTGCCCAAAACGTGATATTATGACGTTATACGCCGTTCTGAGCCATGTTTGAACTTTCTATCACTTTTGGTTTCGGTAATTCTGTTGACCATATATGTGATATTCAGGGACCAAATGACATATTGGAGCATGTTTTAGATAAAAAACAAAATGCGCCCAAAACGTGATATTATGACGTTATACGCCGTTCTGAGCCATGTTTGAACTTTCTATCACTTTTGGTTCCGATAATGTTGACCATATTTGTGATATTCAGACGCCAAATGACATCTTGGAGCATGTTGGAGGTAAAAACAAAATGTGCCCAAAACGTGATATTATGACGTTATACGCCGTTCTGAGCCATGTTTGAACTTTCTATCACTTTTGGTTCCGATAATTCTGTTGACCATATATGTGATATTCAGAGGCCAAATGACATCTTGGAGCATGTTGGAGATAAAAAACAAAATGTGCCCAAAACGTGATATTATGACGTTATACGCCGTTCTGAACCATGTTTGAACTTTCTATCACTTTTGGTTCCGATAATTCTGTTGGCCATATTTGTGATATTCAGGGGCCAAATGACATCTTGGAGGATGTTGGAGATAAAAATCCAAATGTGCCCAAAACGTGATATTATGACGTTATACGCCGTTCTGAGCAATGTTTGAACTTTCTATTAGTTTTGGTTCCGATAATTCTGGTGACCATATTTGTGATATTCAGGGGCCAAATGACATCTTGGAGCATGTTGGAGATAAAAATCCAAATGTGCCCAAAACGTGATATTATGACGTTATACGCCGTTCTGAGCAATGTTTGAACCTTCTATTAGTTTTGGTTCCGATAATTCTGGTGACCATATTTGTGATATTCAGGGGCCAAATGACATCTTGGAGCATGTTGGAGATAAAAAACAAAATGTGCCCAAAACGTGATATTATGACGTTATACGCCGTTCTGAGACATGTTGGAACTTTCTATCACTTTTGGTTCCGATAATTTTGGTGACCATATTTGTGATTTTCAGGGGCCAAATGACATCTTGGAGCATGTTGGAGATAAAAATCCAAATGTGCCCAAAACGTGATATTATGACGTTATACGCCGTTCTGAGCCATGTTTGAACTTTCTATCACTTTTGGTTCCCGTAATTCTGTTGACCATATTTGTGATATTCAGGCGCCAAATGACATTTTGGAGCATGTTGGAGATAAAAAACAAAATGTGCCCAAAACGTGATATTATGACGTTATACGCCGTTCTGAGCCATGTTTGAACTTTCTATCACTTTTGGTTCCGATAATTCTGTTGGCCATATTTGTGATATTTAGGGGCCAAATGACATCTTGGAGCATGTTGGAGATAAAAATCCAAATGTGCCCAAAACGTGATATTATGACGTTATACGCCGTTCTGAGCCATGTTTGAACTTTCTATCACTTTTGGTTTCGGTAATTCTGTTGACCATATATGTGATATTCAGGGACCAAATGACATATTGGAGCATGTTTTAGATAAAAAACAAAATGCGCCCAAAACGTGATATTATGACGTTATACGTCGTTCTGAGACATGTTTGAACTTTCTATCACTCTTGGTTCCGATAATTCTGTTGACCATATATGTGATATTCAGGGGCCAAATGACATCTTGGAGCATGTTGGAGATAAAAAACAAAATGTGCCCAAAACGTGATATTATGACGTTATACGCCGTTCTGAGCCATGTTTGAACTTTCTATCACTTTTGGTTCCGATTATTCTGTTGACCATATTTGTGATATTCAGGCGCCAAATGGCATCTTGGAGCGTGTTGGAGATAAAAAACAAAATGTGCCCAAAACGTGATATTATGACGTTATACGCCGTTCTGAGCCATGTTTGAACTATCTATCACTTTTGGTTCCGATAATTCTGTTGGCCATATATGTGATATTCAGGGGCCAAATGACATCTTGGAGCATGTTGGAGATAAAAATCCAAATGTGCCCAAAACGTGATATTATGACGTTATACGCCGTTCTGAGCAATGTTTGAACTTTCTATCACTTTTGGTTCCGATAATTTTGGTGACCATATTTGTGATTTTCAGGGGCCAAATGACATCTTGGAGCATGCTGGAGATAAAAATCCAAATGTGCCGAAAACGTGATATTATGACGTTATACGCCGTTCTGAGCCATGTTTGAACTTTCTATCACTTTTGGTTCCGGTAATTCTGTTGACCATATTTGTGATATTCAGGCGCCAAATGACATCTTGGAGCATGTTGGAGATAAAAAACAAAATGTGCCCAAAACGTGATATTATGACGTTATACGCCGTTCTGAGCCATCTTTGAACTTTCTATCACTTTTGGTTCCGATAATTCTGTTGGCCATATTTGTGATATTCAGGCGCCAAATGACATCTTGGAGCATGTTGGAGATAAAAATCCAAATGTGCCCAAAACGTGATATTATGACGTTATACGCCGTTCTGAGCAATGTTTGAACTTTCTATCACTTTTGGTTCCGATAATTCTGGTGACCATATTTGTGATATTCAGGGGCCAAATGACATCTTGGAGCATGTTGGAGATAAAAAACAAAATGTGCCCAAAACGTGATATTATGACGTTATACGCCGTTCTGAGCCATGTTTGAACTTTCTATCACTTTTCGTTCCGGTAATTCTGTTGACCATATTTGTGATATTCAGCGCCAAATGACATCTTGGAGCGTGTTGGAGATAAAAAACAAAATGTGCCCAAAACGTGATATTATGACGTTATACGCCGTTCTGAGCCATGTTTGAACTTTCTATCACTTTTCGTTCCGGTAATTCTGTTGACCATATTTGTGATATTCAGGCGCCAAATGACATCTTGGAGCGTGTTGGAGATAAAAAACAAAATGTGCCCAAAACGTGATATTATGACGTTATACGCCGTTCTGAGCCATGTTTGAACTTTCTATCACTTTTGGTTCCGATAATTCTGTTGACCATATTTGTGATATTCAGGCGCCAAATGACATCTTGAAGCGTGTTTTAGATAAAAAACAAAATGTGCCCAAAACGTGATATTATGACGTTATACGCCGTTCTGAGCCATGTTTGAACTTTCTATCACTTTTGGTTCCGATAATTCTGTTGACCATATTTGTGATATTCAGGCGCCAAATGACATCTTGGAGCGTGTTGGAGATAAAAAACAAAATGTGCCCAAAACGTGATATTATGACGTTATACGCCGTTCTGAGCCATGTTTGAACTTTCTATCACTTTTGGTTCCGATAATTCTGTTGGCCATATTTGTGATATTCAGGGGCCAAATGACATCTTGGAGCATGTTGGAGATAAAAATCCAAATGTGCCCAAAACGTGATATTATGACGTTATACGCCGTTCTGAGCCATGTTTGAACTTTCTATCACTTTTGGTTTCGGTAATTCTGTTGACCATATATGTGATATTCAGGGACCAAATGACATATTGGAGCATGTTTTAGATAAAAAACAAAATGCGCCCAAAACGTGATATTATGACGTTATACGCCGTTCTGAGCCATGTTTGAACTTTCTATCACTTTTGGTTCCGATAATGTTGACCATATTTGTGATATTCAGACGCCAAATGACATCTTGGAGCATGTTGGAGGTAAAAACAAAATGTGCCCAAAACGTGATATTATGACGTTATACGCCGTTCTGAGCCATGTTTGAACTTTCTATCACTTTTGGTTCCGATAATTCTGTTGACCATATATGTGATATTCAGAGGCCAAATGACATCTTGGAGCATGTTGGAGATAAAAAACAAAATGTGCCCAAAACGTGATATTATGACGTTATACGCCGTTCTGAACCATGTTTGAACTTTCTATCACTTTTGGTTCCGATAATTCTGTTGGCCATATTTGTGATATTCAGGGGCCAAATGACATCTTGGAGGATGTTGGAGATAAAAATCCAAATGTGCCCAAAACGTGATATTATGACGTTATACGCCGTTCTGAGCAATGTTTGAACTTTCTATTAGTTTTGGTTCCGATAATTCTGGTGACCATATTTGTGATATTCAGGGGCCAAATGACATCTTGGAGCATGTTGGAGATAAAAATCCAAATGTGCCCAAAACGTGATATTATGACGTTATACGCCGTTCTGAGCAATGTTTGAACCTTCTATTAGTTTTGGTTCCGATAATTCTGGTGACCATATTTGTGATATTCAGGGGCCAAATGACATCTTGGAGCATGTTGGAGATAAAAAACAAAATGTGCCCAAAACGTGATATTATGACGTTATACGCCGTTCTGAGACATGTTGGAACTTTCTATCACTTTTGGTTCCGATAATTTTGGTGACCATATTTGTGATTTTCAGGGGCCAAATGACATCTTGGAGCATGTTGGAGATAAAAATCCAAATGTGCCCAAAACGTGATATTATGACGTTATACGCCGTTCTGAGCCATGTTTGAACTTTCTATCACTTTTGGTTCCCGTAATTCTGTTGACCATATTTGTGATATTCAGGCGCCAAATGACATTTTGGAGCATGTTGGAGATAAAAAACAAAATGTGCCCAAAACGTGATATTATGACGTTATACGCCGTTCTGAGCCATGTTTGAACTTTCTATCACTTTTGGTTCCGATAATTCTGTTGGCCATATTTGTGATATTTAGGGGCCAAATGACATCTTGGAGCATGTTGGAGATAAAAATCCAAATGTGCCCAAAACGTGATATTATGACGTTATACGCCGTTCTGAGCCATGTTTGAACTTTCTATCACTTTTGGTTTCGGTAATTCTGTTGACCATATATGTGATATTCAGGGACCAAATGACATATTGGAGCATGTTTTAGATAAAAAACAAAATGCGCCCAAAACGTGATATTATGACGTTATACGTCGTTCTGAGACATGTTTGAACTTTCTATCACTCTTGGTTCCGATAATTCTGTTGACCATATATGTGATATTCAGGGGCCAAATGACATCTTGGAGCATGTTGGAGATAAAAAACAAAATGTGCCCAAAACGTGATATTATGACGTTATACGCCGTTCTGAGCCATGTTTGAACTTTCTATCACTTTTGGTTCCGATTATTCTGTTGACCATATTTGTGATATTCAGGCGCCAAATGGCATCTTGGAGCGTGTTGGAGATAAAAAACAAAATGTGCCCAAAACGTGATATTATGACGTTATACGCCGTTCTGAGCCATGTTTGAACTATCTATCACTTTTGGTTCCGATAATTCTGTTGACCATATATGTGATATTCAGGGGCCAAATGACATCTTGGAGCATGTTGGAGATAAAAAACAAAATGTGCCCAAAACGTGATATTATGACGTTATACGCCGTTCTGAGCCATGTTTGAACTTTCTATCACTTTTGGTTCCGATAATTCTGTTGGCCATATTTGTGATATTCAGGGGCCAAATGACATCTTGGAGCATGTTGGAGATAAAAATCCAAATGTGCCCAAAACGTGATATTATGACGTTATACGCCGTTCTGAGCCATGTTTGAACTTTCTATCACTTTTGGTTCCGATAATTTTGGTGACCATATTTGTGATTTTCAGGGGCCAAATGACATCTTGGAGCATGTTGGAGATAAAAATCCAAATGTGCCCAAAACGTGATATTATGACGTTATACGCCGTTCTGAGCCATGTTTGAACTTTCTATCACTTTTGGTTTCGGTAATTCTGTTGACCATATTTGTGATATTAAGGCGCCAAATGACATCTTGGAGCATGTTGGAGATAAAAAACAAAATGTGCCCAAAACGTGATATTATGACGTTATACGCCGTTCTGAGCCATGTTTGAACTTGCTATCACTTTTGGTTCCGATAATTCTGTTGACCATATTTGTGATATTCAGGCGCCAAATGACATCTTGGAGCGTGTTGGAGATAAAAAACAAAATGTCCCAAAACGTGATATTATGACGTTATACGCCGTTCTGAGCCATGTTTGAACTTTCTATCACTTTTGGTTCCGATAATTCTGTTGGCCATATTTGTGATATTCAGGGGCCAAATGACATCTTGGAGCATGTTGGAGATAAAAATCCAAATGTGCCCAAAACGTGATATTATGACGTATACGCCGTTCTGAGCCATGTTTGAACTTTCTATCACTTTTGGTTCCGATAATTCTGTTGGCCATATTTGCGATATTCAGGGGCCAAATGTCACATTGGAGCATGTTGGAGATAAAAAACAAAATGTACCCAATACGTGATATTATGACGTTATACGCCGTTCTGAGCCATGTTTGAACTTTCTATCACTTTTGGTTCCGATAATTCTGTTGGCCATATTTGCGATATTCAGGGGCCAAATGTCACATTGGAGCATGTTGGAGATAAAAAACAAAATGTTCCCAAAACGTGATATTATGACGTTATACGCCGTTCTGAGCCATGTTTGAACTTTCTATCACTTTTGGTTCCGGTAATTCTGTTGACCATATATGTGATATTCAGGGGCCAAATGACATATTGGAGCATGTTTTAGATAAAAAACAAAATGCGCCCAAAACGTGATATTATGACGTTATACGCCGTTCTGAGCCATGTTTGAACTTTCTATCACTTTTGGTTCCGATAATTCTGTTGGCCATATTTGCGATATTCAGGGGCCAAATGTCACATTGGAGCATGTTGGAGATAAAAAACAAAATGTGCCCAAAACGTGATATTATGACGTTATACGCCGTTCTGAGCCATGTTTGAACTTTCTATCATTTTTGGTTCCGATAATCTGTTGGCCATATTTGTGATATTCAGGGGCCAAATGACATCTTGGAACATGTTGGAGATAAAAATCCAAATGTGCCCAAAACGTGATATTATGACGTTATACGCCGTTCTGAGCCATGTTTGAACTTTCTATCACTTTTGGTTCCGGTAATTCTGTTGACCATATTTGTGATATTCAGGCGCCAAATGACATCTTGGAGCATGTTGGAGATAAAAAACAAAATGTGCCCAAAACGTGATATTATGACGTTATACGCCGTTCTGAGCCATGTTTGAACTTTCTATCACTTTTGGTTCCGATAATTCTGGTGACCATATTTGTGATATTCAGGGGCCAAATGACATCTTGGAGCATGTTGGAGATAAAAAACAAAATGTGCCCAAAACGTGATATTATGACGTTATACGCCGTTCTGAGCCATGTTTGAACTTTCTATCACTTTTGGTTCCGATTATTCTGTTGACCATATTTGTGATATTCAGGCGCCAAATGACATCTTGGAGCGTGTTGGAGATAAAAAACAAAATGTGCCCAAAACGTGATATTATGACGTTATACGCCGTTCTGAGCCATGTTTGAACTTTCTATCACTTTTGGTTCCGATAATGTTGACCATATTTGTGATATTCAGGCGCCAAATGACATTTTGGAGCATGTTGGAGATAAAAAACAAAATGTGCCCAAAACGTGATATTATGACGTTATACGCCGTTCTGAGCCATGTTTGAACTTTCTATCACTTTTGGTTCTGATAATCTGTTAGCCATATTTGTGATATTCAGGGGCCAAATGACATCTTGGAGCATGTTGGAGATAAAAAACAAAATGTGCCCAAAACGTGATATTATGACGTTATACGCCGTTCTGAGCCATGTTTGAACTTTCTATCACTTTTGGTTCCGATAATTCTGTTGGCCATATTTGCGATATTCAGGGGCCAAATGTCACATTGGAGCATGTTGGAGATAAAAAACAAAATGTGCCCAAAACGTGATATTATGACGTTATACGCCGTTCTGAGCCATGTTTGAACTTTCTATCACTTTTGGTTCCGGTAATTCTGTTGACCATATATGTGATATTCAGGGGCCAAATGACATATTGGAGCATGTTTTAGATAAAAAACAAAATGCGCCCAAAACGTGATATTATGACGTTATACGTCGTTCTGAGACATGTTTGAACTTTCTATCACTTTTGGTTCCGATAATTCTGTTGACCATATATGTGATATTCAGGGGCCAAATGACATCTTGGAGCATGTTGGAGATAAAAATCCAAATGTGCCCAAAACGTGATATTATGACGTTATACGCCGTTCTGAGCCATGTTTGAACTTTCTATCACTTTTGGTTCCGATAATTTTGGTGACCATATTTGTGATTTTCAGGGGCCAAATGACATCTTGGAGCATGTTGGAGATAAAAATCCAAATGTGCCCAAAACGTGATATTATGACGTTATACGCCGTTCTGAGCCATGTTTGAACTTTCTATCACTTTTGGTTTCGGTAATTCTGTTGACCATATTTGTGATATTCAGGCGCCAAATGACATCTTGGAGCATGTTGGAGATAAAAAACAAAATGTGCCCAAAACGTGATATTATGACGTTATACGCCGTTCTGAGCCATGTTTGAACTTGCTATCACTTTTGGTTCCGATAATTCTGTTGACCATATTTGTGATATTCAGGCGCCAAATGACATCTTGGAGCGTGTTGGAGATAAAAAACAAAATGTCCCAAAACGTGATATTATGACGTTATACGCCGTTCTGAGCCATGTTTGAACTTTCTATCACTTTTGGTTCCGATAATTCTGTTGGCCATATTTGTGATATTCAGGGGCCAAATGACATCTTGGAGCATGTTGGAGATAAAAATCCAAATGTGCCCAAAACGTGATATTATGACGTATACGCCGTTCTGAGCCATGTTTGAACTTTCTATCACTTTTGGTTCCGATAATTCTGTTGGCCATATTTGCGATATTCAGGGGCCAAATGTCACATTGGAGCATGTTGGAGATAAAAAACAAAATGTACCCAATACGTGATATTATGACGTTATACGCCGTTCTGAGCCATGTTTGAACTTTCTATCACTTTTGGTTCCGATAATTCTGTTGGCCATATTTGCGATATTCAGGGGCCAAATGTCACATTGGAGCATGTTGGAGATAAAAAACAAAATGTGCCCAAAACGTGATATTATGACGTTATACGCCGTTCTGAGCCATGTTTGAACTTTCTATCATTTTTGGTTCCGATAATCTGTTGGCCATATTTGTGATATTCAGGGGCCAAATGACATCTTGGAACATGTTGGAGATAAAAATCCAAATGTGCCCAAAACGTGATATTATGACGTTATACGCCGTTCTGAGCCATGTTTGAACTTTCTATCACTTTTGGTTCCGGTAATTCTGTTGACCATATTTGTGATATTCAGGCGCCAAATGACATCTTGGAGCATGTTGGAGATAAAAAACAAAATGTGCCCAAAACGTGATATTATGACGTTATACGCCGTTCTGAGCCATGTTTGAACTTTCTATCACTTTTGGTTCCGATAATTCTGGTGACCATATTTGTGATATTCAGGGGCCAAATGACATCTTGGAGCATGTTGGAGATAAAAAACAAAATGTGCCCAAAACGTGATATTATGACGTTATACGCCGTTCTGAGCCATGTTTGAACTTTCTATCACTTTTGGTTCCGATTATTCTGTTGACCATATTTGTGATATTCAGGCGCCAAATGACATCTTGGAGCGTGTTGGAGATAAAAAACAAAATGTGCCCAAAACGTGATATTATGACGTTATACGCCGTTCTGAGCCATGTTTGAACTTTCTATCACTTTTGGTTCCGATAATGTTGACCATATTTGTGATATTCAGGCGCCAAATGACATTTTGGAGCATGTTGGAGATAAAAAACAAAATGTGCCCAAAACGTGATATTATGACGTTATACGCCGTTCTGAGCCATGTTTGAACTTTCTATCACTTTTGGTTCTGATAATCTGTTAGCCATATTTGTGATATTCAGGGGCCAAATGACATCTTGGAGCATGTTGGAGATAAAAAACAAAATGTGCCCAAAACGTGATATTATGACGTTATACGCCGTTCTGAGCCATGTTTGAACTTTCTATCACTTTTGGTTCCGATAATTCTGTTGGCCATATTTGCGATATTCAGGGGCCAAATGTCACATTGGAGCATGTTGGAGATAAAAAACAAAATGTGCCCAAAACGTGATATTATGACGTTATACGCCGTTCTGAGCCATGTTTGAACTTTCTATCACTTTTGGTTCCGGTAATTCTGTTGACCATATATGTGATATTCAGGGGCCAAATGACATATTGGAGCATGTTTTAGATAAAAAACAAAATGCGCCCAAAACGTGATATTATGACGTTATACGTCGTTCTGAGACATGTTTGAACTTTCTATCACTTTTGGTTCCGATAATTCTGTTGACCATATATGTGATATTCAGGGGCCAAATGACATCTTGGAGCATGTTGGAGATAAAAAACAAAATGTGCCCAAAACGTGATATTATGACGTTATACGCCGTTCTGAGCCATGTTTGAACTTTCTATCACTTTTGGTTCCGATAATGTTGACCATATTTGTGATATTCAGGCGCCAAATGACATTTTGGAGCATGTTGGAGATAAAAAACAAAATGTGCCCAAAACGTGATATTATGACGTTATACGCCGTTCTGAGCCATGTTTGAACTTTCTATCACTTTTGGTTCTGATAATCTGTTAGCCATATTTGTGATATTCAGGGGCCAAATGACATCTTGGAGCATGTTGGAGATAAAAAACAAAATGTGCCCAAAACGTGATATTATGACGTTATACGCCGTTCTGAGCCATGTTTGAACTTTCTATCACTTTTGGTTCCGATAATTCTGTTGGCCATATTTGCGATATTCAGGGGCCAAATGTCACATTGGAGCATGTTGGAGATAAAAAACAAAATGTGCCCAAAACGTGATATTATGACGTTATACGCCGTTCTGAGCCATGTTTGAACTTTCTATCACTTTTGGTTCCGGTAATTCTGTTGACCATATATGTGATATTCAGGGGCCAAATGACATATTGGAGCATGTTTTAGATAAAAAACAAAATGCGCCCAAAACGTGATATTATGACGTTATACGTCGTTCTGAGACATGTTTGAACTTTCTATCACTTTTGGTTCCGATAATTCTGTTGACCATATATGTGATATTCAGGGGCCAAATGACATCTTGGAGCATGTTGGAGATAAAAAACAAAATGTGCCCAAAACGTGATATTATGACGTTATACGCCGTTCTGAGCCATGTTTGAACTTTCTATCACTTTTGGTTCCGATAATTCTGTTGACCATATTTGAGATATTCAGGCGCCAAATGACATCTTGAAGCGTGTTGGAGATAAAAAACAAAATGTGCCCAAAACGTGATATTATGACGTTATACGCCGTTCTGAGCCATGTTTGAACTTTCTATCACTTTTGGTTCCGATTATTCTGTTGACCATATTTGTGATATTCAGGCGCCAAATGACATCTTGGAGCGTGTTGGAGATAAAAAACAAAATGTGCCCAAAACGTGATATTATGACGTTATACGCCGTTCTGAGCCATGTTTGAATTTTCTATCACTTTTGGTTCCGATAATTTTGGTGACCATATTTGTGATTTTCAGGGGCCAAATGACATCTTGGAGCATGTTGGAGATCAAAATCCAAATGTGCCCAAAACGTGATATTATGACGTTATACGCCGTTCTGAGCCATGTTTGAATTTTCTATCACTTTTGGTTCCGATAATTCTGGTGACCATATTTGTGATATTCAGGGGAAAAATGACATCTTGGAGCATGTTGGAGATAAAAATCCAAATGTGCCCAAAACGTGATATTATGACGTTATACGCCGTTCTGAGCCATGTTTGAACTTTCTATCACTTTTGGTTCCGATAATTCTGTTGACCATATTTGTGATATTCAGGCGCCAAATGACATCTTGGAGCATGTTGGAGATAAAAAACAAAATGTGCCCAAAACGTGATATTATGACGTTATACGCCGTTCTGAGCCATGTTTGAATTTTCTATCACTTTTGGTTCCGATAATTCTGGTGACCATATTTGTGATATTCAGGGGAGAAATGACATCTTGGAGCATGTTGGTGATAAAAAACAAAATGCGTCCAAAACGTGATATTATGTCGTTATACGCCGTTCTGAGACATGTTTGAACTTTCTATCACTTTTGGTTCCGATAATTCTGTTGGCCATATTTGCAATATTCAGGGGCCAAATGTCACATTGGAGCATGTTAGAGATAAAAAACAAAATGTGCCCAATACGTGATATTATGACGTTATACGCCGTTTTGAGCCATGTTTGAACTTTCTATCACTTTTGGTTCCGATAATGTTGACCATATTTGTGATATTCAGGCGCCAAATGACATCTTGGAGCATGTTGGAGATAAAAAACAAAATGTGCCCAAAACGTGATATTATGACGTTATACGCCGTTCTGAGCCATGTGTGAACTTTCTATCACTTTTGGTTCTGATAATGTGTTGGCCATATTTGTGATATTCAGGGGCCAAATGACATCTTGGAGCATGTTGGAGATAAAAATCCAAATGTGCCCAAAACGTGATATTATGACGTTATACGCCGTTCTGAGCCATGTTTGAACTTTCTATCACTTTTGGTTCCGATAATTCTGTTGGCCATATTTGCGATATTCAGGGGCCAAATGTCACATTGGAGCATGTTGGAGATAAAAAACAAAATGTGCCCAAAACGTGATATTATGACGTTATACGCCGTTCTGAGCCATGTTTGAACTTTCTATCACTTTTGGTTCCGGTAATTCTGTTGACCATATATGTGATATTCAGGGGCCAAATGACATATTGGAGCATGTTTTAGATAAAAAACAAAATGCGCCCAAACCGTGATATTATGACGTTATACGCCCTTCTGAGCCATGTTTGAACTTTCTATCACTTTTGGTTCCGATAATTCTGTTGGCCATATTTGCGATATTCAGGGGCCAAATGTCACATTGGAGCATGTTAGAGATAAAAAACAAAATGTGCCCAATACGTGATATTATGACGTTATACGCCGTTCTGAGCCATGTTTGAACTTTCTATCACTTTTGGTTCCGGTAATTCTGTTGACCATATTTGTGATATTCAGGCGCCAAATGACATCAGCATGTTGGAGATAAAAAACAAAATGTGCCCAAAACGTGATATTATGACGTTATACGCCGTTCTGAGCCATGTTTGAACTTTCTATAACTTTTGGTTCCGATAATTCTGTTGACCATATATGTGATATTCAGGGACCAAATGACATATTGGAGTATGTTTTAGATAAAAAACAAAATGCGCCCAAAACGTGATATTATGACGTTATACGTCGTTCTGAGACATGTTTGAACTTTCTATCACTTTTGGTTCCGATAATTCTGTTGACCATATATGTGATATTCAGGGGCCAAATGACATCTTGGAGCATGTTGGAGATAAAAAACAAAATGTGCCCAAAACGTGATATTATGACGTTATACGCCGTTCTGAGCCATGTTTGAACTTTCTATCACTTTTGGTTCTGATAATCTGTTGGCCATATTTGTGATATTCAGGGGCCAAATGACATCTTGGAGCATGTTGGAGATAAAAATCCAAATGTGCCCAAAACGTGATAATATGACGTTATACGCCGTTCTGAGCCATGTTTGAACTTTCTATCACTTTTGGTTCCGATAATTCTGTTGGCCATATTTGCGATATTCAGGGGCCAAATGTCACATTGGAGCATGTTGGAGATAAAAAACAAAATGTGCCCAAAACGTGATATTATGACGTTATACGCCGTTCTGAGCCATGTTTGAACTTTCTATCACTTTTGGTTCCGGTAATTCTGTTGACCATATATGTGATATTCAGGGGCCAAATGACATATTGGAGCATGTTTTAGATAAAAAACAAAATGCGCCCAAACCGTGATATTATGACGTTATACGCCGTTCTGAGCCATGTTTGAACTTTCTATCACTTTTGGTTCCGATAATTCTGTTGGCCATATTTGCGATATTCAGGGGCCAAATGTCACATTGGAGCATGTTAGAGATAAAAAACAAAATGTGCCCAATACGTGATATTATGACGTTATACGCCGTTCTGAGCCATGTTTGAACTTTCTATCACTTTTGGTTCCGATTATTCTGTTGACCATATTTGTGATATTCAGGCGCCAAATGACATCTTGGAGCGTGTTGGAGATAAAAAACAAAATGTGCCCAAAACGTGATATTATGACGTTATACGCCGTTCTGAGCCATGTTTGAACTTTCTATCACTTTTGGTTCCGATAATTCTGTTGACCATATTTGTGATATTCAGGCGCCAAATGACATCTTGGAGCGTGTTGGAGATAAAAAACAAAATGTGCCCAAAACGTGATATTATGACGTTATACGCCGTTCTGAGCCATGTTTGAATTTTCTATCACTTTTGGTTCCGATAATTTTGGTGACCATATTTGTGATTTTCGGGGGCCAAATGACATCTTGGAGCATGTTGGAGATCAAAATCCAAATGTGCCCAAAACGTGATATTATGACGTTATACACCGTTCTGAGCCATGTTTGAACTTTCTATCACTTTTGGTTCCGATAATTCTGTTGGCCATATTTGCGATATTCAGGGGCCAAATGTCACATTGGAGCATGTTGGAGATAAAAAACAAAATGTGCCCAAAACATGATATTATGACGTTATACGCCGTTCTGAGCCATGTTTGAACTTTCTATCACTTTTGGTTCCGGTAATTCTGTTGACCATATATGTGATATTCAGGGGCCAAATGACATATTGGAGCATGTTTTAGATAAAAAACAAAATGCGCCCAAACCGTGATATTATGACGTTATACGCCGTTCTGAGCCATGTTTGAACTTTCTATCACTTTTGGTTCCGATAATTCTGTTGGCCATATTTGCGATATTCAGGGGCCAAATGTCACATTGGAGCATGTTAGAGATAAAAAACAAAATGTACCCAATACGTGATATTATGACGTTATACGCCGTTCTGAGCCATGTTTGAACTTTCTATCACTTTTGGTTCCGATTATTCTGTTGACCATATTTGTGATATTCAGGCGCCAAATGACATCTTGGAGCGTGTTGGAGATAAAAAACAAAATGTGCCCAAAACGTGATATTATGACGTTATACGCCGTTCTGAGCCATGTTTGAACTTTCTATCACTTTTGGTTCCGATAATTCCGTTGACCATATTTGTGATATTCAGGCGCCAAATGACATCTTGGAGCGTGTTGGAGATAAAAAACAAAATGTGCCCAAAACGTGATATTATGACGTTATACGCCGTTCTGAGCCATGTTTGAATTTTCTATCACTTTTGGTTCCGATAATTTTGGTGACCATATTTGTGATTTTCAGGGGCCAAATGACATCTTGGAGCATGTTGGAGATCAAAATCCAAATGTGCCCAAAACGTGATATTATGACGTTATACGCCGTTCTGAGCCATGTTTGAACTTTCTATCACTTTTGGTTCCGATAATTCTGTTGGCCATATTTGCGATATTCAGGGGCCAAATGTCACATTGGAGCATGTTGGAGATAAAAAACAAAATGTGCCCAAAACGTGATATTATGACGTTATACGCCGTTCTGAGCCATGTTTGAACTTTCTATCACTTTTGGTTCCGGTAATTCTGTTGACCATATATGTGATATTCAGGGGCCAAATGACATATTGGAGCATGTTTTAGATAAAAAACAAAATGCGCCCAAACCGTGATATTATGACGTTATACGCCCTTCTGAGCCATGTTTGAACTTTCTATCACTTTTGGTTCCGATAATTCTGTTGGCCATATTTGCGATATTCAGGGGCCAAATGTCACATTGGAGCATGTTAGAGATAAAAAACAAAATGTGCCCAATACGTGATATTATGACGTTATACGCCGTTCTGAGCCATGTTTGAACTTTCTATCACTTTTGGTTCCGGTAATTCTGTTGACCATATTTGTGATATTCAGGCGCCAAATGACATCAGCATGTTGGAGATAAAAAACAAAATGTGCCCAAAACGTGATATTATGACGTTATACGCCGTTCTGAGCCATGTTTGAACTTTCTATAACTTTTGGTTCCGATAATTCTGTTGACCATATATGTGATATTCAGGGACCAAATGACATATTGGAGCATGTTTTAGATAAAAAACAAAATGCGCCCAAAACGTGATATTATGACGTTATACGTCGTTCTGAGACATGTTTGAACTTTCTATCACTTTTGGTTCCGATAATTCTGTTGACCATATATGTGATATTCAGGGGCCAAATGACATCTTGGAGCATGTTGGAGATAAAAAACAAAATGCGTCCAAAACGTGATATTATGTCGTTATACGCCGTTCTGAGACATGTTTGAACTTTCTATCACTTTTGGTTCCGATAATTCTGTTGGCCATATTTGCAATATTCAGGGGCCAAATGTCACATTGGAGCATGTTAGAGATAAAAAACAAAATGTGCCCAATACGTGATATTATGACGTTATACGCCGTTTTGAGCCATGTTTGAACTTTCTATCACTTTTGGTTCCGATAATGTTGACCATATTTGTGATATTCAGGCGCCAAATGACATCTTGGAGCATGTTGGAGATAAAAAACAAAATGTGCCCAAAACGTGATATTATGACGTTATACGCCGTTCTGAGCCATGTGTGAACTTTCTATCACTTTTGGTTCTGATAATCTGTTGGCCATATTTGTGATATTCAGGGGCCAAATGACATCTTGGAGCATGTTGGAGATAAAAATCCAAATGTGCCCAAAACGTGATATTATGACGTTATACGCCGTTCTGAGCCATGTTTGAACTTTCTATCACTTTTGGTTCCGATAATTCTGTTGGCCATATTTGCGATATTCAGGGGCCAAATGTCACATTGGAGCATGTTGGAGATAAAAAACAAAATGTGCCCAAAACGTGATATTATGACGTTATACGCCGTTCTGAGCCATGTTTGAACTTTCTATCACTTTTGGTTCCGGTAATTCTGTTGACCATATATGTGATATTCAGGGGCCAAATGACATATTGGAGCATGTTTTAGATAAAAAACAAAATGCGCCCAAACCGTGATATTATGACGTTATACGCCCTTCTGAGCCATGTTTGAACTTTCTATCACTTTTGGTTCCGATAATTCTGTTGGCCATATTTGCGATATTCAGGGGCCAAATGTCACATTGGAGCATGTTAGAGATAAAAAACAAAATGTGCCCAATACGTGATATTATGACGTTATACGCCGTTCTGAGCCATGTTTGAACTTTCTATCACTTTTGGTTCCGGTAATTCTGTTGACCATATTTGTGATATTCAGGCGCCAAATGACATCAGCATGTTGGAGATAAAAAACAAAATGTGCCCAAAACGTGATATTATGACGTTATACGCCGTTCTGAGCCATGTTTGAACTTTCTATAACTTTTGGTTCCGATAATTCTGTTGACCATATATGTGATATTCAGGGACCAAATGACATATTGGAGCATGTTTTAGATAAAAAACAAAATGCGCCCAAAACGTGATATTATGACGTTATACGTCGTTCTGAGACATGTTTGAACTTTCTATCACTTTTGGTTCCGATAATTCTGTTGACCATATATGTGATATTCAGGGGCCAAATGACATCTTGGAGCATGTTGGAGATAAAAAACAAAATGTGCCCAAAACGTGATATTATGACGTTATACGCCGTTCTGAGCCATGTTTGAACTTTCTATCACTTTTGGTTCTGATAATCTGTTGGCCATATTTGTGATATTCAGGGGCCAAATGACATCTTGGAGCATGTTGGAGATAAAAATCCAAATGTGCCCAAAACGTGATAATATGACGTTATACGCCGTTCTGAGCCATGTTTGAACTTTCTATCACTTTTGGTTCCGATAATTCTGTTGGCCATATTTGCGATATTCAGGGGCCAAATGTCACATTGGAGCATGTTGGAGATAAAAAACAAAATGTGCCCAAAACGTGATATTATGACGTTATACGCCGTTCTGAGCCATGTTTGAACTTTCTATCACTTTTGGTTCCGGTAATTCTGTTGACCATATATGTGATATTCAGGGGCCAAATGACATATTGGAGCATGTTTTAGATAAAAAACAAAATGCGCCCAAACCGTGATATTATGACGTTATACGCCGTTCTGAGCCATGTTTGAACTTTCTATCACTTTTGGTTCCGATAATTCTGTTGGCCATATTTGCGATATTCAGGGGCCAAATGTCACATTGGAGCATGTTAGAGATAAAAAACAAAATGTGCCCAATACGTGATATTATGACGTTATACGCCGTTCTGAGCCATGTTTGAACTTTCTATCACTTTTGGTTCCGATTATTCTGTTGACCATATTTGTGATATTCAGGCGCCAAATGACATCTTGGAGCGTGTTGGAGATAAAAAACAAAATGTGCCCAAAACGTGATATTATGACGTTATACGCCGTTCTGAGCCATGTTTGAACTTTCTATCACTTTTGGTTCCGATAATTCTGTTGACCATATTTGTGATATTCAGGCGCCAAATGACATCTTGGAGCGTGTTGGAGATAAAAAACAAAATGTGCCCAAAACGTGATATTATGACGTTATACGCCGTTCTGAGCCATGTTTGAATTTTCTATCACTTTTGGTTCCGATAATTTTGGTGACCATATTTGTGATTTTCGGGGGCCAAATGACATCTTGGAGCATGTTGGAGATCAAAATCCAAATGTGCCCAAAACGTGATATTATGACGTTATACACCGTTCTGAGCCATGTTTGAACTTTCTATCACTTTTGGTTCCGATAATTCTGTTGGCCATATTTGCGATATTCAGGGGCCAAATGTCACATTGGAGCATGTTGGAGATAAAAAACAAAATGTGCCCAAAACGTGATATTATGACGTTATACGCCGTTCTGAGCCATGTTTGAACTTTCTATCACTTTTGGTTCCGGTAATTCTGTTGACCATATATGTGATATTCAGGGGCCAAATGACATATTGGAGCATGTTTTAGATAAAAAACAAAATGCGCCCAAACCGTGATATTATGACGTTATACGCCGTTCTGAGCCATGTTTGAACTTTCTATCACTTTTGGTTCCGATAATTCTGTTGGCCATATTTGCGATATTCAGGGGCCAAATGTCACATTGGAGCATGTTAGAGATAAAAAACAAAATGTGCCCAATACGTGATATTATGACGTTATACGCCGTTCTGAGCCATGTTTGAACTTTCTATCACTTTTGGTTCCGATTATTCTGTTGACCATATTTGTGATATTCAGGCGCCAAATGACATCTTGGAGCGTGTTGGAGATAAAAAACAAAATGTGCCCAAAACGTGATATTATGACGTTATACGCCGTTCTGAGCCATGTTTGAACTTTCTATCACTTTTGGTTCCGATAATTCTGTTGACCATATTTGTGATATTCAGGCGCCAAATGACATCTTGGAGCGTGTTGGAGATAAAAAACAAAATGTGCCCAAAACGTGATATTATGACGTTATACGCCGTTCTGAGCCATGTTTGAATTTTCTATCACTTTTGGTTCCGATAATTTTGGTGACCATATTTGTGATTTTCAGGGGCCAAATGACATCTTGGAGCATGTTGGAGATCAAAATCCAAATGTGCCCAAAACGTGATATTATGACGTTATACGCCGTTCTGAGCCATGTTTGAATTTTCTATCACTTTTGGTTCCGATAATTCTGGTGACCATATTTGTGATATTCAGGGGAGAAATGACATCTTGGAGCATGTTGGTGATAAAAAACAAAATGCGTCCAAAACGTGATATTATGTCGTTATATGCCGTTCTGAGACATGTTTGAACTTTCTATCACTTTTGGTTCCGATAATTCTGTTGGCCATATTTGCGATATTCAGGGGCCAAATGTCACATTGGAGCATGTTAGAGATAAAAAACAAAATGTGCCCAATACGTGATATTATGACGTTATACGCCGTTCTGAGCCATGTTTGAACTTTCTATCACTTTTGGTTCCGATTATTCTGTTGACCATATTTGTGATATTCAGGCGCCAAATGACATCCTGGAGCGTGTTGGAGATAAAAAACAAAATGTGCCCAAAACGTGATATTATGACGTTATACGCCGTTCTGAGCCATGTTTGAACTTTCTATCACTTTTGGTTCCGATAATTCTGTTGACCATATTTGTGATATTCAGGCGCCAAATGACATCTTGGAGCGTGTTGGAGATAAAAAACAAAATGTGCCCAAAACGTGATATTATGACGTTATACGCCGTTCTGAGCCATGTTTGAATTTTCTATCACTTTTGGTTCCGATAATTTTGGTGACCATATTTGTGATTTTCAGGGGCCAAATGACATCTTGGAGCATGTTGGAGATCAAAATCCAAATGTGCCCAAAACGTGATATTATGACGTTATACGCCGTTCTGAGCCATGTTTGAATTTTCTATCACTTTTGGTTCCGATAATTCTGGTGACCATATTTGTGATATTCAGGGGAGAAATGACATCTTGGAGCATGTTGGTGATAAAAAACAAAATGCGTCCAAAACGTGATATTATGTCGTTATACGCCGTTCTGAGACATGTTTGAACTTTCTATCACTTTTGGTTCCGATAATTCTGTTGGCCATATTTGCGATATTCAGGGGCCAAATGTCACATTGGAGCATGTTAGAGATAAAAAACAAAATGTGCCCAATACGTGATATTATGACGTTATACGCCGTTTTGAGCCATGTTTGAACTTTCTATCACTTTTGGTTCCGATAATGTTGACCATATTTGTGATATTCAGGCGCCAAATGACATCTTGGAGCATGTTGGAGATAAAAAACAAAATGTGCCCAAAACGTGATATTATGACGTTATACGCCGTTCTGAGCCATGTTTGAACTTTCTATTACTTTTGGTTCTGATAATCTGTTGGCCATATTTGTGATATTCAGGGGCCAAATGACATCTTGGAGCATGTTGGAGATAAAAATCCAAATGTGCCCAAAACGTGATATTATGACGTTATACGCCGTTCTGAGCCATGTTTGAACTTTCTATCACTTTTGGTTCCGATAATTCTGTTGGCCATATTTGCGATATTCAGGGGCCACATGTCACATTGGAGCATGTTGGAGATAAAAAACAAAATGTGCCCAAAACGTGATATTATGACGTTATACGCCGTTCTGAGCCATGTTTGAACTTTCTATCACTTTTGGTTCCGGTAATTCTGTTGACCATATATGTGATATTCAGGGGCCAAATGACATATTGGAGCATGTTTTAGATAAAAAACAAAATGCGCCCAAACCGTGATATTATGACGTTATACTCCGTTCTGAGCCATGTTTGAACTTTCTATCACTTTTGGTTCCGATAATTCTGTTGGCCATATTTGCGATATTCAGGGGCCAAATGTCACATTGGAGCATGTTAGAGATAAAAAACAAAATGTGCCCAATACGTGATATTATGACGTTATACGCCGTTCTGAGCCATGTTTGAACTTTCTATCACTTTTGGTTCCGATAATGTTGACCATATTTGTGATATTCAGACGCCAAATGACATCTTGGAGCATGTTGGAGATAAAAAACAAAATGTGCCCAAAACGTGATATTATGACGTTATACGCCGTTCTGAGCCATGTTTGAACTTTCTATCATTTTTGGTTCCGATAATCTGTTGGCCATATTTGTGATATTCAGGGGCCAAATGACATCTTGGAGCATGTTGGAGATAAAAATCCAAATGTGCCCAAAACGTGATATTATGACGTTATACGCCGTTCTGAGCCATGTTTGAACTTTCTATCACTTTTGTTTCCGGTAATTCTGTTGACCATATTTGTGATATTCAGGCGCCAAATGACATCTTGGAGCATGTTGGAGATAAAAAACAAAATGTGCCCAAAACGTGATATTATGACGTTATACGCCGTTCTGAGCCATGTTTGAACTTTCTATCACTTTTGGTTCCGATAATTCTGTTGACCATATATGTGATATTCAGGGACCAAATGACATATTGGAGCATGTTTTAGATAAAAAACAAAACGCGCCCAAAACGTGATATTATGACGTTATACGTCGTTCTGAGACATGTTTGAACTTTCTATCACTTTTGGTTCAGATAATTCTGTTGACCATATATGTGATATTCAGGGGCCAAATGACATCTTGGAGCATGTTGGAGATAAAAAACAAAATGTGCCCAAAACGTGATATTATGACGTTATACGCCGTTCTGAGCCATGTTTGAACTTTCTATCACTTTTGGTTCCGATTATTCTGTTGATCATATTTGTGATTTCAGGCGCCAAATGACATCTTGGAGCGTGTTGGAGATAAAAAACAAAATGTGCCCAAAACGTGATATTATGACGTTATACGCCGTTCTGAGCCATGTTTGAACTTTCTATCATTTTTGGTTCCGATAATCTGTTGGCCATATTTGTGATATTCAGGGGCCAAATGACATCTTGGAGCATGTTGGAGATAAAAATCCAAATGTGCCCAAAACGTGATATTATGACGTTATACGCCGTTCTGAGCCATGTTTGAACTTTCTATCACTTTTGGTTCCGGTAATTCTGTTGACCATATTTGTGATATTCAGGCGCCAAATGACATCTTGGAGCATGTTGGAGATAAAAAACAAAATGTGCCCAAAACGTGATATTATGACGTTATACGCCGTTCTGAGCCATGTTTGAACTTTCTATCACTTTTGGTTCCGATAATTCTGTTGACCATATATGTGATATTCAGGGACCAAATGACATATTGGAGCATGTTTTAGATAAAAAACAAAATGCGCCCAAAACGTGATATTATGACGTTATACGTCGTTCTGAGACATGTTTGAACTTTCTATCACTTTTGGTTCCGATAATTCTGTTGACCATATATGTGATATTCAGGGGCCAAATGACATCTTGGAGCATGTTGGAGATAAAAAACAAAATGTGCCCAAAACGTGATATTATGACGTTATACGCCGTTCTGAGCCATGTTTGAACTTTCTATCACTTTTGGTTCCGATAATTCTGTTGACCATATTTGTGATATTCAGGCGCCAAATGACATCTTGGAGCATGTTGGAGATAAAAAACAAAATGTGCCCAAAACGTGATATTATGACGTTATACGCCGTTCTGAGCCATGTTTGAATTTTCTATCACTTTTGGTTCCGATAATTCTGGTGACCATATTTGTGATATTCAGGGGAGAAATGACATCTTGGAGCATGTTGGTGATAAAAAACAAAATGTGTCCAAAACGTGATATTATGTCGTTATACGCCGTTCTGAGACATGTTTGAACTTTCTATCACTTTTGGTTCCGATAATTCTGTTGGCCATATTTGCGATATTCAGGGGCCAAATGTCACATTGGAGCATGTTAGAGATAAAAAACAAAATGTGCCCAATACGTGATATTATGACGTTATACGCCGTTCTGAGCCATGTTTGAACTTTCTATCACTTTTGGTTCCGATAATGTTGACCATATTTGTGATATTCAGGCGCCAAATGACATTTTGGAGCATGTTGGAGATAAAAAACAAAATGTGCCCAAAACGTGATATTATGACGTTATACGCCGTTCTGAGCCATGTTTGAACTTTCTATCACTTTTGGTTCCGATTATTCTGTTGACCATATTTGTGATATTCAGGCGCCAAATGACATCTTGGAGCGTGTTGGAGATAAAAAACAAAATGTGCCCAAAACGTGATATTATGACGTTATACGCCGTTCTGAGCCATGTTTGAACTTTCTATCACTTTTGGTTCCGATAATTCTGTTGACCATATTTGTGATATTCAGGCGCCAAATGACATCTTGGAGCGTGTTGGAGATAAAAAACAAAATGTGCCCAAAACGTGATATTATGACGTTATACGCCGTTCTGAGCCATGTTTGAATTTTCTATCACTTTTGGTTCCGATAATTTTGGTGACCATATTTGTGATTTTCGGGGGCCAAATGACATCTTGGAGCATGTTGGAGATCAAAATCCAAATGTGCCCAAAACGTGATATTATGACGTTATACACCGTTCTGAGCCATGTTTGAACTTTCTATCACTTTTGGTTCCGATAATTCTGTTGGCCATATTTGCGATATTCAGGGGCCAAATGTCACATTGGAGCATGTTGGAGATAAAAAACAAAATGTGCCCAAAACGTGATATTATGACGTTATACGCCGTTCTGAGCCATGTTTGAACTTTCTATCACTTTTGGTTCCGGTAATTCTGTTGACCATATATGTGATATTCAGGGGCCAAATGACATATTGGAGCATGTTTTAGATAAAAAACAAAATGCGCCCAAACCGTGATATTATGACGTTATACGCCGTTCTGAGCCATGTTTGAACTTTCTATCACTTTTGGTTCCGATAATTCTGTTGGCCATATTTGCGATATTCAGGGGCCAAATGTCACATTGGAGCATGTTAGAGATAAAAAACAAAATGTGCCCAATACGTGATATTATGACGTTATACGCCGTTCTGAGCCATGTTTGAACTTTCTATCACTTTTGGTTCCGATTATTCTGTTGACCATATTTGTGATATTCAGGCGCCAAATGACATCTTGGAGCGTGTTGGAGATAAAAAACAAAATGTGCCCAAAACGTGATATTATGACGTTATACGCCGTTCTGAGCCATGTTTGAACTTTCTATCACTTTTGGTTCCGATAATTCTGTTGACCATATTTGTGATATTCAGGCGCCAAATGACATCTTGGAGCGTGTTGGAGATAAAAAACAAAATGTGCCCAAAACGTGATATTATGACGTTATACGCCGTTCTGAGCCATGTTTGAATTTTCTATCACTTTTGGTTCCGATAATTTTGGTGACCATATTTGTGATTTTCAGGGGCCAAATGACATCTTGGAGCATGTTGGAGATCAAAATCCAAATGTGCCCAAAACGTGATATTATGACGTTATACGCCGTTCTGAGCCATGTTTGAATTTTCTATCACTTTTGGTTCCGATAATTCTGGTGACCATATTTGTGATATTCAGGGGAGAAATGACATCTTGGAGCATGTTAGAGATAAAAAACAAAATGTGCCCAAAACGTGATATTATGACGTTATACGCCGTTCTGAGCCATGTTTGAACTTTCTATCACTTTTGGTTCCGATAATTCTGTTGACCATATTTGTGATATTCAGGCGCCAAATGACATCTTGGAGCGTGTTGGAGATAAAAAACAAAATGTGCCCAAAACGTGATATTATGACGTTATACGCCGTTCTGAGCCATGTTTGAATTTTCTATCACTTTTGGTTCCGATAATTTTGGTGACCATATTTGTGATTTTCAGGGGCCAAATGACATCTTGGAGCATGTTGGAGATCAAAATCCAAATGTGCCCAAAACGTGATATTATGACGTTATACGCCGTTCTGAGCCATGTTTGAATTTTCTATCACTTTTGGTTCCGATAATTCTGGTGACCATATTTGTGATATTCAGGGGAGAAATGACATCTTGGAGCATGTTGGTGATAAAAAACAAAATGCGTCCAAAACGTGATATTATGTCGTTATACGCCGTTCTGAGACATGTTTGAACTTTCTATCACTTTTGGTTCCGATAATTCTGTTGGCCATATTTGCGATATTCAGGGGCCAAATGTCACATTGGAGCATGTTAGAGATAAAAAACAAAATGTGCCCAATACGTGATATTATGACGTTATACGCCGTTTTGAGCCATGTTTGAACTTTCTATCACTTTTGGTTCCGATAATGTTGACCATATTTGTGATATTCAGGCGCCAAATGACATCTTGGAGCATGTTGGAGATAAAAAACAAAATGTGCCCAAAACGTGATATTATGACGTTATACGCCGTTCTGAGCCATGTTTGAACTTTCTATTACTTTTGGTTCTGATAATCTGTTGGCCATATTTGTGATATTCAGGGGCCAAATGACATCTTGGAGCATGTTGGAGATAAAAATCCAAATGTGCCCAAAACGTGATATTATGACGTTATACGCCGTTCTGAGCCATGTTTGAACTTTCTATCACTTTTGGTTCCGATAATTCTGTTGGCCATATTTGCGATATTCAGGGGCCACATGTCACATTGGAGCATGTTGGAGATAAAAAACAAAATGTGCCCAAAACGTGATATTATGACGTTATACGCCGTTCTGAGCCATGTTTGAACTTTCTATCACTTTTGGTTCCGGTAATTCTGTTGACCATATATGTGATATTCAGGGGCCAAATGACATATTGGAGCATGTTTTAGATAAAAAACAAAATGCGCCCAAACCGTGATATTATGACGTTATACTCCGTTCTGAGCCATGTTTGAACTTTCTATCACTTTTGGTTCCGATAATTCTGTTGGCCATATTTGCGATATTCAGGGGCCAAATGTCACATTGGAGCATGTTAGAGATAAAAAACAAAATGTGCCCAATACGTGATATTATGACGTTATACGCCGTTCTGAGCCATGTTTGAACTTTCTATCACTTTTGGTTCCGATAATGTTGACCATATTTGTGATATTCAGACGCCAAATGACATCTTGGAGCATGTTGGAGATAAAAAACAAAATGTGCCCAAAACGTGATATTATGACGTTATACGCCGTTCTGAGCCATGTTTGAACTTTCTATCATTTTTGGTTCCGATAATCTGTTGGCCATATTTGTGATATTCAGGGGCCAAATGACATCTTGGAGCATGTTGGAGATAAAAATCCAAATGTGCCCAAAACGTGATATTATGACGTTATACGCCGTTCTGAGCCATGTTTGAACTTTCTATCACTTTTGGTTCCGGTAATTCTGTTGACCATATTTGTGATATTCAGGCGCCAAATGACATCTTGGAGCATGTTGGAGATAAAAAACAAAATGTGCCCAAAACGTGATATTATGACGTTATACGCCGTTCTGAGCCATGTTTGAACTTTCTATCACTTTTGGTTCCGATAATTCTGTTGACCATATATGTGATATTCAGGGGCCAAATGACATCTTGGAGCATGTTGGAGATAAAAAACAAAATGTGCCCAAAACGTGATATTATGACGTTATACGCCGTTCTGAGCCATATTTGAACTTTCTATCACTTTTGGTTCCGATTATTCTGTTGATCATATTTGTGATTTCAGGCGCCAAATGACATCTTGGAGCGTGTTGGAGATAAAAAACAAAATGTGCCCAAAACGTGATATTATGACGTTATACGCCGTTCTGAGCCATGTTTGAACTTTCTATCACTTTTGGTTCCGATAATTCTGGTGACCATATTTGTGATATTCAGGGGAGAAATGACATCTTGGAGCGTGTTGGAGATAAAAAACAAAATGTGCCCAAAACGTGATATTATGACGTTATACGCCGTTCTGAGCCATGTTTGAACTTTCTATCACTTTTGGTTCCGATAATTCTGGTGACCATATTTGTGATATTCAGGCGCCAAATGACATCTTGGAGCATGTTGGAGATAAAAAACAAAATGTGCCCAAAACGTGATATTATGACGTTATACGCCGTTCTGAGCCATGTTTGAATTTTCTATCACTTTTGGTTCCGATAATTCTGGTGACCATATTTGTGATATTCAGGGGAGAAATGACATCTTGGAGCATGTTGGTGATAAAAAACAAAATGTGTCCAAAACGTGATATTATGTCGTTATACGCCGTTCTGAGACATGTTTGAACTTTCTATCACTTTTGGTTCCGATAATTCTGTTGGCCATATTTGCGATATTCAGGGGCCAAATGTCACATTGGAGCATGTTAGAGATAAAAAACAAAATGTGCCCAATACGTGATATTATGACGTTATACGCCGTTCTGAGCCATGTTTGAACTTTCTATCACTTTTGGTTCCGATAATGTTGACCATATTTGTGATATTCAGGCGCCAAATGACATTTTGGAGCATGTTGGAGATAAAAAACAAAATGTGCCCAAAACGTGATATTATGACGTTATACGCCGTTCTGAGCCATGTTTGAACTTTCTATCACTTTTGGTTCCGGTAATTCTGTTGACCATATATGTGATATTCAGGGGCCAAATGACATATTGGAGCATGTTTTAGATAAAAAACAAAATGCGCCCAAACCGTGATATTATGACGTTATACGCCGTTCTGAGCCATGTTTGAACTTTCTATCACTTTTGGTTCCGATAATTCTGTTGGCCATATTTGCGATATTCAGGGGCCAAATGTCACATTGGAGCATGTTAGAGATAAAAAACAAAATGTGCCCAATACGTGATATTATGACGTTATACGCCGTTCTGAGCCATGTTTGAACTTTCTATCACTTTTGGTTCCGATTATTCTGCTGACCATATTTGTGATATTCAGGCGCCAAATGACATCTTGGAGCGTGTTGGAGATAAAAAACAAAATGTGCCCAAAACGTGATATCATGACGTTATACGCCGTTCTGAGCCATGTTTGAACTTTCTATCACTTTTGGTTCCGATAATTCTGTTGACCATATTTGTGATATTCAGGCGCCAAATGACATCTTGGAGCGTGTTGGAGATAAAAAACAAAATGTGCCCAAAACGTGATATTATGACGTTATACGCCGTTCTGAGCCATGTTTGAATTTTCTATCACTTTTGGTTCCGATAATTTTGGTGACCATATTTGTGATTTTCAGGGGCCAAATGACATCTTGGAGCATGTTGGAGATCAAAATCCAAATGTGCCCAAAACGTGATATTATGACGTTATACGCCGTTCTGAGCCATGTTTGAATTTTCTATCACTTTTGGTTCCGATAATTCTGGTGACCATATTTGTGATATTCAGGGGAGAAATGACATCTTGGAGCATGTTGGTGATAAAAAACAAAATGCGTCCAAAACGTGATATTATGTCGTTATACGCCGTTCTGAGACATGTTTGAACTTTCTATCACTTTTGGTTCCGATAATTCTTTTGGCCATATTTGCGATATTCAGGGGCCAAATGTCACATTGGAGCATGTTAGAGATAAAAAACAAAATGTGCCCAATACGTGATATTATGACGTTATACGCCGTTTTGAGCCATGTTTGAACTTTCTATCACTTTTGGTTCCGGTAATGTTGACCATATTTGTGATATTCAGGCGCCAAATGACATCTTGGAGCATGTTGGAGATAAAAAACAAAATGTGCCCAAAACGTGATATTATGACGTTATACGCCGTTCTGAGCCATGTTTGAACTTTCTATCACTTTTGGTTCTGATAATCTGTTGGCCATATTTGTGATATTCAGGGGCCAAATGACATCTTGGAGCATGTTGGAGATAAAAATCCAAATGTGCCCAAAACGTGATATTATGACGTTATACGCCGTTCTGAGCCATGTTTGAACTTTCTATCACTTTTGGTTCCGATAATTCTGTTGGCCATATTTGCGATATTCAGGGGCCACATGTCACATTGGAGCATGTTGGAGATAAAAAACAAAATGTGCCCAAAACGTGATATTATGACGTTATACGCCGTTCTGAGCCATGTTTGAACTTTCTATCACTTTTGGTTCCGGTAATTCTGTTGACCATATATGTGATATTCAGGGGCCAAATGACATATTGGAGCATGTTTTAGATAAAAAACAAAATGCGTCCAAACCGTGATATTATGACGTTATACTCCGTTCTGAGCCATGTTTGAACTTTCTATCACTTTTGGTTCCGATAATTCTGTTGGCCATATTTGCGATATTCAGGGGCCAAATGTCACATTGGAGCATGTTAGAGATAAAAAACAAAATGTGCCCAATACGTGATATTATGACGTTATACGCCGTTCTGAGCCATGTTTGAACTTTCTATCACTTTTGGTTCCGATAATGTTGACCATATTTGTGATATTCAGACGCCAAATGACATCTTGGAGCATGTTGGAGATAAAAAACAAAATGTGCCCAAAACGTGATATTATGACGTTATACGCCGTTCTGAGCCATGTTTGAACTTTCTATCACTTTTGGTTCTGATAATCTGTTGGCCATATTTGTGATATTCAGGGGCCAAATGACATCTTGGAGCATGTTGGAGATAAAAATCCAAATGTGCCCAAAACGTGATATTATGACGTTATACGCCGTTCTGAGCCATGTTTGAACTTTCTATCACTTTTGGTTCCGATAATTCTGTTGACCATATTTGTGATATTCAGGGGCCAAATGACATCTTGGAGCATGTTGGAGATAAAAAACAAAATGTGCCCAAAACGTGATATTATGACGTTATACGCCGTTCTGAGCCATGTTTGAACTTTCTATCACTTTTGGTGACCATATTTGTGATTTTCAGGGGCCAAATGACATCTTGGAGCATGTTGGAGATCAAAATCCAAATGTGCCCAAAACGTGATATTATGACGTTATACGCCGTTCTGAGCCATGTTTGAATTTTCTATCACTTTTGGTTCCGATAATTCTGGTGACCATATTTGTGATATTCAGGGGAAAAATGACATCTTGGAGCATGTTGGAGATAAAAATCCAAATGTGCCCAAAACGTGATATTATGACGTTATACGCCGTTCTGAGCCATGTTTGAACTTTCTATCACTTTTGGTTCCGGTAATTCTGTTGACCATATATGTGATATTCAGGAGCCAAATGACATATTGGAGCATGTTATAGATAAAAAACAAAATGCGCCCAAATCGTGATATTATGACGTTATACGCCGTTCTGAGCCATGTTTGAACTTTCTATCACTTTTGGTTCCGATAATTCTGTTGACCATATTTGTGATATTCAGGCGCCAAATGACATCTTGGAGCATGTTGGAGATAAAAAACAAAATGTGCCCAAAACGTGACATTATGACGTTATACGCCGTTCTGAGCCATGTTTGAACTTTCTATCACTTTTGGTTCTGATAATCTGTTGGCCATATTTGTGATATTCAGGGGCCAAATGACATCTTGGAGCATGTTGGAGATAAAAATCCAAATGTGCCCAAAACGTGATATTATGACGTTATACGCCGTTCTGAGCCATGTTTGAACTTTCTATCACTTTTGGTTCCGATAATTCTGTTGACCATATATGTGATATTCAGGGGCCAAATGACATCTTGGAGCATGTTGGAGATAAAAAACAAAATGTGCCCAAAACGTGATATTATGACGTTATACGCCGTTCTGAGCCATGTTTGAACTTTCTATCACTTTTGGTTCCGATAATTCTGTTGGCCATATTTATGATATTCAGGGACCAAATGACATCTTGGAGCATGTTGGAGATAAAAATCCAAATGTGCCCAAAACGTGATATTATGACGTTATACGCCGTTCTGAGCCATGTTTGAACTTTCTATCACTTTTGGTTCCGATAATTCTGTTGGCCATATTTGTGATATTCAGGGGCCAAATGACATCTTGGAGTATGTTGGAGATAAAAATCCAAATGTGCCCAAAACGTGATATTATGACGTTATACGCCGTTCTGAGCCATGTTTGAACTTTCTATCACTTTTGGTTCCGATAATTCTGTTGACCATATTTGTGATATTCAGGGGCCAAATGACATCTTGGAGCATGTTGGAGATAAAAAACAAAATGTGCCCAAAACGTGATATTATGACGTTATACGCCGTTCTGAGCCATGTTTGAACTTTCTATCACTTTTGGTTCCGATAATTCTGTTGACCATATATGTGATATTCAGGGGCAAATGTCACATTGGAGCATGTTGGAGATAAAAAACAAAATGTGCCCAATACGTGATATTATGACGTTATACGCCGTTCTGAGACATGTTTGAATTTTCTATCACTTTTGGTTCCGATAATTCTGGTGACCATATTTGTGATATTCAGGGGAGAAATGACATCTTGGAGCATGTTGGTGATAAAAAACAAAATGCGTCCAAAACGTGATATTATGTCGTTATACGCCGTTCTGAGACATGTTTGAACTTTCTATCACTTTTGGTTCCGATAATTCTGTTGGCCATATTTGCGATATTCAGGGGCCAAATGTCACATTGGAGCATGTTAGAGATAAAAAACAAAATGTGCCCAATACGTGATATTATGACGTTATACGCCGTTCTGAGCCATGTTTGAACTTTCTATCACTTTTGGTTCCGATAATGTTGACCATATTTGTGATATTCAGGCGCCAAATGACATCTTGGAGCATGTTGGAGATAAAAATCCAAATGTGCCCAAAACGTGATATTATGACGAATGCGCCGTTCTGAGCCATGTTTGAACTTTCTATCACTTTTGGTTCCGATAATTCTGTTGACCATATTTGAGATATTCAGGCGCCAAATGACATCTTGAAGCGTGTTGGAGATAAAAAACAAAATGTGCCCAAAACGTGATATTATGACGTTATACGCCGTTCTGAGCCATGTTTGAACTTTCTATCACTTTTGGTTCCGATTATTCTGTTGACCATATTTGTGATATTCAGGCGTCAAATGACATCTTGGAGCGTGTTGGAGATAAAAAACAAAATGTGCCCAAAACGTGATATTATGACGTTATACGCCGTTCTGAGCCATGTTTGAACTTTCTATCACTTTTGGTTCCGATAATTCTGTTGACCATATTTGTGATATTCAGGCGCCAAATGACATCTTGGAGCGTGTTGGAGATAAAAAACAAAATGTGCCCAAAACGTGATATTATGACGTTATACGCCGTTCTGAGCCATGTTTGAACTTTCTATCACTTTGGGTTCCGATAATTCTGTTGACCATATTTGAGATATTCAGGCGCCAAATGACATCTTGGAGCATGTTGGAGATAAAAATCCAAATGTGCCCAAAACGTGATATTATGACGTTATACGCCGTTCTGAGCCATGTTTGAACTTTCTATCACTTTTGGTTCCGATAATTCTGTTGGCCATATTTGTGATATTCAGGGGCCAAATGACATCTTGGAGCGTGTTGGAGATAAAAAACAAAATGTGCCCAAAACGTGATATTATGACGTTATACGCCGTTCTGAGCCATGTTTGAACTTTCTATCACTTTTGGTTCCGATAATTCTGTTGACCATATTTGTGATATTCAGGCGCCAAATGACATCTTGGAGCGTGTTGGAGATAAAAAACAAAATGTGCCCAAAACGTGATATTATGACGTTATACGCCGTTCTGAGCCATGTTTGAACTTTCTATCACTTTTGGTTCCGATAATTCTGTTGACCATATTTGAGATATTCAGGCGCCAAATGACATCTTGAAGCGTGTTGGAGATAAAAAACAAAATGTGCCCAAAACGTGATATTATGACGTTATACGCCGTTCTGAGCCATGTTTGAACTTTCTATCACTTTTGGTTCCGATTATTCTGTTGACCATATTTGTGATATTCAGGCGCCAAATGACATCTTGAAGCGTGTTGGAGATAAAAAACAAAATGTGCCCAAAACGTGATATTATGACGTTATACGCCGTTCTGAGCCATGTTTGAACTTTCTATCACTTTTGGTTCCGATTATTCTGTTGACCATATTTGTGATATTCAGGCGCCAAATGACATCTTGGAGCGTGTTGGAGATAAAAAACAAAATGTGCCCAAAACGTGATATTATGACGTAATACGCCGTTCTGAGCCATGTTTGAACTTTCTATCACTTTTGGTTCCGATAATTCTGTTGACCATATTTGTGATATTCAGGCGCCAAATGACATCTTGGAGCGTGTTGGAGATAAAAAACAAAATGTGCCCAAAACGTGATATTATGACGTTATACGCCGTTCTGAGCCATGTTTGAACTTTCTATCACTTTTGGTTCCGATAATTCTGTTGACCATATTTGAGATATTCAGGCGCCAAATGACATCTTGAAGCGTGTTGGAGATAAAAAACAAAATGTGCCCAAAACGTGATATTATGACGTTATACGCCGTTCTGAGCCATGTTTGAACTTTCTATTACTTTTGGTTCCGATTATTCTGTTGACCATATTTGTGATATTCAGGCGCCAAATGACATCTTGGAGCGTGTTGGAGATAAAAAACAAAATGTGCCCAAAACGTGATATTATGACGTTATACGCCGTTCTGAGCCATGTTTGAACTTTCTATCACTTTTGGTTCCGATAATTCTGTTGACCATATTTGAGATATTCAGGCGCCAAATGACATCTTGAAGCGTGTTGGAGATAAAAAACAAAATGTGCCCAAAACGTGATATTATGACGTTATACGCCGTTCTGAGCCATGTTTGAACTTTCTATCACTTTTGGTTCCGATTATTCTGTTGACCATATTTGTGATATTCAGGCGCCAAATGACATCTTGTAGCGTGTTGGAGATAAAAAACAAAATGTGCCCAAAACGTGATATTATGACGTTATACGCCGTTCTGAGCCATGTTTGAACTTTCTATCACTTTTGGTTCCGATAATTCTGTTGACCATATTTGTGATATTCAGGCGCCAAATGACATCTTGGAGCGTGTTGGAGATAAAAAACAAAATGTGCCCAAAACGTGATATTATGACGTAATACGCCGTTCTGAGCCATGTTTGAACTTTCTATCACTTTTGGTTCCGATAATTCTGTTGACCATATTTGTGATATTCAGGCGCCAAATGACATCTTGGAGCGTGTTGGAGATAAAAAACAAAATGTGCCCAAAACGTGATATTATGACGTTATACGCCGTTCTGAGCCATGTTTGAACTTTCTATCACTTTTGGTTCCGATAATTCTGTTGACCATATTTGAGATATTCAGGCGCCAAATGACATCTTGAAGCGTGTTGGAGATAAAAAACAAAATGTGCCCAAAACGTGATATTATGACGTTATACGCCGTTCTGAGCCATGTTTGAACTTTCTATCACTTTTGGTTCCGATTATTCTGTTGACCATATTTGTGATATTCAGGCGCCAAATGACATCTTGGAGCGTGTTGGAGATAAAAAACAAAATGTGCCCAAAACGTGATATTATGACGTTATACGCCGTTCTGAGCCATGTTTGAACTTTCTATCACTTTTGGTTCCGATAATTCTGTTGACCATATTTGAGATATTCAGGCGCCAAATGACATCTTGAAGCGTGTTGGAGATAAAAAACAAAATGTGCCCAAAACGTGATATTATGACGTTATACGCCGTTCTGAGCCATGTTTGAACTTTCTATCACTTTTGGTTCCGATTATTCTGTTGACCATATTTGTGATATTCAGGCGCCAAATGACATCTTGTAGCGTGTTGGAGATAAAAAACAAAATGTGCCCAAAACGTGATATTATGACGTTATACGCCGTTCTGAGCCATGTTTGAACTTTCTATCACTTTTGGTTCCGATAATTCCGTTGACCATATTTGTGATATTCAGGCGCCAAATGACATCTTGGAGCGTGTTGGAGATAAAAAACAAAATGTGCCCAAAACGTGATATTATGACGTTATACGCCGTTCTGAGCCATGTTTGAACTTTCTATCACTTTTGGTTCCGATAATTCTGTTGACCATATTTGAGATATTCAGGCGCCAAATGACATCTTGGAGCATGTTGGAGATAAAAATCCAAATGTGCCCAAAACGTGATATTATGACGTTATACGCCGTTCTGAGCCATGTTTGAACTTTCTATCACTTTTGGTTCCGATAATTCTGTTGGCCATATTTGTGATATTCAGGGGAAAAATGACATCTTGGAGCATGTTGGAGATAAAAATCCAAATGTGCCCAAAACGTGATATTATGACGTTATACGCCGTTCTGAGCCATGTTTGAACTTTCTATCACTTTTGGTTCCGATAATTCTGTTGGCCATATTTGCGATATTCAGGGGCCAAATGTCACATTGCAGCATGTTGGAGATAAAAAACAAAATGTGCCCAAAACGTGATATTATGACGTTATACGCCGTTCTGAGCCATGTTTGAACTTTCTATCACTTTTGGTTCCGGTAATTCTGTTGACCATATATGTGATATTCAGGGGCCAAATGACATATTGGAGCATGTTTTAGATAAAAAACAAAATGCGCCCAAACCGTGATATTATGACGTTATACGCCGTTCTGAGCCATGTTTGAACTTTCTATCACTTTTGGTTCCGATAATTCTGTTGGCCATATTTGCGATATTCAGGGGCCAAATGTCACATTGGAGCATGTTAGAGATAAAAAACAAAATGTGCCCAATACGTGATATTATGACGTTATACGCCGTTCTGAGCCATGTTTGAACTTTCTATCACTTTTGGTTCCGATAATGTTGACCATATTTGTGATATTCAGACGCCAAATGACATCTTGGAGCATGTTGGAGATAAAAAACAAAATGTGCCCAAAACGTGATATTATGACGTTATACGCCGTTCTGAGCCATGTTTGAACTTTCTATCACTTTTGGTTCCGATTATTTTGTTGACCATATTTGTGATATTCAGGCGCCAAATGACATCTTGGAGCGTGTTGGAGATAAAAAACAAAATGTGCCCAAAACGTGATATTATGACGTTATACGCCGTTCTGAGCCATGTTTGAACTTTCTATCACTTTTGGTTCCGATTATTTTGTTGACCATATTTGTGATATTCAGGCGCCAAATGACATCTTGGAGCGTGTTGGAGATAAAAAACAAAATGTGCCCAAAACGTGATATTATGACGTTATACGCCGTTCTGAGCCATGTTTGAATTTTCTATCACTTTTGGTGACCATATTTGTGATTTTCAGGGGCCAAATGACATCTTGGAGCATGTTGGAGATCAAAATCCAAATGTGCCCAAAACGTGATATTATGACGTTATACGCCGTTCTGAGCCATGTTTGAATTTTCTATCACTTTTGGTTCCGATAATTCTGTTGACCATATATGTGATATTCAGGGACCAAATGACATATTGGAGCATGTTTTAGATAAAAAACAAAATGCGCCCAAAACGTGATATTATGACGTTATACGTCGTTCTGAGACATGTTTGAACTTTCTATCACTTTTGGTTCCGATAATTCTGTTGACCATATATGTGATATTCAGGGGCCAAATGACATCTTGGAGCATGTTGGAGATAAAAAACAAAATGTGCCCAAAACGTGATATTATGACGTTATACGCCGTTCTGAGCCATGTTTGAACTTTCTATCACTTTTGGTTCCGATAATTCTGTTGACCATATTTGAGATATTCAGGCGCCAAATGACATCTTGAAGCGTGTTGGAGATAAAAAACAAAATGTGCCCAAAACGTGATATTATGACGTTATACGCCGTTCTGAGCCATGTTTGAACTTTCTATCACTTTTGGTTCCGATTATTCTGTTGACCATATTTGTGATTTCAGGCGCCAAATGACATCTTGGAGCGTGTTGGAGATAAAAAACAAAATGTGCCCAAAACGTGATATTATGACGTTATACGCCGTTCTGAGCCATGTTTGAACTTTCTATCACTTTTGGTTCCGATAATTCTGTTGACCATATTTGTGATATTCAGGCGCCAAATGACATCTTGGAGCATGTTGGAGATAAAAAACAAAATGTGCCCAAAACGTGATATTATGACGTTATACGCCGTTCTGAGCCATGTTTGAATTTTCTATCACTTTTGGTTCCGATAATTCTGGTGACCATATTTGTGATATTCAGGGGAGAAATGATAACTTGGAGCATGTTGGTGATAAAAAACAAAATGTGTCCAAAACGTGATATTATGTCGTTATACGCCGTTCTGAGCCATGTTTGAACTTTCTATCACTTTTGGTTCCGATAATGTTGACCATATTTGTGATATTCAGGCGCCAAATGACATTTTGGAGCATGTTGGAGTTAAAAAACAAAATGTGCCCAAAACGTGATATTATGACGTTATACGCCGTTCTGAGCCATGTTTGAACTTTCTATCACTTTTGGTTCTGATAATCTGTTGGCCATATTTGTGATATTCAGGGGCCAAATGACATCTTGGAGCATGTTGGAGATAAAAAACAAAATGTGCCCAAAACGTGATATTATGACGTTATACGCCGTTCTAAGCCATGTTTGAACTTTCTATCACTTTTGGTTCCGATAATTCTGTTGACCATATATGTGATATTCAGGGGCCAAATGACATCTTGGAGCATGTTGGAGATAAAAAAACAAAATGTGCCCAAAACGTGATATTATGACGTTATACGCCGTTCTGAGCCATGTTTGAACTTTCTATCACTTTTGGTTTCGGTAATTCTGTTGACCATATTTGTGATATTCAGGCGCCAAATGACATCTTGGAGCATGTTGGAGATAAAAATCCAAATGTGCCCAAAACGTGATATTATGACGAATGCGCCGTTCTGAGCCATGTTTGAACTTTCTATCACTTTTGGTTCCGATAATTCTGTTGGCCATATTTGCGATATTCAGGGGCCAAATGTCACATTGGAGCATGTTGGAGATAAAAAACAAAATGTACCCAATACGTGATATTATGACGTTATACGCCGTTCTGAGCCATGTTTGAACTTTCTATCACTTTTGGTTCCGATAATTCTGTTGGCCATATTTGCGATATTCAGGAGCCAAATGTCACATTGGAGCATGTTGGAGATAAAAAACAAAATGTGCCCAAAACGTGATATTATGACGTTATACGCCGTTCTGAGCCATGTTTGAATTTTCTATCACTTTTGGTTCCGATAATTCTGGTGACCATATTTGTGATATTCAGGGGAGAAATGATAACTTGGAGCATGTTGGTGATAAAAAACAAAATGTGTCCAAAACGTGATATTATGTCGTTATACGCCGTTCTGAGCCATGTTTGAACTTTCTATCACTTTTGGTTCCGATAATGTTGACCATATTTGTGATATTCAGGCGCCAAATGACATTTTGGAGCATGTTGGAGATAAAAAACAAAATGTGCCCAAAACGTGATATTATGACGTTATACGCCGTTCTGAGCCATGTTTGAACTTTCTATCACTTTTGGTTCTGATAATCTGTTGGCCATATTTGTGATATTCAGGGGCCAAATGACATCTTGGAGCATGTTGGAGATAAAAAACAAAATGTGCCCAAAACGTGATATTATGACGTTATACGCCGTTCTGAGCCATGTTTGAACTTTCTATCACTTTTGGTTCCGATAATTCTGTTGACCATATATGTGATATTCAGGGGCCAAATGACATCTTGGAGCATGTTGGAGATAAAAAAACAAAATGTGCCCAAAACGTGATATTATGACGTTATACGCCGTTCTGAGCCATGTTTGAACTTTCTATCACTTTTGGTTTCGGTAATTCTGTTGACCATATTTGTGATATTCAGGCGCCAAATGACATCTTGGAGCATGTTGGAGATAAAAATCCAAATGTGCCCAAAACGTGATATTATGACGAATGCGCCGTTCTGAGCCATGTTTGAACTTTCTATCACTTTTGGTTCCGATAATTCTGTTGGCCATATTTGCGATATTCAGGGGCCAAATGTCACATTGGAGCATGTTGGAGATAAAAAACAAAATGTACCCAATACGTGATATTATGACGTTATACGCCGTTCTGAGCCATGTTTGAACTTTCTATCACTTTTGGTTCCGATAATTCTGTTGGCCATATTTGCGATATTCAGGAGCCAAATGTCACATTGGAGCATGTTGGAGATAAAAAACAAAATGTGCCCAAAACGTGATATTATGACGTTATACGCCGTTCTGAGCCATGTTTGAACTTTCTATCACTTTTGGTTCCGATTATTCTGTTGACCATATTTGTGATATTCAGGCGCCAAATGACATCTTGTAGCGTGTTGGAGATAAAAAACAAAATGTGCCCAAAACGTGATATTATGACGTTATACGCCGTTCTGAGCCATGTTTGAACTTTCTATCACTTTTGGTTCCGATAATTCCGTTGACCATATTTGTGATATTCAGGCGCCAAATGACATCTTGGAGCGTGTTGGAGATAAAAAACAAAATGTGCCCAAAACGTGATATTATGACGTTATACGCCGTTCTGAGCCATGTTTGAACTTTCTATCACTTTTGGTTCCGATAATTCTGTTGACCATATTTGAGATATTCAGGCGCCAAATGACATCTTGGAGCATGTTGGAGATAAAAATCCAAATGTGCCCAAAACGTGATATTATGACGTTATACGCCGTTCTGAGCCATGTTTGAACTTTCTATCACTTTTGGTTCCGATAATTCTGTTGGCCATATTTGTGATATTCAGGGGAAAAATGACATCTTGGAGCATGTTGGAGATAAAAATCCAAATGTGCCCAAAACGTGATATTATGACGTTATACGCCGTTCTGAGCCATGTTTGAACTTTCTATCACTTTTGGTTCCGATAATTCTGTTGGCCATATTTGCGATATTCAGGGGCCAAATGTCACATTGCAGCATGTTGGAGATAAAAAACAAAATGTGCCCAAAACGTGATATTATGACGTTATACGCCGTTCTGAGCCATGTTTGAACTTTCTATCACTTTTGGTTCCGGTAATTCTGTTGACCATATATGTGATATTCAGGGGCCAAATGACATATTGGAGCATGGTTTAGATAAAAAACAAAATGCGCCCAAACCGTGATATTATGACGTTATACGCCGTTCTGAGCCATGTTTGAACTTTCTATCACTTTTGGTTCCGATAATTCTGTTGGCCATATTTGCGATATTCAGGGGCCAAATGTCACATTGGAGCATGTTAGAGATAAAAAACAAAATGTGCCCAATACGTGATATTATGACGTTATACGCCGTTCTGAGCCATGTTTGAACTTTCTATCACTTTTGGTTCCGATAATGTTGACCATATTTGTGATATTCAGACGCCAAATGACATCTTGGAGCATGTTGGAGATAAAAAACAAAATGTGCCCAAAACGTGATATTATGACGTTATACGCCGTTCTGAGCCATGTTTGAACTTTCTATCACTTTTGGTTCCGATTATTTTGTTGACCATATTTGTGATATTCAGGCGCCAAATGACATCTTGGAGCGTGTTGGAGATAAAAAACAAAATGTGCCCAAAACGTGATATTATGACGTTATACGCCGTTCTGAGCCATGTTTGAATTTTCTATCACTTTTGGTGACCATATTTGTGATTTTCAGGGGCCAAATGACATCTTGGAGCATGTTGGAGATCAAAATCCAAATGTGCCCAAAACGTGATATTATGACGTTATACGCCGTTCTGAGCCATGTTTGAATTTTCTATCACTTTTGGTTCCGATAATTCTGTTGACCATATATGTGATATTCAGGGACCAAATGACATATTGGAGCATGTTTTAGATAAAAAACAAAATGCGCCCAAAACGTGATATTATGACGTTATACGTCGTTCTGAGACATGTTTGAACTTTCTATCACTTTTGGTTCCGATAATTCTGTTGACCATATATGTGATATTCAGGGGCCAAATGACATCTTGGAGCATGTTGGAGATAAAAAACAAAATGTGCCCAAAACGTGATATTATGACGTTATACGCCGTTCTGAGCCATGTTTGAACTTTCTATCACTTTTGGTTCCGATAATTCTGTTGACCATATTTGAGATATTCAGGCGCCAAATGACATCTTGAAGCGTGTTGGAGATAAAAAACAAAATGTGCCCAAAACGTGATATTATGACGTTATACGCCGTTCTGAGCCATGTTTGAACTTTCTATCACTTTTGGTTCCGATTATTCTGTTGACCATATTTGTGATTTCAGGCGCCAAATGACATCTTGGAGCGTGTTGGAGATAAAAAACAAAATGTGCCCAAAACGTGATATTATGACGTTATACGCCGTTCTGAGCCATGTTTGAACTTTCTATCACTTTTGGTTCCGATAATTCTGTTGACCATATTTGTGATATTCAGGCGCCAAATGACATCTTGGAGCATGTTGGAGATAAAAAACAAAATGTGCCCAAAACGTGATATTATGACGTTATACGCCGTTCTGAGCCATGTTTGAATTTTCTATCACTTTTGGTTCCGATAATTCTGGTGACCATATTTGTGATATTCAGGGGAGAAATGACAACTTGGAGCATGTTGGTGATAAAAAACAAAATGTGTCCAAAACGTGATATTATGTCGTTATACGCCGTTCTGAGCCATGTTTGAACTTTCTATCACTTTTGGTTCCGATAATGTTGACCATATTTGTGATATTCAGGCGCCAAATGACATTTTGGAGCATGTTGGAGATAAAAAACAAAATGTGCCCAAAACGTGATATTATGACGTTATACGCCGTTCTGAGCCATGTTTGAACTTTCTATCACTTTTGGTTCTGATAATCTGTTGGCCATATTTGTGATATTCAGGGGCCAAATGACATCTTGGAGCATGTTGGAGATAAAAAACAAAATGTGCCCAAAACGTGATATTATGACGTTATACGCCGTTCTGAGCCATGTTTGAACTTTCTATCACTTTTGGTTCCGATAATTCTGTTGACCATATATGTGATATTCAGGGGCCAAATGACATCTTGGAGCATGTTGGAGATAAAAAAACAAAATGTGCCCAAAACGTGATATTATGACGTTATACGCCGTTCTGAGCCATGTTTGAACTTTCTATCACTTTTGGTTTCGGTAATTCTGTTGACCATATTTGTGATATTCAGGCGCCAAATGACATCTTGGAGCATGTTGGAGATAAAAATCCAAATGTGCCCAAAACGTGATATTATGACGAATGCGCCGTTCTGAGCCATGTTTGAACTTTCTATCACTTTTGGTTCCGATAATTCTGTTGGCCATATTTGCGATATTCAGGGGCCAAATGTCACATTGGAGCATGTTGGAGATAAAAAACAAAATGTACCCAATACGTGATATTATGACGTTATACGCCGTTCTGAGCCATGTTTGAACTTTCTATCACTTTTGGTTCCGATAATTCTGTTGGCCATATTTGCGATATTCAGGAGCCAAATGTCACATTGGAGCATGTTGGAGATAAAAAACAAAATGTGCCCAAAACGTGATATTATGACGTTATACGCCGTTCTGAGCCATGTTTGAACTTTCTATCACTTTTGGTTCCGGTAATTCTGTTGACCATATATGTGATATTCAGGGGCCAAATGACATATTGGAGCATGTTTTAGATAAAAAACAAAATGCGCCCAAACCGTGATATTATGACGTTATACGCCGTTCTGAGCCATGTTTGAACTTTCTATCACTTTTGGTTCCGATAATTCTGTTGGCCATATTTGCGATATTCAGGGGCCAAATGTCACATTGGAGCATGTTAGAGATAAAAAACAAAATGTGCCCAATACGTGATATTATGACGTTATACGCCGTTCTGAGCCATGTTTGAACTTTCTATCACTTTTGGTTCCGATAATGTTGACCATATTTGTGATATTCAGACGCCAAATGACATCTTGGAGCATGTTGGAGATAAAAAACAAAATGTGCCCAAAACGTGATATTATGACGTTATACGCCGTTCTGAGCCATGTTTGAACTTTCTATCACTTTTGGTTCCGATTATTCTGTTGACCATATTTGTGATTTCAGGCGCCAAATGACATCTTGGAGCGTGTTGGAGATAATAAACAAAATGTGCCCAAAACGTGATATTATGACGTTATACGCCGTTCTGAGCCATGTTTGAACTTTCTATCACTTTTGGTTCCGATAATTCTGTTGACCATATTTGTGATATTCAGGCGCCAAATGACATCTTGGAGCATGTTGGAGATAAAAAGCAAAATGTGCCCAAAACGTGATATTATGACGTTATACGCCGTTCTGAGCCATGTTTGAATTTTCTATCACTTTTGGTTCCGATAATTCTGGTGACCATATTTGTGATATTCAGGGGAGAAATGACATCTTGGAGTATGTTGGTGATAAAAAACAAAATGTGTCCAAAACGTGATATTATGTCGTTATACGCCGTTCTGAGACATGTTTGAACTTTCTATCACTTTTGGTTCCGATAATTCTGTTGGCCATATTTGCGATATTCAGGGGCCAAATGTCACATTGGAGCATGTTAGAGATAAAAAACAAAATGTGCCCAATACGTGATATTATGACGTTATACGCCGTTCTGAGCCATGTTTGAACTTTCTATCACTTTTGGTTCCGATAATGTTGACCATATTTGTGATATTCAGGCGCCAAATGACATTTTGGAGCATGTTGGAGATAAAAAACAAAATGTGCCCAAAACGTGATATTATGACGTTATACGCCGTTCTGAGCCATGTTTGAACTTTCTATCACTTTTGGTTCCGATAATTCTGTTGACCATATATGTGATATTCAGGGGCCAAATGACATCTTGGAGCATGTTGGAGATAAAAAACAAAATGTGCCCAAAACGTGATATTATGACGTTATACGCCGTTCTGAGCCATGTTTGAACTTTCTATCACTTTTGGTTCCGATAATTCTGTTGACCATATTTGTGATATTCAGGCGCCAAATGACATCTTGGAGCGTGTTGGAGATAAAAAACAAAATGTCCCAAAACGTGATATTATGACGTTATACGCCGTTCTGAGCCATGTTTGAACTTTCTATCACTTTTGGTTCCGATAATTCTGTTGGCCATATTTGTGATATTCAGGGGCCAAATGACATCTTGGAGCATGTTGGAGATAAAAATCCAAATGTGCCCAAAACGTGATATTATGACGAATGCGCCGTTCTGAGCCATGTTTGAACTTTCTATCACTTTTGGTTCCGATAATTCTGTTGGCCATATTTGCGATATTCAGGGGCCAAATGTCACATTGGAGCATGTTGGAGATAAAAAACAAAATGTACCCAATACGTGATATTATGACGTTATACGCCGTTCTGAGCCATGTTTGAACTTTCTATCACTTTTGGTTCCGATAATTCTGTTGGCCATATTTGCGATATTCAGAGGCCAAATGTCACATTGTAGCATGTTGGAGATAAAAAACAAAATGTGCCCAAAACGTGATATTATGACGTTATACGCCGTTCTGAGCCATGTTTGAACTTTCTATCACTTTTGGTTCCGGTAATTCTGTTGACCATATATGTGATATTCAGGGGCCAAATGACATATTGGAGCATGTTTTAGATAAAAAACAAAATGTGCCCAAAACGTGATATTATGACGTTATACGCCGTTCTGAGCCATGTTTGAACTTTCTATCACTTTTGGTTCCGATAATTCTGTTGACCATATTTGAGATATTCAGGCGCCAAATGACATCTTGAAGCGTGTTGGAGATAAAAAACAAAATGTGCCCAAAACGTGATATTATGACGTTATACGCCGTTCTGAGTCATGTTTGAACTTTCTATCACTTTTGGTTCCGATTATTCTGTTGACCATATTTGTGATATTCAGGCGAAAAATGACATCTTGGAGCGTGTTGGAGATAAAAAACAAAATGTGCCCACAACGTGATATTATGACGTTATACGCCGTTCTGAGCCATGTTTGAACTTTCTATCACTTTTGGTTCCGATAATTCTGTTGACCATATTTGTGATATTCAGGCGCCAAATGACATCTTGGAGCGTGTTGGAGATAAAAAACAAAATGTGCCCAAAACGTGATATTATGACGTTATACGCCGTTCTGAGCCATGTTTGAATTTTCTATCGCTTTTGGTGACCATATTTGTGATTTTCAGGGGCCAAATGACATCTTGGAGCATGTTGGAGATCAAAATCCAAATGTGCCCAAAACGTGATATTATGACGTTATACGCCGTTCTGAGCCATGTTTGAATTTTCTATCACTTTTGGTTCCGATAATTCTGGTGACCATATTTGTGATATTCAGGGGAAAAATGACATCTTGGAGCATGTTGGAGATAAAAATCCAAATGTGCCCAAAACGTGATATTATGACGTTATACGCCGTTCTGAGCCATGTTTGAACTTTCTATCACTTTTGGTTCCGGTAATTCTGTTGACCATATATGTGATATTCAGGAGCCGAATGACATATTGGAGCATGTTTTAGATAAAAAACAAAATGCGCCCAAAACGTGATATTATGACGTTATACGCCGTTCTGAGCCATGTTTGAACTTTCTATCACTTTTGGTTCCGATAATTCTGTTGACCATATTTGTGATATTCAGGCGCCAAATGACATCTTGGAGCATGTTGGAGATAAAAAACAAAATGTGCCCAAAACGTGATATTATGACGTTATACGCCGTTCTGAGCCATGTTTGAATTTTCTATCACTTTTGGTTCCGATAATTCTGGTGACCATATTTGTGATATTCAGGGGAGAAATGACATCTTGGAGCATGTTGGTGATAAAAAACAAAATGCGTCCAAAACGTGATATTATGTCGTTACACGCCGTTCTGAGACATGTTTGAACTTTCTATCACTTTTGGTTCCGATAATTCTGTTGGCCATATTTGCGATATTCAGGGGCCAAATGTCACATTGGAGCATGTTAGAGATAAAAAACAAAATGTGCCCAATACGTGATATTATGACGTTATACGCCGTTGTGAGCCATGTTTGAACTTTCTATCACTTTTGGTTCCGATAATGTTGACCATATTTGTGATATTCAGGCGCCAAATGACATGTTGGAGATAAAAAACAAAATGTGCCCAAAACGTGATATTATGACGTTATACGCCGTTCTGAGCCATGTTTGAACTTTCTATCACTTTTGGTTCTGATAATCTGTTGGCCATATTTGTGATATTCAGGGGCCAAATGACATCTTGGAGCGTGTTGGAGATAATAATCCAAATGTGCCCAAAACGTGATATTATGACGTTATACGCCGTTCTGAGCCATGTTTGAACTTTCTATCACTTTTGGTTCCGATAATTCTGTTGACCATATTTGTGATATTCAGGGGCCAAATGACATCTTGGAGCATGTTGGAGATAAAAAACAAAATGTGCCCAAAACGTGGTATTATGACGTTATACGCCGTTCTGAGCCATGTTTGAACTTTCTATCACTTTTGGTTCTGATAATCTGTTGGCCATATTTGTGATATTCAGGGGCCAAATGACATCTTGGAGCATGTTGGAGATAAAAATCCAAATGTGCCCAAAACGTGATATTATGACGTTATACGCCGTTCTGAGACATGTTTGAACTTTCTATCACTTTTGGTTCCGATAATTCTGTTGGCCATATTTGCGATATTCAGGGGCCAAATGTCACATTGGAGCATGTTAGAGATAAAAAACAAAATGTGCCCAATACGTGATATTATGACGTTATACGCCGTTCTGAGCCATGTTTGAACTTTCTATCACTTTTGGTTCCGATAATGTTGACCATATTTGTGATATTCAGGCGCCAAATGACATCTTGGAGCATGTTGGAGATAAAAAACAAAATGTGCCCAAAACGTGATATTATGACGTTATACGCCGTTCTGAGCCATGTTTGAACTTTCTATCACTTTTGGTTCCGATAATTCTGTTGGCCATATTTGCGATATTCAGAGGCCAAATGTCACATTGTAGCATGTTGGAGATAAAAAACAAAATGTGCCCAAAACGTGATATTATGACGTTATACGCCGTTCTGAGCCATGTTTGAACTTTCTATCACTTTTGGTTCCGGTAATTCTGTTGACCATATATGTGATATTCAGGGGCCAAATGACATATTGGAGCATGTTTTAGATAAAAAACAAAATGTGCCCAAAACGTGATATTATGACGTTATACGCCGTTCTGAGCCATGTTTGAACTTTCTATCACTTTTGGTTCCGATAATTCTGTTGACCATATTTGAGATATTCAGGCGCCAAATGACATCTTGAAGCGTGTTGGAGATAAAAAACAAAATGTGCCCAAAACGTGATATTATGACGTTATACGCCGTTCTGAGTCATGTTTGAACTTTCTATCACTTTTGGTTCCGATTATTCTGTTGACCATATTTGTGATATTCAGGCGAAAAATGACATCTTGGAGCGTGTTGGAGATAAAAAACAAAATGTGCCCACAACGTGATATTATGACGTTATACGCCGTTCTGAGCCATGTTTGAACTTTCTATCACTTTTGGTTCCGATAATTCTGTTGACCATATTTGTGATATTCAGGCGCCAAATGACATCTTGGAGCGTGTTGGAGATAAAAAACAAAATGTGCCCAAAACGTGATATTATGACGTTATACGCCGTTCTGAGCCATGTTTGAATTTTCTATCGCTTTTGGTGACCATATTTGTGATTTTCAGGGGCCAAATGACATCTTGGAGCATGTTGGAGATCAAAATCCAAATGTGCCCAAAACGTGATATTATGACGTTATACGCCGTTCTGAGCCATGTTTGAATTTTCTATCACTTTTGGTTCCGATAATTCTGGTGACCATATTTGTGATATTCAGGGGAAAAATGACATCTTGGAGCATGTTGGAGATAAAAATCCAAATGTGCCCAAAACGTGATATTATGACGTTATACGCCGTTCTGAGCCATGTTTGAACTTTCTATCACTTTTGGTTCCGGTAATTCTGTTGACCATATATGTGATATTCAGGAGCCGAATGACATATTGGAGCATGTTTTAGATAAAAAACAAAATGCGCCCAAAACGTGATATTATGACGTTATACGCCGTTCTGAGCCATGTTTGAACTTTCTATCACTTTTGGTTCCGATAATTCTGTTGACCATATTTGTGATATTCAGGCGCCAAATGACATCTTGGAGCATGTTGGAGATAAAAAACAAAATGTGCCCAAAACGTGATATTATGACGTTATACGCCGTTCTGAGCCATGTTTGAATTTTCTATCACTTTTGGTTCCGATAATTCTGGTGACCATATTTGTGATATTCAGGGGAGAAATGACATCTTGGAGCATGTTGGTGATAAAAAACAAAATGCGTCCAAAACGTGATATTATGTCGTTACACGCCGTTCTGAGACATGTTTGAACTTTCTATCACTTTTGGTTCCGATAATTCTGTTGGCCATATTTGCGATATTCAGGGGCCAAATGTCACATTGGAGCATGTTAGAGATAAAAAACAAAATGTGCCCAATACGTGATATTATGACGTTATACGCCGTTGTGAGCCATGTTTGAACTTTCTATCACTTTTGGTTCCGATAATGTTGACCATATTTGTGATATTCAGGCGCCAAATGACATGTTGGAGATAAAAAACAAAATGTGCCCAAAACGTGATATTATGACGTTATACGCCGTTCTGAGCCATGTTTGAACTTTCTATCACTTTTGGTTCTGATAATCTGTTGGCCATATTTGTGATATTCAGGGGCCAAATGACATCTTGGAGCGTGTTGGAGATAATAATCCAAATGTGCCCAAAACGTGATATTATGACGTTATACGCCGTTCTGAGCCATGTTTGAACTTTCTATCACTTTTGGTTCCGATAATTCTGTTGACCATATTTGTGATATTCAGGGGCCAAATGACATCTTGGAGCATGTTGGAGATAAAAAACAAAATGTGCCCAAAACGTGGTATTATGACGTTATACGCCGTTCTGAGCCATGTTTGAACTTTCTATCACTTTTGGTTCTGATAATCTGTTGGCCATATTTGTGATATTCAGGGGCCAAATGACATCTTGGAGCATGTTGGAGATAAAAATCCAAATGTGCCCAAAACGTGATATTATGACGTTATACGCCGTTCTGAGACATGTTTGAACTTTCTATCACTTTTGGTTCCGATAATTCTGTTGGCCATATTTGCGATATTCAGGGGCCAAATGTCACATTGGAGCATGTTAGAGATAAAAAACAAAATGTGCCCAATACGTGATATTATGACGTTATACGCCGTTCTGAGCCATGTTTGAACTTTCTATCACTTTTGGTTCCGATAATGTTGACCATATTTGTGATATTCAGGCGCCAAATGACATCTTGGAGCATGTTGGAGATAAAAAACAAAATGTGCCCAAAACGTGATATTATGACGTTATACGCCGTTCTGAGCCATGTTTGAACTTTCTATCACTTTTGGTTCTGATAATCTGTTGGCCATATTTGTGATATTCAGGGGCCAAATGACATCTTGGAGCATGTTGGAGATAAAAATCCAAATGTGCCCAAAACGTGATATTATGACGTTATACGCCGTTCTGAGCCATGTTTGAACTTTCTATCACTTTTGGTTCCGATAATTCTGTTGACCATATATGTGATATTCAGGGGCCAAATGACATCTTGGAGCATGTTGGAGATAAAAAACAAAATGTGCCCAAAACGTGATATTATGACGTTATACGCCGTTCTGAGCCATGTTTGAACTTTCTATCACTTTTGGTTCCGATAATTCTGTTGGCCATATTTATGATATTCAGGGACCAAATGACATCTTGGAGCATGTTGGAGATAAAAATCCAAATGTGCCCAAAACGTGATATTATGACGTTATACGCCGTTCTGAGCCATGTTTGAACTTTCTATCACTTTTGGTTCCGATAATTCTGTTGACCATATATGTGATATTCAGGGGCCAAATGACATCTTGGAGCATGTTGGAGCTAAAAAACAAAATGTGCCCAAAACGTGATATTATGACGTTATACGCCGTTCTGAGCCATGTTTGAACTTTCTATCACTTTTGGTTCCGATAATTCTGTTGGCCATATTTATGATATTCAGGGACCAAATGACATCTTGGAGCATGTTGGAGATAAAAATCCAAATGTGCCCAAAACGTGATATTATGACGTTATACGCCGTTCTGAGCCATGTTTGAACTTTCTATCACTTTTGGTTCCGATAATTCTGTTGGCCATATTTGTGATATTCAGGGGCCAAATGACATCTTGGAGCATGTTGGAGATAAAAATCCAAATGTGCCCAAAACGTGATATTATGACGTTATACGCCGTTCTGAGCCATGTTTGAACTTTCTATCACTTTTGGTTCCGGTAATTCTGTTGACCATATATGTGATATTCAGGAGCCAAATGACATATTGGAGCATGTTTTAGATAAAAAACAAAATGCGCCCAAAACTTGATATTATGACGTTATACGCCGTTCTGAGCCATGTTTGAACTTTCTATCACTTTTGGTTCCGATAATTCTGTTGACCATATTTGTGATATTCAGGCGCCAAATGACATCTTGGAGCATGTTGGAGATAAAAAACAAAATGTGCCCAAAACGTGATATTATGACGTTATACGCCGTTCTGAGCCATGTTTGAATTTTCTATCACTTTTGGTTCCGATAATTCTGGTGACCATATTTGTGATATTAAGGGGAGAAATGACATCTTGGAGCATGTTGGTGATAAAAAACAAAATGCGTCCAAAACGTGATATTATGTCGTTATACGCCGTTCTGAGACATGTTTGAACTTTCTATCACTTTTGGTTCCGATAATGTTGACCATATTTGTGATATTCAGGCGCCAAATGACATTTTGGAGCATGTTGGAGATAAAAAACAAAATGTGCCCAAAACGTGATATTATGACGTTATACGCCGTTCTGAGCCATGTTTGAACTTTCTATCACTTTTGGTTCTGATAATCTGTTGGCCATATTTGTGATATTCAGGGGCCAAATGACATCTTGGAGCATGTTGGAGATAAAAAACAAAATGTGCCCAAAACGTGATATTATGACGTTATACGCCGTTCTGAGCCATGTTTGAACTTTCTATCACTTTTGGTTCCGATAATTCTGTTGACCATATATGTGATATTCAGGGGCCAAATGACATCTTGGAGCATGTTGGAGATAAAAAAACAAAATGTGCCCAAAACGTGATATTATGACGTTATACGCCGTTCTGAGCCATGTTTGAACTTTCTATCACTTTTGGTTTCGGTAATTCTGTTGACCATATTTGTGATATTCAGGCGCCAAATGACATCTTGGAGCATGTTGGAGATAAAAATCCAAATGTGCCCAAAACGTGATATTATGACGAATGCGCCGTTCTGAGCCATGTTTGAACTTTCTATCACTTTTGGTTCCGATAATTCTGTTGGCCATATTTGCGATATTCAGGGGCCAAATGTCACATTGGAGCATGTTGGAGATAAAAAACAAAATGTACCCAATACGTGATATTATGACGTTATACGCCGTTCTGAGCCATGTTTGAACTTTCTATCACTTTTGGTTCCGATAATTCTGTTGGCCATATTTGCGATATTCAGGAGCCAAATGTCACATTGGAGCATGTTGGAGATAAAAAACAAAATGTGCCCAAAACGTGATATTATGACGTTATACGCCGTTCTGAGCCATGTTTGAACTTTCTATCACTTTTGGTTCCGGTAATTCTGTTGACCATATATGTGATATTCAGGGGCCAAATGACATATTGGAGCATGTTTTAGATAAAAAACAAAATGCGCCCAAACCGTGATATTATGACGTTATACGCCGTTCTGAGCCATGTTTGAACTTTCTATCACTTTTGGTTCCGATAATTCTGTTGGCCATATTTGCGATATTCAGGGGCCAAATGTCACATTGGAGCATGTTAGAGATAAAAAACAAAATGTGCCCAATACGTGATATTATGACGTTATACGCCGTTCTGAGCCATGTTTGAACTTTCTATCACTTTTGGTTCCGATAATGTTGACCATATTTGTGATATTCAGACGCCAAATGACATCTTGGAGCATGTTGGAGATAAAAAACAAAATGTGCCCAAAACGTGATATTATGACGTTATACGCCGTTCTGAGCCATGTTTGAACTTTCTATCACTTTTGGTTCCGATTATTCTGTTGACCATATTTGTGATTTCAGGCGCCAAATGACATCTTGGAGCGTGTTGGAGATAATAAACAAAATGTGCCCAAAACGTGATATTATGACGTTATACGCCGTTCTGAGCCATGTTTGAACTTTCTATCACTTTTGGTTCCGATAATTCTGTTGACCATATTTGTGATATTCAGGCGCCAAATGACATCTTGGAGCATGTTGGAGATAAAAAGCAAAATGTGCCCAAAACGTGATATTATGACGTTATACGCCGTTCTGAGCCATGTTTGAATTTTCTATCACTTTTGGTTCCGATAATTCTGGTGACCATATTTGTGATATTCAGGGGAGAAATGACATCTTGGAGTATGTTGGTGATAAAAAACAAAATGTGTCCAAAACGTGATATTATGTCGTTATACGCCGTTCTGAGACATGTTTGAACTTTCTATCACTTTTGGTTCCGATAATTCTGTTGGCCATATTTGCGATATTCAGGGGCCAAATGTCACATTGGAGCATGTTAGAGATAAAAAACAAAATGTGCCCAATACGTGATATTATGACGTTATACGCCGTTCTGAGCCATGTTTGAACTTTCTATCACTTTTGGTTCCGATAATGTTGACCATATTTGTGATATTCAGGCGCCAAATGACATTTTGGAGCATGTTGGAGATAAAAAACAAAATGTGCCCAAAACGTGATATTATGACGTTATACGCCGTTCTGAGCCATGTTTGAACTTTCTATCACTTTTGGTTCCGATAATTCTGTTGACCATATATGTGATATTCAGGGGCCAAATGACATCTTGGAGCATGTTGGAGATAAAAAACAAAATGTGCCCAAAACGTGATATTATGACGTTATACGCCGTTCTGAGCCATGTTTGAACTTTCTATCACTTTTGGTTCCGATAATTCTGTTGACCATATTTGTGATATTCAGGCGCCAAATGACATCTTGGAGCGTGTTGGAGATAAAAAACAAAATGTCCCAAAACGTGATATTATGACGTTATACGCCGTTCTGAGCCATGTTTGAACTTTCTATCACTTTTGGTTCCGATAATTCTGTTGGCCATATTTGTGATATTCAGGGGCCAAATGACATCTTGGAGCATGTTGGAGATAAAAATCCAAATGTGCCCAAAACGTGATATTATGACGAATGCGCCGTTCTGAGCCATGTTTGAACTTTCTATCACTTTTGGTTCCGATAATTCTGTTGGCCATATTTGCGATATTCAGGGGCCAAATGTCACATTGGAGCATGTTGGAGATAAAAAACAAAATGTACCCAATACGTGATATTATGACGTTATACGCCGTTCTGAGCCATGTTTGAACTTTCTATCACTTTTGGTTCCGATAATTCTGTTGGCCATATTTGCGATATTCAGAGGCCAAATGTCACATTGTAGCATGTTGGAGATAAAAAACAAAATGTGCCCAAAACGTGATATTATGACGTTATACGCCGTTCTGAGCCATGTTTGAACTTTCTATCACTTTTGGTTCCGGTAATTCTGTTGACCATATATGTGATATTCAGGGGCCAAATGACATATTGGAGCATGTTTTAGATAAAAAACAAAATGTGCCCAAAACGTGATATTATGACGTTATACGCCGTTCTGAGCCATGTTTGAACTTTCTATCACTTTTGGTTCCGATAATTCTGTTGACCATATTTGAGATATTCAGGCGCCAAATGACATCTTGAAGCGTGTTGGAGATAAAAAACAAAATGTGCCCAAAACGTGATATTATGACGTTATACGCCGTTCTGAGTCATGTTTGAACTTTCTATCACTTTTGGTTCCGATTATTCTGTTGACCATATTTGTGATATTCAGGCGAAAAATGACATCTTGGAGCGTGTTGGAGATAAAAAACAAAATGTGCCCACAACGTGATATTATGACGTTATACGCCGTTCTGAGCCATGTTTGAACTTTCTATCACTTTTGGTTCCGATAATTCTGTTGACCATATTTGTGATATTCAGGCGCCAAATGACATCTTGGAGCGTGTTGGAGATAAAAAACAAAATGTGCCCAAAACGTGATATTATGACGTTATACGCCGTTCTGAGCCATGTTTGAATTTTCTATCGCTTTTGGTGACCATATTTGTGATTTTCAGGGGCCAAATGACATCTTGGAGCATGTTGGAGATCAAAATCCAAATGTGCCCAAAACGTGATATTATGACGTTATACGCCGTTCTGAGCCATGTTTGAATTTTCTATCACTTTTGGTTCCGATAATTCTGGTGACCATATTTGTGATATTCAGGGGAAAAATGACATCTTGGAGCATGTTGGAGATAAAAATCCAAATGTGCCCAAAACGTGATATTATGACGTTATACGCCGTTCTGAGCCATGTTTGAACTTTCTATCACTTTTGGTTCCGGTAATTCTGTTGACCATATATGTGATATTCAGGAGCCGAATGACATATTGGAGCATGTTTTAGATAAAAAACAAAATGCGCCCAAAACGTGATATTATGACGTTATACGCCGTTCTGAGCCATGTTTGAACTTTCTATCACTTTTGGTTCCGATAATTCTGTTGACCATATTTGTGATATTCAGGCGCCAAATGACATCTTGGAGCATGTTGGAGATAAAAAACAAAATGTGCCCAAAACGTGATATTATGACGTTATACGCCGTTCTGAGCCATGTTTGAATTTTCTATCACTTTTGGTTCCGATAATTCTGGTGACCATATTTGTGATATTCAGGGGAGAAATGACATCTTGGAGCATGTTGGTGATAAAAAACAAAATGCGTCCAAAACGTGATATTATGTCGTTACACGCCGTTCTGAGACATGTTTGAACTTTCTATCACTTTTGGTTCCGATAATTCTGTTGGCCATATTTGCGATATTCAGGGGCCAAATGTCACATTGGAGCATGTTAGAGATAAAAAACAAAATGTGCCCAATACGTGATATTATGACGTTATACGCCGTTGTGAGCCATGTTTGAACTTTCTATCACTTTTGGTTCCGATAATGTTGACCATATTTGTGATATTCAGGCGCCAAATGACATGTTGGAGATAAAAAACAAAATGTGCCCAAAACGTGATATTATGACGTTATACGCCGTTCTGAGCCATGTTTGAACTTTCTATCACTTTTGGTTCTGATAATCTGTTGGCCATATTTGTGATATTCAGGGGCCAAATGACATCTTGGAGCGTGTTGGAGATAATAATCCAAATGTGCCCAAAACGTGATATTATGACGTTATACGCCGTTCTGAGCCATGTTTGAACTTTCTATCACTTTTGGTTCCGATAATTCTGTTGACCATATTTGTGATATTCAGGGGCCAAATGACATCTTGGAGCATGTTGGAGATAAAAAACAAAATGTGCCCAAAACGTGGTATTATGACGTTATACGCCGTTCTGAGCCATGTTTGAACTTTCTATCACTTTTGGTTCTGATAATCTGTTGGCCATATTTGTGATATTCAGGGGCCAAATGACATCTTGGAGCATGTTGGAGATAAAAATCCAAATGTGCCCAAAACGTGATATTATGACGTTATACGCCGTTCTGAGACATGTTTGAACTTTCTATCACTTTTGGTTCCGATAATTCTGTTGGCCATATTTGCGATATTCAGGGGCCAAATGTCACATTGGAGCATGTTAGAGATAAAAAACAAAATGTGCCCAATACGTGATATTATGACGTTATACGCCGTTCTGAGCCATGTTTGAACTTTCTATCACTTTTGGTTCCGATAATGTTGACCATATTTGTGATATTCAGGCGCCAAATGACATCTTGGAGCATGTTGGAGATAAAAAACAAAATGTGCCCAAAACGTGATATTATGACGTTATACGCCGTTCTGAGCCATGTTTGAACTTTCTATCACTTTTGGTTCCGATAATTCTGTTGGCCATATTTGCGATATTCAGAGGCCAAATGTCACATTGTAGCATGTTGGAGATAAAAAACAAAATGTGCCCAAAACGTGATATTATGACGTTATACGCCGTTCTGAGCCATGTTTGAACTTTCTATCACTTTTGGTTCCGGTAATTCTGTTGACCATATATGTGATATTCAGGGGCCAAATGACATATTGGAGCATGTTTTAGATAAAAAACAAAATGTGCCCAAAACGTGATATTATGACGTTATACGCCGTTCTGAGCCATGTTTGAACTTTCTATCACTTTTGGTTCCGATAATTCTGTTGACCATATTTGAGATATTCAGGCGCCAAATGACATCTTGAAGCGTGTTGGAGATAAAAAACAAAATGTGCCCAAAACGTGATATTATGACGTTATACGCCGTTCTGAGTCATGTTTGAACTTTCTATCACTTTTGGTTCCGATTATTCTGTTGACCATATTTGTGATATTCAGGCGAAAAATGACATCTTGGAGCGTGTTGGAGATAAAAAACAAAATGTGCCCACAACGTGATATTATGACGTTATACGCCGTTCTGAGCCATGTTTGAACTTTCTATCACTTTTGGTTCCGATAATTCTGTTGACCATATTTGTGATATTCAGGCGCCAAATGACATCTTGGAGCGTGTTGGAGATAAAAAACAAAATGTGCCCAAAACGTGATATTATGACGTTATACGCCGTTCTGAGCCATGTTTGAATTTTCTATCGCTTTTGGTGACCATATTTGTGATTTTCAGGGGCCAAATGACATCTTGGAGCATGTTGGAGATCAAAATCCAAATGTGCCCAAAACGTGATATTATGACGTTATACGCCGTTCTGAGCCATGTTTGAATTTTCTATCACTTTTGGTTCCGATAATTCTGGTGACCATATTTGTGATATTCAGGGGAAAAATGACATCTTGGAGCATGTTGGAGATAAAAATCCAAATGTGCCCAAAACGTGATATTATGACGTTATACGCCGTTCTGAGCCATGTTTGAACTTTCTATCACTTTTGGTTCCGGTAATTCTGTTGACCATATATGTGATATTCAGGAGCCGAATGACATATTGGAGCATGTTTTAGATAAAAAACAAAATGCGCCCAAAACGTGATATTATGACGTTATACGCCGTTCTGAGCCATGTTTGAACTTTCTATCACTTTTGGTTCCGATAATTCTGTTGACCATATTTGTGATATTCAGGCGCCAAATGACATCTTGGAGCATGTTGGAGATAAAAAACAAAATGTGCCCAAAACGTGATATTATGACGTTATACGCCGTTCTGAGCCATGTTTGAATTTTCTATCACTTTTGGTTCCGATAATTCTGGTGACCATATTTGTGATATTCAGGGGAGAAATGACATCTTGGAGCATGTTGGTGATAAAAAACAAAATGCGTCCAAAACGTGATATTATGTCGTTACACGCCGTTCTGAGACATGTTTGAACTTTCTATCACTTTTGGTTCCGATAATTCTGTTGGCCATATTTGCGATATTCAGGGGCCAAATGTCACATTGGAGCATGTTAGAGATAAAAAACAAAATGTGCCCAATACGTGATATTATGACGTTATACGCCGTTGTGAGCCATGTTTGAACTTTCTATCACTTTTGGTTCCGATAATGTTGACCATATTTGTGATATTCAGGCGCCAAATGACATGTTGGAGATAAAAAACAAAATGTGCCCAAAACGTGATATTATGACGTTATACGCCGTTCTGAGCCATGTTTGAACTTTCTATCACTTTTGGTTCTGATAATCTGTTGGCCATATTTGTGATATTCAGGGGCCAAATGACATCTTGGAGCGTGTTGGAGATAATAATCCAAATGTGCCCAAAACGTGATATTATGACGTTATACGCCGTTCTGAGCCATGTTTGAACTTTCTATCACTTTTGGTTCCGATAATTCTGTTGACCATATTTGTGATATTCAGGGGCCAAATGACATCTTGGAGCATGTTGGAGATAAAAAACAAAATGTGCCCAAAACGTGGTATTATGACGTTATACGCCGTTCTGAGCCATGTTTGAACTTTCTATCACTTTTGGTTCTGATAATCTGTTGGCCATATTTGTGATATTCAGGGGCCAAATGACATCTTGGAGCATGTTGGAGATAAAAATCCAAATGTGCCCAAAACGTGATATTATGACGTTATACGCCGTTCTGAGACATGTTTGAACTTTCTATCACTTTTGGTTCCGATAATTCTGTTGGCCATATTTGCGATATTCAGGGGCCAAATGTCACATTGGAGCATGTTAGAGATAAAAAACAAAATGTGCCCAATACGTGATATTATGACGTTATACGCCGTTCTGAGCCATGTTTGAACTTTCTATCACTTTTGGTTCCGATAATGTTGACCATATTTGTGATATTCAGGCGCCAAATGACATCTTGGAGCATGTTGGAGATAAAAAACAAAATGTGCCCAAAACGTGATATTATGACGTTATACGCCGTTCTGAGCCATGTTTGAACTTTCTATCACTTTTGGTTCTGATAATCTGTTGGCCATATTTGTGATATTCAGGGGCCAAATGACATCTTGGAGCATGTTGGAGATAAAAATCCAAATGTGCCCAAAACGTGATATTATGACGTTATACGCCGTTCTGAGCCATGTTTGAACTTTCTATCACTTTTGGTTCCGATAATTCTGTTGACCATATATGTGATATTCAGGGGCCAAATGACATCTTGGAGCATGTTGGAGATAAAAAACAAAATGTGCCCAAAACGTGATATTATGACGTTATACGCCGTTCTGAGCCATGTTTGAACTTTCTATCACTTTTGGTTCCGATAATTCTGTTGGCCATATTTATGATATTCAGGGACCAAATGACATCTTGGAGCATGTTGGAGATAAAAATCCAAATGTGCCCAAAACGTGATATTATGACGTTATACGCCGTTCTGAGCCATGTTTGAACTTTCTATCACTTTTGGTTCCGATAATTCTGTTGACCATATATGTGATATTCAGGGGCCAAATGACATCTTGGAGCATGTTGGAGCTAAAAAACAAAATGTGCCCAAAACGTGATATTATGACGTTATACGCCGTTCTGAGCCATGTTTGAACTTTCTATCACTTTTGGTTCCGATAATTCTGTTGGCCATATTTATGATATTCAGGGACCAAATGACATCTTGGAGCATGTTGGAGATAAAAATCCAAATGTGCCCAAAACGTGATATTATGACGTTATACGCCGTTCTGAGCCATGTTTGAACTTTCTATCACTTTTGGTTCCGATAATTCTGTTGGCCATATTTGTGATATTCAGGGGCCAAATGACATCTTGGAGCATGTTGGAGATAAAAATCCAAATGTGCCCAAAACGTGATATTATGACGTTATACGCCGTTCTGAGCCATGTTTGAACTTTCTATCACTTTTGGTTCCGGTAATTCTGTTGACCATATATGTGATATTCAGGAGCCAAATGACATATTGGAGCATGTTTTAGATAAAAAACAAAATGCGCCCAAAACTTGATATTATGACGTTATACGCCGTTCTGAGCCATGTTTGAACTTTCTATCACTTTTGGTTCCGATAATTCTGTTGACCATATTTGTGATATTCAGGCGCCAAATGACATCTTGGAGCATGTTGGAGATAAAAAACAAAATGTGCCCAAAACGTGATATTATGACGTTATACGCCGTTCTGAGCCATGTTTGAATTTTCTATCACTTTTGGTTCCGATAATTCTGGTGACCATATTTGTGATATTAAGGGGAGAAATGACATCTTGGAGCATGTTGGTGATAAAAAACAAAATGCGTCCAAAACGTGATATTATGTCGTTATACGCCGTTCTGAGACATGTTTGAACTTTCTATCACTTTTGGTTCCGATAATTCTGTTGGCCATATTTGCGATATTCAGGGGCCAAATGTCACATTGGAGCATGTTAGAGATAAAAAACAAAATGTGCCCAATACGTGATATTATGACGTTATACGCCGTTCTGAGCCATGTTTGAACTTTCTATCACTTTTGGTTCCGATAATTCTGTTGGCCATATTTATGATATTCAGGGACCAAATGACATCTTGGAGCATGTTGGAGATAAAAATCCAAATGTGCCCAAAACGTGATATTATGACGTTATACGCCGTTCTGAGCCATGTTTGAACTTTCTATCACTTTTGGTTCCGATAATTCTGTTGACCATATATGTGATATTCAGGGGCCAAATGACATCTTGGAGCATGTTGGAGCTAAAAAACAAAATGTGCCCAAAACGTGATATTATGACGTTATACGCCGTTCTGAGCCATGTTTGAACTTTCTATCACTTTTGGTTCCGATAATTCTGTTGGCCATATTTATGATATTCAGGGACCAAATGACATCTTGGAGCATGTTGGAGATAAAAATCCAAATGTGCCCAAAACGTGATATTATGACGTTATACGCCGTTCTGAGCCATGTTTGAACTTTCTATCACTTTTGGTTCCGATAATTCTGTTGGCCATATTTGTGATATTCAGGGGCCAAATGACATCTTGGAGCATGTTGGAGATAAAAATCCAAATGTGCCCAAAACGTGATATTATGACGTTATACGCCGTTCTGAGCCATGTTTGAACTTTCTATCACTTTTGGTTCCGGTAATTCTGTTGACCATATATGTGATATTCAGGAGCCAAATGACATATTGGAGCATGTTTTAGATAAAAAACAAAATGCGCCCAAAACTTGATATTATGACGTTATACGCCGTTCTGAGCCATGTTTGAACTTTCTATCACTTTTGGTTCCGATAATTCTGTTGACCATATTTGTGATATTCAGGCGCCAAATGACATCTTGGAGCATGTTGGAGATAAAAAACAAAATGTGCCCAAAACGTGATATTATGACGTTATACGCCGTTCTGAGCCATGTTTGAATTTTCTATCACTTTTGGTTCCGATAATTCTGGTGACCATATTTGTGATATTAAGGGGAGAAATGACATCTTGGAGCATGTTGGTGATAAAAAACAAAATGCGTCCAAAACGTGATATTATGTCGTTATACGCCGTTCTGAGACATGTTTGAACTTTCTATCACTTTTGGTTCCGATAATTCTGTTGGCCATATTTGCGATATTCAGGGGCCAAATGTCACATTGGAGCATGTTAGAGATAAAAAACAAAATGTGCCCAATACGTGATATTATGACGTTATACGCCGTTCTGAGCCATGTTTGAACTTTCTATCACTTTTGGTTCCGATAATGTTGACCATACTTGTGATATTCAGGCGCCAAATGACATCTTGGAGCATGTTGGAGATAAAAATCCAAATGTGCCCAAAACGTGATATTATGACGTTATACGCCGTTCTGAGCCATGTTTGAACTTTCTATCACTTTTGGTTCCGATAATTCTGTTGACCATATTTGTGATATTCAGGGGCCAAATGACATCGTGGAGCATGTTGGAGATAAAAAACAAAATGTGCCCAAAACGTGATATTATGACGTTATACGCCGTTCTGAGCCATGTTTGAACTTTCTATCACTTTTGGTTCTGATAATCTGTTGGCCATATTTGTGATATTCAGGGGCCAAATGACATCTCGGAGCATGTTGGAGATAAAAATCCAAATGTGCCCAAAACGTGATATTATGACGTTATACGCCGTTCTGAGCCATGTTTGAACTTTCTATCACTTTTGGTTCCGATAATTCTGTTGACCATATATGTGATATTCAGGGGCCAAATGACATCTTGGAGCATGTTGGAGATAAAAAACAAAATGTGCCCAAAACGTGATATTATGACGTTATACGCCGTTCTGAGCCATGTTTGAACTTTCTATCACTTTTGGTTCCGATAATTCTGTTGGCCATATTTATGATATTCAGGGACCAAATGACATCTTGGAGCATGTTGGAGATAAAAATCCAAATGTGCCCAAAACGTGATATTATGACGTTATACGCCGTTCTGAGCCATGTTTGAACTTTCTATCACTTTTGGTTCCGATAATTCTGTTGCCCATTTTTGTGATATTCAGGGGCCAAATGACATCTTGGAGCATGTTGGAGATAAAAATCCAAATGTGCCCAAAACGTGATATTATGACGTTATACGCCGTTCTGAGCCATGTTTGAACTTTCTATCACTTTTGGTTCCGATAATTCTGTTGCCCATTTTTGTGATATTCAGGGGCCAAATGACATCTTGGAGCATGTTGGAGATAAAAATCCAAATGTGCCCAAAACGTGATATTATGACGTTATACGCCGTTCTGAGCCATGTTTGAACTTTCTATCACTTTTGGTTCCGATAATTCTGTTGACCATATTTGTGATATTCAGGGGCCAAATGACATCTTGGAGCATGTTGGAGATAAAAAACAAAATGTGCCCAAAACGTGATATTATGACGTTATACGCCGTTCTGAGCCATGTTTGAACTTTCTATCACTTTTGGTTCTGATAATTCTGTTGACCATATATGTGATATTCAGGGGCCAAATGACATCTTGGAGCATGTTGGAGATAAAAAACAAAATGTGCCCAAAACGTGATATTATGACGTTATACGCCGTTCTGAGCCATGTTTGAATTTTCTATCACTTTTGGTTCCGATAATTCTGGTGACCATATTTGTGATATTCAGGGGAAAAATGACATCTTGGAGCATGTTGGAGATAAAAATCCAAATGTGCCCAAAACGTGATATTATGACGTTATACGCCGTTCTGAGCCATGTTTGAACTTTCTATCACTTTTGGTTCCGATAATTCTGTTGACCATATTTGTGATATTCAGGCGCCAAATGACATCTTGGAGCATGTTGGAGACAAAAAACAAAATGCGCCCAAACCGTGATATTATGACGTTATACGCCGTTCTGAGCCATGTTTGAACTTTCTATCACTTTTGGTTCCGATAATTCTGTTGACCATATTTGTGATATTCAGGCGCCAAATGACATCTTGGAGCATGTTGGAGACAAAAAACAAAATGCGCCCAAACCGTGATATTATGACGTTATACGCCCTTCTGAGCCATGTTTGAACTTTCTATCACTTTTGGTTCCGATAATTCTGTTGGCCATATTTGCGATATTCAGGGGCCAAATGTCACATTGGAGCATGTTAGAGATAAAAAACAAAATGTGCCCAATACGTGATATTATGACGTTATACGCCGTTCTGAGCCATGTTTGAACTTTCTATCACTTTTGGTTCCGATTATTCTGTTGACCATATTTGTGATATTCAGGCGCCAAATGACATCTTGGAGCGTGTTGGAGATAAAAAACAAAATGTGCCCAAAACGTGATATTATGACGTTATACGCCGTTCTGAGCCATGTTTGAACTTTCTATCACTTTTGGTTCCGATAATTCTGTTGACCATATATGTGATATTCAGGGGCCAAATGACATCTTGGAGCATGTTGGAGATAAAAAACAAAATGTGCCCAAAACGTGATATTATGACGTTATACGCCGTTCTGAGCCATGTTTGAACTTTCTATCACTTTTGGTTCCGATAATTCTGTTGGCCATATTTGTGATATTCAGGGGCCAAATGACATCTTGGAGCATGTTGGAGATAAAAATCCAAATGTGCCCAAAACGTGATATTATGACGTTATACGCCGTTCTGAGCCATGTTTGAATTTTCTATCACTTTTGGTTCCAATAATTCTGGTGACCATATTTGTGATATTCAGGGGAAAAATGACATCTTGGAGCATGTTGGAGACAAAAAACAAAATGCGCCCAAACCGTGATATTATGACGTTATACGCCCTTCTGAGCCATGTTTGAACTTTCTATCACTTTTGGTTCCGATAATTCTGTTGGCCATATTTGCGATATTCAGGGGCCAAATGTCACATTGGAGCATGTTAGAGATAAAAAACAAAATGTGCCCAATACGTGATATTATGACGTTATACGCCGTTCTGAGCCATGTTTGAACTTTCTATCACTTTTGGTTCCGATAATTCTGTTGACCATATTTGAGATATTCAGGCGCCAAATGACATCTTGAAGCGTGTTGGAGATAAAAAACAAAATGTGCCCAAAACGTGATATTATGACGTTATACGCCGTTCTGAGCCATGTTTGAACTTTCTATCACTTTTGGTTCCGATAATTCTGTTGACCATATATGTGATATTCAGGGGCCAAATGACATCTTGGAGCATGTTGGAGATAAAAAACAAAATGTGCCCAAAACGTGATATTATGACGTTATACGCCGTTCTGAGCCATGTTTGAACTTTCTATCACTTTTGGTTCCGATAATACTGTTGGCCATATTTGTGATATTCAGGGGCCAAATGACATCTTGGAGCATGTTGGAGATAAAAATCCAAATGTGCCCAAAACGTGATATTATGACGTTATACGCCGTTCTGAGCCATGTTTGAATTTTCTATCACTTTTGGTTCCAATAATTCTGGTGACCATATTTGTGATATTCAGGGGAAAAATGACATCTTGGAGCATGTTGGAGATAAAAATCCAAATGTGCCCAAAACGTGATATTATGACGTTATACGCCGTTCTGAGCCATGTTTGAACTTTCTATCACTTTTGGTTCCGATAATTCTGTTGACCATATTTGTGATATTCAGGGGCCAAATGACATCGTGGAGCATGTTGGAGATAAAAAACAAAATGTGCCCAAAACGTGATATTATGACGTTATACGCCGTTCTGAGCCATGTTTGAACTTTCTATCACTTTTGGTTCTGATAATCTGTTGGCCATATTTGTGATATTCAGGGACCAAATGACATCTTGGAGCATGTTGGAGATAAAAATCCAAATGTGCCCAAAACGTGATATTATGACGTTATACGCCGTTCTGAGCCATGTTTGAACTTTCTATCACTTTTGGTTCCGATAATTCTGTTGCCCATTTTTGTGATATTCAGGGGCCAAATGACATCTTGGAGCATGTTGGAGATAAAAATCCAAATGTGCCCAAAACGTGATATTATGACGTTATACGCCGTTCTGAGCCATGTTTGAACTTTCTATCACTTTTGGTTCCGATAATTCTGTTGCCCATTTTTGTGATATTCAGGGGCCAAATGACATCTTGGAGCATGTTGGAGATAAAAATCCAAATGTGCCCAAAACGTGATATTATGACGTTATACGCCGTTCTGAGCCATGTTTGAACTTTCTATCACTTTTGGTTCCGATAATTCTGTTGACCATATTTGTGATATTCAGGGGCCAAATGACATCTTGGAGCATGTTGGAGATAAAAAACAAAATGTGCCCAAAACGTGATATTATGACGTTATACGCCGTTCTGAGCCATGTTTGAACTTTCTATCACTTTTGGTTCCGATAATTCTGTTGACCATATATGTGATATTCAGGGGCCAAATGACATCTTGGAGCATGTTGGAGATAAAAAACAAAATGTGCCCAAAACGTGATATTATGACGTTATACGCCGTTCTGAGCCATGTTTGAATTTTCTATCACTTTTGGTTCCGATAATTCTGGTGACCATATTTGTGATATTCAGGGGAAAAATGACATCTTGGAGCATGTTGGAGATAAAAATCCAAATGTGCCCAAAACGTGATATTATGACGTTATACGCCGTTCTGAGCCATGTTTGAACTTTCTATCACTTTTGGTTCCGATAATTCTGTTGACCATATTTGTGATATTCAGGCGCCAAATGACATCTTGGAGCATGTTGGAGACAAAAAACAAAATGCGCCCAAACCGTGATATTATGACGTTATACGCCGTTCTGAGCCATGTTTGAACTTTCTATCACTTTTGGTTCCGATAATTCTGTTGACCATATTTGTGATATTCAGGCGCCAAATGACATCTTGGAGCATGTTGGAGACAAAAAACAAAATGCGCCCAAACCGTGATATTATGACGTTATACGCCCTTCTGAGCCATGTTTGAACTTTCTATCACTTTTGGTTCCGATAATTCTGTTGGCCATATTTGCGATATTCAGGGGCCAAATGTCACATTGGAGCATGTTAGAGATAAAAAACAAAATGTGCCCAATACGTGATATTATGACGTTATACGCCGTTCTGAGCCATGTTTGAACTTTCTATCACTTTTGGTTCCGATTATTCTGTTGACCATATTTGTGATATTCAGGCGCCAAATGACATCTTGGAGCGTGTTGGAGATAAAAAACAAAATGTGCCCAAAACGTGATATTATGACGTTATACGCCGTTCTGAGCCATGTTTGAACTTTCTATCACTTTTGGTTCCGATAATTCTGTTGACCATATATGTGATATTCAGGGGCCAAATGACATCTTGGAGCATGTTGGAGATAAAAAACAAAATGTGCCCAAAACGTGATATTATGACGTTATACGCCGTTCTGAGCCATGTTTGAACTTTCTATCACTTTTGGTTCCGATAATTCTGTTGGCCATATTTGTGATATTCAGGGGCCAAATGACATCTTGGAGCATGTTGGAGATAAAAATCCAAATGTGCCCAAAACGTGATATTATGACGTTATACGCCGTTCTGAGCCATGTTTGAATTTTCTATCACTTTTGGTTCCAATAATTCTGGTGACCATATTTGTGATATTCAGGGGAAAAATGACATCTTGGAGCATGTTGGAGACAAAAAACAAAATGCGCCCAAACCGTGATATTATGACGTTATACGCCCTTCTGAGCCATGTTTGAACTTTCTATCACTTTTGGTTCCGATAATTCTGTTGGCCATATTTGCGATATTCAGGGGCCAAATGTCACATTGGAGCATGTTAGAGATAAAAAACAAAATGTGCCCAATACGTGATATTATGACGTTATACGCCGTTCTGAGCCATGTTTGAACTTTCTATCACTTTTGGTTCCGATAATTCTGTTGACCATATTTGAGATATTCAGGCGCCAAATGACATCTTGAAGCGTGTTGGAGATAAAAAACAAAATGTGCCCAAAACGTGATATTATGACGTTATACGCCGTTCTGAGCCATGTTTGAACTTTCTATCACTTTTGGTTCCGATAATTCTGTTGACCATATATGTGATATTCAGGGGCCAAATGACATCTTGGAGCATGTTGGAGATAAAAAACAAAATGTGCCCAAAACGTGATATTATGACGTTATACGCCGTTCTGAGCCATGTTTGAACTTTCTATCACTTTTGGTTCCGATAATACTGTTGGCCATATTTGTGATATTCAGGGGCCAAATGACATCTTGGATCATGTTGGAGATAAAAATCCAAATGTGCCCAAAACGTGATATTATGACGTTATACGCCGTTCTGAGCCATGTTTGAATTTTCTATCACTTTTGGTTCCAATAATTCTGGTGACCATATTTGTGATATTCAGGGGAAAAATGACATCTTGGAGCATGTTGGAGATAAAAATCCAAATGTGCCCAAAACGTGATATTATGACGTTATACGCCGTTCTGAGCCATGTTTGAACTTTCTATCACTTTTGGTTCCGATAATTCTGTTGACCATATTTGTGATATTCAGGGGCCAAATGACATCGTGGAGCATGTTGGAGATAAAAAACAAAATGTGCCCAAAACGTGATATTATGACGTTATACGCCGTTCTGAGCCATGTTTGAACTTTCTATCACTTTTGGTTCTGATAATCTGTTGGCCATATTTGTGATATTCAGGGGCCAAATGACATCTCGGAGCATGTTGGAGATAAAAATCCAAATGTGCCCAAAACGTGATATTATGACGTTATACGCCGTTCTGAGCCATGTTTGAACTTTCTATCACTTTTGGTTCCGATAATTCTGTTGACCATATATGTGATATTCAGGGGCCAAATGACATCTTGGAGCATGTTGGAGATAAAAAACAAAATGTGCCCAAAACGTGATATTATGACGTTATACGCCGTTCTGAGCCATGTTTGAACTTTCTATCACTTTTGGTTCCGATAATTCTGTTGGCCATATTTATGATATTCAGGGACCAAATGACATCTTGGAGCATGTTGGAGATAAAAATCCAAATGTGCCCAAAACGTGATATTATGACGTTATACGCCGTTCTGAGCCATGTTTGAACTTTCTATCACTTTTGGTTCCGATAATTCTGTTGCCCATTTTTGTGATATTCAGGGGCCAAATGACATCTTGGAGCATGTTGGAGATAAAAATCCAAATGTGCCCAAAACGTGATATTATGACGTTATACGCCGTTCTGAGCCATGTTTGAACTTTCTATCACTTTTGGTTCCGATAATTCTGTTGACCATATTTGTGATATTCAGGGGCCAAATGACATCTTGGAGCATGTTGGAGATAAAAAACAAAATGTGCCCAAAACGTGATATTATGACGTTATACGCCGTTCTGAGCCATGTTTGAACTTTCTATCACTTTTGGTTCCGATAATTCTGTTGACCATATATGTGATATTCAGGGGCCAAATGACATCTTGGAGCATGTTGGAGATAAAAAACAAAATGTGCCCAAAACGTGATATTATGACGTTATACGCCGTTCTGAGCCATGTTTGAATTTTCTATCACTTTTGGTTCCGATAATTCTGGTGACCATATTTGTGATATTCAGGGGAAAAATGACATCTTGGAGCATGTTGGAGATAAAAATCCAAATGTGCCCAAAACGTGATATTATGACGTTATACGCCGTTCTGAGCCATGTTTGAACTTTCTATCACTTTTGGTTCCGATAATTCTGTTGACCATATTTGTGATATTCAGGCGCCAAATGACATCTTGGAGCATGTTGGAGACAAAAAACAAAATGCGCCCAAACCGTGATATTATGACGTTATACGCCGTTCTGAGCCATGTTTGAACTTTCTATCACTTTTGGTTCCGATAATTCTGTTGACCATATTTGTGATATTCAGGCGCCAAATGACATCTTGGAGCATGTTGGAGACAAAAAACAAAATGCGCCCAAACCGTGATATTATGACGTTATACGCCCTTCTGAGCCATGTTTGAACTTTCTATCACTTTTGGTTCCGATAATTCTGTTGGCCATATTTGCGATATTCAGGGGCCAAATGTCACATTGGAGCATGTTAGAGATAAAAAACAAAATGTGCCCAATACGTGATATTATGACGTTATACGCCGTTCTGAGCCATGTTTGAACTTTCTATCACTTTTGGTTCCGATTATTCTGTTGACCATATTTGTGATATTCAGGCGCCAAATGACATCTTGGAGCGTGTTGGAGATAAAAAACAAAATGTGCCCAAAACGTGATATTATGACGTTATACGCCGTTCTGAGCCATGTTTGAACTTTCTATCACTTTTGGTTCCGATAATTCTGTTGACCATATATGTGATATTCAGGGGCCAAATGACATCTTGGAGCATGTTGGAGATAAAAAACAAAATGTGCCCAAAACGTGATATTATGACGTTATACGCCGTTCTGAGCCATGTTTGAACTTTCTATCACTTTTGGTTCCGATAATTCTGTTGGCCATATTTGTGATATTCAGGGGCCAAATGACATCTTGGAGCATGTTGGAGATAAAAATCCAAATGTGCCCAAAACGTGATATTATGACGTTATACGCCGTTCTGAGCCATGTTTGAATTTTCTATCACTTTTGGTTCCAATAATTCTGGTGACCATATTTGTGATATTCAGGGGAAAAATGACATCTTGGAGCATGTTGGAGACAAAAAACAAAATGCGCCCAAACCGTGATATTATGACGTTATACGCCCTTCTGAGCCATGTTTGAACTTTCTATCACTTTTGGTTCCGATAATTCTGTTGGCCATATTTGCGATATTCAGGGGCCAAATGTCACATTGGAGCATGTTAGAGATAAAAAACAAAATGTGCCCAATACGTGATATTATGACGTTATACGCCGTTCTGAGCCATGTTTGAACTTTCTATCACTTTTGGTTCCGATAATTCTGTTGACCATATTTGAGATATTCAGGCGCCAAATGACATCTTGAAGCGTGTTGGAGATAAAAAACAAAATGTGCCCAAAACGTGATATTATGACGTTATACGCCGTTCTGAGCCATGTTTGAACTTTCTATCACTTTTGGTTCCGATAATTCTGTTGACCATATATGTGATATTCAGGGGCCAAATGACATCTTGGAGCATGTTGGAGATAAAAAACAAAATGTGCCCAAAACGTGATATTATGACGTTATACGCCGTTCTGAGCCATGTTTGAACTTTCTATCACTTTTGGTTCCGATTATTCTGTTGACCATATTTGTGATATTCAGGCGCCAAATGACATCTTGGAGCGTGTTGGAGATAAAAAACAAAATGTGCCCAAAACGTGATATTATGACGTTATACGCCGTTCTGAGCCATGTTTGAACTTTCTATCACTTTTGGTTCCGATAATTCTGTTGACCATATATGTGATATTCAGGGGCCAAATGACATCTTGGAGCATGTTGGAGATAAAAAACAAAATGTGCCCAAAACGTGATATTATGACGTTATACGCCGTTCTGAGCCATGTTTGAACTTTCTATCACTTTTGGTTCCGATAATTCTGTTGGCCATATTTGTGATATTCAGGGGCCAAATGACATCTTGGAGCATGTTGGAGATAAAAATCCAAATGTGCCCAAAACGTGATATTATGACGTTATACGCCGTTCTGAGCCATGTTTGAATTTTCTATCACTTTTGGTTCCAATAATTCTGGTGACCATATTTGTGATATTCAGGGGAAAAATGACATCTTGGAGCATGTTGGAGACAAAAAACAAAATGCGCCCAAACCGTGATATTATGACGTTATACGCCCTTCTGAGCCATGTTTGAACTTTCTATCACTTTTGGTTCCGATAATTCTGTTGGCCATATTTGCGATATTCAGGGGCCAAATGTCACATTGGAGCATGTTAGAGATAAAAAACAAAATGTGCCCAATACGTGATATTATGACGTTATACGCCGTTCTGAGCCATGTTTGAACTTTCTATCACTTTTGGTTCCGATAATTCTGTTGACCATATTTGAGATATTCAGGCGCCAAATGACATCTTGAAGCGTGTTGGAGATAAAAAACAAAATGTGCCCAAAACGTGATATTATGACGTTATACGCCGTTCTGAGCCATGTTTGAACTTTCTATCACTTTTGGTTCCGATAATTCTGTTGACCATATATGTGATATTCAGGGGCCAAATGACATCTTGGAGCATGTTGGAGATAAAAAACAAAATGTGCCCAAAACGTGATATTATGACGTTATACGCCGTTCTGAGCCATGTTTGAACTTTCTATCACTTTTGGTTCCGATAATACTGTTGGCCATATTTGTGATATTCAGGGGCCAAATGACATCTTGGAGCATGTTGGAGATAAAAATCCAAATGTGCCCAAAACGTGATATTATGACGTTATACGCCGTTCTGAGCCATGTTTGAATTTTCTATCACTTTTGGTTCCAATAATTCTGGTGACCATATTTGTGATATTCAGGGGAAAAATGACATCTTGGAGCATGTTGGAGATAAAAATCCAAATGTGCCCAAAACGTGATATTATGACGTTATACGCCGTTCTGAGCCATGTTTGAACTTTCTATCACTTTTGGTTCCGATAATTCTGTTGACCATATTTGAGATATTCAGGCGCCAAATGACATCTTGAAGCGTGTTGGAGATAAAAAACAAAATGTGCCCAAAACGTGATATTATGACGTTATACGCCGTTCTGAGCCATGTTTGAACTTTCTATCACTTTTGGTTCCGATTATTCTGTTGACCATATTTGTGATATTCAGGCGCCAAATGACATCTTGGAGCGTGTTGGAGATAAAAAACAAAATGTGCCCAAAACGCGATATTATGACGTTATACGCCGTTCTGAGCCATGTTTGAACTTTCTATCACTTTTGGTTCTGATAATCTGTTGGCCATATTTGTGATGTTCAGGGGCCAAATGACATCTTGGAGCATGTTGGAGATAAAAAACAAAATGTGCCCAAAACGTGATATTATGACGTTATACGCCGTTCTGAGCCATGTTTGAACTTTCTATCACTTTTGGTTCTGATAATCTGTTGGCCATATTTGTGATGTTCAGGGGCCAAATGACATCTTGGAGCATGTTGGAGATAAAAAACAAAATGTGCCCAAAACGTGATATTATGACGTTATACGCCGTTCTGAGCCATGTTTGAACTTTCTATCACTTTTGGTTCCGATAATTCTGTTGACCATATATGTGATATTCAGGGGCCAAATGACATCTTGGAGCATGTTGGAGATAAAAAACAAAATGTGCCCAAAACGTGATATTATGACGTTACACGCCGTTCTGAGCCATGTTTGAACTTTCTATCACTTTTGGTTCCGATAATTCTGTTGACCATATTTGAGATATTCAGGCGCCAAATGACATCTTGAAGCGTGTTGGAGATAAAAATCCAAATGTGCCCAAAACGTGATATTATGACGTTATACGCCGTTCTGAGCCATGTTTGAACTTTCTATCACTTTTGGTTCTGATAATCTGTTGGCCATATTTGTGATATTCAGGGGCCAAATGACATCTTGGAGCATGTTGGAGATAAAAAACAAAATGTGCCCAAAACGTGATATTATGACGTTATACGCCGTTCTGAGCCATGTTTGAACTTTCTATCACTTTTGGTTCCGATAATTCTGTTGGCCATATTTGTGATATTCAGGGGCCAAATGACATCTTGGAGCATGTTGGAGATAAAAATCCAAATGTGCCCAAAACGTGATATTATGACGTTATACGCCGTTCTGAGCCATGTTTGAATTTTCTATCACTTTTGGTTCCGATAATTCTGGTGACCATATTTGTGATATTCAGGGGAAAAATGACATCTTGGAGCATGTTGGAGATAAAAATCCAAATGTGCCCAAAACGTGATATTATGACGTTATACGCCGTTCTGAGCCATGTTTGAACTTTCTATCACTTTTGGTTCCGGTAATTCTGTTGACCATATATGTGATATTCAGGAGCCAAATGACATATTGGAGCATGTTTTAGATAAAAAACAAAATGCGCCCAAAACGTGATATTATGACGTTATACGCCGTTCTGAGCCATGTTTGAACTTTCTATCACTTTTGGTTCCGATAATTCTGTTGACCATATTTGTGATATTCAGGCGCCAAATGACATCTTGGAGCATGTTGGAGATAAAAAACAAAATGTGCCCAAAACGTGATATTATGACGTTATACGCCGTTCTGAGCAATGTTTGAATTTTCTATCACTTTTGGTTCCGATAATTCTGGTGACCATATTTGTGATATTCAGGGGAGAAATGACATCTTGGAGCATGTTGGTGATAAAAAACAAAATGCGTCCAAAACGTGATATTATGTCGTTATACGCCGTTCTGAGACATGTTTGAACTTTCTATCACTTTTGGTTCCGATAATTCTGTTGGCCATATTTGCGATATTCAGGGGCCAAATGTCACATTGGAGCATGTTAGAGATAAAAAACAAAATGTGCCCAATACGTGATATTATGACGTTATACGCCGTTCTGAGCCATGTTTGAACTTTCTATCACTATTGGTTCTGATAATCTGTTGGCCATATTTGTGATATTCAGGGGCCAAATGACATCTTGGAGCATGTTGGAGATAAAAAACAAAATGTGCCCAAAACGTGATATTATGACGTTATACGCCGTTCTGAGTCATGTTTGAACTTTCTATCACTTTTGGTTCTGATAATCTGTTGGCCATATTTGTGATATTCAGGGGCCAAATGACATCTTGGAGCATGTTGGAGATAAAAATCCAAATGTGCCCAAAACGTGATATTATGACGTTATACGCCGTTCTGAGCCATGTTTGAACTTTCTATCACTTTTGGTTCCGATAATTCTGTTGACCATATATGTGATATTCAGGGGCCAAATGACATCTTGGAGCATGTTGGAGATAAAAAACAAAATGTGCCAAAAACGTGATATTATGACGTTATACGCCGTTCTGAGCCATGTTTGAACTTTCTATCACTTTTGGTTCCGATAATTCTGTTGACCATATTTGTGATATTCAGGCGCCAAATGACATCTTGGAGCATGTTGGAGATAAAAAACAAAATGTGCCCAAAACGTGATATTATGACGTTATACGCCGTTCTGAGCAATGTTTGAATTTTCTATCACTTTTGGTTCCGATAATTCTGGTGACCATATTTGTGATATTCAGGGGAGAAATGACATCTTGGAGCATGTTGGTGATAAAAAACAAAATGCGTCCAAAACGTGATATTATGTCGTTATACGCCGTTCTGAGACATGTTTGAACTTTCTATCACTTTTGGTTCCGATAATTCTGTTGGCCATATTTGCGATATTCAGGGGCCAAATGTCACATTGGAGCATGTTAGAGATAAAAAACAAAATGTGCCCAAAACGTGATATTATGACGTTATACGCCGTTCTGAGCCATGTTTGAACTTTCTATCACTTTTGGTTCCGATAATTCTGTTGACCATATTTGTGATATTCAGGCGCCAAATGACATCTTGGAGCGTGTTGGAGATAAAAAACAAAATGTGCCCAAAACGTGATATTATGACGTTATACGCCGTTCTGAGCCATGTTTGAACTTTCTATCACTTTTGGTTCCGATAATTCTGTTGACCATATTTGAGATATTCAGGCGCCAAATGACATCTTGGAGCCTGTTGGAGATAAAAATCCAAATGTGCCCATAACGTGATATTATGACGTTATACGCCGTTCTGAGCCATGTTTGAACTTTCTATCACTTTTGGTTCCGATAATTCTGGTGACCACATTTGTGATATTCAGGGGCCAAATGACATCTTGGAGCATGTTTTAGATTAAAAACAAAATGCGCCCAAAACGTGATATTATGACGTTATACGCCGTTCTGAGCCATGTTTGAACTTTCTATCACTTTTGGTTCCGATAATTCTGTTGACCATATTTGTGATATTCAGGCGCCAAATGACATCTTGGAGCGTGTTGGAGATAAAAAACAAAATGTGCCCAAAACGTGATATTATGACGTAATACGCCGTTCTGAGCCATGTTTGAACTTTCTATCACTTTTGGTTCCGATAATTCTGTTGACCATATTTGTGATATTCAGGCGCCAAATGACATCTTGGAGCGTGTTGGAGATAAAAAACAAAATGTGCCCAAAACGTGATATTATGACGTTATACGCCGTTCTGAGCAATGTTTGAATTTTCTATCACTTTTGGTTCCGATAATTCTGGTGACCATATTTGTGATATTCAGGGGAGAAATGACATCTTGGAGCATGTTGGTGATAAAAAACAAAATGCGTCCAAAACGTGATATTATGTCGTTATACGCCGTTCTGAGACATGTTTGAACTTTCTATCACTTTTGGTTCCGATAATTCTGTTGGCCATATTTGCGATATTCAGGGGCCAAATGTCACATTGGAGCATGTTAGAGATAAAAAACAAAATGTGCCCAATACGTGATATTATGACGTTATACGCCGTTCTGAGCCATGTTTGAACTTTCTATCACTATTGGTTCTGATAATCTGTTGGCCATATTTGTGATATTCAGGGGCCAAATGACATCTTGGAGCATGTTGGAGATAAAAAACAAAATGTGCCCAAAACGTGATATTATGACGTTATACGCCGTTCTGAGTCATGTTTGAACTTTCTATCACTTTTGGTTCTGATAATCTGTTGGCCATATTTGTGATATTCAGGGGCCAAATGACATCTTGGAGCATGTTGGAGATAAAAATCCAAATGTGCCCAAAACGTGATATTATGACGTTATACGCCGTTCTGAGCCATGTTTGAACTTTCTATCACTTTTGGTTCCGATAATTCTGTTGACCATATATGTGATATTCAGGGGCCAAATGACATCTTGGAGCATGTTGGAGATAAAAAACAAAATGTGCCAAAAACGTGATATTATGACGTTATACGCCGTTCTGAGCCATGTTTGAACTTTCTATCACTTTTGGTTCCGATAATTCTGTTGACCATATTTGTGATATTCAGGCGCCAAATGACATCTTGGAGCATGTTGGAGATAAAAAACAAAATGTGCCCAAAACGTGATATTATGACGTTATACGCCGTTCTGAGCCATGTTTGAACTTTCTATCACTTTTGGTTCTGATAATCTGTTGGCCATATTTGTGATGTTCAGGGGCCAAATGACATCTTGGAGCATGTTGGAGATAAAAAACAAAATGTGCCCAAAACGTGATATTATGACGTTATACGCCGTTCTGAGCCATGTTTGAACTTTCTATCACTTTTGGTTCCGATAATTCTGTTGACCATATATGTGATATTCAGGGGCCAAATGACATCTTGGAGCATGTTGGAGATAAAAAACAAAATGTGCCCAAAACGTGATATTATGACGTTACACGCCGTTCTGAGCCATGTTTGAACTTTCTATCACTTTTGGTTCCGATAATTCTGTTGACCATATTTGAGATATTCAGGCGCCAAATGACATCTTGAAGCGTGTTGGAGATAAAAATCCAAATGTGCCCAAAACGTGATATTATGACGTTATACGCCGTTCTGAGCCATGTTTGAACTTTCTATCACTTTTGGTTCTGATAATCTGTTGGCCATATTTGTGATATTCAGGGGCCAAATGACATCTTGGAGCATGTTGGAGATAAAAAACAAAATGTGCCCAAAACGTGATATTATGACGTTATACGCCGTTCTGAGCCATGTTTGAACTTTCTATCACTTTTGGTTCCGATAATTCTGTTGACCATATATGTGATATTCAGGGGCCAAATGACATCTTGGAGCATGTTGGAGATAAAAAACAAAATGTGCCCAAAACGTGATATTATGACGTTATACGCCGTTCTGAGCCATGTTTGAACTTTCTATCACTTTTGGTTCCGATAATTCTGTTGGCCATATTTGTGATATTCAGGGGCCAAATGACATCTTGGAGCATGTTGGAGATAAAAATCCAAATGTGCCCAAAACGTGATATTATGACGTTATACGCCGTTCTGAGCCATGTTTGAATTTTCTATCACTTTTGGTTCCGATAATTCTGGTGACCATATTTGTGATATTCAGGGGAAAAATGACATCTTGGAGCATGTTGGAGATAAAAATCCAAATGTGCCCAAAACGTGATATTATGACGTTATACGCCGTTCTGAGCCATGTTTGAACTTTCTATCACTTTTGGTTCCGGTAATTCTGTTGACCATATATGTGATATTCAGGAGCCAAATGACATATTGGAGCATGTTTTAGATAAAAAACAAAATGCGCCCAAAACGTGATATTATGACGTTATACGCCGTTCTGAGCCATGTTTGAACTTTCTATCACTTTTGGTTCCGATAATTCTGTTGACCATATTTGTGATATTCAGGCGCCAAATGACATCTTGGAGCATGTTGGAGATAAAAAACAAAATGTGCCCAAAACGTGATATTATGACGTTATACGCCGTTCTGAGCAATGTTTGAATTTTCTATCACTTTTGGTTCCGATAATTCTGGTGACCATATTTGTGATATTCAGGGGAGAAATGACATCTTGGAGCATGTTGGTGATAAAAAACAAAATGCGTCCAAAACGTGATATTATGTCGTTATACGCCGTTCTGAGACATGTTTGAACTTTCTATCACTTTTGGTTCCGATAATTCTGTTGGCCATATTTGCGATATTCAGGGGCCAAATGTCACATTGGAGCATGTTAGAGATAAAAAACAAAATGTGCCCAATACGTGATATTATGACGTTATACGCCGTTCTGAGCCATGTTTGAACTTTCTATCACTTTTGGTTCTGATAATCTGTTGGCCATATTTGTGATATTCAGGGGCCAAATGACATCTTGGAGCATGTTGGAGATAAAAAACAAAATGTGCCCAAAACGTGATATTATGACGTTATACGCCGTTCTGAGTCATGTTTGAACTTTCTATCACTTTTGGTTCTGATAATCTGTTGGCCATATTTGTGATATTCAGGGGCCAAATGACATCTTGGAGCATGTTGGAGATAAAAATCCAAATGTGCCCAAAACGTGATATTATGACGTTATACGCCGTTCTGAGCCATGTTTGAACTTTCTATCACTTTTGGTTCCGATAATTCTGTTGACCATATATGTGATATTCAGGGGCCAAATGACATCTTGGAGCATGTTGGAGATAAAAAACAAAATGTGCCCAAAACGTGATATTATGACGTTATACGCCGTTCTGAGCCATGTTTGAACTTTCTATCACTTTTGGTTCCGATAATTCTGTTGGCCATATTTGTGATATTCAGGGGCCAAATGACATCTTGGAGCATGTTGGAGATAAAAATCCAAATGTGCCCAAAACGTGATATTATGACGTTATACGCCGTTCTGAGCCATGTTTGAACTTTCTATCACTTTTGGTTCCGATAATTCTGTTGGCCATATTTGTGATATTCAGGGGCCAAATGACATCTTGGAGCATGTTGGAGATAAAAATCCAAATGTGCCCAAAACGTGATATTATGACGTTATACGCCGTTCTGAGCCATGTTTGAACTTTCTATCACTTTTGGTTCCGATAATTCTGTTGACCATATTTGAGATATTCAGGCGCCAAATGACATCTTGAAGCGTGTTGGAGATAAAAATCCAAATGTGCCCAAAACGTGATATTATGACGTTATACGCCGTTCTGAGCCATGTTTGAACTTTCTATCACTTTTGGTTCTGATAATCTGTTGGCCATATTTGTGATATTCAGGGGCCAAATGACATCTTGGAGCATGTTGGAGATAAAAAACAAAATGTGCCCAAAACGTGATATTATGACGTTATACGCCGTTCTGAGCCATGTTTGAATTTTCTATCACTTTTGGTTCCGATAATTCTGGTGACCATATTTGCGATATTCAGGGGCCAAATGTCACATTGGAGCATGTTAGAGATAAAAAACAAAATGTGCCCAATACGTGATATTATGACGTTATACGCCGTTCTGAGCCATGTTTGAACTTTCTATCACTTTTGGTTCCGATAATGTTGACCATATTTGTGATATTCAGGCGCCAAATGACATCTTGGAGCATGTTGGAGATAAAAAACAAAATGTGCCCAAAACGTGATATTATGACGTTATACGCCGTTCTGAGCCATGTTTGAACTTTCTATCACTTTTGGTTCTGATAATCTGTTGGCCATATTTGTGATATTCAGGGGCCAAATGACATCTTGGAGCATGTTGGAGATAAAAATCCAAATGTGCCCAAAACGTGATATTATGACGTTATACGCCGTTCTGAGCCATGTTTGAACTTTCTATCACTTTTGGTTCCGATAATTCTGTTGACCATATATGTGATATTCAGGGGCCAAATGACATCTTGGAGCATGTTGGAGATAAAAAACAAAATGTGCCCAAAACGTGATATTATGACGTTATACGCCGTTCTGAGCCATGTTTGAACTTTCTATCACTTTTGGTTCCGATAATTCTGTTGGCCATATTTGTGATATTCAGGGACCAAATGACATCTTGGAGCAGGTTGGAGATAAAAATCCAAATGTGCCCAAAACGTGATATTATGACGTTATACGCCGTTCTGAGCCATGTTTGAACTTTCTATCACTTTTGGTTCCGATAATTCTGTTGGCCATATTTGTGATATTCAGGGGCCAAATGACATCTTGGAGCATGTTGGAGATAAAAAACAAAATGTGCCCAAAACGTGATATTATGACGTTATACGCCGTTCTGAGCCATGTTTGAATTTTCTATCACTTTTGGTTCCGATAATTCTGGTGACCATATTTGTGATATTCAGGGGAGAAATGACATCTTGGAGCATGTTGGTGATAAAAAACAAAATGCGTCCAAAACGTGATATTATGTCGTTATACGCCGTTCTGAGACATGTTTGAACTTTCTATCACTTTTGGTTCCGATAATTCTGTTGGCCATATTTGCGATATTCAGGGGCCAAATGTCACATTGGAGCATGTTAGAGATAAAAAACAAAATGTGCCCAATACGTGATATTATGACGTTATACGCCGTTCTGAGCCATGTTTGAACTTTCTATCACTTTTGGTTCCGATAATGTTGACCATATTTGTGATATTCAGGCGCCAAATGACATCTTGGAGCATGTTGGAGATAAAAAACAAAATGTGCCCAAAACGTGATATTATGACGTTATACGCCGTTCTGAGCCATGTTTGAACTTTCTATCACTTTTGGTTCTGATAATCTGTTGGCCATATTTGTGATATTCAGGGGCCAAATGACATCTTGGAGCATGTTGGAGATAAAAATCCAAATGTGCCCAAAACGTGATATTATGACGTTATACGCCGTTCTGAGCCATGTTTGAACTTTCTATCACTTTTGGTTCCGATAATTCTGTTGACCATATTTGTGATATTCAGGGGCCAAATGACATCTTGGAGCATGTTGGAGATAAAAAACAAAATGTGCCCAAAACGTGATATTATGACGTTATACGCCGTTCTGAGCCATGTTTGAACTTTCTATCACTTTTGGTTCTGATAATCTGTTGGCCATATTTGTGATATTCAGGGGCCAAATGACATCTTGGAGCATGTTGGAGATAAAAATCCAAATGTGCCCAAAACGTGATATTATGACGTTATACGCCGTTCTGAGCCATGTTTGAACTTTCTATCACTTTTGGTTCCGATAATTCTGTTGACCATATTTGTGATATTCAGGGGCCAAATGACATCTTGGAGCATGTTGGAGATAAAAAACAAAATGTGCCCAAAACGTGATATTATGACGTTATACGCCGTTCTGAGCCATGTTTGAACTTTCTATCACTTTTGGTTCCGATAATTCTGTTGACCATATATGTGATATTCAGGGGCCAAATGACATCTTGGAGCATGTTGGAGATAAAAAACAAAATGTGCCCAAAACGTGATATTATGACGTTATACGCCGTTCTGAGCCATGTTTGAACTTTCTATCACTTTTGGTTCCGATAATTCTGTTGGCCATATTTGTGATATTCAGGGGCCAAATGACATCTTGGAGCATGTTGGAGATAAAAATCCAAATGTGCCCAAAACGTGATATTATGACGTTATACGCCGTTCTGAGCCATGTTTGAACTTTCTATCACTTTTGGTTCCGATAATTCTGTTGGCCATATTTGTGATATTCAGGGGCCAAATGACATCTTGGAGCATGTTGGAGATAAAAATCCAAATGTGCCCAAAACGTGATATTATGACGTTATACGCCGTTCTGAGCCATGTTTGAACTTTCTATCACTTTTGGTTCCGATAATTCTGTTGACCATATATGTAATATTCAGGGGCAAAATGACATATTGGAGCATGTTTTAGATAAAAAACAAAATGCGCCCAAAACGTGATATTATGACGTTATACGTCTTTCTGAGACATGTTTGAACTTTCTATCACTTTTGGTTCCGATAATTCTGTTGACCATATATGTGATATTCAGGGGCCAAATGACATCTTGGAGCGTGTTGGAGATAAAAAACAAAATGTGCCCAAAACGTGATATTATGACGTTATACGCCGTTCTGAGCCATGTTTGAACTTTCTATCACTTTTGGTTCCGATAATTCTGTTGACCATACTTGTGATATTCAGGCGCCAAATGACATCTTGAAGCGTGTTGGAGATAAAAAACAAAATGTGCCCAAAACGTGATATTATGACGTTATACGCCGTTCGGAGCCATGTTTGAACTTTCTATCACTTTTGGTTCCGGTAATTCTGTTGACCATATTTGTGATATTCAGGCGCCAAATGACATCTTGGAGCATGTTGGAGATAAAAAACAAAATGTGCCCAAAACGTGATATTATGACGTTATACGACGTTCTGAGCCATGTTTGAACTTTCTATCACTTTTGGTTCCGATAATTCTGTTGGCCATATTTGTGATATTCAGGCGCCAAATGACATCTTGGAGCATGTTGGAGATAAAAATCCAAATGTGCCCAAAACGTGATATTATGACGTTATACGCCGTTCTGAGCAATGTTTGAACTTTCTATCACTTTTGGTTCTGATAATTCTGGTGACCATATTTGTGATATTCAGGGGCCAAATGACATCTTGGAGCATGTTGGAGATAAAAAACAAAATGTGCCCAAAACGTGATATTATGACGTTATACGCCGTTCTGAGCCATGTTTGAACTTTCTATCACTTTTGGTTCCGATAATTCTGTTGACCATATATGTGATATTCAGGGGCCAAATGACATATTGGAGCATGTTTTAGATAAAAAACAAAATGCGCCCAAAACGTGATATTATGACGTTATACCTCTTTCTGAGACATGTTTGAACTTTCTATCACTTTTGGTTCTGATAATCTGTTGGCCATATTTGTGATATTCAGGGGCCAAATGACATCTTGGAGCATGTTGGAGATAAAAATCCAAATGTGCCCAAAACGTGATATTATGACGTTATACGCCGTTCTGAGCCATGTTTGAACTTTCTATCACTTTTGGTTCCGATAATTCTGTTGACCATATTTGTGATATTCAGGGGCCAAATGACATCTTGGAGCATGTTGGAGATAAAAAACAAAATGTGCCCAAAACGTGATATTATGACGTTATACGCCGTTCTGAGCCATGTTTGAACTTTCTATCACTTTTGGTTCCGATAATTCTGTTGACCATATATGTGATATTCAGGGGCCAAATGACATCTTGGAGCATGTTGGAGATAAAAAACAAAATGTGCCCAAAACGTGATATTATGACGTTATACGCCGTTCTGAGCCATGTTTGAATTTTCTATCACTTTTGGTTCCGATAATTCTGGTGACCATATTTGCGATATTCAGGGGCCAAATGTCACATTGGAGCATGTTAGAGATAAAAAACAAAATGTGCCCAATACGTGATATTATGACGTTATACGCCGTTCTGAGCCATGTTTGAACTTTCTATCACTTTTGGTTCCGATAATGTTGACCATATTTGTGATATTCAGGCGCCAAATGACATCTTGGAGCATGTTGGAGATAAAAAACAAAATGTGCCCAAAACGTGATATTATGACGTTATACGCCGTTCTGAGCCATGTTTGAACTTTCTATCACTTTTGGTTCTGATAATCTGTTGGCCATATTTGTGATATTCAGGGGCCAAATGACATCTTGGAGCATGTTGGAGATAAAAATCCAAATGTGCCCAAAACGTGATATTATGACGTTATACGCCGTTCTGAGCCATGTTTGAACTTTCTATCACTTTTGGTTCCGATAATTCTGTTGACCATATATGTGATATTCAGGGGCCAAATGACATCTTGGAGCATGTTGGAGATAAAAAACAAAATGTGCCCAAAACGTGATATTATGACGTTATACGCCGTTCTGAGCCATGTTTGAACTTTCTATCACTTTTGGTTCCGATAATTCTGTTGGCCATATTTGTGATATTCAGGGACCAAATGACATCTTGGAGCAGGTTGGAGATAAAAATCCAAATGTGCCCAAAACGTGATATTATGACGTTATACGCCGTTCTGAGCCATGTTTGAACTTTCTATCACTTTTGGTTCCGATAATTCTGTTGGCCATATTTGTGATATTCAGGGGCCAAATGACATCTTGGAGCATGTTGGAGATAAAAAACAAAATGTGCCCAAAACGTGATATTATGACGTTATACGCCGTTCTGAGCCATGTTTGAATTTTCTATCACTTTTGGTTCCGATAATTCTGGTGACCATATTTGTGATATTCAGGGGAGAAATGACATCTTGGAGCATGTTGGTGATAAAAAACAAAATGCGTCCAAAACGTGATATTATGTCGTTATACGCCGTTCTGAGACATGTTTGAACTTTCTATCACTTTTGGTTCCGATAATTCTGTTGGCCATATTTGCGATATTCAGGGGCCAAATGTCACATTGGAGCATGTTAGAGATAAAAAACAAAATGTGCCCAATACGTGATATTATGACGTTATACGCCGTTCTGAGCCATGTTTGAACTTTCTATCACTTTTGGTTCCGATAATGTTGACCATATTTGTGATATTCAGGCGCCAAATGACATCTTGGAGCATGTTGGAGATAAAAAACAAAATGTGCCCAAAACGTGATATTATGACGTTATACGCCGTTCTGAGCCATGTTTGAACTTTCTATCACTTTTGGTACTGATAATCTGTTGGCCATATTTGTGATATTCAGGGGCCAAATGACATCTTGGAGCATGTTGGAGATAAAAATCCAAATGTGCCCAAAACGTGATATTATGACGTTATACGCCGTTCTGAGCCATGTTTGAACTTTCTATCACTTTTGGTTCCGATAATTCTGTTGACCATATTTGTGATATTCAGGGGCCAAATGACATCTTGGAGCATGTTGGAGATAAAAAACAAAATGTGCCCAAAACGTGATATTATGACGTTATACGCCGTTCTGAGCCATGTTTGAACTTTCTATCACTTTTGGTTCTGATAATCTGTTGGCCATATTTGTGATATTCAGGGGCCAAATGACATCTTGGAGCATGTTGGAGATAAAAATCCAAATGTGCCCAAAACGTGATATTATGACGTTATACGCCGTTCTGAGCCATGTTTGAACTTTCTATCACTTTTGGTTCCGATAATTCTGTTGACCATATTTGTGATATTCAGGGGCCAAATGACATCTTGGAGCATGTTGGAGATAAAAAACAAAATGTGCCCAAAACGTGATATTATGACGTTATACGCCGTTCTGAGCCATGTTTGAACTTTCTATCACTTTTGGTTCCGATAATTCTGTTGGCCATATTTGTGATATTCAGGGACCAAATGACATCTTGGAGCAGGTTGGAGATAAAAATCCAAATGTGCCCAAAACGTGATATTATGACGTTATACGCCGTTCTGAGCCATGTTTGAACTTTCTATCACTTTTGGTTCCGATAATTCTGTTGGCCATATTTGTGATATTCAGGGGCCAAATGACATCTTGGAGCATGTTGGAGATAAAAAACAAAATGTGCCCAAAACGTGATATTATGACGTTATACGCCGTTCTGAGCCATGTTTGAATTTTCTATCACTTTTGGTTCCGATAATTCTGGTGACCATATTTGTGATATTCAGGGGAGAAATGACATCTTGGAGCATGTTGGTGATAAAAAACAAAATGCGTCCAAAACGTGATATTATGTCGTTATACGCCGTTCTGAGACATGTTTGAACTTTCTATCACTTTTGGTTCCGATAATTCTGTTGGCCATATTTGCGATATTCAGGGGCCAAATGTCACATTGGAGCATGTTAGAGATAAAAAACAAAATGTGCCCAATACGTGATATTATGACGTTATACGCCGTTCTGAGCCATGTTTGAACTTTCTATCACTTTTGGTTCCGATAATGTTGACCATATTTGTGATATTCAGGCGCCAAATGACATCTTGGAGCATGTTGGAGATAAAAAACAAAATGTGCCCAAAACGTGATATTATGACGTTATACGCCGTTCTGAGCCATGTTTGAACTTTCTATCACTTTTGGTACTGATAATCTGTTGGCCATATTTGTGATATTCAGGGGCCAAATGACATCTTGGAGCATGTTGGAGATAAAAATCCAAATGTGCCCAAAACGTGATATTATGACGTTATACGCCGTTCTGAGCCATGTTTGAACTTTCTATCACTTTTGGTTCCGATAATTCTGTTGACCATATTTGTGATATTCAGGGGCCAAATGACATCTTGGAGCATGTTGGAGATAAAAAACAAAATGTGCCCAAAACGTGATATTATGACGTTATACGCCGTTCTGAGCCATGTTTGAACTTTCTATCACTTTTGGTTCTGATAATCTGTTGGCCATATTTGTGATATTCAGGGGCCAAATGACATCTTGGAGCATGTTGGAGATAAAAATCCAAATGTGCCCAAAACGTGATATTATGACGTTATACGCCGTTCTGAGCCATGTTTGAACTTTCTATCACTTTTGGTTCCGATAATTCTGTTGACCATATTTGTGATATTCAGGGGCCAAATGACATCTTGGAGCATGTTGGAGATAAAAAACAAAATGTGCCCAAAACGTGATATTATGACGTTATACGCCGTTCTGAGCCATGTTTGAACTTTCTATCACTTTTGGTTCCGATAATTCTGTTGACCATATATGTGATATTCAGGGGCCAAATGACATCTTGGAGCATGTTGGAGATAAAAAACAAAATGTGCCCAAAACGTGATATTATGACGTTATACGCCGTTCTGAGCCATGTTTGAACTTTCTATCACTTTTGGTTCCGATAATTCTGTTGGCCATATTTGTGATATTCAGGGGCCAAATGACATCTTGGAGCATGTTGGAGATAAAAATCCAAATGTGCCCAAAACGTGATATTATGACGTTATACGCCGTTCTGAGCCATGTTTGAACTTTCTATCACTTTTGGTTCCGATAATTCTGTTGGCCATATTTGTGATATTCAGGGGCCAAATGACATCTTGGAGCATGTTGGAGATAAAAATCCAAATGTGCCCAAAACGTGATATTATGACGTTATACGCCGTTCTGAGCCATGTTTGAACTTTCTATCACTTTTGGTTCCGATAATTCTGTTGACCATATATGTGATATTCAGGGGCAAAATGACATATTGGAGCATGTTTTAGATAAAAAACAAAATGTGCCCAAAACGTGATATTATGACGTTATACGCCGTTCTGAGCCATGTTTGAACTTTCTATCACTTTTGGTTCCGATAATTCTGTTGACCATACTTGTGATATTCAGGCGCCAAATGACATCTTGAAGCGTGTTGGAGATAAAAAACAAAATGTGCCCAAAACGTGATATTATGACGTTATACGCCGTTCTGAGCCATGTTTGAACTTTCTATCACTTTTGGTTCCGGTAATTCTGTTGACCATATTTGTGATATTCAGGCGCCAAATGACATCTTGGAGCATGTTGGAGATAAAAATCCAAATGTGCCCAAAACGTGATATTATGACGTTATACGCCGTTCTGAGCAATGTTTGAACTTTCTATCACTTTTGGTTCCGATAATTCTGGTGACCATTTTTGTGATATTCAGGGGCCAAATGACATCTTGGAGCATGTTGGAGATAAAAAACAAAATGTGCCCAAAACGTGATATTATGACGTTATACGCCGTTCTGAGCCATGTTTGAACTTTCTATCACTTTTGGTTCCGATAATTCTGTTGGCCATATTTGTGATATTCAGGGGCCAAATGACATCTTGGAGCATGTTGGAGATAAAAATCCAAATGTGCCCAAAACGTGATATTATGACGTTATACGCCGTTCTGAGCCATGTTTGAACTTTCTATCACTTTTGGTTCCGATAATTCTGTTGGCCATATTTGTGATATTCAGGGGCCAAATGACATCTTGGAGCATGTTGGAGATAAAAAACAAAATGTGCCCAAAACGTGATATTATGACGTTATACGCCGTTCTGAGCCATGTTTGAACTTTCTATCACTTTTGGTTCCGATAATTCTGTTGACCATATATGTGATATTCAGGGGCCAAATGACATCTTGGAGCATGTTGGAGGTAAAAAACAAAATGTGCCCAAAACGTGATATTATGACGTTATACGCCGTTCTGAGCCATGTTTGAACTTTCTATCACTTTTGGTTCCGATAATTCTGTTGGCCATATTTGTGATATTCAGGGGCCAAATGACATCTTGGAGCATGTTGGAGATAAAAATCCAAATGTGCCCAAAACGTGACATTATGACGTTATACGCCGTTCTGAGCCATGTTTGAACTTTCTATCACTTTTGGTTCCGATAATTCTGTTGGCCATATTTGTGATATTCAGGGGCCAAATGACATCTTGGAGCATGTTGGAGATAAAAATCCAAATGTGCCCAAAACGTGATATTATGACGTTATACGCCGTTCTGAGCCATGTTTGAACTTTCTATCACTTTTGGTTCCGGTAATTCTGTTGACCATATTTGTGATATTCAGGCGCCAAATGACATCTTGGAGCATGTTGGAGATAAAAATCCAAATGTGCCCAAAACGGGATATTATGACGTTATACGCCGTTCTGAGCCATGTTTGAACTTTCTATCACTTTTGGTTCCGATAATTCTGTTGGCCATATTTGTGATATTCAGGGGCCAAATGACATCTTGGAGCATGTTGGAGATAAAAATCCAAATGTGCCCAAAACGTGATATTATGACGTTATACGCCGTTCTGAGCCATGTTTGAACTTTCTATCACTTTTGGTTCCGATAATTCTGTTGACCATATTTGTGATATTCAGGGGCCAAATGACATCTTGGAGCATGTTGGAGATAAAAAACAAAATGTGCCCAAAACGTGATATTATGACGTTATACGCCGTTCTGAGCCATGTTTGAACTTTCTATCACTTTTGGTTCCGATAATTCTGTTGACCATATATGTGATATTCAGGGGCCAAATGACATCTTGGAGCATGTTGGAGGTAAAAAACAAAATGTGCCCAAAACGTGATATTATGACGTTATACGCCGTTCTGAGCCATGTTTGAACTTTCTATCACTTTTGGTTCCGATAATTCTGTTGGCCATATTTGTGATATTCAGGGGCCAAATGACATCTTGGAGCATGTTGGAGATAAAAATCCAAATGTGCCCAAAACGTGATATTATGACGTTATACGCCGTTCTGAGCCATGTTTGAACTTTCTATCACTTTTGGTTCCGATAATTCTGTTGGCCATATTTGTGATATTCAGGGGCCAAATGACATCTTGGAGCATGTTGGAGATAAAAATCCAAATGTGCCCAAAACGTGATATTATGACGTTATACGCCGTTCTGAGCCATGTTTGAACTTTCTATCACTTTTGGTTCCGATAATTCTGTTGACCATATTTGTGATATTCAGGGGCCAAATGACATCTTGGAGCATGTTGGAGATAAAAAACAAAATGTGCCCAAAACGTGATATTATGACGTTATACGCCGTTCTGAGCCATGTTTGAACTTTCTATCACTTTTGGTTCCGATAATTCTGTTGACCATATATGTGATATTCAGGGGCCAAATGACATCTTGGAGCATGTTGGAGGTAAAAAACAAAATGTGCCCAAAACGTGATATTATGACGTTATACGCCGTTCTGAGCCATGTTTGAACTTTCTATCACTTTTGGTTCCGATAATTCTGTTGGCCATATTTGTGATATTCAGGGGCCAAATGACATCTTGGAGCATGTTGGAGATAAAAATCCAAATGTGCCCAAAACGTGATATTATGACGTTATACGCCGTTCTGAGCCATGTTTGAACTTTCTATCACTTTTGGTTCCGATAATTCTGTTGGCCATATTTGTGATATTCAGGGGCCAAATGACATCTTGGAGCATGTTGGAGATAAAAATCCAAATGTGCCCAAAACGTGATATTATGACGTTATACGCCGTTCTGAGCCATGTTTGAACTTTCTATCACTTTTGGTTCCGGTAATTCTGTTGACCATATTTGTGATATTCAGGCGCCAAATGACATCTTGGAGCATGTTGGAGATAAAAAACAAAATGTGCCCAAAACGTGATATTATGACGTTATACGCCGTTCTGAGCCATGTTTGAACTTTCTATCACTTTTGGTTCCGATAATTCTGTTGGCCATATTTGTGATATTCAGGCGCCAAATGACATCTTGGAGCATGTTGGAGATAAAAATCCAAATGTGCTCAAAACGTGATATTATGACGTTATACGCCGTTCTGAGCAATGTTTGAACTTTCTATCACTTTTGGTTCCGATAATTCTGGTGACCATTTTTGTGATATTCAGGGGCCAAATGACATCTTGGAGCATGTTGGAGATAAAAAACAAAATGTGCCCAAAACGTGATATTATGACGTTATACGCCGTTCTGAGCCATGTTTGAACTTTCTATCACTTTTGGTTCCGATAATTCTGTTGACCATATATGTGATATTCAGGGGCCAAATGACATATTGGAGCATGTTTTAGATAAAAAACAAAATGCGCCCAAAACGTGATATTATGACGTTATACGTCGTTCTGAGACATGTTTGAACTTTCTATCACTTTTGGTTCCGATAATTCTGTTGACCATATTTGTGATTTTCAGGGGCCAAATGACATCTTGGAGCATGTTGGAGATAAAAATCCAAATGTGCCCAAAACGTGATATTATGACGTTATACGCCGTTCTGAGCCATGTTTGAACTTTCTATCACTTTTGGTTCCTGTAATTCTGTTGACCATATTTGTGATATTCAGGCGCCAAATGACATCTTGGAGCATGTTGGAGATAAAAAACAAAATGTACCCAAAACGTGATATTATGACGTTATACGCCGTTCTGAGCCATGTTTCAACTTTCTATCACTTTTGGTTCCGATAATTCTGTTGACCATATATGTGATATTCAGGGGCCAAATGACATCTTGGAGCATGTTGGAGATAAAAAACAAAATGTGCCCAAAACGTGATATTATGACGTTATACGCCGTTCTGAGCCATGTTTGAATTTTCTATCACTTTTGGTTCCGATAATTTTGGTGACCATATTTGTGATATTCAGGCGCCAAATGACATCTTGGAGCATGTTGGAGATCAAAATCCAAATGTGCCCAAAACGTGATATTATGACGTTATACGCCGTTCTGAGCCATGTTTGAACTTTCTATCACTTTTGGTTCCGATAATTCTGTTGGCCATATTTGCGATATTCAGGGGCCAAATGTCACATTGGAGCATGTTGGAGATAAAAAACAAAATGTACCCAATACGTGATATTATGACGTTATACGCCGTTCTGAGCCATGTTTGAACTTTCTATCACTTTTGGTTCCGATAATTCTGTTGGCCATATTTGCGATATTCAGGGGCCAAATGTCACATTGGAGCATGTTGGAGATAAAAAACAAAATGTGCCCAAAACGTGATATTATGACGTTATACGCCGTTCTGAGCCATGTTTGAACTTTCTATCACTTTTGGTTCCGGTAATTCTGTTGACCATATATGTGATATTCAGGGGCCAAATGACATATTGGAGCATGTTTTAGATAAAAAACAAAATGCGCCCAAAACGTGATATTATGACGTTATACGTCGTTCTGAGACATGTTTGAACTTTCTATCACTTTTGGTTCCGATAATTTTGTTGACCATATATGTGATATTCAGGGGCCAAATGACATCTTGGAGCATGTTGGAGATAAAAAACAAAATGTGCCCAAAACGTGATATTATGACGTTATACGCCGTTCTGAGCCATGTTTGAACTTTCTATCACTTTTGGTTCCGATAATTCTGTTGACCATATTTGAGATATTCAGGCGCCAAATGACATCTTGAAGCGTGTTGGAGATAAAAAACAAAATGTGCCCAAAACGTGATATTATGACGTTATACGCCGTTCTGAGCCATGTTTGAACTTTCTATCACTTTTGGTTTCGATTATTCTGTTGACCATATTTGTGATATTCAGGCGCCAAATGACATCTTGGAGCGTGTTGGAGATAAAAAACAAAATGTGCCCAAAACGTGATATTATGACGTTATACGCCGTTCTGAGCCATGTTTGAACTTTCTATCACTTTTGGTTCCGATAATTCTGTTGACCATATTTGTGATATTCAGGCGCCAAATGACATCTTGGAGCGTGTTGGAGATAAAAAACAAAATGTGCCCAAAACGTGATATTATGAAGTTATACGCCGTTCTGAGCCATGTTTGAATTTTCTATCACTTTTGGTTCCGATAATTTTGGTGACCATATTTGTGATTTTCAGGGGCCAAATGACATCTTGGAGCATGTTGGAGATCAAAATCCAAATGTGCCCAAAACGTGATATTATGACGTTATACGCCGTTCTGAGCCATGTTTGAATTTTCTATCACTTTTGGTTCCGATAATTCTGGTGACCATATTTGTGATATTCAGGGGAAAAATGACATCTTGGAGCATGTTGGAGATAAAAATCCAAATGTGCCCAAAACGTGATATTATGACGTTATACGCCGTTCTGAGCCATGTTTGAACTTTCTATCACTTTTGGTTCCGATAATTCTGTTGACCATATTTGTGATATTCAGGCGCCAAATGACATCTTGGAGCATGTTGGAGACAAAAAACAAAATGCGCCCAAACCGTGATATTATGACGTTATACGCCCTTCTGAGCCATGTTTGAACTTTCTATCACTTTTGGTTCCGATAATTCTGTTGGCCATATTTGCGATATTCAGGGGCCAAATGTCACATTGGAGCATGTTAGAGATAAAAATCCAAATGTGCCCAAAACGTGATATTATGACGTTATACGCCGTTCTGAGCCATGTTTGAACTTTCTATCACTTTTGGTTCCGATAATTCTGTTGACCATATATGTGATATTCAGGGACCAAATGACATATTGGAGCATGTTTTAGATAAAAAACAAAATGCGCCCAAAACGTGATATTATGACGTTATACGTCGTTCTGAGACATGTTTGAACTTTCTATCACTTTTGGTTCCGATAATTCTGTTGGCCATATTTGCGATATTCAGGGGCCAAATGTCACATTGGAGCATGTTAGAGATAAAAAACAAAATGTGCCCAATACGTGATATTATGACGTTATACGCCGTTCTGAGCCATGTTTGAACTTTCTATCACTTTTGGTTCCGATTATTCTGTTGACCATATTTGTGATATTCAGGCGCCAAATGACATCTTGGAGCGTGTTGGAGATAAAAAACAAAATGTGCCCAAAACGTGATATTATGACGTTATACGCCGTTCTGAGCCATGTTTGAACTTTCTATCACTTTTGGTTCCGATTATTCTGTTGACCATATTTGTGATATTCAGGCGCCAAATGACATCTTGGAGCGTGTTGGAGATAAAAAACAAAATGTGCCCAATACGTGATATTATGACGTTATACGCCGTTCTGAGCCATGTTTGAACTTTCTATCACTTTTGGTTCCGATAATGTTGACCATATTTGTGATATTCAGACGCCAAATGACATCTTGGAGCATGTTGGAGATAAAAAACAAAATGTGCCCAAAACGTGATATTATGACGTTATACGCCGTTCTGAGCCATGTTTGAATTTTCTATCACTTTTGGTTCCGATAATTTTGGTGACCATATTTGTGATTTTCAGGGGCCAAATGACATCTTGGAGCATGTTGGAGATCAAAATCCAAATGTGCCCAAAACGTGATATTATGACGTTATACGCCGTTCTGAGCCATGTTTGAATTTTCTATCACTTTTGGTTCCGATAATTCTGTTGGCCATATTTGCGATATTCAGGGGCCAAATGTCACATTGGAGCATGTTGGTGATAAAAAACAAAATGCGTCCAAAACGTGATATTATGTCGTTATACGCCGTTCTGAGACATGTTTGAACTTTCTATCACTTTTGGTTCCGATAATTCTGTTGGCCATATTTGCGATATTCAGGGGCCAAATGTCACATTGGAGCATGTTGGAGATAAAAAACAAAATGTACCCAATACGTGATATTATGACGTTATACGCCGTTCTGAGCCATGTTTGAACTTTCTATCACTTTTGGTTCCGATAATTCTGTTGGCCATATTTGCGTTATTCAGGGGCCAAATGTCACATTGGAGCATGTTGGAGATAAAAAACAAAATGTGCCCAAAACGTGATATTATGACGTTATACGCCGTTCTGAGCCATGTTTGAACTTTCTATCATTTTTGGTTCCGATAATCTGTTGGCCATATTTGTGATATTCAGGGGCCAAATGACATCTTGGAGCATGTTGGAGATAAAAATCCAAATGTGCCCAAAACGTGATATTATGACGTTATACGCCGTTCTGAGCAATGTTTGAACTTTCTATCACTTTTGGTTCCGATAATTCTGGTGACCATATTTGTGATATTCAGGGGCCAAATGACATCTTGGAGCATGTTGGAGATAAAAAACAAAATGTGCCCAAAACGTGATATTATGACGTTATACGCCGTTCTGAGCCATGTTTGAATTTTCTATCACTTTTGGTTCCGATAATTCTGGTGACCATATTTGTGATATTCAGGGGAAAAATGACATCTTGGAGCATGTTGGAGATAAAAATCCAAATGTGCCCAAAACGTGATATTATGACGTTATACGCCGTTCTGAGCCATGTTTGAACTTTCTATCACTTTTGGTTCCGATAATTCTGTTGACCATATTTGTGATATTCAGGCGCCAAATGACATCTTGGAGCATGTTGGAGACAAAAAACAAAATGCGCCCAAACCGTGATATTATGACGTTATACGCCCTTCTGAGCCATGTTTGAACTTTCTATCACTTTTGGTTCCGATAATTCTGTTGGCCATATTTGCGATATTCAGGGGCCAAATGTCACATTGGAGCATGTTAGAGATAAAAAACAAAATGTGCCCAATACGTGATATTATGACGTTATACGCCGTTCTGAGCCATGTTTGAACTTTCTATCACTTTTGGTTCCGGTAATTCTGTTGACCATATTTGTGATATTCAGGCGCCAAATGACATCTTGGAGCATGTTGGAGATAAAAAACAAAATGTGCCCAAAACGTGATATTATGACGTAATACGCCGTTCTGAGCCATGTTTGAACTTTCTATCACTTTTGGTTCTGATAATCTGTTGGCCATATTTGTGATATTCAGGGGCCAAATGACATCTTGGAGCATGTTGGAGATAAAAAACAAAATGTGCAAAAAACGTGATATTATGACGTTATACGCCGTTCTGAGCCATGTTTGAACTTTCTATCACTTTTGGTTTCGATAATTCTGTTGGCCATATTTGTGATATTCAGGGGCCAAATGACATCTTGGAGCATGTTGGAGATAAAAATCCAAATGTGCCCAAAACGTGATATTATGACGTTATACGCCGTTCTGAGCCATGTTTGAACTTTCTATCACTTTTGGTTCCGGTAATTCTGTTGACCATATTTGTGATATTCAGGCGCCAAATGACATCTTGGAGCATGTTGGAGATAAAAAACAAAATGTGCCCAAAACGTGATATTATGACGTAATACGCCGTTCTGAGCCATGTTTGAACTTTCTATCACTTTTGGTTCTGATAATCTGTTGGCCATATTTGTGATATTCAGGGGCCAAATGACATCTTGGAGCATGTTGGAGATAAAAAACAAAATGTGCAAAAAACGTGATATTATGACGTTATACGCCGTTCTGAGCCATGTTTGAACTTTCTATCACTTTTGGTTTCGATAATTCTGTTGGCCATATTTGTGATATTCAGGGGCCAAATGACATCTTGGAGCATGTTGGAGATAAAAATCCAAATGTGCCCAAAACGTGATATTATGACGTTATACGCCGTTCTGAGCCATGTTTGAACTTTCTATCACTTTTGGTTTCGGTAATTCTGTTGACCATATTTGTGATATTCAGGCGCCAAATGACATCTTGGAGCATGTTGGAGATAAAAAACAAAATGTGCCCAAAACGTGATATTATGACGTTATACGCCGTTCTGAGCCATGTTTGAACTTTCTATCACTTTTGGTTCCGATAATTCTGTTGGCCATATTTGTGATATTCAGGGGCCAAATGACATCTTGGAGCGTGTTGGAGATAAAAAACAAAATGTGCCCAAAACGTGATATTATGAAGTTATACGCCGTTCTGAGCCATGTTTGAATTTTCTATCACTTTTGGTTCCGATAATTTTGGTGACCATATTTGTGATTTTCAGGGGCCAAATGACATCTTGGAGCATGTTGGAGATCAAAATCCAAATGTGCCCAAAACGTGATATTATGACGTTATACGCCGTTCTGAGCCATGTTTGAATTTTCTATCACTTTTGGTTCCGATAATTCTGGTGACCATATTTGTGATATTCAGGGGAAAAATGACATCTTGGAGCATGTTGGAGATAAAAATCCAAATGTGCCCAAAACGTGATATTATGACGTTATACGCCGTTCTGAGCCATGTTTGAACTTTCTATCACTTTTGGTTCCGATAATTCTGTTGACCATATTTGTGATATTCAGGCGCCAAATGACATCTTGGAGCATGTTGGAGACAAAAAACAAAATGCGCCCAAACCGTGATATTATGACGTTATACGCCCTTCTGAGCCATGTTTGAACTTTCTATCACTTTTGGTTCCGATAATTCTGTTGGCCATATTTGCGATATTCAGGGGCCAAATGTCACATTGGAGCATGTTAGAGATAAAAATCCAAATGTGCCCAAAACGTGATATTATGACGTTATACGCCGTTCTGAGCCATGTTTGAACTTTCTATCACTTTTGGTTCCGATAATTCTGTTGACCATATATGTGATATTCAGGGACCAAATGACATATTGGAGCATGTTTTAGATAAAAAACAAAATGCGCCCAAAACGTGATATTATGACGTTATACGTCGTTCTGAGACATGTTTGAACTTTCTATCACTTTTGGTTCCGATAATTCTGTTGGCCATATTTGCGATATTCAGGGGCCAAATGTCACATTGGAGCATGTTAGAGATAAAAAACAAAATGTGCCCAATACGTGATATTATGACGTTATACGCCGTTCTGAGCCATGTTTGAACTTTCTATCACTTTTGGTTCCGATTATTCTGTTGACCATATTTGTGATATTCAGGCGCCAAATGACATCTTGGAGCGTGTTGGAGATAAAAAACAAAATGTGCCCAAAACGTGATATTATGACGTTATACGCCGTTCTGAGCCATGTTTGAACTTTCTATCACTTTTGGTTCCGATTATTCTGTTGACCATATTTGTGATATTCAGGCGCCAAATGACATCTTGGAGCGTGTTGGAGATAAAAAACAAAATGTGCCCAATACGTGATATTATGACGTTATACGCCGTTCTGAGCCATGTTTGAACTTTCTATCACTTTTGGTTCCGATAATGTTGACCATATTTGTGATATTCAGACGCCAAATGACATCTTGGAGCATGTTGGAGATAAAAAACAAAATGTGCCCAAAACGTGATATTATGACGTTATACGCCGTTCTGAGCCATGTTTGAATTTTCTATCACTTTTGGTTCCGATAATTTTGGTGACCATATTTGTGATTTTCAGGGGCCAAATGACATCTTGGAGCATGTTGGAGATCAAAATCCAAATGTGCCCAAAACGTGATATTATGACGTTATACGCCGTTCTGAGCCATGTTTGAATTTTCTATCACTTTTGGTTCCGATAATTCTGTTGGCCATATTTGCGATATTCAGGGGCCAAATGTCACATTGGAGCATGTTGGTGATAAAAAACAAAATGCGTCCAAAACGTGATATTATGTCGTTATACGCCGTTCTGAGACATGTTTGAACTTTCTATCACTTTTGGTTCCGATAATTCTGTTGGCCATATTTGCGATATTCAGGGGCCAAATGTCACATTGGAGCATGTTGGAGATAAAAAACAAAATGTACCCAATACGTGATATTATGACGTTATACGCCGTTCTGAGCCATGTTTGAACTTTCTATCACTTTTGGTTCCGATAATTCTGTTGGCCATATTTGCGTTATTCAGGGGCCAAATGTCACATTGGAGCATGTTGGAGATAAAAAACAAAATGTGCCCAAAACGTGATATTATGACGTTATACGCCGTTCTGAGCCATGTTTGAACTTTCTATCATTTTTGGTTCCGATAATCTGTTGGCCATATTTGTGATATTCAGGGGCCAAATGACATCTTGGAGCATGTTGGAGATAAAAATCCAAATGTGCCCAAAACGTGATATTATGACGTTATACGCCGTTCTGAGCAATGTTTGAACTTTCTATCACTTTTGGTTCCGATAATTCTGGTGACCATATTTGTGATATTCAGGGGCCAAATGACATCTTGGAGCATGTTGGAGATAAAAAACAAAATGTGCCCAAAACGTGATATTATGACGTTATACGCCGTTCTGAGCCATGTTTGAATTTTCTATCACTTTTGGTTCCGATAATTCTGGTGACCATATTTGTGATATTCAGGGGAAAAATGACATCTTGGAGCATGTTGGAGATAAAAATCCAAATGTGCCCAAAACGTGATATTATGACGTTATACGCCGTTCTGAGCCATGTTTGAACTTTCTATCACTTTTGGTTCCGATAATTCTGTTGACCATATTTGTGATATTCAGGCGCCAAATGACATCTTGGAGCATGTTGGAGACAAAAAACAAAATGCGCCCAAACCGTGATATTATGACGTTATACGCCCTTCTGAGCCATGTTTGAACTTTCTATCACTTTTGGTTCCGATAATTCTGTTGGCCATATTTGCGATATTCAGGGGCCAAATGTCACATTGGAGCATGTTAGAGATAAAAAACAAAATGTGCCCAATACGTGATATTATGACGTTATACGCCGTTCTGAGCCATGTTTGAACTTTCTATCACTTTTGGTTCCGGTAATTCTGTTGACCATATTTGTGATATTCAGGCGCCAAATGACATCTTGGAGCATGTTGGAGATAAAAAACAAAATGTGCCCAAAACGTGATATTATGACGTAATACGCCGTTCTGAGCCATGTTTGAACTTTCTATCACTTTTGGTTCTGATAATCTGTTGGCCATATTTGTGATATTCAGGGGCCAAATGACATCTTGGAGCATGTTGGAGATAAAAAACAAAATGTGCAAAAAACGTGATATTATGACGTTATACGCCGTTCTGAGCCATGTTTGAACTTTCTATCACTTTTGGTTTCGATAATTCTGTTGGCCATATTTGTGATATTCAGGGGCCAAATGACATCTTGGAGCATGTTGGAGATAAAAATCCAAATGTGCCCAAAACGTGATATTATGACGTTATACGCCGTTCTGAGCCATGTTTGAACTTTCTATCACTTTTGGTTTCGGTAATTCTGTTGACCATATTTGTGATATTCAGGCGCCAAATGACATCTTGGAGCATGTTGGAGATAAAAAACAAAATGTGCCCAAAACGTGATATTATGACGTTATACGCCGTTCTGAGCCATGTTTGAACTTTCTATCACTTTTGGTTCCGATAATTCTGTTGGCCATATTTGTGATATTCAGGGGCCAAATGACATCTTGGAGCATGTTGGAGATAAAAATCCAAATGTGCCCAAAACGTGATATTATGACGAATACGCCGTTCTGAGCCATGTTTGAACTTTCTATCACTTTTGGTTCCGATAATTCTGTTGGCCATATTTGCGATATTCAGGGGCCAAATGTCACATTGGAGCATGTTGGAGATAAAAAACAAAATGTACCCAATACGTGATATTATGACGTTATACGCCGTTCTGAGCCATGTTTGAACTTTCTATCACTTTTGGTTCCGATAATTCTGTTGGCCATATTTGCGATATTCAGGGGCCAAATGTCACATTGGAGCATGTTGGAGATAAAAAACAAAATGTGCCCAAAACGTGATATTATGACGTTATACGCCGTTCTGAGCCATGTTTGAACTTTCTATCACTTTTGGTTCCGGTAATTCTGTTGACCATATATGTGATATTCAGGGGCCAAATGACATATTGGAGCATGTTTTAGATAAAAAACAAAATGCGCCCAAAACGTGATATTATGACGTTATACGTCGTTCTGAGACATGTTTGAACTTTCTATCACTTTTGGTTCCGATAATTCTGTTGACCATATATGTGATATTCAGGGGCCAAATGACATCTTGGAGCATGTTGGAGATAAAAAACAAAATGTGCCCAAAACGTGATATTATGACGTTATACGCCGTTCTGAGCCATGTTTGAACTTTCTATCACTTTTGGTTCCGATAATTCTGTTGACCATATTTGTGATATTCAGGCGCCAAATGACATCTTGGAGCATGTTGGAGACAAAAAACAAAATGCGCCCAAACCGTGATATTATGACGTTATACGCCCTTCTGAGCCATGTTTGAACTTTCTATCACTTTTGGTTCCGATAATTCTGTTGGCCATATTTGCGATATTCAGGGGCCAAATGTCACATTGGAGCATGTTAGAGATAAAAAACAAAATGTGCCCAATACGTGATATTATGACGTTATACGCCGTTCTGAGCCATGTTTGAACTTTCTATCACTTTTGGTTCCGGTAATTCTGTTGACCATATTTGTGATATTCAGGCGCCAAATGATATCTTGGAGCATGTTGGAGATAAAAAACAAAATGTGCCCAAAACGTGATATTATGACGTTATACGCCGTTCTGAGCCATGTTTGAACTTTCTATCACTTTTGGTTCCGATAATTCTGTTGACCATATATGTGATATTCAGGGACCAAATGACATATTGGAGCATGTTTTAGATAAAAAACAAAATGCGCCCAAAACGTGATATTATGACGTTATACGTCGTTCTGAGACATGTTTGAACTTTCTATCACTTTTGGTTCCGATAATTCTGTTGGCCATATTTGCGATATTCAGGGGCCAAATGTCACATTGGAGCATGTTAGAGATAAAAACAAAATGTGCCCAATACGTGATATTATGACGTTATACGCCGTTCTGAGCCATGTTTGAACTTTCTATCACTTTTGGTTCCGATTATTCTGTTGACCATATTTGTGATATTCAGGCGCCAAATGACATCTTGGAGCGTGTTGGAGATAAAAAACAAAATGTGCCCAAAACGTGATATTATGACGTTATACGCCGTTCTGAGCCATGTTTGAACTTTCTATCACTTTTGGTTCCGATAATTCTGGTGACCATATTTGTGATATTCAGGGGAAAAATGACATCTTGGAGCATGTTGGAGATAAAAATCCAAATGCGCCCAAACCGTGATATTATGACGTTATACGCCCTTCTGAGCCATGTTTGAACTTTCTATCACTTTTGGTTCCGATAATTCTGTTGGCCATATTTGCGATATTCAGGGGCCAAATGTCACATTGGAGCATGTTAGAGATAAAAAACAAAATGTGCCCAATACGTGATATTATGACGTTATACGCCGTTCTGAGCCATGTTTGAACTTTCTATCACTTTTGGTTCCGGTAATTCTGTTGACCATATTTGTGATATTCAGGCGCCAAATGACATCTTGGAGCATGTTGGAGATAAAAAACAAAATGTGCCCAAAACGTGATATTATGACGTTATACGCCGTTCTGAGCCATGTTTGAACTTTCTATCACTTTTGGTTCCGATAATTCTGTTGACCATATATGTGATATTCAGGGACCAAATGACATATTGGAGCATGTTTTAGATAAAAAACAAAATGCGCCCAAAACGTGATATTATGACGTTATACGTCGTTCTGAGACATGTTTGAACTTTCTATCACTTTTGGTTCCGATAATTCTGTTGACCATATATGTGATATTCAGGGGCCAAATGACATCTTGGAGCATGTTGGAGATAAAAAACAAAATGTGCCCAAAACGTGATATTATGACGTAATACGCCGTTCTGAGCCATGTTTGAACTTTCTATCACTTTTGGTTCTGATAATCTGTTGGCCATATTTGTGATATTCAGGGGCCAAATGACATCTTGGAGCATGTTGGAGATAAAAAACAAAATGTGCAAAAAACGTGATATTATGACGTTATACGCCGTTCTGAGCCATGTTTGAACTTTCTATCACTTTTGGTTTCGATAATTCTGTTGGCCATATTTGTGATATTCAGGGGCCAAATGACATCTTGGAGCATGTTGGAGATAAAAATCCAAATGTGCCCAAAACGTGATATTATGACGTTATACGCCGTTCTGAGCCATGTTTGAACTTTCTATCACTTTTGGTTTCGGTAATTCTGTTGACCATATTTGTGATATTCAGGCGCCAAATGACATCTTGGAGCATGTTGGAGATAAAAAACAAAATGTGCCCAAAACGTGATATTATGACGTTATACGCCGTTCTGAGCCATGTTTGAACTTTCTATCACTTTTGGTTCCGATAATTCTGTTGGCCATATTTGTGATATTCAGGGGCCAAATGACATCTTGGAGCATGTTGGAGATAAAAATCCAAATGTGCCCAAAACGTGATATTATGACGAATACGCCGTTCTGAGCCATGTTTGAACTTTCTATCACTTTTGGTTCCGATAATTCTGTTGGCCATATTTGCGATATTCAGGAGCCAAATGTCACATTGGAGCATGTTGGAGATAAAAAACAAAATGTACCCAATACGTGATATTATGACGTTATACGCCGTTCTGAGCCATGTTTGAACTTTCTATCACTTTTGGTTCCGATAATTCTGTTGGCCATATTTGCGATATTCAGGGGCCAAATGTCACATTGGAGCATGTTGGAGATAAAAAACAAAATGTGCCCAAAACGTGATATTATGACGTTATACGCCGTTCTGAGCCATGTTTGAACTTTCTATCACTTTTGGTTCCGGTAATTCTGTTGACCATATATGTGATATTCAGGGGCCAAATGACATATTGGAGCATGTTTTAGATAAAAAACAAAATGCGCCCAAAACGTGATATTATGACGTTATACGTCGTTCTGAGACATGTTTGAACTTTCTATCACTTTTGGTTCCGATAATTCTGTTGACCATATATGTGATATTCAGGGGCCAAATGACATCTTGGAGCATGTTGGAGATAAAAAACAAAATGTGCCCAAAACGTGATATTATGACGTTATACGCCGTTCTGAGCCATGTTTGAACTTTCTATCACTTTTGGTTCCGATAATTCTGTTGACCATATTTGTGATATTCAGGCGCCAAATGACATCTTGGAGCATGTTGGAGACAAAAAACAAAATGCGCCCAAACCGTGATATTATGACGTTATACGCCCTTCTGAGCCATGTTTGAACTTTCTATCACTTTTGGTTCCGATAATTCTGTTGGCCATATTTGCGATATTCAGGGGCCAAATGTCACATTGGAGCATGTTAGAGATAAAAAACAAAATGTGCCCAATACGTGATATTATGACGTTATACGCCGTTCTGAGCCATGTTTGAACTTTCTATCACTTTTGGTTCCGGTAATTCTGTTGACCATATTTGTGATATTCAGGCGCCAAATGATATCTTGGAGCATGTTGGAGATAAAAAACAAAATGTGCCCAAAACGTGATACTATGACGTTATACGCCGTTCTGAGCCATGTTTGAACTTTCTATCACTTTTGGTTCCGATAATTCTGTTGACCATATATGTGATATTCAGGGACCAAATGACATATTGGAGCATGTTTTAGATAAAAAACAAAATGCGCCCAAAACGTGATATTATGACGTTATACGTCGTTCTGAGACATGTTTGAACTTTCTATCACTTTTGGTTCCGATAATTCTGTTGGCCATATTTGCGATATTCAGGGGCCAAATGTCACATTGGAGCATGTTAGAGATAAAAAACAAAATGTGCCCAATACGTGATATTATGACGTTATACGCCGTTCTGAGCCATGTTTGAACTTTCTATCACTTTTGGTTCCGATTATTCTGTTGACCATATTTGTGATATTCAGGCGCCAAATGACATCTTGGAGCGTGTTGGAGATAAAAAACAAAATGTGCCCAAAACGTGATATTATGACGTTATACGCCGTTCTGAGCCATGTTTGAACTTTCTATCACTTTTGGTTCCGATTATTCTGTTGACCATATTTGTGATATTCAGGCGCCAAATGACATCTTGGAGCGTGTTGGAGATAAAAAACAAAATGTGCCCAATACGTGATATTATGACGTTATACGCCGTTCTGAGCCATGTTTGAACTTTCTATCACTTTTGGTTCCGATAATGTTGACCATATTTGTGATATTCAGACGCCAAATGACATCTTGGAGCATGTTGGAGATAAAAAACAAAATGTGCCCAAAACGTGATATTATGACGTTATACGCCGTTCTGAGCCATGTTTGAATTTTCTATCACTTTTGGTTCCGATAATTTTGGTGACCATATTTGTGATTTTCAGGGGCCAAATGACATCTTGGAGCATGTTGGAGATCAAAATCCAAATGTGCCCAAAACGTGATATTATGACGTTATACGCCGTTCTGAGCCATGTTTGAATTTTCTATCACTTTTGGTTCCGATAATTCTGTTGGCCATATTTGCGATATTCAGGGGCCAAATGTCACATTGGAGCATGTTGGTGATAAAAAACAAAATGCGTCCAAAACGTGATATTATGTCGTTATACGCCGTTCTGAGACATGTTTGAACTTTCTATCACTTTTGGTTCCGATAATTCTGTTGGCCATATTTGCGATATTCAGGGGCCAAATGTCACATTGGAGCATGTTGGAGATAAAAAACAAAATGTACCCAATACGTGATATTATGACGTTATACGCCGTTCTGAGCCATGTTTGAACTTTCTATCACTTTTGGTTCCGATAATTCTGTTGGCCATATTTGCGTTATTCAGGGGCCAAATGTCACATTGGAGCATGTTGGAGATAAAAAACAAAATGTGCCCAAAACGTGATATTATGACGTTATACGCCGTTCTGAGCCATGTTTGAACTTTCTATCATTTTTGGTTCCGATAATCTGTTGGCCATATTTGTGATATTCAGGGGCCAAATGACATCTTGGAGCATGTTGGAGATAAAAATCCAAATGTGCCCAAAACGTGATATTATGACGTTATACGCCGTACTGAGCAATGTTTGAACTTTCTATCACTTTTGGTTCCGATAATTCTGGTGACCATATTTGTGATATTCAGGGGCCAAATGACATCTTGGAGCATGTTGGAGATAAAAAACAAAATGTGCCCAAAACGTGATATTATGACGTTATACGCCGTTCTGAGCCATGTTTGAATTTTCTATCACTTTTGGTTCCGATAATTCTGGTGACCATATTTGTGATATTCAGGGGAAAAATGACATCTTGGAGCATGTTGGAGATAAAAATCCAAATGTGCCCAAAACGTGATATTATGACGTTATACGCCGTTCTGAGCCATGTTTGAACTTTCTATCACTTTTGGTTCCGATAATTCTGTTGACCATATATGTGATATTCAGGGGCCAAATGACATCTTGGAGCATGTTGGAGATAAAAAACAAAATGTGCCCAAAACGTGATATTATGACGTAATACGCCGTTCTGAGCCATGTTTGAACTTTCTATCACTTTTGGTTCCGATAATTCTGTTGGCCATATTTGTGATATTCAGGGGCCAAATGACATCTTGGAGCATGTTGGAGATAAAAATCCAAATGTGCCCAAAACGTGATATTATGACGAATACGCCGTTCTGAGCCATGTTTGAACTTTCTATCACTTTTGGTTCCGATAATTCTGTTGGCAATATTTGCGATATTCAGGGGCCAAATGTCACATTGGAGCATGTTGGAGATAAAAAACAAAATGTACCCAATACGTGATATTATGACGTTATACGCCGTTCTGAGCCATGTTTGAACTTTCTATCACTTTTGGTTCCGATAATTCTGTTGGCCATATTTGCGATATTCAGGGGCCAAATGTCACATTGGAGCATGTTGGAGATAAAAAACAAAATGTGCCCAAAACGTGATATTATGACGTTATACGCCGTTCTGAGCCATGTTTGAACTTTCTATCACTTTTGGTTCCGGTAATTCTGTTGACCATATATGTGATATTCAGGGGCCAAATGACATATTGGAGCATGTTTTAGATAAAAAACAAAATGCGCCCAAAACGTGATATTATGACGTTATACGTCGTTCTGAGACATGTTTGAACTTTCTATCACTTTTGGTTCCGATAATTCTGTTGACCATATATGTGATATTCAGGGGCCAAATGACATCTTGGAGCATGTTGGAGATAAAAAACAAAATGTGCCCAAAACGTGATATTATGACGTTATACGCCGTTCTGAGCCATGTTTGAACTTTCTATCACTTTTGGTTCCGATAATTCTGTTGACCATATTTGTGATATTCAGGCGCCAAATGACATCTTGGAGCATGTTGGAGACAAAAAACAAAATGCGCCCAAACCGTGATATTATGACGTTATACGCCCTTCTGAGCCATGTTTGAACTTTCTATCACTTTTGGTTCCGATAATTCTGTTGGCCATATTTGCGATATTCAGGGGCCAAATGTCACATTGGAGCATGTTAGAGATAAAAAACAAAATGTGCCCAATACGTGATATTATGACGTTATACGCCGTTCTGAGCCATGTTTGAACTTTCTATCACTTTTGGTTCCGGTAATTCTGTTGACCATATTTGTGATATTCAGGCGCCAAATGATATCTTGGAGCATGTTGGAGATAAAAAACAAAATGTGCCCAAAACGTGATATTATGACGTTATACGCCGTTCTGAGCCATGTTTGAACTTTCTATCACTTTTGGTTCCGATAATTCTGTTGACCATATATGTGATATTCAGGGACCAAATGACATATTGGAGCATGTTTTAGATAAAAAACAAAATGCGCCCAAAACGTGATATTATGACGTTATACGTCGTTCTGAGACATGTTTGAACTTTCTATCACTTTTGGTTCCGATAATTCTGTTGGCCATATTTGCGATATTCAGGGGCCAAATGTCACATTGGAGCATGTTAGAGATAAAAAACAAAATGTGCCCAATACGTGATATTATGACGTTATACGCCGTTCTGAGCCATGTTTGAACTTTCTATCACTTTTGGTTCCGATTATTCTGTTGACCATATTTGTGATATTCAGGCGCCAAATGACATCTTGGAGCGTGTTGGAGATAAAAAACAAAATGTGCCCAAAACGTGATATTATGACGTTATACGCCGTTCTGAGCCATGTTTGAACTTTCTATCACTTTTGGTTCCGATTATTCTGTTGACCATATTTGTGATATTCAGGCGCCAAATGACATCTTGGAGCGTGTTGGAGATAAAAAACAAAATGTGCCCAATACGTGATATTATGACGTTATACGCCGTTCTGAGCCATGTTTGAACTTTCTATCACTTTTGGTTCCGATAATGTTGACCATATTTGTGATATTCAGACGCCAAATGACATCTTGGAGCATGTTGGAGATAAAAAACAAAATGTGCCCAAAACGTGATATTATGACGTTATACGCCGTTCTGAGCCATGTTTGAATTTTCTATCACTTTTGGTTCCGATAATTTTGGTGACCATATTTGTGATTTTCAGGGGCCAAATGACATCTTGGAGCATGTTGGAGATCAAAATCCAAATGTGCCCAAAACGTGATATTATGACGTTATACGCCGTTCTGAGCCATGTTTGAATTTTCTATCACTTTTGGTTCCGATAATTCTGTTGGCCATATTTGCGATATTCAGGGGCCAAATGTCACATTGGAGCATGTTGGTGATAAAAAACAAAATGCGTCCAAAACGTGATATTATGTCGTTATACGCCGTTCTGAGACATGTTTGAACTTTCTATCACTTTTGGTTCCGATAATTCTGTTGGCCATATTTGCGATATTCAGGGGCCAAATGTCACATTGGAGCATGTTGGAGATAAAAAACAAAATGTACCCAATACGTGATATTATGACGTTATACGCCGTTCTGAGCCATGTTTGAACTTTCTATCACTTTTGGTTCCGATAATTCTGTTGGCCATATTTGCGTTATTCAGGGGCCAAATGTCACATTGGAGCATGTTGGAGATAAAAAACAAAATGTGCCCAAAACGTGATATTATGACGTTATACGCCGTTCTGAGCCATGTTTGAACTTTCTATCATTTTTGGTTCCGATAATCTGTTGGCCATATTTGTGATATTCAGGGGCCAAATGACATCTTGGAGCATGTTGGAGATAAAAATCCAAATGTGCCCAAAACGTGATATTATGACGTTATACGCCGTTCTGAGCAATGTTTGAACTTTCTATCACTTTTGGTTCCGATAATTCTGGTGACCATATTTGTGATATTCAGGGGCCAAATGACATCTTGGAGCATGTTGGAGATAAAAAACAAAATGTGCCCAAAACGTGATATTATGACGTTATACGCCGTTCTGAGCCATGTTTGAATTTTCTATCACTTTTGGTTCCGATAATTCTGGTGACCATATTTGTGATATTCAGGGGAAAAATGACATCTTGGAGCATGTTGGAGATAAAAATCCAAATGTGCCCAAAACGTGATATTATGACGTTATACGCCGTTCTGAGCCATGTTTGAACTTTCTATCACTTTTGGTTCCGATAATTCTGTTGACCATATTTGTGATATTCAGGCGCCAAATGACATCTTGGAGCATGTTGGAGACAAAAAACAAAATGCGCCCAAACCGTGATATTATGACGTTATACGCCCTTCTGAGCCATGTTTGAACTTTCTATCACTTTTGGTTCCGATAATTCTGTTGGCCATATTTGCGATATTCAGGGGCCAAATGTCACATTGGAGCATGTTAGAGATAAAAAACAAAATGTGCCCAATACGTGATATTATGACGTTATACGCCGTTCTGAGCCATGTTTGAACTTTCTATCACTTTTGGTTCCGGTAATTCTGTTGACCATATTTGTGATATTCAGGCGCCAAATGACATCTTGGAGCATGTTGGAGATAAAAAACAAAATGTGCCCAAAACGTGATATTATGACGTAATACGCCGTTCTGAGCCATGTTTGAACTTTCTATCACTTTTGGTTCTGATAATCTGTTGGCCATATTTGTGATATTCAGGGGCCAAATGACATCTTGGAGCATGTTGGAGATAAAAAACAAAATGTGCAAAAAACGTGATATTATGACGTTATACGCCGTTCTGAGCCATGTTTGAACTTTCTATCACTTTTGGTTTCGATAATTCTGTTGGCCATATTTGTGATATTCAGGGGCCAAATGACATCTTGGAGCATGTTGGAGATAAAAATCCAAATGTGCCCAAAACGTGATATTATGACGTTATACGCCGTTCTGAGCCATGTTTGAACTTTCTATCACTTTTGGTTTCGGTAATTCTGTTGACCATATTTGTGATATTCAGGCGCCAAATGACATCTTGGAGCATGTTGGAGATAAAAAACAAAATGTGCCCAAAACGTGATATTATGACGTTATACGCCGTTCTGAGCCATGTTTGAACTTTCTATAACTTTTGGTTCCGATAATTCTGTTGGCCATATTTGTGATATTCAGGGGCCAAATGACATCTTGGAGCATGTTGGAGATAAAAATCCAAATGTGCCCAAAACGTGATATTATGACGAATACGCCGTTCTGAGCCATGTTTGAACTTTCTATCACTTTTGGTTCCGATAATTCTGTTGGCCATATTTGCGATATTCAGGGGCCAAATGTCACATTGGAGCATGTTGGAGATAAAAAACAAAATGTACCCAATACGTGATATTATGACGTTATACGCCGTTCTGAGCCATGTTTGAACTTTCTATCACTTTTGGTTCCGATAATTCTGTTGGCCATATTTGCGATATTCAGGGGCCAAATGTCACATTGGAGCATGTTGGAGATAAAAAACAAAATGTGCCCAAAACGTGATATTATGACGTTATACGCCGTTCTGAGCCATGTTTGAACTTTCTATCACTTTTGGTACCGATAATTCTGTTGACCATATTTGTGATATTCAGGGGCCAAATGACATCTTGGAGCATGTTGGAGATAAAAAACAAAATGTGCCCAAAACGTGATATTATGACGTAATACGCCGTTCTGAGCCATGTTTGAACTTTCTATCACTTTTGGTTCTGATAATCTGTTGGCCATATTTGTGATATTCAGGGGCCAAATGACATCTTGGAGCATGTTGGAGATAAAAAACAAAATGTGCAAAAAACGTGATATTATGACGTTATACGCCGTTCTGAGCCATGTTTGAACTTTCTATCACTTTTGGTTTCGATAATTCTGTTGGCCATATTTGTGATATTCAGGGGCCAAATGACATCTTGGAGCATGTTGGAGATAAAAATCCAAATGTGCCCAAAACGTGATATTATGACGTTATACGCCGTTCTGAGCCATGTTTGAACTTTCTATCACTTTTGGTTTCGGTAATTCTGTTGACCATATTTGTGATATTCAGGCGCCAAATGACATCTTGGAGCATGTTGGAGATAAAAAACAAAATGTGCCCAAAACGTGATATTATGACGTTATACGCCGTTCTGAGCCATGTTTGAACTTTCTATCACTTTTGGTTCCGATAATTCTGTTGGCCATATTTGTGATATTCAGGGGCCAAATGACATCTTGGAGCATGTTGGAGATAAAAATCCAAATGTGCCCAAAACGTGATATTATGACGAATACGCCGTTCTGAGCCATGTTTGAACTTTCTATCACTTTTGGTTCCGATAATTCTGTTGGCCATATTTGCGATATTCAGGGGCCAAATGTCACATTGGAGCATGTTGGAGATAAAAAACAAAATGTACCCAATACGTGATATTATGACGTTATACGCCGTTCTGAGCCATGTTTGAACTTTCTATCACTTTTGGTTCCGATAATTCTGTTGGCCATATTTGCGATATTCAGGGGCCAAATGTCACATTGGAGCATGTTGGAGATAAAAAACAAAATGTGCCCAAAACGTGATATTATGACGTTATACGCCGTTCTGAGCCATGTTTGAACTTTCTATCACTTTTGGTTCCGGTAATTCTGTTGACCATATATGTGATATTCAGGGGCCAAATGACATATTGGAGCATGTTTTAGATAAAAAACAAAATGCGCCCAAAACGTGATATTATGACGTTATACGTCGTTCTGAGACATGTTTGAACTTTCTATCACTTTTGGTTCCGATAATTCTGTTGACCATATATGTGATATTCAGGGGCCAAATGACATCTTGGAGCATGTTGGAGATAAAAAACAAAATGTGCCCAAAACGTGATATTATGACGTTATACGCCGTTCTGAGCCATGTTTGAACTTTCTATCACTTTTGGTTCCGATAATTCTGTTGACCATATTTGTGATATTCAGGCGCCAAATGACATCTTGGAGCATGTTGGAGACAAAAAACAAAATGCGCCCAAACCGTGATATTATGACGTTATACGCCCTTCTGAGCCATGTTTGAACTTTCTATCACTTTTGGTTCCGATAATTCTGTTGGCCATATTTGCGATATTCAGGGGCCAAATGTCACATTGGAGCATGTTAGAGATAAAAAACAAAATGTGCCCAATACGTGATATTATGACGTTATACGCCGTTCTGAGCCATGTTTGAACTTTCTATCACTTTTGGTTCCGGTAATTCTGTTGACCATATTTGTGATATTCAGGCGCCAAATGATATCTTGGAGCATGTTGGAGATAAAAAACAAAATGTGCCCAAAACGTGATATTATGACGTTATACGCCGTTCTGAGCCATGTTTGAACTTTCTATCACTTTTGGTTCCGATAATTCTGTTGACCATATATGTGATATTCAGGGACCAAATGACATATTGGAGCATGTTTTAGATAAAAAACAAAATGCGCCCAAAACGTGATATTATGACGTTATACGTCGTTCTGAGACATGTTTGAACTTTCTATCACTTTTGGTTCCGATAATTCTGTTGGCCATATTTGCGATATTCAGGGGCCAAATGTCACATTGGAGCATGTTAGAGATAAAAACAAAATGTGCCCAATACGTGATATTATGACGTTATACGCCGTTCTGAGCCATGTTTGAACTTTCTATCACTTTTGGTTCCGATTATTCTGTTGACCATATTTGTGATATTCAGGCGCCAAATGACATCTTGGAGCGTGTTGGAGATAAAAAACAAAATGTGCCCAAAACGTGATATTATGACGTTATACGCCGTTCTGAGCCATGTTTGAACTTTCTATCACTTTTGGTTCCGATAATTCTGGTGACCATATTTGTGATATTCAGGGGAAAAATGACATCTTGGAGCATGTTGGAGATAAAAATCCAAATGCGCCCAAACCGTGATATTATGACGTTATACGCCCTTCTGAGCCATGTTTGAACTTTCTATCACTTTTGGTTCCGATAATTCTGTTGGCCATATTTGCGATATTCAGGGGCCAAATGTCACATTGGAGCATGTTAGAGATAAAAAACAAAATGTGCCCAATACGTGATATTATGACGTTATACGCCGTTCTGAGCCATGTTTGAACTTTCTATCACTTTTGGTTCCGGTAATTCTGTTGACCATATTTGTGATATTCAGGCGCCAAATGACATCTTGGAGCATGTTGGAGATAAAAAACAAAATGTGCCCAAAACGTGATATTATGACGTTATACGCCGTTCTGAGCCATGTTTGAACTTTCTATCACTTTTGGTTCCGATAATTCTGTTGACCATATATGTGATATTCAGGGACCAAATGACATATTGGAGCATGTTTTAGATAAAAAACAAAATGCGCCCAAAACGTGATATTATGACGTTATACGTCGTTCTGAGACATGTTTGAACTTTCTATCACTTTTGGTTCCGATAATTCTGTTGACCATATATGTGATATTCAGGGGCCAAATGACATCTTGGAGCATGTTGGAGATAAAAAACAAAATGTGCCCAAAACGTGATATTATGACGTAATACGCCGTTCTGAGCCATGTTTGAACTTTCTATCACTTTTGGTTCTGATAATCTGTTGGCCATATTTGTGATATTCAGGGGCCAAATGACATCTTGGAGCATGTTGGAGATAAAAAACAAAATGTGCAAAAAACGTGATATTATGACGTTATACGCCGTTCTGAGCCATGTTTGAACTTTCTATCACTTTTGGTTTCGATAATTCTGTTGGCCATATTTGTGATATTCAGGGGCCAAATGACATCTTGGAGCATGTTGGAGATAAAAATCCAAATGTGCCCAAAACGTGATATTATGACGTTATACGCCGTTCTGAGCCATGTTTGAACTTTCTATCACTTTTGGTTTCGGTAATTCTGTTGACCATATTTGTGATATTCAGGCGCCAAATGACATCTTGGAGCATGTTGGAGATAAAAAACAAAATGTGCCCAAAACGTGATATTATGACGTTATACGCCGTTCTGAGCCATGTTTGAACTTTCTATCACTTTTGGTTCCGATAATTCTGTTGGCCATATTTGTGATATTCAGGGGCCAAATGACATCTTGGAGCATGTTGGAGATAAAAATCCAAATGTGCCCAAAACGTGATATTATGACGAATACGCCGTTCTGAGCCATGTTTGAACTTTCTATCACTTTTGGTTCCGATAATTCTGTTGGCCATATTTGCGATATTCAGGAGCCAAATGTCACATTGGAGCATGTTGGAGATAAAAAACAAAATGTACCCAATACGTGATATTATGACGTTATACGCCGTTCTGAGCCATGTTTGAACTTTCTATCACTTTTGGTTCCGATAATTCTGTTGGCCATATTTGCGATATTCAGGGGCCAAATGTCACATTGGAGCATGTTGGAGATAAAAAACAAAATGTGCCCAAAACGTGATATTATGACGTTATACGCCGTTCTGAGCCATGTTTGAACTTTCTATCACTTTTGGTTCCGGTAATTCTGTTGACCATATATGTGATATTCAGGGGCCAAATGACATATTGGAGCATGTTTTAGATAAAAAACAAAATGCGCCCAAAACGTGATATTATGACGTTATACGTCGTTCTGAGACATGTTTGAACTTTCTATCACTTTTGGTTCCGATAATTCTGTTGACCATATATGTGATATTCAGGGGCCAAATGACATCTTGGAGCATGTTGGAGATAAAAAACAAAATGTGCCCAAAACGTGATATTATGACGTTATACGCCGTTCTGAGCCATGTTTGAACTTTCTATCACTTTTGGTTCCGATAATTCTGTTGACCATATTTGTGATATTCAGGCGCCAAATGACATCTTGGAGCATGTTGGAGACAAAAAACAAAATGCGCCCAAACCGTGATATTATGACGTTATACGCCCTTCTGAGCCATGTTTGAACTTTCTATCACTTTTGGTTCCGATAATTCTGTTGGCCATATTTGCGATATTCAGGGGCCAAATGTCACATTGGAGCATGTTAGAGATAAAAAACAAAATGTGCCCAATACGTGATATTATGACGTTATACGCCGTTCTGAGCCATGTTTGAACTTTCTATCACTTTTGGTTCCGGTAATTCTGTTGACCATATTTGTGATATTCAGGCGCCAAATGATATCTTGGAGCATGTTGGAGATAAAAAACAAAATGTGCCCAAAACGTGATACTATGACGTTATACGCCGTTCTGAGCCATGTTTGAACTTTCTATCACTTTTGGTTCCGATAATTCTGTTGACCATATATGTGATATTCAGGGACCAAATGACATATTGGAGCATGTTTTAGATAAAAAACAAAATGCGCCCAAAACGTGATATTATGACGTTATACGTCGTTCTGAGACATGTTTGAACTTTCTATCACTTTTGGTTCCGATAATTCTGTTGGCCATATTTGCGATATTCAGGGGCCAAATGTCACATTGGAGCATGTTAGAGATAAAAAACAAAATGTGCCCAATACGTGATATTATGACGTTATACGCCGTTCTGAGCCATGTTTGAACTTTCTATCACTTTTGGTTCCGATTATTCTGTTGACCATATTTGTGATATTCAGGCGCCAAATGACATCTTGGAGCGTGTTGGAGATAAAAAACAAAATGTGCCCAAAACGTGATATTATGACGTTATACGCCGTTCTGAGCCATGTTTGAACTTTCTATCACTTTTGGTTCCGATTATTCTGTTGACCATATTTGTGATATTCAGGCGCCAAATGACATCTTGGAGCGTGTTGGAGATAAAAAACAAAATGTGCCCAATACGTGATATTATGACGTTATACGCCGTTCTGAGCCATGTTTGAACTTTCTATCACTTTTGGTTCCGATAATGTTGACCATATTTGTGATATTCAGACGCCAAATGACATCTTGGAGCATGTTGGAGATAAAAAACAAAATGTGCCCAAAACGTGATATTATGACGTTATACGCCGTTCTGAGCCATGTTTGAATTTTCTATCACTTTTGGTTCCGATAATTTTGGTGACCATATTTGTGATTTTCAGGGGCCAAATGACATCTTGGAGCATGTTGGAGATCAAAATCCAAATGTGCCCAAAACGTGATATTATGACGTTATACGCCGTTCTGAGCCATGTTTGAATTTTCTATCACTTTTGGTTCCGATAATTCTGTTGGCCATATTTGCGATATTCAGGGGCCAAATGTCACATTGGAGCATGTTGGTGATAAAAAACAAAATGCGTCCAAAACGTGATATTATGTCGTTATACGCCGTTCTGAGACATGTTTGAACTTTCTATCACTTTTGGTTCCGATAATTCTGTTGGCCATATTTGCGATATTCAGGGGCCAAATGTCACATTGGAGCATGTTGGAGATAAAAAACAAAATGTACCCAATACGTGATATTATGACGTTATACGCCGTTCTGAGCCATGTTTGAACTTTCTATCACTTTTGGTTCCGATAATTCTGTTGGCCATATTTGCGTTATTCAGGGGCCAAATGTCACATTGGAGCATGTTGGAGATAAAAAACAAAATGTGCCCAAAACGTGATATTATGACGTTATACGCCGTTCTGAGCCATGTTTGAACTTTCTATCATTTTTGGTTCCGATAATCTGTTGGCCATATTTGTGATATTCAGGGGCCAAATGACATCTTGGAGCATGTTGGAGATAAAAATCCAAATGTGCCCAAAACGTGATATTATGACGTTATACGCCGTACTGAGCAATGTTTGAACTTTCTATCACTTTTGGTTCCGATAATTCTGGTGACCATATTTGTGATATTCAGGGGCCAAATGACATCTTGGAGCATGTTGGAGATAAAAAACAAAATGTGCCCAAAACGTGATATTATGACGTTATACGCCGTTCTGAGCCATGTTTGAATTTTCTATCACTTTTGGTTCCGATAATTCTGGTGACCATATTTGTGATATTCAGGGGAAAAATGACATCTTGGAGCATGTTGGAGATAAAAATCCAAATGTGCCCAAAACGTGATATTATGACGTTATACGCCGTTCTGAGCCATGTTTGAACTTTCTATCACTTTTGGTTCCGATAATTCTGTTGACCATATATGTGATATTCAGGGGCCAAATGACATCTTGGAGCATGTTGGAGATAAAAAACAAAATGTGCCCAAAACGTGATATTATGACGTAATACGCCGTTCTGAGCCATGTTTGAACTTTCTATCACTTTTGGTTCCGATAATTCTGTTGGCCATATTTGTGATATTCAGGGGCCAAATGACATCTTGGAGCATGTTGGAGATAAAAATCCAAATGTGCCCAAAACGTGATATTATGACGAATACGCCGTTCTGAGCCATGTTTGAACTTTCTATCACTTTTGGTTCCGATAATTCTGTTGGCAATATTTGCGATATTCAGGGGCCAAATGTCACATTGGAGCATGTTGGAGATAAAAAACAAAATGTACCCAATACGTGATATTATGACGTTATACGCCGTTCTGAGCCATGTTTGAACTTTCTATCACTTTTGGTTCCGATAATTCTGTTGGCCATATTTGCGATATTCAGGGGCCAAATGTCACATTGGAGCATGTTGGAGATAAAAAACAAAATGTGCCCAAAACGTGATATTATGACGTTATACGCCGTTCTGAGCCATGTTTGAACTTTCTATCACTTTTGGTTCCGGTAATTCTGTTGACCATATATGTGATATTCAGGGGCCAAATGACATATTGGAGCATGTTTTAGATAAAAAACAAAATGCGCCCAAAACGTGATATTATGACGTTATACGTCGTTCTGAGACATGTTTGAACTTTCTATCACTTTTGGTTCCGATAATTCTGTTGACCATATATGTGATATTCAGGGGCCAAATGACATCTTGGAGCATGTTGGAGATAAAAAACAAAATGTGCCCAAAACGTGATATTATGACGTTATACGCCGTTCTGAGCCATGTTTGAACTTTCTATCACTTTTGGTTCCGATAATTCTGTTGACCATATTTGTGATATTCAGGCGCCAAATGACATCTTGGAGCATGTTGGAGACAAAAAACAAAATGCGCCCAAACCGTGATATTATGACGTTATACGCCCTTCTGAGCCATGTTTGAACTTTCTATCACTTTTGGTTCCGATAATTCTGTTGGCCATATTTGCGATATTCAGGGGCCAAATGTCACATTGGAGCATGTTAGAGATAAAAAACAAAATGTGCCCAATACGTGATATTATGACGTTATACGCCGTTCTGAGCCATGTTTGAACTTTCTATCACTTTTGGTTCCGGTAATTCTGTTGACCATATTTGTGATATTCAGGCGCCAAATGATATCTTGGAGCATGTTGGAGATAAAAAACAAAATGTGCCCAAAACGTGATATTATGACGTTATACGCCGTTCTGAGCCATGTTTGAACTTTCTATCACTTTTGGTTCCGATAATTCTGTTGACCATATATGTGATATTCAGGGACCAAATGACATATTGGAGCATGTTTTAGATAAAAAACAAAATGCGCCCAAAACGTGATATTATGACGTTATACGTCGTTCTGAGACATGTTTGAACTTTCTATCACTTTTGGTTCCGATAATTCTGTTGGCCATATTTGCGATATTCAGGGGCCAAATGTCACATTGGAGCATGTTAGAGATAAAAAACAAAATGTGCCCAATACGTGATATTATGACGTTATACGCCGTTCTGAGCCATGTTTGAACTTTCTATCACTTTTGGTTCCGATTATTCTGTTGACCATATTTGTGATATTCAGGCGCCAAATGACATCTTGGAGCGTGTTGGAGATAAAAAACAAAATGTGCCCAAAACGTGATATTATGACGTTATACGCCGTTCTGAGCCATGTTTGAACTTTCTATCACTTTTGGTTCCGATTATTCTGTTGACCATATTTGTGATATTCAGGCGCCAAATGACATCTTGGAGCGTGTTGGAGATAAAAAACAAAATGTGCCCAATACGTGATATTATGACGTTATACGCCGTTCTGAGCCATGTTTGAACTTTCTATCACTTTTGGTTCCGATAATGTTGACCATATTTGTGATATTCAGACGCCAAATGACATCTTGGAGCATGTTGGAGATAAAAAACAAAATGTGCCCAAAACGTGATATTATGACGTTATACGCCGTTCTGAGCCATGTTTGAATTTTCTATCACTTTTGGTTCCGATAATTTTGGTGACCATATTTGTGATTTTCAGGGGCCAAATGACATCTTGGAGCATGTTGGAGATCAAAATCCAAATGTGCCCAAAACGTGATATTATGACGTTATACGCCGTTCTGAGCCATGTTTGAATTTTCTATCACTTTTGGTTCCGATAATTCTGTTGGCCATATTTGCGATATTCAGGGGCCAAATGTCACATTGGAGCATGTTGGTGATAAAAAACAAAATGCGTCCAAAACGTGATATTATGTCGTTATACGCCGTTCTGAGACATGTTTGAACTTTCTATCACTTTTGGTTCCGATAATTCTGTTGGCCATATTTGCGATATTCAGGGGCCAAATGTCACATTGGAGCATGTTGGAGATAAAAAACAAAATGTACCCAATACGTGATATTATGACGTTATACGCCGTTCTGAGCCATGTTTGAACTTTCTATCACTTTTGGTTCCGATAATTCTGTTGGCCATATTTGCGTTATTCAGGGGCCAAATGTCACATTGGAGCATGTTGGAGATAAAAAACAAAATGTGCCCAAAACGTGATATTATGACGTTATACGCCGTTCTGAGCCATGTTTGAACTTTCTATCATTTTTGGTTCCGATAATCTGTTGGCCATATTTGTGATATTCAGGGGCCAAATGACATCTTGGAGCATGTTGGAGATAAAAATCCAAATGTGCCCAAAACGTGATATTATGACGTTATACGCCGTTCTGAGCAATGTTTGAACTTTCTATCACTTTTGGTTCCGATAATTCTGGTGACCATATTTGTGATATTCAGGGGCCAAATGACATCTTGGAGCATGTTGGAGATAAAAAACAAAATGTGCCCAAAACGTGATATTATGACGTTATACGCCGTTCTGAGCCATGTTTGAATTTTCTATCACTTTTGGTTCCGATAATTCTGGTGACCATATTTGTGATATTCAGGGGAAAAATGACATCTTGGAGCATGTTGGAGATAAAAATCCAAATGTGCCCAAAACGTGATATTATGACGTTATACGCCGTTCTGAGCCATGTTTGAACTTTCTATCACTTTTGGTTCCGATAATTCTGTTGACCATATTTGTGATATTCAGGCGCCAAATGACATCTTGGAGCATGTTGGAGACAAAAAACAAAATGCGCCCAAACCGTGATATTATGACGTTATACGCCCTTCTGAGCCATGTTTGAACTTTCTATCACTTTTGGTTCCGATAATTCTGTTGGCCATATTTGCGATATTCAGGGGCCAAATGTCACATTGGAGCATGTTAGAGATAAAAAACAAAATGTGCCCAATACGTGATATTATGACGTTATACGCCGTTCTGAGCCATGTTTGAACTTTCTATCACTTTTGGTTCCGGTAATTCTGTTGACCATATTTGTGATATTCAGGCGCCAAATGACATCTTGGAGCATGTTGGAGATAAAAAACAAAATGTGCCCAAAACGTGATATTATGACGTAATACGCCGTTCTGAGCCATGTTTGAACTTTCTATCACTTTTGGTTCTGATAATCTGTTGGCCATATTTGTGATATTCAGGGGCCAAATGACATCTTGGAGCATGTTGGAGATAAAAAACAAAATGTGCAAAAAACGTGATATTATGACGTTATACGCCGTTCTGAGCCATGTTTGAACTTTCTATCACTTTTGGTTTCGATAATTCTGTTGGCCATATTTGTGATATTCAGGGGCCAAATGACATCTTGGAGCATGTTGGAGATAAAAATCCAAATGTGCCCAAAACGTGATATTATGACGTTATACGCCGTTCTGAGCCATGTTTGAACTTTCTATCACTTTTGGTTTCGGTAATTCTGTTGACCATATTTGTGATATTCAGGCGCCAAATGACATCTTGGAGCATGTTGGAGATAAAAAACAAAATGTGCCCAAAACGTGATATTATGACGTTATACGCCGTTCTGAGCCATGTTTGAACTTTCTATAACTTTTGGTTCCGATAATTCTGTTGGCCATATTTGTGATATTCAGGGGCCAAATGACATCTTGGAGCATGTTGGAGATAAAAATCCAAATGTGCCCAAAACGTGATATTATGACGAATACGCCGTTCTGAGCCATGTTTGAACTTTCTATCACTTTTGGTTCCGATAATTCTGTTGGCCATATTTGCGATATTCAGGGGCCAAATGTCACATTGGAGCATGTTGGAGATAAAAAACAAAATGTACCCAATACGTGATATTATGACGTTATACGCCGTTCTGAGCCATGTTTGAACTTTCTATCACTTTTGGTTCCGATAATTCTGTTGGCCATATTTGCGATATTCAGGGGCCAAATGTCACATTGGAGCATGTTGGAGATAAAAAACAAAATGTGCCCAAAACGTGATATTATGACGTTATACGCCGTTCTGAGCCATGTTTGAACTTTCTATCACTTTTGGTTCCGGTAATTCTGTTGACCATATATGTGATATTCAGGGGCCAAATGACATATTGGAGCATGTTTTAGATAAAAAACAAAATGCGCCCAAAACGTGATATTATGACGTTATACGTCGTTCTGAGACATGTTTGAACTTTCTATCACTTTTGGTTCCGATAATTCTGTTGACCATATTTGTGATATTCAGGCGCCAAATGACATCTTGGAGCGTGTTTGTGATAAAAAACAAAATGTGCCCAAAACGTGATATTATGATGTTATACGCCGTTCTGAGCCATGTTTGAACTTTCTATCACTTTTGGTTCCGATAATTCTGTTGACCATATTTGTGATATTCAGGCGCCAAATGACATCTTGGAGCGTGTTGGAGATAAAAAACAAAATGTGCCCAAAACGTGATATTATGACGTTACACGCCGTTCTGAGCCATGTTTGAACTTTCTATCACTTTTGGTTCCGATAATTCTGTTGACCATATTTGTGATATTCAGGCGCCAAATGACATCTTGGAGCGTGTTGGTGATAAAAAACAAAATGTGCCCAAAACGTGATACTATGACGCTATACGCCGTTCTGAGCCATGTTTGAACTTTCTATCACTTTTGGTTCCGATAATTCTGTTGACCATATTTGTGATATTCAGGCGCCAAATGACATCTTGGAGCGTGTTGGAGATAAAAAACAAAATGTGCCCAGAACGTGATATTATGACGTTATACGCCGTTCTGAGCCATGTTTGAACTTTCTATCACTTTTGGTTCCGATAATTCTGTTGGCCATATTTGTGATATTCAGGCGCCAAATGACATCTTGGAGCATGTTGGAGATAAAAATCCAAATGTGCCCAAAACGTGATATTGTGACGTTATACGCCGTTCTGAGCCATGTTTGAACTTTCTATCACTTTTCGTTCCGGTAATTCTGTTGACCATATTTGTGATATTCAGGCGCCAAATGACATCTTGGAGCATGTTGGAGATAAAAAACAAAATGTGCCCAAAACGTGATATTATGACGTAATACGCCGTTCTGAGCCATGTTTGAACTTTCTATCACTTTTGGTTCCGATAATTCTGTTGGCCATATTTGTGATATTCAGGCGCCAAATGACATCTTGGAGCATGTTGGAGATAAAAATCCAAATGTGCCCAAAACGTGATATTATGACGTTATACGCCGTTCTGAGCAATGTTTGAACTTTCTATCACTTTTGGTTCCGATAATTCTGGTGACCATATTTGTGATATTCAGGCGCCAAATGACATCTTGGAGCATGTTGGAGATAAAAAACAAAATGTGCCCAAAACGTGATATTATGACGTTATACGCCGTTCTGAGCCATGTTTGAACTTTCTATCACTTTTGGTTCCGATAATTCTGTTGGCCATATTTGTGATATTCAGGGGCCAAATGAAATCTTGGAGCATGTTGGAGATAAAAATCCAAATGTGCCCAAAACGTGATATTATGACGTTATACGCCGTTCTGAGCCATGTTTGAATTTTCTATCACTTTTGGTTCCGATAATTTTGGTGACCATATATGTGATATTCAGGGGCCAAATGACATATTGGAGCATGTTTTAGATAAAAAACAAAATGTGCCCAAAACGTGATATTATGACGTTATACGCCGTTCTGAGCCATGTTTGAACTTTCTATCACTTTTGGTTCCGATAATTCTGTTGGCCATATTTGTGATATTCAGGGGCCAAATGACATCTTGGAGCGTGTTGGAGATAAAAATCCAAATGTGCCCAAAACGTGATATTATGACGTTATACGCCGTTCTGAGCCATGTTTGAACTTTCTATCACTTTTGGTTCCGATAATTCTGTTGGCCATATTTGTGATATTCAGGGGCCAAATGACATCTTGGAGCGTGTTGGAGATAAAAATCCAAATGTGCCCAAAACGTGATATTATGACGTTATACGCCGTTCTGAGCCATGTTTGAACTTTCTATCACTTTTGGTTCCGATAATTTTGGTGACCATATTTGTGATTTTCAGGGGCCAAATGACATCTTGGAGCATGTTGGAGATAAAAATCCAAATGTGCCCAAAACGTGATATTATGACGTTATACGCCGTTCTGAGCCATGTTTGAACTTTCTATCACTTTTGGTTCCGGTAATTCTGTTGACCATATTTGTGATATTCAGGCGCCAAATGACATCTTGGAGCATGTTGGAGATAAAAAACAAAATGTGCCCAAAACGTGGTATTATGACGTAATACGCCGTTCTGAGCCATGTTTGAACTTTCCATCACTTTTGGTTCCGATAATTCTGTTGGCCATATTTGTGATATTCAGGCGCCAAATGACATCTTGGAGCATGTTGGAGATAAAAATCCAAATGTGCCCAAAACGTGATATTATGACGTTATACGCCGTTCTGAGCCATGTTTGAACTTTCTATCACTTTTGGTTCCGATAATTCTGTTGGCCATATTTGTGATATTCAGGGGCCAAATGACATCTTGGAGCATGTTGGAGATAAAAATCCAAATGTGCCCAAAACGTGATATTATGACGTTATACGCCGTTCTGAGCCATGTTTGAACTTTCTATCACTTTTGGTTCCGGTAATTCTGTTGACCATATTTGTGATATTCAGGCGCCAAATGACATCTTGGAGCATGTTGGAGATAAAAAACAAAATGTGCCCAAAACGTGATATTATGACGTTATACGCCGTTCTGAGCCATGTTTGAACTTTCTATCACTTTTGGTTCCGATAATTCTGTTGGCCATATTTGTGATATTCAGGCGCCAAATGACATCTTGGAGCATGTTGGAGATAAAAATCCAAATGTGCTCAAAACGTGATATTATGACGTTATACGCCGTTCTGAGCAATGTTTGAACTTTCTATCACTTTTGGTTCCGATAATTCTGGTGACCATTTTTGTGATATTCAGGGGCCAAATGACATCTTGGAGCATGTTGGAGATAAAAAACAAAATGTGCCCAAAACGTGATATTATGACGTTATACGCCGTTCTGAGCCATGTTTGAACTTTCTATCACTTTTGGTTCCGATAATTCTGTTGACCATATATGTGATATTCAGGGGCCAAATGACATATTGGAGCATGTTTTAGATAAAAAACAAAATGCGCCCAAAACGTGATATTATGACGTTATACGTCGTTCTGAGACATGTTTGAACTTTCTATCACTTTTGGTTCCGATAATTCTGTTGACCATATTTGTGATTTTCAGGGCCCAAATGACATCTTGGAGCATGTTGGAGATAAAAATCCAAATGTGCCCAAAACGTGATATTATGACGTTATACGCCGTTCTGAGCCATGTTTGAACTTTCTATCACTTTTGGTTCCTGTAATTCTGTTGACCATATTTGTGATATTCAGGCGCCAAATGACATCTTGGAGCATGTTGGAGATAAAAAACAAAATGTACCCAAAACGTGATATTATGACGTTATACGCCGTTCTGAGCCATGTTTCAACTTTCTATCACTTTTGGTTCCGATAATTCTGTTGACCATATATGTGATATTCAGGGGCCAAATGACATCTTGGAGCATGTTGGAGATAAAAAACAAAATGTGCCCAAAACGTGATATTATGACGTTATACGCCGTTCTGAGCCATGTTTGAATTTTCTATCACTTTTGGTTCCGATAATTTTGGTGACCATATTTGTGATATTCAGGCGCCAAATGACATCTTGGAGCATGTTGGAGATCAAAATCCAAATGTGCCCAAAACGTGATATTATGACGTTATACGCCGTTCTGAGCCATGTTTGAACTTTCTATCACTTTTGGTTCCGATAATTCTGTTGGCCATATTTGTGATATTCAGGGGCCAAATGACATCTTGGAGCGTGTTGGAGATAAAAATCCAAATGTGCCCAAAACGTGATATTATGACGTTATACGCCGTTCTGAGCCATGTTTGAACTTTCTATCACTTTTGGTTCCGATAATTTTGGTGACCATATTTGTGATTTTCAGGGGCCAAATGACATCTTGGAGCATGTTGGAGATAAAAATCCAAATGTGCCCAAAACGTGATATTATGACGTTATACGCCGTTCTGAGCCATGTTTGAACTTTCTATCACTTTTGGTTCCGGTAATTCTGTTGACCATATTTGTGATATTCAGGCGCCAAATGACATCTTGGAGCATGTTGGAGATAAAAAACAAAATGTGCCCAAAACGTGGTATTATGACGTAATACGCCGTTCTGAGCCATGTTTGAACTTTCCATCACTTTTGGTTCCGATAATTCTGTTGGCCATATTTGTGATATTCAGGCGCCAAATGACATCTTGGAGCATGTTGGAGATAAAAATCCAAATGTGCCCAAAACGTGATATTATGACGTTATACGCCGTTCTGAGCCATGTTTGAACTTTCTATCACTTTTGGTTCCGATAATTCTGTTGGCCATATTTGTGATATTCAGGGGCCAAATGACATCTTGGAGCATGTTGGAGATAAAAATCCAAATGTGCCCAAAACGTGATATTATGACGTTATACGCCGTTCTGAGCCATGTTTGAACTTTCTATCACTTTTGGTTCCGGTAATTCTGTTGACCATATTTGTGATATTCAGGCGCCAAATGACATCTTGGAGCATGTTGGAGATAAAAAACAAAATGTGCCCAAAACGTGATATTATGACGTTATACGCCGTTCTGAGCCATGTTTGAACTTTCTATCACTTTTGGTTCCGATAATTCTGTTGGCCATATTTGTGATATTCAGGCGCCAAATGACATCTTGGAGCATGTTGGAGATAAAAATCCAAATGTGCTCAAAACGTGATATTATGACGTTATACGCCGTTCTGAGCAATGTTTGAACTTTCTATCACTTTTGGTTCCGATAATTCTGGTGACCATTTTTGTGATATTCAGGGGCCAAATGACATCTTGGAGCATGTTGGAGATAAAAAACAAAATGTGCCCAAAACGTGATATTATGACGTTATACGCCGTTCTGAGCCATGTTTGAACTTTCTATCACTTTTGGTTCCGATAATTCTGTTGACCATATATGTGATATTCAGGGGCCAAATGACATATTGGAGCATGTTTTAGATAAAAAACAAAATGCGCCCAAAACGTGATATTATGACGTTATACGTCGTTCTGAGACATGTTTGAACTTTCTATCACTTTTGGTTCCGATAATTCTGTTGACCATATTTGTGATTTTCAGGGCCCAAATGACATCTTGGAGCATGTTGGAGATAAAAATCCAAATGTGCCCAAAACGTGATATTATGACGTTATACGCCGTTCTGAGCCATGTTTGAACTTTCTATCACTTTTGGTTCCTGTAATTCTGTTGACCATATTTGTGATATTCAGGCGCCAAATGACATCTTGGAGCATGTTGGAGATAAAAAACAAAATGTACCCAAAACGTGATATTATGACGTTATACGCCGTTCTGAGCCATGTTTCAACTTTCTATCACTTTTGGTTCCGATAATTCTGTTGACCATATATGTGATATTCAGGGGCCAAATGACATCTTGGAGCATGTTGGAGATAAAAAACAAAATGTGCCCAAAACGTGATATTATGACGTTATACGCCGTTCTGAGCCATGTTTGAATTTTCTATCACTTTTGGTTCCGATAATTTTGGTGACCATATTTGTGATATTCAGGCGCCAAATGACATCTTGGAGCATGTTGGAGATCAAAATCCAAATGTGCCCAAAACGTGATATTATGACGTTATACGCCGTTCTGAGCCATGTTTGAACTTTCTATCACTTTTGGTTCCGATAATTCTGTTGGCCATATTTGCGATATTCAGGGGCCAAATGTCACATTGGAGCATGTTGGAGATAAAAAACAAAATGTACCCAATACGTGATATTATGACGTTATACGCCGTTCTGAGCCATGTTTGAACTTTCTATCACTTTTGGTTCCGATAATTCTGTTGGCCATATTTGCGATATTCAGGGGCCAAATGTCACATTGGAGCATGTTGGAGATAAAAAACAAAATGTGCCCAAAACGTGATATTATGACGTTATACGCCGTTCTGAGCCATGTTTGAACTTTCTATCACTTTTGGTTCCGGTAATTCTGTTGACCATATATGTGATATTCAGGGGCCAAATGACATATTGGAGCATGTTTTAGATAAAAAACAAAATGCGCCCAAAACGTGATATTATGACGTTATACGTCGTTCTGAGACATGTTTGAACTTTCTATCACTTTTGGTTCCGATAATTCTGTTGACCATATATGTGATATTCAGGGGCCAAATGACATCTTGGAGCATGTTGGAGATAAAAAACAAAATGTGCCCAAAACGTGATATTATGACGTTATACGCCGTTCTGAGCCATGTTTGAACTTTCTATCACTTTTGGTTCCGATAATTCTGTTGACCATATTTGAGATATTCAGGCGCCAAATGACATCTTGAAGCGTGTTGGAGATAAAAAACAAAATGTGCCCAAAACGTGATATTATGACGTTATACGCCGTTCTGAGCCATGTTTGAACTTTCTATCACTTTTGGTTTCGATTATTCTGTTGACCATATTTGTGATATTCAGGCGCCAAATGACATCTTGGAGCGTGTTGGAGATAAAAAACAAAATGTGCCCAAAACGTGATATTATGACGTTATACGCCGTTCTGAGCCATGTTTGAACTTTCTATCACTTTTGGTTCCGATAATTCTGTTGACCATATTTGTGATATTCAGGCGCCAAATGACATCTTGGAGCGTGTTGGAGATAAAAAACAAAATGTGCCCAAAACGTGATATTATGAAGTTATACGCCGTTCTGAGCCATGTTTGAATTTTCTATCACTTTTGGTTCCGATAATTTTGGTGACCATATTTGTGATTTTCAGGGGCCAAATGACATCTTGGAGCATGTTGGAGATCAAAATCCAAATGTGCCCAAAACGTGATATTATGACGTTATACGCCGTTCTGAGCCATGTTTGAATTTTCTATCACTTTTGGTTCCGATAATTCTGGTGACCATATTTGTGATATTCAGGGGAAAAATGACATCTTGGAGCATGTTGGAGATAAAAATCCAAATGTGCCCAAAACGTGATATTATGACGTTATACGCCGTTCTGAGCCATGTTTGAACTTTCTATCACTTTTGGTTCCGATAATTCTGTTGACCATATTTGTGATATTCAGGCGCCAAATGACATCTTGGAGCATGTTGGAGACAAAAAACAAAATGCGCCCAAACCGTGATATTATGACGTTATACGCCCTTCTGAGCCATGTTTGAACTTTCTATCACTTTTGGTTCCGATAATTCTGTTGGCCATATTTGCGATATTCAGGGGCCAAATGTCACATTGGAGCATGTTAGAGATAAAAAACAAAATGTGCCCAATACGTGATATTATGACGTTATACGCCGTTCTGAGCCATGTTTGAACTTTCTATCACTTTTGGTTCCGGTAATTCTGTTGACCATATTTGTGATATTCAGGCGCCAAATGACATCTTGGAGCATGTTGGAGATAAAAAACAAAATGTGCCCAAAACGTGATATTATGACGTTATACGCCGTTCTGAGCCATGTTTGAACTTTCTATCACTTTTGGTTCCGATAATTCTGTTGACCATATATGTGATATTCAGGGACCAAATGACATATTGGAGCATGTTTTAGATAAAAAACAAAATGCGCCCAAAACGTGATATTATGACGTTATACGTCGTTCTGAGACATGTTTGAACTTTCTATCACTTTTGGTTCCGATAATTCTGTTGGCCATATTTGCGATATTCAGGGGCCAAATGTCACATTGGAGCATGTTAGAGATAAAAAACAAAATGTGCCCAATACGTGATATTATGACGTTATACGCCGTTCTGAGCCATGTTTGAACTTTCTATCACTTTTGGTTCCGATTATTCTGTTGACCATATTTGTGATATTCAGGCGCCAAATGACATCTTGGAGCGTGTTGGAGATAAAAAACAAAATGTGCCCAAAACGTGATATTATGACGTTATACGCCGTTCTGAGCCATGTTTGAACTTTCTATCACTTTTGGTTCCGATTATTCTGTTGACCATATTTGTGATATTCAGGCGCCAAATGACATCTTGGAGCGTGTTGGAGATAAAAAACAAAATGTGCCCAATACGTGATATTATGACGTTATACGCCGTTCTGAGCCATGTTTGAACTTTCTATCACTTTTGGTTCCGATAATGTTGACCATATTTGTGATATTCAGACGCCAAATGACATCTTGGAGCATGTTGGAGATAAAAAACAAAATGTGCCCAAAACGTGATATTATGACGTTATACGCCGTTCTGAGCCATGTTTGAATTTTCTATCACTTTTGGTTCCGATAATTTTGGTGACCATATTTGTGATTTTCAGGGGCCAAATGACATCTTGGAGCATGTTGGAGATCAAAATCCAAATGTGCCCAAAACGTGATATTATGACGTTATACGCCGTTCTGAGCCATGTTTGAATTTTCTATCACTTTTGGTTCCGATAATTCTGTTGGCCATATTTGCGATATTCAGGGGCCAAATGTCACATTGGAGCATGTTGGTGATAAAAAACAAAATGCGTCCAAAACGTGATATTATGTCGTTATACGCCGTTCTGAGACATGTTTGAACTTTCTATCACTTTTGGTTCCGATAATTCTGTTGGCCACATTTGCGATATTCAGGGGCCAAATGTCACATTGGAGCATGTTGGAGATAAAAAACAAAATGTACCCAATACGTGATATTATGACGTTATACGCCGTTCTGAGCCATGTTTGAACTTTCTATCACTTTTGGTTCCGATAATTCTGTTGGCCATATTTGCGTTATTCAGGGGCCAAATGTCACATTGGAGCATGTTGGAGATAAAAAACAAAATGTGCCCAAAACGTGATATTATGACGTTATACGCCGTTCTGAGCCATGTTTGAACTTTCTATCATTTTTGGTTCCGATAATCTGTTGGCCATATTTGTGATATTCAGGGGCCAAATGACATCTTGGAGCATGTTGGAGATAAAAATCCAAATGTGCCCAAAACGTGATATTATGACGTTATACGCCGTTCTGAGCAATGTTTGAACTTTCTATCACTTTTGGTTCCGATAATTCTGGTGACCATATTTGTGATATTCAGGGGCCAAATGACATCTTGGAGCATGTTGGAGATAAAAAACAAAATGTGCCCAAAACGTGATATTATGACGTTATACGCCGTTCTGAGCCATGTTTGAATTTTCTATCACTTTTGGTTCCGATAATTCTGGTGACCATATTTGTGATATTCAGGGGAAAAATGACATCTTGGAGCATGTTGGAGATAAAAATCCAAATGTGCCCAAAACGTGATATTATGACGTTATACGCCGTTCTGAGCCATGTTTGAACTTTCTATCACTTTTGGTTCCGATAATTCTGTTGACCATATTTGTGATATTCAGGCGCCAAATGACATCTTGGAGCATGTTGGAGACAAAAAACAAAATGCGCCCAAACCGTGATATTATGACGTTATACGCCCTTCTGAGCCATGTTTGAACTTTCTATCACTTTTGGTTCCGATAATTCTGTTGGCCATATTTGCGATATTCAGGGGCCAAATGTCACATTGGAGCATGTTAGAGATAAAAAACAAAATGTGCCCAATACGTGATATTATGACGTTATACGCCGTTCTGAGCCATGTTTGAACTTTCTATCACTTTTGGTTCCGGTAATTCTGTTGACCATATTTGTGATATTCAGGCGCCAAATGACATCTTGGAGCATGTTGGAGATAAAAAACAAAATGTGCCCAAAACGTGATATTATGACGTAATACGCCGTTCTGAGCCATGTTTGAACTTTCTATCACTTTTGGTTCTGATAATCTGTTGGCCATATTTGTGATATTCAGGGGCCAAATGACATCTTGGAGCATGTTGGAGATAAAAAACAAAATGTGCAAAAAACGTGATATTATGACGTTATACGCCGTTCTGAGCCATGTTTGAACTTTCTATCACTTTTGGTTTCGATAATTCTGTTGGCCATATTTGTGATATTCAGGGGCCAAATGACATCTTGGAGCATGTTGGAGATAAAAATCCAAATGTGCCCAAAACGTGATATTATGACGTTATACGCCGTTCTGAGCCATGTTTGAACTTTCTATCACTTTTGGTTTCGGTAATTCTGTTGACCATATTTGTGATATTCAGGCGCCAAATGACATCTTGGAGCATGTTGGAGATAAAAAACAAAATGTGCCCAAAACGTGATATTATGACGTTATACGCCGTTCTGAGCCATGTTTGAACTTTCTATCACTTTTGGTTCCGATAATTCTGTTGGCCATATTTGTGATATTCAGGGGCCAAATGACATCTTGGAGCATGTTGGAGATAAAAATCCAAATGTGCCCAAAACGTGATATTATGACGAATACGCCGTTCTGAGCCATGTTTGAACTTTCTATCACTTTTGGTTCCGATAATTCTGTTGGCCATATTTGCGATATTCAGGGGCCAAATGTCACATTGGAGCATGTTGGAGATAAAAAACAAAATGTACCCAATACGTGATATTATGACGTTATACGCCGTTCTGAGCCATGTTTGAACTTTCTATCACTTTTGGTTCCGATAATTCTGTTGGCCATATTTGCGATATTCAGGGGCCAAATGTCACATTGGAGCATGTTGGAGATAAAAAACAAAATGTGCCCAAAACGTGATATTATGACGTTATACGCCGTTCTGAGCCATGTTTGAACTTTCTATCACTTTTGGTTCCGGTAATTCTGTTGACCATATATGTGATATTCAGGGGCCAAATGACATATTGGAGCATGTTTTAGATAAAAAACAAAATGCGCCCAAAACGTGATATTATGACGTTATACGTCGTTCTGAGACATGTTTGAACTTTCTATCACTTTTGGTTCCGATAATTCTGTTGACCATATATGTGATATTCAGGGGCCAAATGACATCTTGGAGCATGTTGGAGATAAAAAACAAAATGTGCCCAAAACGTGATATTATGACGTTATACGCCGTTCTGAGCCATGTTTGAACTTTCTATCACTTTTGGTTCCGATAATTCTGTTGACCATATTTGTGATATTCAGGCGCCAAATGACATCTTGGAGCATGTTGGAGACAAAAAACAAAATGCGCCCAAACCGTGATATTATGACGTTATACGCCCTTCTGAGCCATGTTTGAACTTTCTATCACTTTTGGTTCCGATAATTCTGTTGGCCATATTTGCGATATTCAGGGGCCAAATGTCACATTGGAGCATGTTAGAGATAAAAAACAAAATGTGCCCAATACGTGATATTATGACGTTATACGCCGTTCTGAGCCATGTTTGAACTTTCTATCACTTTTGGTTCCGGTAATTCTGTTGACCATATTTGTGATATTCAGGCGCCAAATGATATCTTGGAGCATGTTGGAGATAAAAAACAAAATGTGCCCAAAACGTGATATTATGACGTTATACGCCGTTCTGAGCCATGTTTGAACTTTCTATCACTTTTGGTTCCGATAATTCTGTTGACCATATATGTGATATTCAGGGACCAAATGACATATTGGAGCATGTTTTAGATAAAAAACAAAATGCGCCCAAAACGTGATATTATGACGTTATACGTCGTTCTGAGACATGTTTGAACTTTCTATCACTTTTGGTTCCGATAATTCTGTTGGCCATATTTGCGATATTCAGGGGCCAAATGTCACATTGGAGCATGTTAGAGATAAAAACAAAATGTGCCCAATACGTGATATTATGACGTTATACGCCGTTCTGAGCCATGTTTGAACTTTCTATCACTTTTGGTTCCGATTATTCTGTTGACCATATTTGTGATATTCAGGCGCCAAATGACATCTTGGAGCGTGTTGGAGATAAAAAACAAAATGTGCCCAAAACGTGATATTATGACGTTATACGCCGTTCTGAGCCATGTTTGAACTTTCTATCACTTTTGGTTCCGATAATTCTGGTGACCATATTTGTGATATTCAGGGGAAAAATGACATCTTGGAGCATGTTGGAGATAAAAATCCAAATGTGCCCAAAACGTGATATTATGACGTTATACGCCGTTCTGAGCCATGTTTGAACTTTCTATCACTTTTGGTTCCGATAATTCTGTTGACCATATTTGTGATATTCAGGCGCCAAATGACATCTTGGAGCATGTTGGAGACAAAAAACAAAATGCGCCCAAACCGTGATATTATGACGTTATACGCCCTTCTGAGCCATGTTTGAACTTTCTATCACTTTTGGTTCCGATAATTCTGTTGGCCATATTTGCGATATTCAGGGGCCAAATGTCACATTGGAGCATGTTAGAGATAAAAAACAAAATGTGCCCAATACGTGATATTATGACGTTATACGCCGTTCTGAGCCATGTTTGAACTTTCTATCACTTTTGGTTCCGGTAATTCTGTTGACCATATTTGTGATATTCAGGCGCCAAATGACATCTTGGAGCATGTTGGAGATAAAAAACAAAATGTGCCCAAAACGTGATATTATGACGTTATACGCCGTTCTGAGCCATGTTTGAACTTTCTATCACTTTTGGTTCCGATAATTCTGTTGACCATATATGTGATATTCAGGGACCAAATGACATATTGGAGCATGTTTTAGATAAAAAACAAAATGCGCCCAAAACGTGATATTATGACGTTATACGTCGTTCTGAGACATGTTTGAACTTTCTATCACTTTTGGTTCCGATAATTCTGTTGACCATATATGTGATATTCAGGGGCCAAATGACATCTTGGAGCATGTTGGAGATAAAAAACAAAATGTGCCCAAAACGTGATATTATGACGTAATACGCCGTTCTGAGCCATGTTTGAACTTTCTATCACTTTTGGTTCTGATAATCTGTTGGCCATATTTGTGATATTCAGGGGCCAAATGACATCTTGGAGCATGTTGGAGATAAAAAACAAAATGTGCAAAAAACGTGATATTATGACGTTATACGCCGTTCTGAGCCATGTTTGAACTTTCTATCACTTTTGGTTTCGATAATTCTGTTGGCCATATTTGTGATATTCAGGGGCCAAATGACATCTTGGAGCATGTTGGAGATAAAAATCCAAATGTGCCCAAAACGTGATATTATGACGTTATACGCCGTTCTGAGCCATGTTTGAACTTTCTATCACTTTTGGTTTCGGTAATTCTGTTGACCATATTTGTGATATTCAGGCGCCAAATGACATCTTGGAGCATGTTGGAGATAAAAAACAAAATGTGCCCAAAACGTGATATTATGACGTTATACGCCGTTCTGAGCCATGTTTGAACTTTCTATCACTTTTGGTTCCGATAATTCTGTTGGCCATATTTGTGATATTCAGGGGCCAAATGACATCTTGGAGCATGTTGGAGATAAAAATCCAAATGTGCCCAAAACGTGATATTATGACGAATACGCCGTTCTGAGCCATGTTTGAACTTTCTATCACTTTTGGTTCCGATAATTCTGTTGGCCATATTTGCGATATTCAGGGGCCAAATGTCACATTGGAGCATGTTGGAGATAAAAAACAAAATGTACCCAATACGTGATATTATGACGTTATACGCCGTTCTGAGCCATGTTTGAACTTTCTATCACTTTTGGTTCCGATAATTCTGTTGGCCATATTTGCGATATTCAGGGGCCAAATGTCACATTGGAGCATGTTGGAGATAAAAAACAAAATGTGCCCAAAACGTGATATTATGACGTTATACGCCGTTCTGAGCCATGTTTGAACTTTCTATCACTTTTGGTTCCGGTAATTCTGTTGACCATATATGTGATATTCAGGGGCCAAATGACATATTGGAGCATGTTTTAGATAAAAAACAAAATGCGCCCAAAACGTGATATTATGACGTTATACGTCGTTCTGAGACATGTTTGAACTTTCTATCACTTTTGGTTCCGATAATTCTGTTGACCATATATGTGATATTCAGGGGCCAAATGACATCTTGGAGCATGTTGGAGATAAAAAACAAAATGTGCCCAAAACGTGATATTATGACGTTATACGCCGTTCTGAGCCATGTTTGAACTTTCTATCACTTTTGGTTCCGATAATTCTGTTGACCATATTTGTGATATTCAGGCGCCAAATGACATCTTGGAGCATGTTGGAGACAAAAAACAAAATGCGCCCAAACCGTGATATTATGACGTTATACGCCCTTCTGAGCCATGTTTGAACTTTCTATCACTTTTGGTTCCGATAATTCTGTTGGCCATATTTGCGATATTCAGGGGCCAAATGTCACATTGGAGCATGTTAGAGATAAAAAACAAAATGTGCCCAATACGTGATATTATGACGTTATACGCCGTTCTGAGCCATGTTTGAACTTTCTATCACTTTTGGTTCCGGTAATTCTGTTGACCATATTTGTGATATTCAGGCGCCAAATGATATCTTGGAGCATGTTGGAGATAAAAAACAAAATGTGCCCAAAACGTGATATTATGACGTTATACGCCGTTCTGAGCCATGTTTGAACTTTCTATCACTTTTGGTTCCGATAATTCTGTTGACCATATATGTGATATTCAGGGACCAAATGACATATTGGAGCATGTTTTAGATAAAAAACAAAATGCGCCCAAAACGTGATATTATGACGTTATACGTCGTTCTGAGACATGTTTGAACTTTCTATCACTTTTGGTTCCGATAATTCTGTTGGCCATATTTGCGATATTCAGGGGCCAAATGTCACATTGGAGCATGTTAGAGATAAAAAACAAAATGTGCCCAATACGTGATATTATGACGTTATACGCCGTTCTGAGCCATGTTTGAACTTTCTATCACTTTTGGTTCCGATTATTCTGTTGACCATATTTGTGATATTCAGGCGCCAAATGACATCTTGGAGCGTGTTGGAGATAAAAAACAAAATGTGCCCAAAACGTGATATTATGACGTTATACGCCGTTCTGAGCCATGTTTGAACTTTCTATCACTTTTGGTTCCGATTATTCTGTTGACCATATTTGTGATATTCAGGCGCCAAATGACATCTTGGAGCGTGTTGGAGATAAAAAACAAAATGTGCCCAATACGTGATATTATGACGTTATACGCCGTTCTGAGCCATGTTTGAACTTTCTATCACTTTTGGTTCCGATAATGTTGACCATATTTGTGATATTCAGACGCCAAATGACATCTTGGAGCATGTTGGAGATAAAAAACAAAATGTGCCCAAAACGTGATATTATGACGTTATACGCCGTTCTGAGCCATGTTTGAATTTTCTATCACTTTTGGTTCCGATAATTTTGGTGACCATATTTGTGATTTTCAGGGGCCAAATGACATCTTGGAGCATGTTGGAGATCAAAATCCAAATGTGCCCAAAACGTGATATTATGACGTTATACGCCGTTCTGAGCCATGTTTGAATTTTCTATCACTTTTGGTTCCGATAATTCTGTTGGCCATATTTGCGATATTCAGGGGCCAAATGTCACATTGGAGCATGTTGGTGATAAAAAACAAAATGCGTCCAAAACGTGATATTATGTCGTTATACGCCGTTCTGAGACATGTTTGAACTTTCTATCACTTTTGGTTCCGATAATTCTGTTGGCCATATTTGCGATATTCAGGGGCCAAATGTCACATTGGAGCATGTTGGAGATAAAAAACAAAATGTACCCAATACGTGATATTATGACGTTATACGCCGTTCTGAGCCATGTTTGAACTTTCTATCACTTTTGGTTCCGATAATTCTGTTGGCCATATTTGCGTTATTCAAGGGCCAAATGTCACATTGGAGCATGTTGGAGATAAAAAACAAAATGTGCCCAAAACGTGATATTATGACGTTATACGCCGTTCTGAGCCATGTTTGAACTTTCTATCATTTTTGGTTCCGATAATCTGTTGGCCATATTTGTGATATTCAGGGGCCAAATGACATCTTGGAGCATGTTGGAGATAAAAATCCAAATGTGCCCAAAACGTGATATTATGACGTTATACGCCGTACTGAGCAATGTTTGAACTTTCTATCACTTTTGGTTCCGATAATTCTGGTGACCATATTTGTGATATTCAGGGGCCAAATGACATCTTGGAGCATGTTGGAGATAAAAAACAAAATGTGCCCAAAACGTGATATTATGACGTTATACGCCGTTCTGAGCCATGTTTGAATTTTCTATCACTTTTGGTTCCGATAATTCTGGTGACCATATTTGTGATATTCAGGGGAAAAATGACATCTTGGAGCATGTTGGAGATAAAAATCCAAATGTGCCCAAAACGTGATATTATGACGTTATACGCCGTTCTGAGCCATGTTTGAACTTTCTATCACTTTTGGTTCCGATAATTCTGTTGACCATATATGTGATATTCAGGGGCCAAATGACATCTTGGAGCATGTTGGAGATAAAAAACAAAATGTGCCCAAAACGTGATATTATGACGTAATACGCCGTTCTGAGCCATGTTTGAACTTTCTATCACTTTTGGTTCCGATAATTCTGTTGGCCATATTTGTGATATTCAGGGGCCAAATGACATCTTGGAGCATGTTGGAGATAAAAATCCAAATGTGCCCAAAACGTGATATTATGACGAATACGCCGTTCTGAGCCATGTTTGAACTTTCTATCACTTTTGGTTCCGATAATTCTGTTGGCAATATTTGCGATATTCAGGGGCCAAATGTCACATTGGAGCATGTTGGAGATAAAAAACAAAATGTACCCAATACGTGATATTATGACGTTATACGCCGTTCTGAGCCATGTTTGAACTTTCTATCACTTTTGGTTCCGATAATTCTGTTGGCCATATTTGCGATATTCAGGGGCCAAATGTCACATTGGAGCATGTTGGAGATAAAAAACAAAATGTGCCCAAAACGTGATATTATGACGTTATACGCCGTTCTGAGCCATGTTTGAACTTTCTATCACTTTTGGTTCCGGTAATTCTGTTGACCATATATGTGATATTCAGGGGCCAAATGACATATTGGAGCATGTTTTAGATAAAAAACAAAATGCGCCCAAAACGTGATATTATGACGTTATACGTCGTTCTGAGACATGTTTGAACTTTCTATCACTTTTGGTTCCGATAATTCTGTTGACCATATATGTGATATTCAGGGGCCAAATGACATCTTGGAGCATGTTGGAGATAAAAAACAAAATGTGCCCAAAACGTGATATTATGACGTTATACGCCGTTCTGAGCCATGTTTGAACTTTCTATCACTTTTGGTTCCGATAATTCTGTTGACCATATTTGTGATATTCAGGCGCCAAATGACATCTTGGAGCATGTTGGAGACAAAAAACAAAATGCGCCCAAACCGTGATATTATGACGTTATACGCCCTTCTGAGCCATGTTTGAACTTTCTATCACTTTTGGTTCCGATAATTCTGTTGGCCATATTTGCGATATTCAGGGGCCAAATGTCACATTGGAGCATGTTAGAGATAAAAAACAAAATGTGCCCAATACGTGATATTATGACGTTATACGCCGTTCTGAGCCATGTTTGAACTTTCTATCACTTTTGGTTCCGGTAATTCTGTTGACCATATTTGTGATATTCAGGCGCCAAATGATATCTTGGAGCATGTTGGAGATAAAAAACAAAATGTGCCCAAAACGTGATATTATGACGTTATACGCCGTTCTGAGCCATGTTTGAACTTTCTATCACTTTTGGTTCCGATAATTCTGTTGACCATATATGTGATATTCAGGGACCAAATGACATATTGGAGCATGTTTTAGATAAAAAACAAAATGCGCCCAAAACGTGATATTATGACGTTATACGTCGTTCTGAGACATGTTTGAACTTTCTATCACTTTTGGTTCCGATAATTCTGTTGGCCATATTTGCGATATTCAGGGGCCAAATGTCACATTGGAGCATGTTAGAGATAAAAAACAAAATGTGCCCAATACGTGATATTATGACGTTATACGCCGTTCTGAGCCATGTTTGAACTTTCTATCACTTTTGGTTCCGATTATTCTGTTGACCATATTTGTGATATTCAGGCGCCAAATGACATCTTGGAGCGTGTTGGAGATAAAAAACAAAATGTGCCCAAAACGTGATATTATGACGTTATACGCCGTTCTGAGCCATGTTTGAACTTTCTATCACTTTTGGTTCCGATTATTCTGTTGACCATATTTGTGATATTCAGGCGCCAAATGACATCTTGGAGCGTGTTGGAGATAAAAAACAAAATGTGCCCAATACGTGATATTATGACGTTATACGCCGTTCTGAGCCATGTTTGAACTTTCTATCACTTTTGGTTCCGATAATGTTGACCATATTTGTGATATTCAGACGCCAAATGACATCTTGGAGCATGTTGGAGATAAAAAACAAAATGTGCCCAAAACGTGATATTATGACGTTATACGCCGTTCTGAGCCATGTTTGAATTTTCTATCACTTTTGGTTCCGATAATTTTGGTGACCATATTTGTGATTTTCAGGGGCCAAATGACATCTTGGAGCATGTTGGAGATCAAAATCCAAATGTGCCCAAAACGTGATATTATGACGTTATACGCCGTTCTGAGCCATGTTTGAATTTTCTATCACTTTTGGTTCCGATAATTCTGTTGGCCATATTTGCGATATTCAGGGGCCAAATGTCACATTGGAGCATGTTGGTGATAAAAAACAAAATGCGTCCAAAACGTGATATTATGTCGTTATACGCCGTTCTGAGACATGTTTGAACTTTCTATCACTTTTGGTTCCGATAATTCTGTTGGCCATATTTGCGATATTCAGGGGCCAAATGTCACATTGGAGCATGTTGGAGATAAAAAACAAAATGTACCCAATACGTGATATTATGACGTTATACGCCGTTCTGAGCCATGTTTGAACTTTCTATCACTTTTGGTTCCGATAATTCTGTTGGCCATATTTGCGTTATTCAGGGGCCAAATGTCACATTGGAGCATGTTGGAGATAAAAAACAAAATGTGCCCAAAACGTGATATTATGACGTTATACGCCGTTCTGAGCCATGTTTGAACTTTCTATCATTTTTGGTTCCGATAATCTGTTGGCCATATTTGTGATATTCAGGGGCCAAATGACATCTTGGAGCATGTTGGAGATAAAAATCCAAATGTGCCCAAAACGTGATATTATGACGTTATACGCCGTTCTGAGCAATGTTTGAACTTTCTATCACTTTTGGTTCCGATAATTCTGGTGACCATATTTGTGATATTCAGGGGCCAAATGACATCTTGGAGCATGTTGGAGATAAAAAACAAAATGTGCCCAAAACGTGATATTATGACGTTATACGCCGTTCTGAGCCATGTTTGAATTTTCTATCACTTTTGGTTCCGATAATTCTGGTGACCATATTTGTGATATTCAGGGGAAAAATGACATCTTGGAGCATGTTGGAGATAAAAATCCAAATGTGCCCAAAACGTGATATTATGACGTTATACGCCGTTCTGAGCCATGTTTGAACTTTCTATCACTTTTGGTTCCGATAATTCTGTTGACCATATTTGTGATATTCAGGCGCCAAATGACATCTTGGAGCATGTTGGAGACAAAAAACAAAATGCGCCCAAACCGTGATATTATGACGTTATACGCCCTTCTGAGCCATGTTTGAACTTTCTATCACTTTTGGTTCCGATAATTCTGTTGGCCATATTTGCGATATTCAGGGGCCAAATGTCACATTGGAGCATGTTAGAGATAAAAAACAAAATGTGCCCAATACGTGATATTATGACGTTATACGCCGTTCTGAGCCATGTTTGAACTTTCTATCACTTTTGGTTCCGGTAATTCTGTTGACCATATTTGTGATATTCAGGCGCCAAATGACATCTTGGAGCATGTTGGAGATAAAAAACAAAATGTGCCCAAAACGTGATATTATGACGTAATACGCCGTTCTGAGCCATGTTTGAACTTTCTATCACTTTTGGTTCTGATAATCTGTTGGCCATATTTGTGATATTCAGGGGCCAAATGACATCTTGGAGCATGTTGGAGATAAAAAACAAAATGTGCAAAAAACGTGATATTATGACGTTATACGCCGTTCTGAGCCATGTTTGAACTTTCTATCACTTTTGGTTTCGATAATTCTGTTGGCCATATTTGTGATATTCAGGGGCCAAATGACATCTTGGAGCATGTTGGAGATAAAAATCCAAATGTGCCCAAAACGTGATATTATGACGTTATACGCCGTTCTGAGCCATGTTTGAACTTTCTATCACTTTTGGTTTCGGTAATTCTGTTGACCATATTTGTGATATTCAGGCGCCAAATGACATCTTGGAGCATGTTGGAGATAAAAAACAAAATGTGCCCAAAACGTGATATTATGACGTTATACGCCGTTCTGAGCCATGTTTGAACTTTCTATCACTTTTGGTTCCGATAATTCTGTTGGCCATATTTGTGATATTCAGGGGCCAAATGACATCTTGGAGCATGTTGGAGATAAAAATCCAAATGTGCCCAAAACGTGATATTATGACGAATACGCCGTTCTGAGCCATGTTTGAACTTTCTATCACTTTTGGTTCCGATAATTCTGTTGGCCATATTTGCGATATTCAGGGGCCAAATGTCACATTGGAGCATGTTGGAGATAAAAAACAAAATGTACCCAATACGTGATATTATGACGTTATACGCCGTTCTGAGCCATGTTTGAACTTTCTATCACTTTTGGTTCCGATAATTCTGTTGGCCATATTTGCGATATTCAGGGGCCAAATGTCACATTGGAGCATGTTGGAGATAAAAAACAAAATGTGCCCAAAACGTGATATTATGACGTTATACGCCGTTCTGAGCCATGTTTGAACTTTCTATCACTTTTGGTTCCGGTAATTCTGTTGACCATATATGTGATATTCAGGGGCCAAATGACATATTGGAGCATGTTTTAGATAAAAAACAAAATGCGCCCAAAACGTGATATTATGACGTTATACGTCGTTCTGAGACATGTTTGAACTTTCTATCACTTTTGGTTCCGATAATTCTGTTGACCATATTTGTGATATTCAGGCGCCAAATGACATCTTGGAGCGTGTTTGTGATAAAAAACAAAATGTGCCCAAAACGTGATATTATGATGTTATACGCCGTTCTGAGCCATGTTTGAACTTTCTATCACTTTTGGTTCCGATAATTCTGTTGACCATATTTGTGATATTCAGGCGCCAAATGACATCTTGGAGCGTGTTGGAGATAAAAAACAAAATGTGCCCAAAACGTGATATTATGACGTTACACGCCGTTCTGAGCCATGTTTGAACTTTCTATCACTTTTGGTTCCGATAATTCTGTTGACCATATTTGTGATATTCAGGCGCCAAATGACATCTTGGAGCGTGTTGGTGATAAAAAACAAAATGTGCCCAAAACGTGATACTATGACGCTATACGCCGTTCTGAGCCATGTTTGAACTTTCTATCACTTTTGGTTCCGATAATTCTGTTGACCATATTTGTGATATTCAGGCGCCAAATGACATCTTGGAGCGTGTTGGAGATAAAAAACAAAATGTGCCCAGAACGTGATATTATGACGTTATACGCCGTTCTGAGCCATGTTTGAACTTTCTATCACTTTTGGTTCCGATAATTCTGTTGGCCATATTTGTGATATTCAGGCGCCAAATGACATCTTGGAGCATGTTGGAGATAAAAATCCAAATGTGCCCAAAACGTGATATTGTGACGTTATACGCCGTTCTGAGCCATGTTTGAACTTTCTATCACTTTTCGTTCCGGTAATTCTGTTGACCATATTTGTGATATTCAGGCGCCAAATGACATCTTGGAGCATGTTGGAGATAAAAAACAAAATGTGCCCAAAACGTGATATTATGACGTAATACGCCGTTCTGAGCCATGTTTGAACTTTCTATCACTTTTGGTTCCGATAATTCTGTTGGCCATATTTGTGATATTCAGGCGCCAAATGACATCTTGGAGCATGTTGGAGATAAAAATCCAAATGTGCCCAAAACGTGATATTATGACGTTATACGCCGTTCTGAGCAATGTTTGAACTTTCTATCACTTTTGGTTCCGATAATTCTGGTGACCATATTTGTGATATTCAGGCGCCAAATGACATCTTGGAGCATGTTGGAGATAAAAAACAAAATGTGCCCAAAACGTGATATTATGACGTTATACGCCGTTCTGAGCCATGTTTGAACTTTCTATCACTTTTGGTTCCGATAATTCTGTTGGCCATATTTGTGATATTCAGGGGCCAAATGAAATCTTGGAGCATGTTGGAGATAAAAATCCAAATGTGCCCAAAACGTGATATTATGACGTTATACGCCGTTCTGAGCCATGTTTGAATTTTCTATCACTTTTGGTTCCGATAATTTTGGTGACCATATATGTGATATTCAGGGGCCAAATGACATATTGGAGCATGTTTTAGATAAAAAACAAAATGTGCCCAAAACGTGATATTATGACGTTATACGCCGTTCTGAGCCATGTTTGAACTTTCTATCACTTTTGGTTCCGATAATTCTGTTGGCCATATTTGTGATATTCAGGGGCCAAATGACATCTTGGAGCGTGTTGGAGATAAAAATCCAAATGTGCCCAAAACGTGATATTATGACGTTATACGCCGTTCTGAGCCATGTTTGAACTTTCTATCACTTTTGGTTCCGATAATTCTGTTGGCCATATTTGTGATATTCAGGGGCCAAATGACATCTTGGAGCGTGTTGGAGATAAAAATCCAAATGTGCCCAAAACGTGATATTATGACGTTATACGCCGTTCTGAGCCATGTTTGAACTTTCTATCACTTTTGGTTCCGATAATTTTGGTGACCATATTTGTGATTTTCAGGGGCCAAATGACATCTTGGAGCATGTTGGAGATAAAAATCCAAATGTGCCCAAAACGTGATATTATGACGTTATACGCCGTTCTGAGCCATGTTTGAACTTTCTATCACTTTTGGTTCCGGTAATTCTGTTGACCATATTTGTGATATTCAGGCGCCAAATGACATCTTGGAGCATGTTGGAGATAAAAAACAAAATGTGCCCAAAACGTGATATTATGACGTAATACGCCGTTCTGAGCCATGTTTGAACTTTCCATCACTTTTGGTTCCGATAATTCTGTTGGCCATATTTGTGATATTCAGGCGCCAAATGACATCTTGGAGCATGTTGGAGATAAAAATCCAAATGTGCCCAAAACGTGATATTATGACGTTATACGCCGTTCTGAGCCATGTTTGAACTTTCTATCACTTTTGGTTCCGATAATTCTGTTAACCATATTTGTGATATTCAGGCGCCAAATGACATCTTGAAGCGTGTTGGAGATAAAAAACAAAATGTGCCCAAATCGTGATATTATGACGTTATACGCCGTTCTGAGCCATGTTTGAACTTTCTATCACTTTTGGTTCCGATAATTCTGTTGACCATATTAGTGATATTCAGGCGCCAAATGACATCTTGGAGCGTGTTGGAGATAAAAAACAAAATGTGCCCAAAACGTGATATTATGACGTTATACGCCGTTCTGAGCCATGTTTGAACTTTCTATCACTTTTGGTTCCGATAATTCTGTTGGCCATATTTGTGATATTCAGGCGCCAAATGACATCTTGGAGCATGTTGGAGATAAAAATCCAAATGTGCCCAAAACGTGATATTATGACGTTATACGCCGTTCTGAGCAATGTTTGAACTTTCTATCACTTTTTGTTCCGATAATTCTGGTGACCATATTTGTGATATTCAGGGGCCAAATGACATCTTGGAGCATGTTGGAGATAAAAAACAAAATGTGCCCAAAACGTGATATTATGACGTTATACGCCGTTCTGAGCCATGTTTGAACTTTCTATCACTTTTGGTTCCGGTAATTCTGTTGACCATATTTGTGATATTCAGGCGCCAAATGACATCTTGGAGCATGTTGGAGATAAAAAACAAAATGTGCCCAAAACGTGATATTATGACGTTATACGCCGTTCTGAGCCATGTTTGAACTTTCTATCACTTTTGGTTCCGATAATTCTGTTGACCATATTTGTGATATTCAGGCGCCAAATGACATCTTGGAGCGTGTTGGAGATAAAAAACAAAATGTGCCCAAAACGTGATATTATGACGTTATACGCCGTTCTGAGCCATGTTTGAACTTTCTATCACTTTTGGTTCCGATAATTCTGTTGACCATATTTGTGATATTCAGGCGCCAAATGACATCTTGGAGCGTGTTGGAGATAAAAAAAAAAATGTGCCCAAAACGTGATATTATGACGTTATACGCCGTTCTGAGCCATGTTTGAACTTTCTATCACTTTTGGTTCCGATAATTCTGTTGGCCATATTTGTGATATTCAGGCGCCAAATGACATCTTGGAGCATGTTGGAGATAAAAATCCAAATGTGCCCAAAACGTGATATTATGACGTTATACGCCGTTCTGAGCAATGTTTGAATTTTCTATCACTTTTGGTTCCGATAATTTTGGTGACCATATTTGTGATTTTCAGGGGCCAAATGACATCTTGGAGCATGTTGGAGATCAAAATCCAAATGTGCCCAAAACGTGATATTATGACGTTATACGCCGTTCTGAGCCATGTTTGAACTTTCTATCACTTTTGGTTCCGATAATTCTGTTGACCATATTAGTGATATTCAGGCGCCAAATGACATCTTGGAGCGTGTTGGAGATAAAAAACAAAATGTGCCCAAAACGTGATATTATGACGTTATACGCCGTTCTGAGCCATGTTTGAACTTTCTATCACTTTTGGTTCCGATAATGTTGACCATATTTGTGATATTCAGACGCCAAATGACATCTTGGAGCATGTTGGAGATAAAAAACAAAATGTGCCCAAAACGTGATATTATGACGTTATACGCCGTTCTGAGCCATGTTTGAACTTTCTATCATTTTTGGTTCCGATAATCTGTTGGCCATATTTGTGATATTCAGGGGCCAAATGACATCTTGGAGCATGTTGGAGATAAAAAACAAAATGTGCCCAAAACGTGATATTATGATGTTATACGCCGTTCTGAGCCATGTTTGAACTTTCTATCACTTTTGGTTCCGATAATTCTGTTGACCATATTTGTGATATTCAGGGGCCAAATGACATATTGGAGCATGTTTTAGATAAAAAACAAAATGCGCCCAAAACGTGATATTATGACGTTATACGCCGTTCTGAGACATGTTTGAACTTTCTATCACTTTTGGTTCCGGTAATTCTGTTGACCATATTTGTGATATTCAGGCGCCAAATGACATCTTGGAGCGTGTTGGAGATAAAAATCCAAATGTGCCCAAAACGTGATATTATGACGTTATACGCCGTTCTGAGCAATGTTTGAACTTTCTATCACTTTTGGTTCCGATAATTCTGGTGACCATATTTGTGATATTCAGGGGCCAAATGACATATTGGAGCATGTTGGAGATAAAAAACAAAATGTGCCCAAAACGTGATATTATGACGTTATACGTCGTTCTGAGACATGTTTGAACTTTCTATCACTTTTGGTTCCGATAATTCTGTTGGCCATATTTGTGATATTCAGGCGTCAAATGACATCTTGGAGCATGTTGGAGATAAAAATCCAAATGTGCCCAAAACGTGATATTATGACGTTATACGCCGTTCTGAGCAATGTTTGAACTTTCTATCACTTTTGGTTCCGATAATTCTGGTGACCATATTTGTGATATTCAGGGGCCAAATGACATCTTGGAGCATATTGGAGATAAAAAACAAAATGTGTCCAAAACGTGATATTATGACGTTATACGCCGTTCTGAGCCATGTTCGAACTTTCTATCACTTTTGCTTCCGATAATTCTGTTGACCATATATGTGATATTCAGGGGCCAAATGACATATTGGAGCATGTTTTAGATAAAAAACAAAATGCGCCCAAAACGTGATATTATGACGTTATACGCCGTTCTGAGCAATGTTTGAACTTTCTATCACTTTTGGTTCCGATAATTCTGGTGACCATATTTGTGATATTCAGGGGCCAAATGACATCTTGGAGCATATTGGAGATAAAAAACAAAATGTGTCCAAAACGTGATATTATGACGTTATACGCCGTTCTGAGCCATGTTCGAACTTTCTATCACTTTTGCTTCCGATAATTCTGTTGACCATATATGTGATATTCAGGGGCCAAATGACATATTGGAGCATGTTTTAGATAAAAAACAAAATGCGCCCAAAACGTGATATTATGACGTTATACGCCGTTCTGAGCCATGTTTGAACTTTCTATCACTTTTGGTTCCGATAATTGTGTTGACCATATTTGTGATATTCAGGCGCCAAATGACATCTTGAAGCGTGTTGGAGATAAAAAACAAAATGTGCCCAAAACGTGATATTATGACGTTATACGCCGTTCTGAGCCATGTTTGAACTTTCTATCACTTTTGGTTCCGATAATTCTGTTGACCATATTTGTGATATTCAGGCGCCAAATGACATCTTGGAGCGTGTTGGAGATAAAAAACAAAATGTGCCCAAAACGTGATATTATGACGTTATACGCCGTTCTGAGCCATGTTTGAACTTTCTATCACTTTTGGTTCCGATAATTCTGTTGACCATATTTGTGATATTCAGGCGCCAAATGACATCTTGGAGCGTGTTGGTGATAAAAAACAAAATGTGCCCAAAACGTGATATTATGATGTTATACGCCGTTCTGAGCCATGTTTGAACTTTCTATCACTTTTGGTTCCGATAATTCTGTTGACCATATTTGTGATATTCAGGCGCCAAATGACATCTTGGAGCGTGTTGGAGATAAAAAACAAAATGTGCCCAAAACGTGATATTATGACGTTACACGCCGTTCTGAGCCATGTTTGAACTTTCTATCACTTTTGGTTCCGATAATTCTATTGACCATATTTGTGATATTCAGGCGCCAAATGACATCTTGGAGCGTGTTGGTGATAAAAAGCAAAATGTGCCCAAAACGTGATACTATGACGCTATACGCCGTTCTGAGCCATGTTTGAACTTTCTATCACTTTTGATTCCGATAATTCTGTTGACCATATTTGTGATATTCAGGCGCCAAATGACATCTTGGAGCGTGTTGGAGATAAAAAACAAAATGTGCCCAGAACGTGATATTATGACGTTATACGCCGTTCTGAGCCATGTTTGAACTTTCTATCACTTTTGGTTCCGATAATTCTGTTGGCCATATTTGTGATATTCAGGCGCCAAATGACATCTTGGAGCATGTTGGAGATAAAAATCCAAATGTGCCCAAAACGTGATATTGTGACGTTATACGCCGTTCTGAGCCATGTTTGAACTTTCTATCACTTTTCGTTCCGGTAATTCTGTTGACCATATTTGTGATATTCAGGCGCCAAATGACATCTTGGAGCGTGTTGGAGATAAAAAACAAAATGTGCCCAAAAAGTGATATTATGACGTAATACGCCGTTCTGAGCCATGTTTGAACTTTCTATCACTTTTGGTTCCGATAATTCTGTTGGCCATATTTGTGATATTCAGGCGCCAAATGACATCTTGGAGCATGTTGGAGATAAAAATCCAAATGTGCCCAAAACGTGATATTATGACGTTATACGCCGTTCTGAGCAATGTTTGAACTTTCTATCACTTTTGGTTCCGATAATTCTGGTGACCATATTTGTGATATTCAGGCGCCAAATGACATCTTGGAGCATGTTGGAGATAAAAAACAAAATGTGCCCAAAACGTGATATTATGACGTTATACGCCGTTCTGAGCCATGTTTGAACTTTCTATCACTTTTGGTTCCGATAATTCTGTTGGCCATATTTGTGATATTCAGGGGCCAAATGACATCTTGGAGCATGTTGGAGATAAAAATCCAAATGTGCCCAAAACGTGATATTATGACGTTATACGCCGTTCTGAGCCATGTTTGAATTTTCTATCACTTTTGGTTCCGATAATTTTGGTGACCATATATGTGATATTCAGGGGCCAAATGACATATTGGAGCATGTTTTAGATAAAAAACAAAATGTGCCCAAAACGTGATATTATGACGTTATACGCCGTTCTGAGCCATGTTTGAACTTTCTATCACTTTTGGTTCCGATAATTCTGTTGGCCATATTTGTGATATTCAGGGGCCAAATGACATCTTGGAGCGTGTTGGAGATAAAAATCCAAATGTGCCCAAAACGTGATATTATGACGTTATACGCCGTTCTGAGCCATGTTTGAACTTTCTATCACTTTTGGTTCCGATAATTTTGGTGACCATATTTGTGATTTTCAGGGGCCAAATGACATCTTGGAGCATGTTGGAGATAAAAATCCAAATGTGCCCAAAACGTGATATTATGACGTTATACGCCGTTCTGAGCCATGTTTGAACTTTCTATCACTTTTGGTTCCGGTAATTCTGTTGACCATATTTGTGATATTCAGGCGCCAAATGACATCTTGGAGCATGTTGGAGATAAAAAACAAAATGTGCCCAAAACGTGATATTATGACGTAATACGCCGTTCTGAGCCATGTTTGAACTTTCTATCACTTTTGGTTCCGATAATTCTGTTGGCCATATTTGTGATATTCAGGCGCCAAATGACATCTTGGAGCATGTTGGAGATAAAAATCCAAATGTGCCCAAAACGTGATATTATGACGTTATACGCCGTTCTGAGCAATGTTTGAACTTTCTATCACTTTTGGTTCCGATAATTCTGGTGACCATATTTGTGATATTCAGGGGCCAAATGACATCTTGGAGCATGTTGGAGATAAAAAACAAAATGTGCCCAAAACGTGATATTATGACGTTATACGCCGTTCTGAGCCATGTTTGAACTTTCTATCACTTTTGGTTCCGATAATTCTGTTGACCATATTTGTGATATTCAGGCGCCAAATGACATCTTGGAGCGTGTTGGAGATAAAAAACAAAATGTGCCCAAAACGTGATATTATGACGTTATACGCCGTTCTGAGCCATGTTTGAACTTTCTATCACTTTTGGTTCCGATAATTCTGTTGACCATATTTGTGATATTCAGGCGCCAAATGACATCTTGGAGCGTGTTGGAGATAAAAAACAAAATGTGCCCAAAACGTGATATTATGACGTTATACGCCGTTCTGAGCCATGTTTGAACTTTCTATCACTTTTGGTTCCGATAATTCTGTTGGCCATATTTGTGATATTCAGGGGCCAAATGACATCTTGGAGCATGTTGGAGATAAAAATCCAAATGTGCCCAAAACGTGATATTATGACGTTATACGCCGTTCTGAGCCATGTTTGAACTTTCTATCACTTTTAGTTCCGATAATTCTGTTATCCATATTTGTGATATTCAGGGGCCAAATGACATCTTGGAGCATGTTGGAGATAAAAATCCAAATGTGCCCAAAACGTGATATTATGACGTTATACGCCGTTCTGAGCCATGTTTGAACTTTCTATCACTTTTGGTTCCGATAATTTTGGTGACCATATTTGTGATTTTCAGGGGCCAAATGACATCTTGAAGCGTGTTGGAGATAAAAAACCAAATGTGCCCAAAACGTGATATTATGACGTTATACGCCGTTCTGAGCAATGTTTGAACTTTCTATCACTTTTGGTTCCGATAATTCTGGTGACCATATTTGTGATATTCAGGGGCCAAATGACATCTTGGAGCATGTTGGAGATAAAAAACAAAATGTGCCCAAAACGTGATATTATGACGTTATACGCCGTTCTGAGCCATGTTTGAACTTTCTATCACTTTTGGTTCCGATAATTCTGTTGACCATATTTGTGATATTCAGGCGCCAAATGACATCTTGAAGCGTGTTGGAGATAAAAAACAAAATGTGCCCAAAACGTGATATTATGACGTTATACGCCGTTCTGAGCCATGTTTGAACTTTCTATCACTTTTGGTTCCGATAATTCTGTTGGCCATATTTGTGATATTCAGGCGCCAAATGACATCTTGAAGCGTGTTGGAGATAAAAAACAAAATGTGCCCAAAACGTGATATTATGACGTTATACGCCGTTCTGAGCCATGTTTGAACTTTCTATCACTTTTGGTTCCGATAATTCTGTTGACCATATTTGTGATATTCAGGCGCCAAATGACATCTTGAAGCGTGTTGGAGATAAAAAACAAAATGTGCCCAAAACGTGATATTATGACGTTATACGCCGTTCTGAGCCATGTTTGAACTTTCTATCACTTTTGGTTCCGATAATTCTGGTGACCATATTTGTGATATTCAGGGGCCAAATGACATCTTGGAGCATGTTGGAGATAAAAAACAAAATGTGCCCAAAACGTGATATTATGACGTTATACGCCGTTCTGAGCCATGTTTGAACTTTCTATCACTTTTGGTTCCGATAATTCTGTTGACCATATTTGTGATATTCAGGTGCCAAATGACATCTTGAAGCGTGTTGGAGATAAAAAACAAAATGTGCCCAAAACGTGATATTATGACGTTATACGCCGTTCTGAGCCATGTTTGAACTTTCTATCACTTTTGGTTCCGATAATTCTGTTGGCCATATTTGTGATATTCAGGCGCCAAATGACATCTTGAAGCGTGTTGGAGATAAAAAACAAAATGTGCCCAAAACGTGATATTATGACGTTATACGCCGTTCTGAGCCATGTTTGAACTTTCTATCACTTTTGGTTCCGATAATTCTGTTGACCATATTTGTGATATTCAGGCGCCAAATGACATCTTGAAGCGTGTTGGAGATAAAAAACAAAATGTGCCCAAAACGTGATATTATGACGTTATACGCCGTTCTGAGCCATGTTTGAACTTTCTATCACTTTTGGTTCCGATAATTCTGTTGGCCATATTTGTGATATTCAGGCGCCAAATGACATCTTGGAGCATGTTGGAGATAAAAATCCAAATGTGCCCAAAACGTGATATTATGACGTTATACGCCGTTCTGAGCAATGTTTGAATTTTCTATCACTTTTGGTTCCGATAATTTTGGTGACCATATTTGTGATTTTCAGGGGCCAAATGACATCTTGGAGCATGTTGGAGATCAAAATCCAAATGTGCCCAAAACGTGATATTATGACGTTATACGCCGTTCTGAGCCATGTTTGAACTTTCTATCACTTTTGGTTCCGATAATTCTGTTGACCATATTAGTGATATTCAGGCGCCAAATGACATCTTGGAGCGTGTTGGAGATAAAAAACAAAATGTGCCCAAAACGTGATATTATGACGTTATACGTCGTTCTGAGCCATGTTTGAACTTTCTATCACTTTTGGTTCCGATAATGTTGACCATATTTGTGATATTCAGACGCCAAATGACATCTTGGAGCATGTTGGAGATAAAAAACAAAATGTGCCCAAAACGTGATATTATGACGTTATACGCCGTTCTGAGCCATGTTTGAACTTTCTATCATTTTTGGTTCCGATAATCTGTTGGCCATATTTGTGATATTCAGGGGCCAAATGACATCTTGGAGCATGTTGGAGATAAAAATCCAAATGTGCCCAAAACGTGATATTATGACGTTATACGCCGTTCTGAGCCATGTTTGAACTTTCTATCACTTTTGGTTCCGATAATTCTGTTGACCATATTTGTGATATTCAGGGGCCAAATGACATCTTGGAGCATGTTGGAGATAAAAAACAAAATGTGCCCAAAACGTGATATTATGACGTTATACGCCGTTCTGAGCCATGTTTGAACTTTCTATCACTTTTGGTTCCGATAATTCTGTTGGCCATATTTGTGATATTCAGGGGCCAAATGACATCTTGGAGGATGTTGGAGATAAAAATCCAAATGTGCCCAAAACGTGATATTATGACGTTATACGCCGTTCTGAGCCATGTTTGAACTTTCTATCACTTTTGGTTCCGATAATTTTGGTGACCATATTTGTGATTTTCAGGGGCCACATGACATCTTGGAGCATGCTGGAGATAAAAATCCAAATGTGCCCAAAACGTGATATTATGACGTTATACGCCGTTCTGAGCCATGTTTGAACTTTCTATCACTTTTGGTTCCGGTAATTCTGTTGACCATATTTGTGATATTCAGGCGCCGAATGACATCTTGGAGCATGTTGGAGATAAAAAACAAAATGTGCCCAAAACGTGATATTATGACGTTATACGCCGTTCTGAGCCATGTTTGAACTTTCTATCACTTTTGGTTCCGATAATTCTGTTGGCCATATTTGTGATATTCAGGCGCCAAATGACATCTTGGAGCATGTTGGAGATAAAAATCCAAATGTGCCCAAAACGTGATATTATGACGTTATACGCCGTTCTGAGCAATGTTTGAACTTTCTATCACTTTTGGTTCCGATAATTCTGGTAACCATATTTGTGATATTCAGGGGCCAAATGACATCTTGGAGCATGTTGGAGATAAAAAACAAAATGTGCCCAAAACGTGATATTATGACGTTATACGCCGTTCTGAGCCATGTTTGAACTTTCTATCACTTTTGGTTCCGATAATGTTGACCATATTTGTGATATTCAGACGCCAAATGACATCTTGGAGCATGTTGGAGATAAAAAACAAAATGTGCCCAAAACGTGATATTATGACGTTATACGCCGTTCTGAGCCATGTTTGAACTTTCTATCATTTTTGGTTCCGATAATCTGTTGGCCATATTTGTGATATTCAGGGGCCAAATGACATCTTGGAGCATGTTGGAGATAAAAATCCAAATGTGCCCAAAACGTGATATTATGACGTTATACGCCGTTCTGAGCCATGTTTGAACTTTCTATCACTTTTGGTTCCGATAATTCTGTTGGCCATATTTGTGATATTCAGGGGCCAAATGACATCTTGGAGGATGTTGGAGATAAAAATCCAAATGTGCCCAAAACGTGATATTATGACGTTATACGCCGTTCTGAGCCATGTTTGAACTTTCTATCACTTTTGGTTCCGATAATTTTGGTGACCATATTTGTGATTTTCAGGGGCCACATGACATCTTGGAGCATGCTGGAGATAAAAATCCAAATGTGCCCAAAACGTGATATTATGACGTTATACGCCGTTCTGAGCCATGTTTGAACTTTCTATCACTTTTGGTTCCGGTAATTCTGTTGACCATATTTGTGATATTCAGGCGCCGAATGACATCTTGGAGCATGTTGGAGATAAAAAACAAAATGTGCCCAAAACGTGATATTATGACGTTATACGCCGTTCTGAGCCATGTTTGAACTTTCTATCACTTTTGGTTCCGATAATTCTGTTGGCCATATTTGTGATATTCAGGCGCCAAATGACATCTTGGAGCATGTTGGAGATAAAAATCCAAATGTGCCCAAAACGTGATATTATGACGTTATACGCCGTTCTGAGCAATGTTTGAACTTTCTATCACTTTTGGTTCCGATAATTCTGGTAACCATATTTGTGATATTCAGGGGCCAAATGACATCTTGGAGCATGTTGGAGATAAAAAACAAAATGTGCCCAAAACGTGATATTATGACGTTATACGCCGTTCTGAGCCATGTTTGAACTTTCTATCACTTTTGGTTCCGATAATTCTGTTGGCCATATTTGTGATATTCAGGCGCCAAATGACATCTTGGAGCATGTTGGAGATAAAAATCCAAATGTGCCCAAAACGTGATATTATGACGTTATACGCCGTTCTGAGCAATGTTTGAACTTTCTATCACTTTTTGTTCCGATAATTCTGGTGACCATATTTGTGATATTCAGGGGCCAAATGACATCTTGGAGCATGTTGGAGATAAAAAACAAAATGTGCCCAAAACGTGATATTATGACGTTATACGCCGTTCTGAGCCATGTTTGAACTTTCTATCACTTTTGGTTCCGGTAATTCTGTTGACCATATTTGTGATATTCAGGCGCCAAATGACATCTTGGAGCATGTTGGAGATAAAAAACAAAATGTGCCCAAAACGTGATATTATGACGTTATACGCCGTTCTGAGCCATGTTTGAACTTTCTATCACTTTTGGTTCCGATAATTCTGTTGACCATATTTGTGATATTCAGGCGCCAAATGACATCTTGGAGCGTGTTGGAGATAAAAAACAAAATGTGCCCAAAACGTGATATTATGACGTTATACGCCGTTCTGAGCCATGTTTGAACTTTCTATCACTTTTGGTTCCGATAATTCTGTTGACCATATTTGTGATATTCAGGCGCCAAATGATATCTTGGAGCGTGTTGGAGATAAAAAACAAAATGTGCCCAAAACGTGATATTATGACGTTATACGCCGTTCTGAGCCATGTTTGAACTTTCTATCACTTTTGGTTCCGATAATTCTGTTGGCCATATTTGTGATATTCAGGCGCCAAATGACATCTTGGAGCATGTTGGAGATAAAAATCCAAATGTGCCCAAAACGTGATATTATGACGTTATACGCCGTTCTGAGCAATGTTTGAATTTTCTATCACTTTTGGTTCCGATAATTTTGGTGACCATATTTGTGATTTTCAGGGGCCAAATGACATCTTGGAGCATGTTGGAGATCAAAATCCAAATGTGCCCAAAACGTGATATTATGACGTTATACGCCGTTCTGAGCCATGTTTGAACTTTCTATCACTTTTGGTTCCGATAATTCTGTTGACCATATTAGTGATATTCAGGCGCCAAATGACATCTTGGAGCGTGTTGGAGATAAAAAACAAAATGTGCCCAAAACGTGATATTATGACGTTATACGCCGTTCTGAGCCATGTTTGAACTTTCTATCACTTTTGGTTCCGATAATGTTGACCATATTTGTGATATTCAGACGCCAAATGACATCTTGGAGCATGTTGGAGATAAAAAACAAAATGTGCCCAAAACGTGATATTATGACGTTATACGCCGTTCTGAGCCATGTTTGAACTTTCTATCATTTTTGGTTCCGATAATCTGTTGGCCATATTTGTGATATTCAGGGGCCAAATGACATCTTGGAGCATGTTGGAGATAAAAAACAAAATGTGCCCAAAACGTGATATTATGACGTTATACGCCGTTCTGAGCCATGTTTGAACTTTCTATCACTTTTGGTTCCGATAATTCTGTTGACCATATTTGTGATATTCAGGGGCCAAATGACATATTGGAGCATGTTGGAGATAAAAAACAAAATGTGCCCAAAACGTGATATTATGACGTTATACGTCGTTCTGAGACATGTTTGAACTTTCTATCACTTTTGGTTCCGATAATTCTGTTGGCCATATTTGTGATATTCAGGCGCCAAATGACATCTTGGAGCATGTTGGAGATAAAAATCCAAATGTGCCCAAAACGTGATATTATGACGTTATACGCCGTTCTGAGCAATGTTTGAACTTTCTATCACTTTTGGTTCCGATAATTCTGGTGACCATATTTGTGATATTCAGGGGCCAAATGACATCTTGGAGCATATTGGAGATAAAAAACAAAATGTGTCCAAAACGTGATATTATGACGTTATACGCCGTTCTGAGCCATGTTCGAACTTTCTATCACTTTTGGTTCCGATAATTCTGTTGACCATATATGTGATATTCAGGGGCCAAATGACATATTGGAGCATGTTTTAGATAAAAAACAAAATGCGCCCAAAACGTGATATTATGACGTTATACGCCGTTCTGAGCCATGTTTGAACTTTCTATCACTTTTGGTTCCGATAATTGTGTTGACCATATTTGTGATATTCAGGCGCCAAATGACATCTTGAAGCGTGTTGGAGATAAAAAACAAAATGTGCCCAAAACGTGATATTATGACGTTATACGCCGTTCTGAGCCATGTTTGAACTTTCTATCACTTTTGGTTCCGATAATTCTGTTGACCATATTTGTGATATTCAGGCGCCAAATGACATCTTGGAGCGTGTTGGTGATAAAAAACAAAATGTGCCCAAAACGTGATATTATGATGTTATACGCCGTTCTGAGCCATGTTTGAACTTTCTATCACTTTTGGTTCCGATAATTCTGTTGACCATATTTGTGATATTCAGGCGCCAAATGACATCTTGGAGCGTGTTGGAGATAAAAAACAAAATGTGCCCAAAACGTGATATTATGACGTTACACGCCGTTCTGAGCCATGTTTGAACTTTCTATCACTTTTGGTTCCGATAATTCTGTTGACCATATTTGTGATATTCAGGCGCCAAATGACATCTTGGAGCGTGTTGGTGATAAAAAGCAAAATGTGCCCAAAACGTGATACTATGACGCTATACGCCGTTCTGAGCCATGTTTGAACTTTCTATCACTTTTGGTTCCGATAATTCTGTTGACCATATTTGTGATATTCAGGCGCCAAATGACATCTTGGAGCGTGTTGGAGATAAAAAACAAAATGTGCCCAGAACGTGATATTATGACGTTATACGCCGTTCTGAGCCATGTTTGAACTTTCTATCACTTTTGGTTCCGATAATTCTGTTGGCCATATTTGTGATATTCAGGCGCCAAATGACATCTTGGAGCATGTTGGAGATAAAAATCCAAATGTGCCCAAAACGTGATATTGTGACGTTATACGCCGTTCTGAGCCATGTTTGAACTTTCTATCACTTTTCGTTCCGGTAATTCTGTTGACCATATTTGTGATATTCAGGCGCCAAATGACATCTTGGAGCATGTTGGAGATAAAAAACAAAATGTGCCCAAAACGTGATATTATGACGTAATACGCCGTTCTGAGCCATGTTTGAACTTTCTATCACTTTTGGTTCCGATAATTCTGTTGGCCATATTTGTGATATTCAGGCGCCAAATGACATCTTGGAGCATGTTGGAGATTAAAATCCAAATGTGCCCAAAACGTGATATTATGACGTTATACGCCGTTCTGAGCAATGTTTGAACTTTCTATCACTTTTGGTTCCGATAATTCTGGTGACCATATTTGTGATATTCAGGCGCCAAATGACATCTTGGAGCATGTTGGAGATAAAAAACAAAATGTGCCCAAAACGTGATATTATGACGTTATACGCCGTTCTGAGCCATGTTTGAACTTTCTATCACTTTTGGTTCCGATAATTCTGTTGGCCATATTTGTGATATTCAGGGGCCAAATGACATCTTGGAGCATGTTGGAGATAAAAATCCAAATGTGCCCAAAACGTGATATTATGACGTTATACGCCGTTCTGAGCCATGTTTGAATTTTCTATCACTTTTGGTTCCGATAATTTTGGTGACCATATATGTGATATTCAGGGGCCAAATGACATATTGGAGCATGTTTTAGATAAAAAACAAAATGTGCCCAAAACGTGATATTATGACGTTATACGCCGTTCTGAGCCATGTTTGAACTTTCTATCACTTTTGGTTCCGATAATTCTGTTGGCCATATTTGTGATATTCAGGGGCCAAATGACATCTTGGAGCGTGTTGGAGATAAAAATCCAAATGTGCCCAAAACGTGATATTATGACGTTATACGCCGTTCTGAGCCATGTTTGAACTTTCTATCACTTTTGGTTCCGATAATTTTGGTGACCATATTTGTGATTTTCAGGGGCCAAATGACATCTTGGAGCATGTTGGAGATAAAAATCCAAATGTGCCCAAAACGTGATATTATGACGTTATACGCCGTTCTGAGCCATGTTTGAACTTTCTATCACTTTTGGTTCCGGTAATTCTGTTGACCATATTTGTGATATTCAGGCGCCAAATGACATCTTGGAGCATGTTGGAGATAAAAAACAAAATGTGCCCAAAACGTGATATTATGACGTAATACGCCGTTCTGAGCCATGTTTGAACTTTCTATCACTTTTGGTTCCGATAATTCTGTTGGCCATATTTGTGATATTCAGGCGCCAAATGACATCTTGGAGCATGTTGGAGATAAAAATCCAAATGTGCCCAAAACGTGATATTATGACGTTATACGCCGTTCTGAGCAATGTTTGAACTTTCTATCACTTTTGGTTCCGATAATTCTGGTGACCATATTTGTGATATTCAGGGGCCAAATGACATCTTGGAGCATGTTGGAGATAAAAAACAAAATGTGCCCAAAACGTGATATTATGACGTTATACGCCGTTCTGAGCCATGTTTGAACTTTCTATCACTTTTGGTTCCGATAATTCTGTTGACCATATTTGTGATATTCAGGCGCCAAATGACATCTTGGAGCGTGTTGGAGATAAAAAACAAAATGTGCCCAAAACGTGATATTATGACGTTATACGCCGTTCTGAGCCATGTTTGAACTTTCTATCACTTTTGGTTCCGATAATTCTGTTGACCATATTTGTGATATTCAGGCGCCAAATGACATCTTGGAGCGTGTTGGAGATAAAAAACAAAATGTGCCCAAAACGTGATATTATGACGTTATACGCCGTTCTGAGCCATGTTTGAACTTTCTATCACTTTTGGTTCCGATAATTCTGTTGGCCATATTTGTGATATTCAGGGGCCAAATGACATCTTGGAGCATGTTGGAGATAAAAATCCAAATGTGCCCAAAACGTGATATTATGACGTTATACGCCGTTCTGAGCCATGTTTGAACTTTCTATCACTTTTAGTTCCGATAATTCTGTTATCCATATTTGTGATATTCAGGGGCCAAATGACATCTTGGAGCATGTTGGAGATAAAAATCCAAATGTGCCCAAAACGTGATATTATGACGTTATACGCCGTTCTGAGCCATGTTTGAACTTTCTATCACTTTTGGTTCCGATAATTTTGGTGACCATATTTGTGATTTTCAGGGGCCAAATGACATCTTGAAGCGTGTTGGAGATAAAAAACCAAATGTGCCCAAAACGTGATATTATGACGTTATACGCCGTTCTGAGCAATGTTTGAACTTTCTATCACTTTTGGTTCCGATAATTCTGGTGACCATATTTGTGATATTCAGGGGCCAAATGACATCTTGGAGCATGTTGGAGATAAGAAACAAAATGTGCCCAAAACGTGATATTATGACGTTATACGCCGTTCTGAGCCATGTTTGAACTTTCTATCACTTTTGGTTCCGATAATTCTGTTGACCATATTTGTGATATTCAGGCGCCAAATGACATCTTGAAGCGTGTTGGAGATAAAAAACAAAATGTGCCCAAAACGTGATATTATGACGTTATACGCCGTTCTGAGCCATGTTTGAACTTTCTATCACTTTTGGTTCCGATAATTCTGTTGACCATATTTGTGATATTCAGGCGCCAAATGACACCTTGAAGCGTGTTGGAGATAAAAAACAAAATGTGCCCAAAACGTGATATTATGACGTTATACGCCGTTCTGAGCCATGTTTGAACTTTCTATCACTTTTGGTTCCGATAATTCTGTTGGCCATATTTGTGATATTCAGGCGCCAAATGACATCTTGGAGCATGTTGGAGATAAAAATCCAAATGTGCCCAAAACGTGATATTATGACGTTATACGCCGTTCTGAGCAATGTTTGAATTTTCTATCACTTTTGGTTCCGATAATTTTGGTGACCATATTTGTGATTTTCAGGGGCCAAATGACATCTTGGAGCATGTTGGAGATCAAAATCCAAATGTGCCCAAAACGTGATATTATGACGTTATACGCCGTTCTGAGCCATGTTTGAACTTTCTATCACTTTTGGTTCCGATAATTCTGTTGACCATATTAGTGATATTCAGGCGCCAAATGACATCTTGGAGCGTGTTGGAGATAAAAAACAAAATGTGCCCAAAACGTGATATTATGACGTTATACGTCGTTCTGAGCCATGTTTGAACTTTCTATCACTTTTGGTTCCGATAATGTTGACCATATTTGTGATATTCAGACGCCAAATGACATCTTGGAGCATGTTGGAGATAAAAAACAAAATGTGCCCAAAACGTGATATTATGACGTTATACGCCGTTCTGAGCCATGTTTGAACTTTCTATCATTTTTGGTTCCGATAATCTGTTGGCCATATTTGTGATATTCAGGGGCCAAATGACATCTTGGAGCATGTTGGAGATAAAAATCCAAATGTGCCCAAAACGTGATATTATGACGTTATACGCCGTTCTGAGCCATGTTTGAACTTTCTATCACTTTTGGTTCCGATAATTCTGTTGACCATATTTGTGATATTCAGGGGCCAAATGACATCTTGGAGCATGTTGGAGATAAAAAACAAAATGTGCCCAAAACGTGATATTATGACGTTATACGCCGTTCTGAGCCATGTTTGAACTTTCTATCACTTTTGGTTCCGATAATTCTGTTGACCATATATGTGATATTCAGGGGCCAAATGACATCTTGGAGCATGTTGGAGATAAAAAACAAAATGTGCCCAAAACGTGATATTATGACGTTATACGCCGTTCTGAGCCATGTTTGAACTTTCTATCACTTTTGGTTCCGATAATTCTGTTGGCCATATTTGTGATATTCAGGGGCCAAATGACATCTTGGAGGATGTTGGAGATAAAAATCCAAATGTGCCCAAAACGTGATATTATGACGTTATACGCCGTTCTGAGCCATGTTTGAACTTTCTATCACTTTTGGTTCCGATAATTTTGGTGACCATATTTGTGATTTTCAGGGGCCACATGACATCTTGGAGCATGCTGGAGATAAAAATCCAAATGTGCCCAAAACGTGATATTATGACGTTATACGCCGTTTTGAGCCATGTTTGAACTTTCTATCACTTTTGGTTCCGATAATTCTGTTGGCCATATTTGTGATATTCAGGCGCCAAATGACATCTTGGAGCATGTTGGAGATAAAAATCCAAATGTGCCCAAAACGTGATATTATGACGTTATACGCCGTTCTGAGCAATGTTTGAACTTTCTATCACTTTTGGTTCCGATAATTCTGGTAACCATATTTGTGATATTCAGGGGCCAAATGACATCTTGGAGCATGTTGGAGATAAAAAACAAAATGTGCCCAAAACGTGATATTATGACGTTATACGCCGTTCTGAGCCATGTTTGAACTTTCTATCACTTTTGGTTCCGATAATGTTGACCATATTTGTGATATTCAGACGCCAAATGACATCTTGGAGCATGTTGGAGATAAAAAACAAAATGTGCCCAAAACGTGATATTATGACGTTATACACCGTTCTGAGCCATGTTTGAACTTTCTATCATTTTTGGTTCCGATAATCTGTTGGCCATATTTGTGATATTCAGGGGCCAAATGACATCTTGGAGCGTGTTGGAGATAAAAAACAAAATGTGCCCAAAACGTGATACTATGACGTAATACGCCGTTCTGAGCCATGTTTGAACTTTCTATCACTTTTGGTTCCGATAATTCTGTTGACCATATTTGTGATATTCAGGCGCCAAATGACATCTTGGAGCGTGTTGGAGATAAAAAACAAAATGTGCCCAGAACGTGATATTATGACGTTATACGCCGTTCTGAGCCATGTTTGAACTTTCTATCACTTTTGGTTCCGATAATTCTGTTGGCCATATTTGTGATATTCAGGCGCCAAATGACATCTTGGAGCGTGTTGGAGATAAAAAACAAAATGTGCCCAGAACGTGATATTATGACGTTATACGCCGTTCTGAGCCATGTTTGAACTTTCTATCACTTTTGGTTCCGATAATTCTGTTGGCCATATTTGTGATATTCAGGGGCCAAATGACATCTTGGAGCATGTTGGAGATAAAAATCCAAATGTGCCCAAAACGTGATATTATGACGTTATACGCCGTTCTGAGCCATGTTTGAACTTTCTATCACTTTTGGTTCCGATAATTCTGTTGGCCATATTTGTGATATTCAGGCGCCAAATGACATCTTGGAGCATGTTGGAGATAAAAATCCAAATGTGCCCAAAACGTGATATTATGACGTTATACGCCGTTCTGAGCCATGTTTGAACTTTCTATCACTTTTGGTTCCGATAATTCTGTTGGCCATATTTGTGATATTCAGGGGCCAAATGACATCTTGGAGCATGTTGGAGATAAAAATCCAAATGTGCCCAAAACGTGATATTATGACGTTATACGCCGTTCTGAGCCAGGTTTGAACTTTCTATCACTTTTGGTTCCGATAATTCTGGTGACCATATTTGTGATATTCAGGGGCCAAATGACATCTTGGAGCATATTGGAGATAAAAAACAAAATGTGCCCAAAACGTGATATTATGACGTTATACGCCGTTCTGAGCCATGTTTGAACTTTCTATCACTTTTGGTTCCGATAATTCTGTTGACCATATTTGTGATATTCAGGCGCCAAATGACATCTTGAAGCGTGTTGGAGATAAAAAACAAAATGTGCCCAAAACGTGATATTATGACGTTATACGCCGTTCTGAGCCATGTTCGAACTTTCTATCACTTTTGGTTCCGATAATTCTGTTGACCATATTTGTGATATTCAGGCGCCAAATGACATCTTGGAGCGTGTTGGAGATAAAAATCCAAATGTGCCCAAAACGTGATATTATGACGTTATACGCCGTTCTGAGCCATGTTTGAACTTTCTATCACTTTTGGTTCCGATAATTCTGTTGGCCATATTTGTGATATTCAGGCGCCAAATGACATCTTGGAGCATGTTGGAGATAAAAATCCAAATGTGCCCAAAACGTGATATTATGACGTTATACGCCGTTCTGAGCCATGTTTGAACTTTCTATCACTTTTGGTTCCGATAATTTTGGTGACCATATTTGTGATTTTCAGGGGCCACATGACATCTTGGAGCATGCTGGAGATAAAAATCCAAATGTGCCCAAAACGTGATATTATGACGTTATACGCCGTTTTGAGCCATGTTTGAACTTTCTATCACTTTTGGTTCCGATAATTCTGTTGGCCATATTTGTGATATTCAGGCGCCAAATGACATCTTGGAGCATGTTGGAGATAAAAATCCAAATGTGCCCAAAACGTGATATTATGACGTTATACGCCGTTCTGAGCAATGTTTGAACTTTCTATCACTTTTGGTTCCGATAATTCTGGTAACCATATTTGTGATATTCAGGGGCCAAATGACATCTTGGAGCATGTTGGAGATAAAAAACAAAATGTGCCCAAAACGTGATATTATGACGTTATACGCCGTTCTGAGCCATGTTTGAACTTTCTATCACTTTTGGTTCCGATAATGTTGACCATATTTGTGATATTCAGACGCCAAATGACATCTTGGAGCATGTTGGAGATAAAAAACAAAATGTGCCCAAAACGTGATATTATGACGTTATACACCGTTCTGAGCCATGTTTGAACTTTCTATCATTTTTGGTTCCGATAATCTGTTGGCCATATTTGTGATATTCAGGGGCCAAATGACATCTTGGAGCGTGTTGGAGATAAAAAACAAAATGTGCCCAAAACGTGATACTATGACGTAATACGCCGTTCTGAGCCATGTTTGAACTTTCTATCACTTTTGGTTCCGATAATTCTGTTGACCATATTTGTGATATTCAGGCGCCAAATGACATCTTGGAGCGTGTTGGAGATAAAAAACAAAATGTGCCCAGAACGTGATATTATGACGTTATACGCCGTTCTGAGCCATGTTTGAACTTTCTATCACTTTTGGTTCCGATAATTCTGTTGGCCATATTTGTGATATTCAGGCGCCAAATGACATCTTGGAGCGTGTTGGAGATAAAAAACAAAATGTGCCCAGAACGTGATATTATGACGTTATACGCCGTTCTGAGCCATGTTTGAACTTTCTATCACTTTTGGTTCCGATAATTCTGTTGGCCATATTTGTGATATTCAGGGGCCAAATGACATCTTGGAGCATGTTGGAGATAAAAATCCAAATGTGCCCAAAACGTGATATTATGACGTTATACGCCGTTCTGAGCCATGTTTGAACTTTCTATCACTTTTGGTTCCGATAATTCTGTTGGCCATATTTGTGATATTCAGGCGCCAAATGACATCTTGGAGCATGTTGGAGATAAAAATCCAAATGTGCCCAAAACGTGATATTATGACGTTATACGCCGTTCTGAGCCATGTTTGAACTTTCTATCACTTTTGGTTCCGATAATTCTGTTGGCCATATTTGTGATATTCAGGGGCCAAATGACATCTTGGAGCATGTTGGAGATAAAAATCCAAATGTGCCCAAAACGTGATATTATGACGTTATACGCCGTTCTGAGCCAGGTTTGAACTTTCTATCACTTTTGGTTCCGATAATTCTGGTGACCATATTTGTGATATTCAGGGGCCAAATGACATCTTGGAGCATATTGGAGATAAAAAACAAAATGTGCCCAAAACGTGATATTATGACGTTATACGCCGTTCTGAGCCATGTTTGAACTTTCTATCACTTTTGGTTCCGATAATTCTGTTGACCATATTTGTGATATTCAGGCGCCAAATGACATCTTGAAGCGTGTTGGAGATAAAAAACAAAATGTGCCCAAAACGTGATATTATGACGTTATACGCCGTTCTGAGCCATGTTCGAACTTTCTATCACTTTTGGTTCCGATAATTCTGTTGACCATATTTGTGATATTCAGGCGCCAAATGACATCTTGGAGCGTGTTGGAGATAAAAATCCAAATGTGCCCAAAACGTGATATTATGACGTTATACGCCGTTCTGAGCCATGTTTGAACTTTCTATCACTTTTGGTTCCGATAATTCTGTTGGCCATATTTGTGATATTCAGGCGCCAAATGACATCTTGGAGCATGTTGGAGATAAAAATCCAAATGTGCCCAAAACGTGATATTATGACGTTATACGCCGTTCTGAGCCATGTTTGAACTTTCTATCACTTTTGGTTCCGATAATTCTGTTCGCCATATTTGTGATATTCAGGGGCCAAATGACATCTTGGAGCATGTTGGAGATAAAAATCCAAATGTGCCCAAAACGTGATATTATGACGTTATACGCCGTTCTGAGCCATGTTTGAACTTTCTATCACTTTTGGTTCCGATAATTCTGTTGACCATATTTGTGATATTCAGGCGCCAAATGACATCTTGAAGCGTATTGGAGATAAAAAACAAAATGTGCCCAAAACGTGATATTATGACGTTATACGCCGTTCTGAGCCATGTTTGAACTTTCTATCACTTTTGGTTCCGATAATTCTGTTGACCATATTTGTGATATTCAGGCGCCAAATGACATCTTGGAGCGTGTTGGAGATAAAAAACAAAATGTGCCCAAAACGTGATATTATGACGTTATACGCCGTTCTGAGCCATGTTTGAACTTTCTATCACTTTTGGTTCCGATAATTCTGTTGGCCATATTTGTGATATTCAGGGGCCAAATGACATCTTGGAGCTTGTTGGAGATAAAAATCCAAATGTGCCCAAAACGTGATATTATGACGTTATACGCCGTTCTGAGCCATGTTTGAACTTTCTATCACTTTTGGTTCCGATAATTCTGTTGGCCATATTTGTGATATTCAGGGGCCAAATGACATCTTGGAGCTTGTTGGAGATAAAAATCCAAATGTGCCCAAAACGTGATATTATGACGTTATACGCCGTTCTGAGCCATGTTTGAATTTTCTATCACTTTTGGTTCCGATAATTCTGGTGACCATATTTGTGATATTCAGGGGCCAAATGACATCTTGGAGCGTGTTGGAGATAAAAAACAAAATGTGCCCAAAACGTGATATTATGACGTTATACGCCGTTCTGAGCCATGTTTGAACTTTCTATCACTTTTGGTTCCGATAATGTTGACCATATTTGTGATATTCAGACGCCAAATGACATCTTGGAGCATGTTGGAGATAAAAAACAAAATGTGCCCAAAACGTGATATTATGACGTTATACACCGTTCTGAGCCATGTTTGAACTTTCTATCATTTTTGGTTCCGATAATCTGTTGGCCATATTTGTGATATTCAGGGGCCAAATGACATCTTGGAGCGTGTTGGAGATAAAAAACAAAATGTGCCCAAAACGTGATACTATGACGTAATACGCCGTTCTGAGCCATGTTTGAACTTTCTATCACTTTTGGTTCCGATAATTCTGTTGACCATATTTGTGATATTCAGGCGCCAAATGACATCTTGGAGCGTGTTGGAGATAAAAAACAAAATGTGCCCAGAACGTGATATTATGACGTTATACGCCGTTCTGAGCCATGTTTGAACTTTCTATCACTTTTGGTTCCGATAATTCTGTTGGCCATATTTGTGATATTCAGGCGCCAAATGACATCTTGGAGCGTGTTGGAGATAAAAAACAAAATGTGCCCAGAACGTGATATTATGACGTTATACGCCGTTCTGAGCCATGTTTGAACTTTCTATCACTTTTGGTTCCGATAATTCTGTTGGCCATATTTGTGATATTCAGGGGCCAAATGACATCTTGGAGCATGTTGGAGATAAAAATCCAAATGTGCCCAAAACGTGATATTATGACGTTATACGCCGTTCTGAGCCATGTTTGAACTTTCTATCACTTTTGGTTCCGATAATTCTGTTGGCCATATTTGTGATATTCAGGCGCCAAATGACATCTTGGAGCATGTTGGAGATAAAAATCCAAATGTGCCCAAAACGTGATATTATGACGTTATACGCCGTTCTGAGCCATGTTTGAACTTTCTATCACTTTTGGTTCCGATAATTCTGTTGGCCATATTTGTGATATTCAGGGGCCAAATGACATCTTGGAGCATGTTGGAGATAAAAATCCAAATGTGCCCAAAACGTGATATTATGACGTTATACGCCGTTCTGAGCCAGGTTTGAACTTTCTATCACTTTTGGTTCCGATAATTCTGGTGACCATATTTGTGATATTCAGGGGCCAAATGACATCTTGGAGCATATTGGAGATAAAAAACAAAATGTGCCCAAAACGTGATATTATGACGTTATACGCCGTTCTGAGCCATGTTTGAACTTTCTATCACTTTTGGTTCCGATAATTCTGTTGACCATATTTGTGATATTCAGGCGCCAAATGACATCTTGAAGCGTGTTGGAGATAAAAAACAAAATGTGCCCAAAACGTGATATTATGACGTTATACGCCGTTCTGAGCCATGTTCGAACTTTCTATCACTTTTGGTTCCGATAATTCTGTTGACCATATTTGTGATATTCAGGCGCCAAATGACATCTTGGAGCGTGTTGGAGATAAAAATCCAAATGTGCCCAAAACGTGATATTATGACGTTATACGCCGTTCTGAGCCATGTTTGAACTTTCTATCACTTTTGGTTCCGATAATTCTGTTGGCCATATTTGTGATATTCAGGCGCCAAATGACATCTTGGAGCATGTTGGAGATAAAAATCCAAATGTGCCCAAAACGTGATATTATGACGTTATACGCCGTTCTGAGCCATGTTTGAACTTTCTATCACTTTTGGTTCCGATAATTCTGTTCGCCATATTTGTGATATTCAGGGGCCAAATGACATCTTGGAGCATGTTGGAGATAAAAATCCAAATGTGCCCAAAACGTGATATTATGACGTTATACGCCGTTCTGAGCCATGTTTGAACTTTCTATCACTTTTGGTTCCGATAATTCTGTTGACCATATTTGTGATATTCAGGCGCCAAATGACATCTTGAAGCGTATTGGAGATAAAAAACAAAATGTGCCCAAAACGTGATATTATGACGTTATACGCCGTTCTGAGCCATGTTTGAACTTTCTATCACTTTTGGTTCCGATAATTCTGTTGACCATATTTGTGATATTCAGGCGCCAAATGACATCTTGGAGCGTGTTGGAGATAAAAAACAAAATGTGCCCAAAACGTGATATTATGACGTTATACGCCGTTCTGAGCCATGTTTGAACTTTCTATCACTTTTGGTTCCGATAATTCTGTTGGCCATATTTGTGATATTCAGGGGCCAAATGACATCTTGGAGCTTGTTGGAGATAAAAATCCAAATGTGCCCAAAACGTGATATTATGACGTTATACGCCGTTCTGAGCCATGTTTGAACTTTCTATCACTTTTGGTTCCGATAATTCTGTTGGCCATATTTGTGATATTCAGGGGCCAAATGACATCTTGGAGCTTGTTGGAGATAAAAATCCAAATGTGCCCAAAACGTGATATTATGACGTTATACGCCGTTCTGAGCCATGTTTGAATTTTCTATCACTTTTGGTTCCGATAATTCTGGTGACCATATTTGTGATATTCAGGGGCCAAATGACATCTTGGAGCGTGTTGGAGATAAAAAACAAAATGTGCCCAAAACGTGATATTATGACGTTATACGCCGTTCTGAGCCATGTTTGAACTTTCTATCACTTTTGGTTCCGATAATTCTGTTGACCATATTTGTGATATTCAGGCGCCAAATGACATCTTGGAGCGTGTTGGAGATAAAAAACAAAATGTGCCCAAAACGTGATATTATGACGTTATACGCCGTTCTGAGCCATGTTTGAACTTTCTATCACTTTTGGTTCCGATAATTCTGTTGGCCATATTTGTGATATTCAGGGGCCAAATGACATCTTGGAGCTTGTTGGAGATAAAAATCCAAATGTGCCCAAAACGTGATATTATGACGTTATACGCCGTTCTGAGCCATGTTTGAATTTTCTATCACTTTTGGTTCCGATAATTCTGGTGACCATATTTGTGATATTCAGGGGCCAAATGACATCTTGGAGCATATTGGAGATAAAAAACAAAATGTGCCCAAAACGTGATATTATGACGTTATACGCCGTTCTGAGCCATGTTTGAACTTTCTATCACTTTTGGTTCCGATAATTCTGTTGACCATATTTGTGATATTCAGGCGCCAAATGACATCTTGGAGCGTGTTGGAGATAAAAAAAAAATGTGCCCAAAACGTGATACTATGACGTAATACGCCGTTCTGAGCCATGTTTGAACTTTCTATCACTTTTGGTTCCGATAATTCTGTTGACCATATTTGTGATATTCAGGCGCCAAATGACATCTTGGAGCGTGTTGGAGATAAAAAACAAAATGTGCCCAGAACGTGATATTATGACGTTATACGCCGTTCTGAGCCATGTTTGAACTTTCTATCACTTTTGGTTCCGATAATTCTGTTGGCCATATTTGTGATATTCAGGCGCCAAATGACATCTTGGAGCGTGTTGGAGATAAAAAACAAAATGTGCCCAGAACGTGATATTATGACGTTATACGCCGTTCTGAGCCATGTTTGAACTTTCTATCACTTTTGGTTCCGATAATTCTGTTGGCCATATTTGTGATATTCAGGGGCCAAATGACATCTTGGAGCATGTTGGAGATAAAAATCCAAATGTGCCCAAAACGTGATATTATGACGTTATACGCCGTTCTGAGCCATGTTTGAACTTTCTATCACTTTTGGTTCCGATAATTCTGTTGGCCATATTTGTGATATTCAGGCGCCAAATGACATCTTGGAGCATGTTGGAGATAAAAATCCAAATGTGCCCAAAACGTGATATTATGACGTTATACGCCGTTCTGAGCCATGTTTGAACTTTCTATCACTTTTGGTTCCGATAATTCTGTTGGCCATATTTGTGATATTCAGGGGCCAAATGACATCTTGGAGCATGTTGGAGATAAAAATCCAAATGTGCCCAAAACGTGATATTATGACGTTATACGCCGTTCTGAGCCAGGTTTGAACTTTCTATCACTTTTGGTTCCGATAATTCTGTTGACCATATTTGTGATATTCAGGCGCCAAATGACATCTTGGAGCGTGTTGGAGATAAAAAACAAAATGTGCCCAGAACGTGATATTATGACGTTATACGCCGTTCTGAGCCATGTTTGAACTTTCTATCACTTTTGGTTCCGATAATTCTGTTGACCATATTTGTGATATTCAGGCGCCAAATGACATCTTGAAGCGTGTTGGAGATAAAAAACAAAATGTGCCCAAAACGTGATATTATGACGTTATACGCCGTTCTGAGCCATGTTCGAACTTTCTATCACTTTTGGTTCCGATAATTCTGTTGACCATATTTGTGATATTCAGGCGCCAAATGACATCTTGGAGCGTGTTGGAGATAAAAATCCAAATGTGCCCAAAACGTGATATTATGACGTTATACGCCGTTCTGAGCCATGTTTGAACTTTCTATCACTTTTGGTTCCGATAATTCTGTTGGCCATATTTGTGATATTCAGGCGCCAAATGACATCTTGGAGCGTGTTGGAGATAAAAAACAAAATGTGCCCAGAACGTGATATTATGACGTTATACGCCGTTCTGAGCCATGTTTGAACTTTCTATCACTTTTGGTTCCGATAATTCTGTTGGCCATATTTGTGATATTCAGGGGCCAAATGACATCTTGGAGCATGTTGGAGATAAAAATCCAAATGTGCCCAAAACGTGATATTATGACGTTATACGCCGTTCTGAGCCATGTTTGAACTTTCTATCACTTTTGGTTCCGATAATTCTGTTGGCCATATTTGTGATATTCAGGCGCCAAATGACATCTTGGAGCATGTTGGAGATAAAAATCCAAATGTGCCCAAAACGTGATATTATGACGTTATACGCCGTTCTGAGCCATGTTTGAACTTTCTATCACTTTTGGTTCCGATAATTCTGTTGGCCATATTTGTGATATTCAGGGGCCAAATGACATCTTGGAGCATGTTGGAGATAAAAATCCAAATGTGCCCAAAACGTGATATTATGACGTTATACGCCGTTCTGAGCCAGGTTTGAACTTTCTATCACTTTTGGTTCCGATAATTCTGTTGGCCATATTTGTGATATTCAGGGGCCAAATGACATCTTGGAGCTTGTTGGAGATAAAAATCCAAATGTGCCCAAAACGTGATATTATGACGTTATACGCCGTTCTGAGCCATGTTTGAATTTTCTATCACTTTTGGTTCCGATAATTTTGGTGACCATATATGTGATATTCAGGGGCCAAATGACATATTGGAGCATGTTTTAGATAAAAAACAAAATGTGCCCAAAACGTGATATTATGACGTTATACGCCGTTCTGAGCCATGTTTGAACTTTCTATCACTTTTGGTTCCGATAATTCTGTTGACCATATTTGTGATATTCAGGCGCCAAATGACATCTTGGAGCGTGTTGGAGATAAAAAACAAAATGTGCCCAAAACGTGATACTATGACGTAATACGCCGTTCTGAGCCATGTTTGAACTTTCTATCACTTTTGGTTCCGATAATTCTGTTGACCATATTTGTGATATTCAGGCGCCAAATGACATCTTGGAGCGTGTTGGAGATAAAAAACAAAATGTGCCCAGAACGTGATATTATGACGTTATACGCCGTTCTGAGCCATGTTTGAACTTTCTATCACTTTTGGTTCCGATAATTCTGTTGGCCATATTTGTGATATTCAGGCGCCAAATGACATCTTGGAGCGTGTTGGAGATAAAAAACAAAATGTGCCCAGAACGTGATATTATGACGTTATACGCCGTTCTGAGCCATGTTTGAACTTTCTATCACTTTTGGTTCCCATAATTCTGTTGGCCATATTTGTGATATTCAGGGGCCAAATGACATCTTGGAGCATGTTGGAGATAAAAATCCAAATGTGCCCAAAACGTGATATTATGACGTTATACGCCGTTCTGAGCCATGTTTGAACTTTCTATCACTTTTGGTTCCGATAATTCTGTTGGCCATATTTGTGATATTCAGGCGCCAAATGACATCTTGGAGCATGTTGGAGATAAAAATCCAAATGTGCCCAAAACGTGATATTATGACGTTATACGCCGTTCTGAGCCATGTTTGAACTTTCTATCACTTTTGGTTCCGATAATTCTGTTGGCCATATTTGTGATATTCAGGGGCCAAATGACATCTTGGAGCATGTTGGAGATAAAAATCCAAATGTGCCCAAAACGTGATATTATGACGTTATACGCCGTTCTGAGCCATGTTTGAACTTTCTATCACTTTTGGTTCCGATAATTCTGTTGACCATATTTGTGATATTCAGGCGCCAAATGACATCTTGAAGCGTGTTGGAGATAAAAAACAAAATGTGCCCAAAACGTGATATTATGACGTTATACGCCGTTCTGAGCCATGTTCGAACTTTCTATCACTTTTGGTTCCGATAATTCTGTTGACCATATTTGTGATATTCAGGCGCCAAATGACATCTTGGAGCGTGTTGGAGATAAAAATCCAAATGTGCCCAAAACGTGATATTATGACGTTATACGCCGTTCTGAGCCATGTTTGAACTTTCTATCACTTTTGGTTCCGATAATTCTGTTGGCCATATTTGTGATATTCAGGCGCCAAATGACATCTTGGAGCATGTTGGAGATAAAAATCCAAATGTGCCCAAAACGTGATATTATGACGTTATACGCCGTTCTGAGCCATGTTTGAACTTTCTATCACTTTTGGTTCCGATAATTCTGTTGGCCATATTTGTGATATTCAGGGCCCAAATGACATCTTGGAGCATGTTGGAGATAAAAATCCAAATGTGCCCAAAACGTGATATTATGACGTTATACGCCGTTCTGAGCCATGTTTGAACTTTCTATCACTTTTGGTTCCGATAATTCTGTTGACCATATTTGTGATATTCAGGCGCCAAATGACATCTTGAAGCGTGTTGGAGATAAAAAATAAAATGTGCCCAAAACGTGATATTATGACGTTATACGCCGTTCTGAGCCATGTTTGAACTTTCTATCACTTTTGGTTCCGATAATTCTGTTGACCATATTTGTGATATTCAGGCGCCAAATGACATCTTGAAGCGTGTTGGAGATAAAAATCCAAATGTGCCCAAAACGTGATATTATGACGTTATACGCCGTTCTGAGCCATGTTTGAACTTTCTATCACTTTTGGTTCCGATAATTCTGTTGGCCATATTTGTGATATTCAGGCGCCAAATGACATCTTGGAGCATGTTGGAGATAAAAATCCAAATGTGCCCAAAACGTGATATTATGACGTTATACGCCGTTCTGAGCCATGTTTGAACTTTCTATCACTTTTGGTTCCGATAATTCTGTTGGCCATATTTGTGATATTCAGGGCCCAAATGACATCTTGGAGCATGTTGGAGATAAAAATCCAAATGTGCCCAAAACGTGATATTATGACGTTATACGCCGTTCTGAGCCATGTTTGAACTTTCTATCACTTTTGGTTCCGATAATTCTGTTGACCATATTTGTGATATTCAGGCGCCAAATGACATCTTGAAGCGTGTTGGAGATAAAAAATAAAATGTGCCCAAAACGTGATATTATGACTGTATACGCCGTTCTGAGCCATGTTTGAACTTTCTATCACTTTTGGTTCCGATAATTCTGTTGACCATATTTGTGATATTCAGGCGCCAAATGACATCTTGGAGCGTGTTGGAGATAAAAAACAAAATGTGCCCAAAACGTGATATTATGACGTTATACGCCGTTCTGAGCCATGTTTGAACTTTCTATCACTTTTGGTTCCGATAATTCTGTTGGCCATATTTGTGATATTCAGGGGCCAAATGACATCTTGGAGCATGTTGGAGATAAAAATCCAAATGTGCCCAAAACGTGATATTATGACGTTATACGCCGTTCTGAGCCATGTTTGAATTTTCTATCACTTTTGGTTCCGATAATTTTGGTGACCATATATGTGATATTCAGGGGCCAAATGACATATTGGAGCATGTTTTAGATAAAAAACAAAATGTGCCCAAAACGTGATATTATGACGTTATACGCCGTTCTGAGCCATGTTTGAACTTTCTATCACTTTTGGTTCCGATAATTCTGTTGGCCATATTTGTGATATTCAGGGGCCAAATGACATCTTGGAGCATGTTGGAGATAAAAATCCAAATGTGCCCATAACGTGATATTATGACGTTATACGCCGTTCTGAGCCATGTTTGAACTTTCTATCACTTTTGGTTCCGATAATTTTGGTGACCATATTTGTGATTTTCAGGGGCCAAATGACATCTTGAAGCGTGTTGGAGATAAAAAACAAAATGTGCCCAAAACGTGATATTATGACGTTATACGCCGTTCTGAGCCATGTTCGAACTTTCTATCACTTTTGGTTCCGATAATTCTGTTGACCATATTTGTGATATTCAGGCGCCAAATGACATCTTGGAGCATGTTGGAGATAAAAATCCAAATGTGCCCAAAACGTGATATTATGACGTTATACGCCGTTCTGAGCAATGTTTGAACTTTCTATCACTTTTGGTTCCGATAATTCTGTTGACCATATTTGTGATATTCAGGCGCCAAATGACATCTTGAAGCGTGTTGGAGATAAAAAACAAAATGTGCCCAAAACGTGATATGACTTTATACGCCGTTCTGAGCCATGTTTGAACTTTCTATCACTTTTGGTTCCGATAATTCTGTTGACCATATTTGTGATATTCAGGCGCCAAATGACATCTTGGAGCGTGTTGGAGATAAAAAACAAAATGTGCCCAAAACGTGATATTATGACGTTATACGCCGTTGTGAGCCATGTTTGAACTTTCTATCACTTTTGGTTCCGATAATTCTGTTGACCATATTTGTGATATTCAGGCGCCAAATGACATCTTGAAGCGTGTTGGAGATAAAAAACAAAATGTGCCCAAAACGTGATATTATGACGTTATACGCCGTTCTGAGCCATGTTTGAACTTTCTATCACTTTTGGTTCCGATAATTCTGGTGACCATATTTGTGATATTCAGGGGCCAAATGACATCTTGGAGCATGTTGGAGATAAAAAACAAAATGTGCCCAAAACGTGATATTATGACGTTATACGTCTTTCTGAGACATGTTTGAACTTTCTATCACTTTTGGTTCCGATAATTCTGTTGACCATATATGTGATATTCAGGGGCCAAATGACATCTTGGAGCATGTTGGAGATAAAAAACAAAATGTGCCCAAAACGTGATATTATGACGTTATACGCCGTTCTGAGCCATGTTTGAACTTTCTATCACTTTTGGTTCCGATAATTCTGTTGACCATATTAGTGATATTCAGGCGCCAAATGACATCTTGGAGCGTGTTGTAGATAAAAAACAAAATGTGCCCAAAACGTGATATTATCACGTTATACGCCGTTCTGAGCCATGTTTGAACTTTCTATCACTTTTGGTTCCGATAATTCTGTTGACCATATATGTGATATTCAGGGGCCAAATGACATATTGGAGCATGTTTTAGATAAAAAACAAAATGCGCCCAAAACGTGATATTATGACGTTATACGTCGTTCTGAGACATGTTTGAACTTTCTATCACTTTTGGTTCCGATAATTCTGTTGACCATATATGTGATATTCAGGGGCCAAATGACATCTTGGAGCATGTTGGAGATAAAAAACAAAATGTGCCCAAAACGTGATATTATGACGTTATACGCCGTTCTGAGCCATGTTTGAACATTCTATCACTTTTGGTTCCGATAATTCTGTTGACCATATTAGTGATATTCAGGCGCCAAATGACATCTTGGAGCGTGTTGGAGATAAAAAACAAAATGTGCCCAAAACGTGATATTATGACGTTATACGCCGTTCTGAGCCATGTTTGAACATTCTATCACTTTTGGTTCCGATAATTCTGTTGACCATATTTGTGATATTCAGGCGCCAAATGACATCTTGAAGCGTGTTGGAGATAAAAAACAAAGTGTGCCCAAAACGTGATATTATGACGTTATACGCCGTTCTGAGCCATGTTTGAACTTTCTATCACTTTTGGTTCCGATAATTCTGTTGACCATATTTGTGATATTCAGGCGCCAAATGACATCTTGAAGCGTGTTGGAGATAAAAAACAAAACGTGCCCAAAACGTGATATTATGACGTTATACGCCGTTCTGAGCCATGTTTGAACTTTCTATCACTTTTGGTTCCGATAATTCTGTTGACCATATTTGTGATATTCAGGCGCCAAATGACATCTTGAAGCGTGTTGGAGATAAAAAACAAAACGTGCCCAAAACGTGATATTATGACGTTATACGCCGTTCTGAGCCATGTTTGAACTTTCTATCACTTTTGGTTCCGATAATTCTGTTGGCCATATTTGTGATATTCAGGGGCCAAATGACATCTTGGAGCATGTTGGAGATAAAAATCCAAATGTGCCCAAAACGTGATATTATGACGTTATACGCCGTTCTGAGCCATGTTTGAATTTTCTATCACTTTTGGTTCCGATAATTTTGGTGACCATATATGTGATATTCAGGGGCCAAATGACATATTGGAGCATGTTTTAGATAAAAAACAAAATGTGCCCAAAACGTGATATTATGACGTTATACACCGTTCTGAGCCATGTTTGAACTTTCTATCACTTTTGGTTCCGATAATTCTGTTGACCATATTTGTGATATTCAGGCGCCAAATGACATCTTGAAGCGTGTTGGAGATAAAAAACAAAGTGTGCCCAAAACGTGATATTATGACGTTATACGCCGTTCTGAGCCATGTTTGAACTTTCTATCACTTTTGGTTCCGATAATTCTGTTGACCATATTTGTGATATTCATGCGCCAAATGACATCTTGAAGCGTGTTGGAGATAAAAAACAAAATGTGCCCAAAACGTGATATTATGACGTTATACGCCGTTCTGAGCCATGTTCGAACTTTCTATCACTTTTGGTTCCGATAATTCTGTTGACCATATTTGTGATATTCAGGCGCCAAATGACATCTTGGAGCGTGTTGGAGATAAAAATCCAAATGTGCCCAAAACGTGATATTATGACGTTATACGCCGTTCTGAGCCATGTTTGAACTTTCTATCACTTTTGGTTCCGATAATTCTGTTGACCATATTTGTGATATTCATGCGCCAAATGACATCTTGAAGCGTGTTGGAGATAAAAAACAAAATGTGAACAAAACGTGATATTATGACGTTATACGCCGTTCTGAGCCATGTTCGAACTTTCTATCACTTTTGGTTCCGATAATTCTGTTGACCATATTTGTGATATTCAGGCGCCAAATGACATCTTGGAGCGTGTTGGAGATAAAAATCCAAATGTGCCCAAAACGTGATATTATGACGTTATACGCCGTTCTGAGCCATGTTTGAACTTTCTATCACTTTTGGTTCCGATAATTCTGTTGGCCATATTTGTGATATTCAGGCGCCAAATGACATCTTGGAGCATGTTGGAGATAAAAATCCAAATGTGCCCAAAACGTGATATTATGACGTTATACGCCGTTCTGAGCCATGTTTGAACTTTCTATCACTTTTGGTTCCGATAATTCTGTTGGCCATATTTGTGATATTCAGGGGCCAAATGACATCTTGGAGCATGTTGGAGATAAAAATCCAAATGTGCCCAAAACGTGATATTATGACGTTATACGCCGTTCTGAGCCATGTTTGAACTTTCTATCACTTTTGGTTCCGATAATTCTGTTGACCATATTTGTGATATTCAGGCGCCAAATGACATCTTGAAGCGTGTTGGAGATAAAAAACAAAATGTGCCCAAAACGTGATATTATGACGTTATACGCCGTTCTGAGCCATGTTTGAACTTTCTATCACTTTTGGTTCCGATAATTCTGTTGACCATATTTGTGATATTCAGGCGCCAAATGACATCTTGGAGCGTGTTGGAGATAAAAAACAAAATGTGCCCAAAACGTGATATTATGACGTTATACGCCGTTCTGAGCCATGTTTGAACTTTCTATCACTTTTGGTTCCGATAATTCTGTTGGCCATATTTGTGATATTCAGGGGCCAAATGACATCTTGGAGCTTGTTGGAGATAAAAATCCAAATGTGCCCAAAACGTGATATTATGACGTTATACGCCGTTCTGAGCCATGTTTGAATTTTCTATCACTTTTGGTTCCGATAATTTTGGTGACCATATATGTGATATTCAGGGGCCAAATGACATATTGGAGCATGTTTTAGATAAAAAACAAAATGTGCCCAAAACGTGATATTATGACGTTATACGCCGTTCTGAGCCATGTTTGAACTTTCTATCACTTTTGGTTCCGATAATTCTGTTGACCATATTTGTGATATTCAGGCGCCAAATGACATCTTGGAGCGTGTTGGAGATAAAAAACAAAATGTGCCCAAAACGTGATACTATGACGTAATACGCCGTTCTGAGCCATGTTTGAACTTTCTATCACTTTTGGTTCCGATAATTCTGTTGACCATATTTGTGATATTCAGGCGCCAAATGACATCTTGGAGCGTGTTGGAGATAAAAAACAAAATGTGCCCAGAACGTGATATTATGACGTTATACGCCGTTCTGAGCCATGTTTGAACTTTCTATCACTTTTGGTTCCGATAATTCTGTTGGCCATATTTGTGATATTCAGGCGCCAAATGACATCTTGGAGCGTGTTGGAGATAAAAAACAAAATGTGCCCAGAACGTGATATTATGACGTTATACGCCGTTCTGAGCCATGTTTGAACTTTCTATCACTTTTGGTTCCCATAATTCTGTTGGCCATATTTGTGATATTCAGGGGCCAAATGACATCTTGGAGCATGTTGGAGATAAAAATCCAAATGTGCCCAAAACGTGATATTATGACGTTATACGCCGTTCTGAGCCATGTTTGAACTTTCTATCACTTTTGGTTCCGATAATTCTGTTGGCCATATTTGTGATATTCAGGCGCCAAATGACATCTTGGAGCATGTTGGAGATAAAAATCCAAATGTGCCCAAAACGTGATATTATGACGTTATACGCCGTTCTGAGCCATGTTTGAACTTTCTATCACTTTTGGTTCCGATAATTCTGTTGGCCATATTTGTGATATTCAGGGGCCAAATGACATCTTGGAGCATGTTGGAGATAAAAATCCAAATGTGCCCAAAACGTGATATTATGACGTTATACGCCGTTCTGAGCCATGTTTGAACATTCTATCACTTTTGGTTCCGATAATTCTGTTGACCATATTTGTGATATTCAGGCGCCAAATGACATCTTGAAGCGTGTTGGAGATAAAAAACAAAATGTGCCCAAAACGTGATATTATGACGTTATACGCCGTTCTGAGCCATGTTCGAACTTTCTATCACTTTTGGTTCCGATAATTCTGTTGACCATATTTGTGATATTCAGGCGCCAAATGACATCTTGGAGCGTGTTGGAGATAAAAATCCAAATGTGCCCAAAACGTGATATTATGACGTTATACGCCGTTCTGAGCCATGTTTGAACTTTCTATCACTTTTGGTTCCGATAATTCTGTTGGCCATATTTGTGATATTCAGGCGCCAAATGACATCTTGGAGCATGTTGGAGATAAAAATCCAAATGTGCCCAAAACGTGATATTATGACGTTATACGCCGTTCTGAGCCATGTTTGAACTTTCTATCACTTTTGGTTCCGATAATTCTGTTGGCCATATTTGTGATATTCAGGGCCCAAATGACATCTTGGAGCATGTTGGAGATAAAAATCCAAATGTGCCCAAAACGTGATATTATGACGTTATACGCCGTTCTGAGCCATGTTTGAACTTTCTATCACTTTTGGTTCCGATAATTCTGTTGACCATATTTGTGATATTCAGGCGCCAAATGACATCTTGAAGCGTGTTGGAGATAAAAAATAAAATGTGCCCAAAACGTGATATTATGACGTTATACGCCGTTCTGAGCCATGTTTGAACTTTCTATCACTTTTGGTTCCGATAATTCTGTTGACCATATTTGTGATATTCAGGCGCCAAATGACATCTTGAAGCGTGTTGGAGATAAAAATCCAAATGTGCCCAAAACGTGATATTATGACGTTATACGCCGTTCTGAGCCATGTTTGAACTTTCTATCACTTTTGGTTCCGATAATTCTGTTGGCCATATTTGTGATATTCAGGCGCCAAATGACATCTTGGAGCATGTTGGAGATAAAAATCCAAATGTGCCCAAAACGTGATATTATGACGTTATACGCCGTTCTGAGCCATGTTTGAACTTTCTATCACTTTTGGTTCCGATAATTCTGTTGGCCATATTTGTGATATTCAGGGCCCAAATGACATCTTGGAGCATGTTGGAGATAAAAATCCAAATGTGCCCAAAACGTGATATTATGACGTTATACGCCGTTCTGAGCCATGTTTGAACTTTCTATCACTTTTGGTTCCGATAATTCTGTTGACCATATTTGTGATATTCAGGCGCCAAATGACATCTTGAAGCGTGTTGGAGATAAAAAATAAAATGTGCCCAAAACGTGATATTATGACTGTATACGCCGTTCTGAGCCATGTTTGAACTTTCTATCACTTTTGGTTCCGATAATTCTGTTGACCATATTTGTGATATTCAGGCGCCAAATGACATCTTGGAGCGTGTTGGAGATAAAAAACAAAATGTGCCCAAAACGTGATATTATGACGTTATACGCCGTTCTGAGCCATGTTTGAACTTTCTATCACTTTTGGTTCCGATAATTCTGTTGGCCATATTTGTGATATTCAGGGGCCAAATGACATCTTGGAGCATGTTGGAGATAAAAATCCAAATGTGCCCAAAACGTGATATTATGACGTTATACGCCGTTCTGAGCCATGTTTGAATTTTCTATCACTTTTGGTTCCGATAATTTTGGTGACCATATATGTGATATTCAGGGGCCAAATGACATATTGGAGCATGTTTTAGATAAAAAACAAAATGTGCCCAAAACGTGATATTATGACGTTATACGCCGTTCTGAGCCATGTTTGAACTTTCTATCACTTTTGGTTCCGATAATTCTGTTGGCCATATTTGTGATATTCAGGGGCCAAATGACATCTTGGAGCATGTTGGAGATAAAAATCCAAATGTGCCCATAACGTGATATTATGACGTTATACGCCGTTCTGAGCCATGTTTGAACTTTCTATCACTTTTGGTTCCGATAATTTTGGTGACCATATTTGTGATTTTCAGGGGCCAAATGACATCTTGAAGCGTGTTGGAGATAAAAAACAAAATGTGCCCAAAACGTGATATTATGACGTTATACGCCGTTCTGAGCCATGTTCGAACTTTCTATCACTTTTGGTTCCGATAATTCTGTTGACCATATTTGTGATATTCAGGCGCCAAATGACATCTTGGAGCATGTTGGAGATAAAAATCCAAATGTGCCCAAAACGTGATATTATGACGTTATACGCCGTTCTGAGCAATGTTTGAACTTTCTATCACTTTTGGTTCCGATAATTCTGTTGACCATATTTGTGATATTCAGGCGCCAAATGACATCTTGAAGCGTGTTGGAGATAAAAAACAAAATGTGCCCAAAACGTGATATGACTTTATACGCCGTTCTGAGCCATGTTTGAACTTTCTATCACTTTTGGTTCCGATAATTCTGTTGACCATATTTGTGATATTCAGGCGCCAAATGACATCTTGGAGCGTGTTGGAGATAAAAAACAAAATGTGCCCAAAACGTGATATTATGACGTTATACGCCGTTGTGAGCCATGTTTGAACTTTCTATCACTTTTGGTTCCGATAATTCTGTTGACCATATTTGTGATATTCAGGCGCCAAATGACATCTTGAAGCGTGTTGGAGATAAAAAACAAAATGTGCCCAAAACGTGATATTATGACGTTATACGCCGTTCTGAGCCATGTTTGAACTTTCTATCACTTTTGGTTCCGATAATTCTGGTGACCATATTTGTGATATTCAGGGGCCAAATGACATCTTGGAGCATGTTGGAGATAAAAAACAAAATGTGCCCAAAACGTGATATTATGACGTTATACGTCTTTCTGAGACATGTTTGAACTTTCTATCACTTTTGGTTCCGATAATTCTGTTGACCATATATGTGATATTCAGGGGCCAAATGACATCTTGGAGCATGTTGGAGATAAAAAACAAAATGTGCCCAAAACGTGATATTATGACGTTATACGCCGTTCTGAGCCATGTTTGAACTTTCTATCACTTTTGGTTCCGATAATTCTGTTGACCATATTAGTGATATTCAGGCGCCAAATGACATCTTGGAGCGTGTTGTAGATAAAAAACAAAATGTGCCCAAAACGTGATATTATGACGTTATACGCCGTTCTGAGCCATGTTTGAACTTTCTATCACTTTTGGTTCCGATAATTCTGTTGACCATATATGTGATATTCAGGGGCCAAATGACATATTGGAGCATGTTTTAGATAAAAAACAAAATGCGCCCAAAACGTGATATTATGACGTTATACGTCGTTCTGAGACATGTTTGAACTTTCTATCACTTTTGGTTCCGATAATTCTGTTGACCATATATGTGATATTCAGGGGCCAAATGACATCTTGGAGCATGTTGGAGATAAAAAACAAAATGTGCCCAAAACGTGATATTATGACGTTATACGCCGTTCTGAGCCATGTTTGAACATTCTATCACTTTTGGTTCCGATAATTCTGTTGACCATATTAGTGATATTCAGGCGCCAAATGACATCTTGGAGCGTGTTGGAGATAAAAAACAAAATGTGCCCAAAACGTGATATTATGACGTTATACGCCGTTCTGAGCCATGTTTGAACATTCTATCACTTTTGGTTCCGATAATTCTGTTGACCATATTTGTGATATTCAGGCGCCAAATGACATCTTGAAGCGTGTTGGAGATAAAAAACAAAGTGTGCCCAAAACGTGATATTATGACGTTATACGCCGTTCTGAGCCATGTTTGAACTTTCTATCACTTTTGGTTCCGATAATTCTGTTGACCATATTTGTGATATTCAGGCGCCAAATGACATCTTGAAGCGTGTTGGAGATAAAAAACAAAACGTGCCCAAAACGTGATATTATGACGTTATACGCCGTTCTGAGCCATGTTTGAACTTTCTATCACTTTTGGTTCCGATAATTCTGTTGACCATATTTGTGATATTCAGGCGCCAAATGACATCTTGAAGCGTGTTGGAGATAAAAAACAAAACGTGCCCAAAACGTGATATTATGACGTTATACGCCGTTCTGAGCCATGTTTGAACTTTCTATCACTTTTGGTTCCGATAATTCTGTTGGCCATATTTGTGATATTCAGGGGCCAAATGACATCTTGGAGCATGTTGGAGATAAAAATCCAAATGTGCCCAAAACGTGATATTATGACGTTATACGCCGTTCTGAGCCATGTTTGAATTTTCTATCACTTTTGGTTCCGATAATTTTGGTGACCATATATGTGATATTCAGGGGCCAAATGACATATTGGAGCATGTTTTAGATAAAAAACAAAATGTGCCCAAAACGTGATATTATGACGTTATACACCGTTCTGAGCCATGTTTGAACTTTCTATCACTTTTGGTTCCGATAATTCTGTTGACCATATTTGTGATATTCAGGCGCCAAATGACATCTTGAAGCGTGTTGGAGATAAAAAACAAAGTGTGCCCAAAACGTGATATTATGACGTTATACGCCGTTCTGAGCCATGTTTGAACTTTCTATCACTTTTGGTTCCGATAATTCTGTTGACCATATTTGTGATATTCATGCGCCAAATGACATCTTGAAGCGTGTTGGAGATAAAAAACAAAATGTGCCCAAAACGTGATATTATGACGTTATACGCCGTTCTGAGCCATGTTTGAACTTTCTATCACTTTTGGTTCCGATAATTCTGTTGACCATATTTGTGATATTCAGGCGCCAAATGACATCTTGGAGCGTGTTGGAGATAAAAAACAAAATGTGCCCAAAACGTGATATTATGACGTTATACGCCGTTCTGAGCCATGTTTGAACTTTCTATCACTTTTGGTTCCGATAATTCTGTTGACCATATTTGTGATATTCAGGCGCCAAATGACATCTTGAAGCGTGTTGGAGATAAAAAACAAAATGTGCCCAAAACGTGATATTATGACGTTATACGCCGTTCTGAGCCATGTTTGAACTTTCTATCACTTTTGGTTCCGATAATTCTGTTGACCATATTTGTGATATTCAGGCGCCAAATGACATCTTGGAGCGTGTTGGAGATAAAAAACAAAATGTGCCCAAAACGTGATATTATGACGTTATACGCCGTTCTGAGCCATGTTTGAACTTTCTATCACTTTTGGTTCCGATAATTCTGTTGACCATATTTGTGATATTCAGGCGCCAAATGACATCTTGAAGCGTGTTGGAGATAAAAAACAAAATGTGCCCAAAACGTGATATTATGACGTTATACGCCGTTCTGAGCCATGTTTGAACTTTCTATCACTTTTGGTTCCGATAATTCTGTTGGCCATATTTGTGATATTCAGGGGCCAAATGACATCTTGGAGCATGTTGGAGATAAAAATCCAAATGTGCCCAAAACGTGATATTATGACGTTATACGCCGTTCTGAGCCATGTTTGAATTTTCTATCACTTTTGGTTCCGATAATTTTGGTGACCATATATGTGATATTCAGGGGCCAAATGACATATTGGAGCATGTTTTAGATAAAAAACAAAATGTGCCCAAAACGTGATATTATGACGTTATACGCCGTTCTGAGCCATGTTTGAACTTTCTATCACTTTTGGTTCCGATAATTCTGTTGACCATATTTGTGATATTCAGGCGCCAAATGACATCTTGAAGCGTGTTGGAGATAAAAAACAAAGTGTGCCCAAAACGTGATATTATGACGTTATACGCCGTTCTGAGCCATGTTTGAACTTTCTATCACTTTTGGTTCCGATAATTCTGTTGACCATATTTGTGATATTCAGGCGCCAAATTACATCTTGAAGCGTGTTGGAGATAAAAAACAAAATGTGCCCAAAACGTGATATTATGACGTTATACGCCGTTCTGAGCCATGTTTGAACTTTCTATCACTTTTGGTTCCGATAATTCTGTTGACCATATTTGTGATATTCAGGCGCCAAATGACATCTTGGAGCGTGTTGGAGATAAAAAACAAAATGTGCCCAAAACGTGATATTATGACGTTATACGCCGTTCTGAGCCATGTTTGAACTTTCTATCACTTTTGGTTCCGATAATTCTGTTGACCATATTTGTGATATTCAGGCGCCAAATGACATCTTGAAGCGTGTTGGAGATAAAAAACAAAATGTGCCCAAAACGTGATATTATGACGTTATACGCCGTTCTGAGCCATGTTTGAACTTTCTATCACTTTTGGTTCCGATAATTCTGTTGGCCATATTTGTGATATTCAGGGGCCAAATGACATCTTGGAGCATGTTGGAGATAAAAATCCAAATGTGCCCAAAACGTGATATTATAACGTTATACGCCGTTCTGAGCCATGTTTGAATTTTCTATCACTTTTGGTTCCGATAATTTTGGTGACCATATATGTGATATTCAGGGGCCAAATGACATATTGGAGCATGTTTTAGATAAAAAACAAAATGTGCCCAAAACGTGATATTATGACGTTATACGCCGTTCTGAGCCATGTTTGAACTTTCTATCACTTTTGGTTCCGATAATTCTGTTGGCCATATTTGTGATATTCAGGGGCCAAATGACATCTTGGAGCATGTTGGAGATAAAAATCCAAATGTGCCCATAACGTGATATTATGACGTTATACGCCGTTCTGAGCCATGTTTGAACTTTCTATCACTTTTGGTTCCGATAATTTTGGTGACCATATTTGTGATTTTCAGGGGCCAAATGACATCTTGAAGCGTGTTGGAGATAAAAAACAAAATGTGCCCAAAACGTGATATTATGACGTTATACGCCGTTCTGAGCCATGTTCGAACTTTCTATCACTTTTGGTTCCGATAATTCTGTTGACCATATTTGTGATATTCAGGCGCCAAATGACATCTTGGAGCATGTTGGAGATAAAAATCCAAATGTGCCCAAAACGTGATATTATGACGTTATACGCCGTTCTGAGCAATGTTTGAACTTTCTATCACTTTTGGTTCCGATAATTCTGTTGACCATATTTGTGATATTCAGGCGCCAAATGACATCTTGAAGCGTGTTGGAGATAAAAAACAAAATGTGCCCAAAACGTGATATGACTTTATACGCCGTTCTGAGCCATGTTTGAACTTTCTATCACTTTTGGTTCCGATAATTCTGTTGACCATATTTGTGATATTCAGGCGCCAAATGACATCTTGGAGCGTGTTGGAGATAAAAAACAAAATGTGCCCAAAACGTGATATTATGACGTTATACGCCGTTGTGAGCCATGTTTGAACTTTCTATCACTTTTGGTTCCGATAATTCTGTTGACCATATTTGTGATATTCAGGCGCCAAATGACATCTTGAAGCGTGTTGGAGATAAAAAACAAAATGTGCCCAAAACGTGATATTATGACGTTATACGCCGTTCTGAGCCATGTTTGAACTTTCTATCACTTTTGGTTCCGATAATTCTGGTGACCATATTTGTGATATTCAGGGGCCAAATGACATCTTGGAGCATGTTGGAGATAAAAAACAAAATGTGCCCAAAACGTGATATTATGACGTTATACGTCTTTCTGAGACATGTTTGAACTTTCTATCACTTTTGGTTCCGATAATTCTGTTGACCATATATGTGATATTCAGGGGCCAAATGACATCTTGGAGCATGTTGGAGATAAAAAACAAAATGTGCCCAAAACGTGATATTATGACGTTATACGCCGTTCTGAGCCATGTTTGAACTTTCTATCACTTTTGGTTCCGATAATTCTGTTGACCATATTAGTGATATTCAGGCGCCAAATGACATCTTGAAGCGTGTTGGAGATAAAAAACAAAATGTGCCCAAAACGTGATATTATGACGTTATACGCCGTTCTGAGCCATGTTTGAACTTTCTATCACTTTTGGTTCCGATAATTCTGTTGACCATATTAGTGATATTCAGGCGCCAAATGACATCTTGGAGCGTGTTGTAGATAAAAAACAAAATGTGCCCAAAACGTGATATTATGACGTTATACGCCGTTCTGAGCCATGTTTGAACTTTCTATCACTTTTGGTTCCGATAATTCTGTTGACCATATATGTGATATTCAGGGGCCAAATGACATATTGGAGCATGTTTTAGATAAAAAACAAAATGCGCCCAAAACGTGATATTATGACGTTATACGTCGTTCTGAGACATGTTTGAACTTTCTATCACTTTTGGTTCCGATAATTCTGTTGACCATATATGTGATATTCAGGGGCCAAATGACATCTTGGAGCATGTTGGAGATAAAAAACAAAATGTGCCCAAAACGTGATATTATGACGTTATACGCCGTTCTGAGCCATGTTTGAACATTCTATCACTTTTGGTTCCGATAATTCTGTTGACCATATTAGTGATATTCAGGCGCCAAATGACATCTTGGAGCGTGTTGGAGATAAAAAACAAAATGTGCCCAAAACGTGATATTATGACGTTATACGCCGTTCTGAGCCATGTTTGAACATTCTATCACTTTTGGTTCCGATAATTCTGTTGACCATATTTGTGATATTCAGGCGCCAAATGACATCTTGAAGCGTGTTGGAGATAAAAAACAAAGTGTGCCCAAAACGTGATATTATGACGTTATACGCCGTTCTGAGCCATGTTTGAACTTTCTATCACTTTTGGTTCCGATAATTCTGTTGACCATATTTGTGATATTCAGGCGCCAAATGACATCTTGAAGCGTGTTGGAGATAAAAAACAAAACGTGCCCAAAACGTGATATTATGACGTCATACGCCGTTCTGAGCCATGTTTGAACTTTCTATCACTTTTGGTTCCGATAATTCTGTTGACCATATTTGTGATATTCAGGCGCCAAATGACATCTTGAAGCGTGTTGGAGATAAAAAACAAAACGTGCCCAAAACGTGATATTATGACGTTATACGCCGTTCTGAGCCATGTTTGAACTTTCTATCACTTTTGGTTGCGATAATTCTGTTGGCCATATTTGTGATATTCAGGGGCCAAATGACATCTTGGAGCATGTTGGAGATAAAAATCCAAGTGTGCCCAAAACGTGATATTATGACGTTATACGCCGTTCTGAGCCATGTTTGAATTTTCTATCACTTTTGGTTCCGATAATTTTGGTGACCATATATGTGATATTCAGGGGCCAAATGACATATTGGAGCATGTTTTAGATAAAAAACAAAATGTGCCCAAAACGTGATATTATGACGTTATACGCCGTTCTGAGCCATGTTTGAACTTTCTATCACTTTTGGTTCCGATAATTCTGTTGACCATATTTGTGATATTCAGGCGCCAAATGACATCTTGAAGCGTGTTGGAGATAAAAAACAAAGTGTGCCCAAAACGTGATATTATGACGTTATACGCCGTTCTGAGCCATGTTTGAACTTTCTATCACTTTTGGTTCCGATAATTCTGTTGACCATATTTGTGATATTCATGCGCCAAATGACATCTTGAAGCGTGTTGGAGATAAAAAACAAAATGTGCCCAAAACGTGATATTATGACGTTATACGCCGTTCTGAGCCATGTTTGAACTTTCTATCACTTTTGGTTCCGATAATTCTGTTGACCATATTTGTGATATTCAGGCGCCAAATGACATCTTGGAGCGTGTTGGAGATAAAAAACAAAATGTGCCCAAAACGTGATATTATGACGTTATACGCCGTTCTGAGCCATGTTTGAACTTTCTATCACTTTTGGTTCCGATAATTCTGTTGACCATATTTGTGATATTCAGGCGCCAAATGACATCTTGAAGCGTGTTGGAGATAAAAAACAAAATGTGCCCAAAACGTGATATTATGACGTTATACGCCGTTCTGAGCCATGTTTGAACTTTCTATCACTTTTGGTTCCGATAATTCTGTTGACCATATTTGTGATATTCAGGCGCCAAATGACATCTTGGAGCGTGTTGGAGATAAAAAACAAAATGTGCCCAAAACGTGATATTATGACGTTATACGCCGTTCTGAGCCATGTTTGAACTTTCTATCACTTTTGGTTCCGATAATTCTGTTGACCATATTTGTGATATTCAGGCGCCAAATGACATCTTGAAGCGTGTTGGAGATAAAAAACAAAATGTGCCCAAAACGTGATATTATGACGTTATACGCCGTTCTGAGCCATGTTTGAACTTTCTATCACTTTTGGTTCCGATAATTCTGTTGGCCATATTTGTGATATTCAGGGGCCAAATGACATCTTGGAGCATGTTGGAGATAAAAATCCAAATGTGCCCAAAACGTGATATTATGACGTTATACGCCGTTCTGAGCCATGTTTGAATTTTCTATCACTTTTGGTTCCGATAATTTTGGTGACCATATATGTGATATTCAGGGGCCAAATGACATATTGGAGCATGTTTTAGATAAAAAACAAAATGTGCCCAAAACGTGATATTATGACGTTATACGCCGTTCTGAGCCATGTTTGAACTTTCTATCACTTTTGGTTCCGATAATTCTGTTGACCATATTTGTGATATTCAGGCGCCAAATGACATCTTGAAGCGTGTTGGAGATAAAAAACAAAGTGTGCCCAAAACGTGATATTATGACGTTATACGCCGTTCTGAGCCATGTTTGAACTTTCTATCACTTTTGGTTCCGATAATTCTGTTGACCATATTTGTGATATTCATGCGCCAAATGACATCTTGAAGCGTGTTGGAGATAAAAAACAAAATGTGCCCAAAACGTGATATTATGACGTTATACGCCGTTCTGAGCCATGTTTGAACTTTCTATCACTTTTGGTTCCGATAATTCTGTTGACCATATTTGTGATATTCAGGCGCCAAATGACATCTTGGAGCGTGTTGGAGATAAAAAACAAAATGTGCCCAAAACGTGATATTATGACGTTATACGCCGTTCTGAGCCATGTTTGAACTTTCTATCACTTTTGGTTCCGATAATTCTGTTGACCATATTTGTGATATTCAGGCGCCAAATTACATCTTGAAGCGTGTTGGAGATAAAAAACAAAATGTGCCCAAAACGTGATATTATGACGTTATACGCCGTTCTGAGCCATGTTTGAACTTTCTATCACTTTTGGTTCCGATAATTCTGTTGACCATATTTGTGATATTCAGGCGCCAAATGACATCTTGGAGCGTGTTGGAGATAAAAAACAAAATGTGCCCAAAACGTGATATTATGACGTTATACGCCGTTCTGAGCCATGTTTGAACTTTCTATCACTTTTGGTTCCGATAATTCTGTTGACCATATTTGTGATATTCAGGCGCCAAATGACATCTTGAAGCGTGTTGGAGATAAAAAACAAAATGTGCCCAAAACGTGATATTATGACGTTATACGCCGTTCTGAGCCATGTTTGAACTTTCTATCACTTTTGGTTCCGATAATTCTGTTGGCCATATTTGTGATATTCAGGGGCCAAATGACATCTTGGAGCATGTTGGAGATAAAAATCCAAATGTGCCCAAAACGTGATATTATGACGTTATACGCCGTTCTGAGCCATGTTTGAATTTTCTATCACTTTTGGTTCCGATAATTTTGGTGACCATATATGTGATATTCAGGGGCCAAATGACATATTGGAGCATGTTTTAGATAAAAAACAAAATGCGCCCAAAACGTGATATTATGACGTTATACGTCGTTCTGAGACATGTTTGAACTTTCTATCACTTTTGGTTCCGATAATTCTGTTGACCATATATGTGATATTCAGGGGCCAAATGACATCTTGGAGCATGTTGGAGATAAAAAACAAAATGTGCCCAAAACGTGATATTATGACGTTATACGCCGTTCTGAGCCATGTTTGAACTTTCTATCACTTTTGGTTCCGATAATTCTGTTGACCATATTGGTGATATTCAGGCGCCAAATGACATCTTGGAGCGTGTTGGAGATAAAAAACAAAATGTGCCCAAAACGTGATATTATGACGTTATACGCCGTTCTGAGCCATGTTTGAACTTTCTATCACTTTTGGTTCCGATAATGCTGTTGACCATATTTGTGATATTCAGGCGCCAAATGACATCTTGAAGCGTGTTGGAGATAAAAAACAAAATGTGCCCAAAACGTGATATTATGACGTTATACGCCGTTCTGAGCCATGTTTGAACTTTCTATCACTTTTGGTTCCGATAATTCTGTTGACCATATTTGTGATATTCAGGCGCCAAATGACATCTTGAAGCGTGTTGGAGATAAAAAACAAAATGTGCCCAAAACGTGATATTATGACGTTATACGCCGTTCTGAGCCATGTTTGAACTTTCTATCACTTTTGGTTCCGATAATTCTGTTGACCATATTTGTGATATTCAGGCGTCAAATGACATCTTGGAGCGTGTTGGAGATAAAAAACAAAATGTGCCCAAAACGTGATATTATGACGTTATACGCCGTTCTGAGCCATGTTTGAACTTTCTATCACTTTTGGTTCCGATAATTCTGTTGGCCATATTTGTGATATTCAGGGGCCAAATGACATCTTGGAGCATGTTGGAGATAAAAATCCAAATGTGCCCAAAACGTGATATTATGACGTTATACGCCGTTCTGAGCCATGTTTGAATTTTCTATCACTTTTGGTTCCGATAATTCTGTTGGCCATATTTGTGATATTCAGGGGCCAAATGACATATTGGAGCATGTTTTAGATAAAAAACAAAATGTGCCCAAAACGTGATATTATGACGTTATACGCCGTTCTGAGCCATGTTTGAACTTTCTATCACTTTTGGTTCCGATAATTCTGTTGGCCATATTTGTGATATTCAGGGGCCAAATGACATCTTGGAGCATGTTGGAGATAAAAATCCAAATGTGCCCAAAACGTGATATTATGACGTTATACGCCGTTCTGAGCCATGTTTGAACTTTCTATCACTTTTGGTTCCGATAATTCTGTTGACCATATTTGTGATATTCAGGCGCCAAATGACATCTTGAAGCGTGTTGGAGATAAAAAACAAAATGTGCCCAAAACGTGATATTATGACGCTATACGCCGTTCTGAGCCATGTTTGAACTTTCTATCACTTTTGGTTCCGGTAATTCTGTTGACCATATATTACATTTTTGGAGGTTCACACATTAAATTGAATAAAGAAGGATGGAAGGGTAATGCGTGATAAAGGATGAAAAAATACTTCGATCGAGCCGGGTACGATCCGGCAATCTCTGCCTTTCCGGGGCATTGCTCTACGAATTGATATTATTAATTACCTCGGTAGAGTTTATTTGGAACCCACCTTGACGTCGATTGGTTAATTTGTACTAGGTTTCCTTGTCAATTACATATAATCCGAAATCCTTTAGTTGGAAAAGTATGTAGATCGATAGCTCAATTGGTAGAGCAATGCCCCGGAAAGGCAGAGATTGCCGGATCGTACCCGGCTCGATCGAAGTATTTTTTCATCCTTTATCACGCATTTCCCTTCCATCCTTCTTTATTCTGTTGACCATATTTGTGATATTCAGGCGCCAAATGACATCTTGGAGCATGTTGGAAATAAAAATCCAAATGTGCCCAAAACGTGATATTATGACGTTATACGCCGTTCTGAGCCATGTTTGAACTTTCTATCACTTTTGGTTCCGATAATTCTGTTGACCATATTTGTGATATTCAGGGGCCAAATGACATCTTGGAGCATGTTGGAGATAAAAAATAAAATGTGCCCAGAACATGATATTATGACGTTATGCGCCGTTCTGAGCCATGTTTGAACTTTCTATCACTTTTGGTTCCGATAATTCTGTTGACCATATATGTGATATTCAGGGGCCAAATGACATATTGGAGCATGTTTTGGATAAAAAACAAAATGCGCCCAAAACGTGATATTATGACGTTATACGTCGTTCTGAGACATGTTTGAACTTTTTATCACTTTTGGTTCCGATAATTCTGTTGACCATATTTGTGATATTCAGGGGCCAAATGACATCTTGGAGCATGTTGGAGATAAAAATCCAAATGTGCCCAAAACGTGATATTATGACGTTATACGCCGTTCTGAGCAATGTTTGAACTTTCTATCACTTTTGGTTCCGATAATTCTGTTGGCCATATTTGTGATATTCAGGCGCCAAATGACATCTTGAAGCGTGTTGGAGATAAAAAACAAAATGTGCCCAAAACGTGATATTATGACGTTATACGCCGTTCTGAGCCATCTTTGAACTTTCTATCACTTTTGGTTCCGATAATTCTGTTGACCATATTTGTGATATTCAGGCGCCAAATGACATCTTGAAGCGTGTTGGAGATAAAAAACAAAATGTGCCCAAAACGTGATATTGTGACGTTATACGCCGTTCTGAGCCATGTTTGAACTTTCTATCACTTTTGGTTCCGATAATTCTGTTGACCATATTTGTGATATTCAGGCGCCAAATGACATCTTGGAGCGTGTTGGAGATAAAAAACAAAATGTGCCCAAAACTTGATATTATGACGTTATACGCCGTTCTGAGCCATGTTTGAACTTTCTATCACTTTTGGTTCCGATAATTCTGTTGGCCATATTTGTGATATTCAGGGGCCAAATGACATCTTGAAGCGTGTTGGAGATAAAAAACAAAATGTGCCCAAAGCGTGATATTATGACGATATACGCCGCTCTGAGCCATGTTTGAACTTTCTATCACTTTTGGTTCCGATAATTCTGTTGGCCATATTTGTGATATTCAGGGGCCAAATGACATCTTGGAGCATGTTGGAGATAAAAAACAAAATGTGCCCAAAGCGTGATATTATGACGTTATACGCCGTTCTGAGCCATGTTTGAACTTTCTATCACTTTTGGTTCCGATAATGTTGACCATATTTGTGATATTCAGGCGCCAAATGACATCTTGGAGCATGTTGGAGATAAAAAACAAAATGTGCCCAAAACGTGATATTATGACGTTATACGCCGTTCTGAGCCATGTTTGAACTTTCTATCACTTTTGGTTCCGATAATTCTGCTGGCCATATTTGTGATATTCAGGGTCCAAATGACATCTTGGAGCCTGTTGGAGATAAAAAACAAAATGTGCCCAAAACGTGATATTATGACGTTATACGCCGTTCTGAGCCATGTTTGAACTTTCTATCACTTTTGGTTCCGATAATTCTGCTGGCCATATTTGTGATATTCAGGGTCCAAATGACATCTTGGAGCATGTTGGAGATAAAAATCCAAATGTGCCCAAAACGTGATATTATGACGTTATACGCCGTTCTGAGCCATGTTTGAACTTTCTATCACTTTTGGTTCCGATAATTCTGTTGACCATATTTGTGATATTCAGGCGCCAAATGACATCTTGGAGCCTGTAGGAGATAAAAAACAAAATGTGCCCAAAACGTGATATTATGACGTTATACGCCGTTCTGAGCCATGTTTGAACTTTCTATCACTTTTGGTTCCGATAATTCTGTTGGCCATATTTGTGATATTCAGGCGCCAAATGACATCTTGAAGCGTGTTGGAGATAAAAAACAAAATGTGCCCAAAACGTGATATTATGACGTTATACGCCGTTCTGAGCCATGTTTGAACTTTCTATCACTTTTGGTTCCGATAATTCTGTTGACCATATTTGTGATATTCAGGCGCCAAATGACATCTTGGAGCGTGTTGGAGATAAAAAACAAAATGTGCCCAAAACGTGATATTATGACGTTATACGCCGTTCTGAGCCATGTTTGAACTTTCTATCACTTTTGGTTCCGATAATTCTGTTGACCATGTTTGTGATATTCAGGCGCCAAATGACATCTTGAAGCGTGTTGGAGATAAAAAACAAAATGTGCCCAAAACGTGATATTATGACGTTATACGCCGTTCTGAGCCATGTTTGAACTTTCTATCACTTTTGGTTCCGATAATTCTGTTGGCCATATTTGTGATATTCAGGGGCCAAATGACATCTTGGAGCATGTTGGAGATAAAAATCCAAATGTGCCCAAAACGTGATATTATGACGTTATACGCCGTTCTGAGCCATGTTTGAACTTTCTATCACTTTTGGTTCCGATAATTCTGTTGACCATATTTGTGATATTCAGGCGCCAAATGACATCTTGGAGCCTGTTGGAGATAAAAAACAAAATGTGCCCAAAACGTGATATTATGACGTTATACGCCGTTCTGAGCCATGTTTGAACTTTCTATCACTTTTGGTTCCGATAATTCTGTTGACCATATTTGTGATATTCAGGGGCCAAATGACATCTTGGAGCATGTTGGAGATAAAAAACAAAATGTGCCCAGAACATGATATTATGACGTTATACGCCGTTCTGAGACATGTTTGAACTTTCTATCACTTTTGGTTCCGGTAATTCTGTTGACCATATATTACATTTTTGGAGGTTCACACATTAAATTGAATAAAGAAGGATGGAAGGGTAATGCGTGATAAAGGATGAAAAAATACTTCGATCGAGCCGGGTACGATCCGGCAATCTCTGCCTTTCCGGGGCATTGCTCTACCAATTGATATTATTAATTACCTCGGTAGAGTTTATTTGGAACCCACCTTGACGTCGATTGGTTAATTTGTACTAGGTTTCCTTGTCAATTACATATAATCCGAAATCCTTTAGTTGGAAAAGTATGTAGATCGATAGCTCAATTGGTAGAGCAATGCCCCGGAAAGGCAGAGATTGCCGGATCGTACCCGGCTCGATCGAAGTATTTTTTCATCCTTTATCACGCATTTCCCTTCCATCCTTCTTTATTCTGTTGACCATATTTGTGATATTCAGGCGCCAAATGACATCTTGGAGCATGTTGGAAATAAAAATCCAAATGTGCCCAAAACGTGATATTATGCCGTTATACGCCGTTCTGAGCCATGTTTGAACTTTCTATCACTTTTGGTTCCGATAATTCTGTTGACCATATTTGTGATATTCAGGGGCCAAATGACATCTTGGAGCATGTTGGAGATAAAAAACAAAATGTGCCCAGAACATGATATTATGACGTTATGCGCCGTTCTGAGCCATGTTTGAACTTTCTATCACTTTTGGTTCCGATAATTCTGTTGACCATATATGTGATATTCAGGGGCCAAATGACATCTTGGACCATGTTGGAGATAAAAATCCAAATGTGCCCAAAACGTGATATTATGACGTTATACGCCGTTCTGAGCAATGTTTGAACTTTCTATCACTTTTGGTTCCGATAATTCTGTTGGCCATATTTGTGATATTCAGGCGCCAAATGACATCTTGAAGCGTGTTGGAGATAAAAAACAAAATGTGCCCAAAACGTGATATTATGACGTTATACGCCGTTCTGAGCCATGTTTGAACTTTCTATCACTTTTGGTTCCGATAATTCTGTTGACCATATATGTGATATTCAGGGGCCAAATGACATCTTGGAGCATGTTGGAGATAAAAATCCAAATGTGCCCAAAACGTGATATTATGACGATATACGCCGTTCTGAGCAATGTTTGAACTTTCTATCACTTTTGGTTCCGATAATTCTGGTGACCATATTTGTGATATTCAGGCGCCAAATGACATCTTGGAGCATGTTGGAGATAAAAAACAAAATGTGACCAAAACGTGATATTATGACGTTATACGCCGTTCTGAGCCATGTTTGAACTTTCTATCACTTTTGGTTCCGATAATTCTGTTGGCCATATTTGTGATATTCAGGGGCCAAATGACATCTTGGAGCATGTTGGAGATAAAAATCCAAATGAGCCCAAAACGTGATATTATGACGTTATACGCCGTTCTGAGCCATGTTTGAACTTTCTATCACTTTTGGTTCCGATAATTCTGTTGACCATATTTCTGATATTCAGGGGCCAAATGACATCTTGGAGCATGTTGGAGATAAAAAACAAAATGTGCCCAAAACATGATATTATGACGTTATACGCCGTTCTGAGCCATGTTTGAACTTTCTATCACTTTTGGTTCCGATAATTCTGTTGGCCATATTTGTGATATTCAGGCGCCAAATGACATCTTGGAGCGTGTTGGAGATAAAAAACAAAATGTGCCCAAAACGTGATATTATGACGTTATACGCCGTTCCGAGCCATGTTTGAACTTTCTATCACTTTTGGTTCCGATAATGTTGACCATATTTGTGATATTCAGGCGCCAAATGACATCTTAGACCATGTTGGAGATAAAAATCCAAATGTGCCCAAAACGTGATATTATGACGTTATACGCCGTTCTGAGCCATGTTTGAACTTTCTATCACTTTTGGTTCCGATAATTCTGTTGACCATTTTTGTGATATTCAGGCGCCAAATGACATCTTGGAGCGTGTTGGAGATAAAAAACAAAATGTGCCCAAAACGTGATATTATGACGTTATACGCCGTTCTGAGCCATGTTTGAACTTTCTATCACTTTTGGTTCCGATAATTCTGTTGGCCATATTTGTGATATTCAGGCGCCAAATGACATCTTGGAGCATGTTGGAGATAAAAATCCAAATGTGCCCAAAACGTGATATTATGACGTTATACGCCGTTCTGAGCCATGTTTGAACTTTCTATCACTTTTGGTTCCGATAATTCTGTTGACCATATTTGTGATATTCAGGCGCCAAATGACATCTTGAAGCGTGTTGGAGATAAAAAACAAAATGTGCCCAAAACGTGATATTATGACGTTATACGCCGTTCTGAGCCATGTTTGAACTTTCTATAACTTTTGGTTCCGATAATTCTGTTGACCATATTTGTGATATTCAGGCGCCAAATGACATCTTGAAGCGTGTTGGAGATAAAAAACAAAATGTGCCCAAAACGTGATATTATGACGTTATACGCCGTTCTGAGCCATGTTTGAACTTTCTATAACTTTTGGTTCCGATAATTCTGTTGACCATATTTGTGATATTCAGGCGCCAAATGACATCTTGAAGCGTGTTGGAGATAAAAATCCAAATGTGCCCAAAACGTGATATTATGACGTTATACGCCGTTCTGAGCCATGTTTGAACTTTCTATCACTTTTGGTTCCGATAATTTTGGTGACCATATTTGTGATATTCAGGCGCCAAATGACATCTTGGAGCGTGTTGGAGATAAAAAACAAAATGTGCCCAAAACGTGATATTATGACGTTATACGCCGTTCTGAGCCATGTTTGAACTTTCTATCACTTTTGGTTCCGATAATTCTGTTGGCCATATTTGTGATATTCAGGCGCCAAATGACATCTTGGAGCATGTTGGAGATAAAAATCCAAATGTGCCCAAAACGTGATATTATGACGTTATACGCCGTTCTGAGCCATGTTTGAACTTTCTATCACTTTTGGTTCCGATAATTCTGTTGACCATATTTGTGATATTCAGGCGCCAAATGACATCTTGAAGCGTGTTGGAGATAAAAAACAAAATGTGCCCAAAACGTGATATTATGACGTTATACGCCGTTCTGAGCCATGTTTGAACTTTCTATCACTTTTGGTTCCGATAATTCTGTTGACCATATTTGTGATATTCAGGCGCCAAATGACATCTTGAAGCGTGTTGGAGATAAAAATCCAAATGTGCCCAAAACGTGATATTATGACGTTATACGCCGTTCTGAGCCATGTTTGAACTTTTTATCACTTTTGGTTCCGATAATTCTGTTGGCCATATTTGTGATATTCGGGGGCCAAATGACATCTTGGAGCATGTTGGAGATAAAAATCCAAATGTGCCCAAAACGTGATATAATGACGTTATACGCCGTTCTGAGCCATGTTTGAACTTTCTATCACTTTTGGTACCGATAATTCTGTTGACCATATTTGTGATATTCAGGGGCCAAATGACATCTTGGAGCATGTTGGAGATAAAAAACAAAATGTGCCCAAAACGTGATATTATGACGTTATACGCCGTTCTGAGCCATGTTTGAATTTTCTATCACTTTTGGTTCCGATAATTTTGGTGACCATATTTGTGATTTTCAGGGGCCAAATGACATCTTGGAGCATGTTGGAGATAAAAAACAAAATGCGCCCAAAACGTGATATTATGACGTTATACGCCGTTCTGAGCCATGTTTGAACTTTCTATCACTTTTGGTTCCGATAATGTTGACCATATTTGTGATATTCAGGCGCCAAATGACATCTTGGACCATGTTGGAGATAAAAAACAAAATGTGCCCAAAACGTGATATTATGACGTTATACGCCGTTCTGAGCCATGTTTGAACTTTCTATCACTTTTGGTTCCGATAATTCTGTTGACCATATTTGTGATATTCAGGCGCCAAATGACATCTTGGAGCGTGTTGGAGATAAAAAACAAAATGTGCCCAAAACGTGATATTATGACGTTATACGCCGTTCTGAGCCATGTTTGAACTTTCTGTCACTTTTGGTTCCTCTAATTCTGTTGGCCATATTTGAGATATCCAGGCGCCAAATGACATCTTGGAGCATGTTGGAGATAAAAATCCAAATGTGCCCAAAACGTGATATTATGACGTTATACGCCGTTCTGAGCCATGTTTGAACTTTCTATCACTTTTGGTTCCGATAATTCTGTTGGCCATATTTGTGGTATTCAGGGGCCAAATGACATCTTGGAGCATGTTGGAGATAAAAATCCAAATGTGCCCAAAACGTGATATTATGACGTTATACGCCGTTCTGAGCCATGTTTGAACTTTCTATCACTTTTGGTTCCGATAATTCTGTTGACCATATTTGTGATATTCAGGCGCCAAATGACATCTTGGAGCGTGTTGGAGATAAAAAACAAAATGTGCCCAAAACGTGATATTATGACGTTATACGCCGTTCTGAGCCATGTTTGAACTTTCTATCACTTTTGGTTCCGATAATTCTGGTGACCATATTTGTGATATTCAGGGGCCAAATGACATCTTGGAGCATGTTGGAGATAGAAAACAAAATGTGCCCAAAACGTGATATTATGACGTTATACGCCGTTCTGAGCCATGTTTGAACTTTCTATCACTTTTGGTTCCGATAATTCTGTTGACCATATTTGTGATATTCAGGCGCCAAATGACATCTTGGAGCGTGTTGGAGATAAAAAACAAAATGTGCCCAAAACGTGATATTATGACGTTATACGCCGTTCTGAGCCATGTTTGAACTTTCTATCACTTTTGGTTCCGATAATTCTGTTGACCATATTTGTGATATTCAGGCGCCAAATGACATCTTGGAGCGTGTTGGAGATAAAAAACAAAATGTGCCCAAAACGTGATATTATGACGTTATACGCCGTTCTGAGCCATGTTTGAACTTTCTGTCACTTTTGGTTCCGATAATTCTGTTGGCCATATTTGAGATATCCAGGCGCCAAATGACATCTTGGAGCATGTTGGAGATAAAAATCCAAATGTGCCCAAAACGTGATATTATGACGTTATACGCCGTTCTGAGCCATGTTTGAACTTTCTATCACTTTTGGTTCCGATAATTCTGTTGACCATATATGTGATATTCAGGGGCCAAATGACATATTGGAGCATGTTTTAGATAAAAAACAAAATGCGCCCAAAACGTGATATTATGACGTTATACGCCGTTCTGAGCCATGTTTGAACTTTCTATCACTTTTGGTTCCGATAATTCTGTTGACCATATTTGTGATATTCAGGGGCCAAATGACATCTTGGAGCATGTTGGAGATAAAAAACAAAATGTGCCCAAAACGTGATATTATGACGTTATACGCCGTTCTGAGCCATGTTTGAACTTTCTATCACTTTTGGTTCCGATAATTCTGTTGGCCATATTTGTGATATTCAGGGGCCAAATGACATCTTGGAGCATGTTGGAGATAAAAAACAAAATGTGCCCAAAACGTGATATTATGACGTTATACGCCGTTCTGAGCCATGTTTGAATTTTCTATCACTTTTGGTTCCGATAATTTTGGTGACCATATTTGTGATTTTCAGGGGCCAAATGACATCTTGGAGCATGTTGGAGATAAAAAACAAAATGCGCCCAAAACGTGATATTATGACGTTATACGCCGTTCTGAGCCATGTTTGAACTTTCTATCACTTTTGGTTCCGATAATGTTGACCATATTTGTGATATTCAGGCGCCAAATGACATCTTGGACCATGTTGGAGATAAAAAACAAAATGTGCCCAAAACGTGATATTATGACGTTATACGCCGTTCTGAGCCATGTTTGAACTTTCTATCACTTTTGGTTCCGATAATTCTGATGGCCATATTTGTGATATTCAGGGGCCAAATGACATCTTGGAGCATGTTGGAGATAAAAATCCAAATGTGCCCAAAACGTGATATAATGACGTTATACGCCGTTCTGAGCCATGTTTGAACTTTCTATCACTTTTGGTACCGATAATTCTGTTGACCATATTTGTGATATTCAGGGGCCAAATGACATCTTGGAGCATGTTGGAGATAAAAAACAAAATGTGCCCAAAACGTGATATTATGACGTTATACGCCGTTCTGAGCCATGTTTGAACTTTCTATCACTTTTGGTTCCGATAATTCTGTTGACCATATTTGTGATATTCAGGCGCCAAATGACATCTTGGAGCGTGTTGGAGATAAAAAACAAAATGTGCCCAAAACGTGATATTATGACGTTATACGCCGTTCTGAGCCATGTTTGAACTTTCTGTCACTTTTGGTTCCTCTAATTCTGTTGGCCATATTTGAGATATCCAGGCGCCAAATGACATCTTGGAGCATGTTGGAGATAAAAATCCAAATGTGCCCAAAACGTGATATTATGACGTTATACGCCGTTCTGAGCCATGTTTGAACTTTCTATCACTTTTGGTTCCGATAATTCTGTTGGCCATATTTGTGATATTCAGGGGCCAAATGACATCTTGGAGCATGTTGGAGATAAAAATCCAAATGTGCCCAAAACGTGATATTATGACGTTATACGCCGTTCTGAGCCATGTTTGAACTTTCTATCACTTTTGGTTCCGATAATTCTGTTGACCATATTTGTGATATTCAGGCGCCAAATGACATCTTGGAGCGTGTTGGAGATAAAAAACAAAATGTGCCCAAAACGTGATATTATGACGTTATACGCCGTTCTGAGCCATGTCTGAACTTTCTATCACTTTTGGTTCCGATAATTCTGTGACCATATTTGTGATTTTCAGGCGCCAAATGACATCTTGGAGCATGTTGGAGATAGAAAACAAAATGTGCCCAAAACGTGATATTATGACGTTATACGCCGTTCTGAGCCATGTTTGAACTTTCTATCACTTTTGGTTCCGATAATTCTGTTGACCATATTTGTGATATTCAGGCGCCAAATGACATCTTGGAGCGTGTTGGAGATAAAAAACAAAATGTGCCCAAAACGTGATATTATGACGTTATACGCCGTTCTGAGCCATGTTTGAACTTTCTATCACTTTTGGTTCCGATAATTCTGTTGACCATATTTGTGATATTCAGGCGCCAAATGACATCTTGGAGCGTGTTGGAGATAAAAAACAAAATGTGCCCAAAACGTGATATTATGACGTTATACGCCGTTCTGAGCCATGTTTGAACTTTCTGTCACTTTTGGTTCCGATAATTCTGTTGGCCATATTTGAGATATCCAGGCGCCAAATGACATCTTGGAGCATGTTGGAGATAAAAATCCAAATGTGCCCAAAACGTGATATTATGACGTTATACGCCGTTCTGAGCCATGTTTGAACTTTCTATCACTTTTGGTTCCGATAATTCTGTTGGCCATATTTGTGATATTCAGGGGCCAAATGACATCTTGGAGCATGTTGGAGATAAAAATCCAAATGTGCCCAAAACGTGATATAATGACGTTATACGCCGTTCTGAGCCATGTTTGAACTTTCTATCACTTTTGGTACCGATAATTCTGTTGACCATATTTGTGATATTCAGGGGCCAAATGACATCTTGGAGCATGTTGGAGATAAAAAACAAAATGTGCCCAAAACGTGATATTATGACGTTATACGCCGTTCTGAGCCATGTTTGAATTTTCTATCACTTTTGGTTCCGATAATTTTGGTGACCATATTTGTGATTTTCAGGGGCCAAATGACATCTTGGAGCATGTTGGAGATAAAAAACAAAATGCGCCCAAAACGTGATATTATGACGTTATACGCCGTTCTGAGCCATGTTTGAACTTTCTGTCACTTTTGGTTCCGATAATTCTGTTGGCCATATTTGAGATATCCAGGCGCCAAATGACATCTTGGAGCATGTTGGAGATAAAAATCCAAATGTGCCCAAAACGTGATATTATGACGTTATACGCCGTTCTGAGCCATGTTTGAACTTTCTATCACTTTTGGTTCCGATAATTCTGTTGACCATATTTGTGATATTCAGGCGCCAAATGACATCTTGGAGCGTGTTGGAGATAAAAAACAAAATGTGCCCAAAACGTGATATTATGACGTTATACGCCGTTCTGCGCCATGTTTGAACTTTCTATCACTTTTGGTTCCGATAATTCTGTTGGCCATATTTGTGATATTCAGGCGCCAAATGACATCTTGGAGCATGTTGGAGATAAAAATCCAAATGTGCCCAAAACGTGATATTATGACGTTATACGCCGTTCTGAGCCATGTTTGAACTTTCTATCACTTTTGGTTCCGATAATTCTGTTGACCATATTTGTGATATTCAGGCGCCAAATGACATCTTGAAGCGTGTTGGAGATAAAAAACAAAATGTGCCCAAAACGTGATATTATGACGTTATTCGCCGTTCTGAGCCATGTTTGAACTTTCTATCACTTTTGGTTCCGATAATTCTGTTGACCATATTTGTGATATTCAGGCGCCAAATGACATCTTGAAGCGTGTTGGAGATAAAAATCCAAATGTGCCCAAAACGTGATATTATGACGTTATACGCCGTTCTGAGCCATGTTTGAACTTTCTATCACTTTTGGTTCCGATAATTCTGTTGGCCATATTTGTGATATTCAGGGGCCAAATGACATCTTGGAGCATGTTGGAGATAAAAATCCAAATGTGCCCAAAACGTGATATAATGACGTTATACGCCGTTCTGAGCCATGTTTGAACTTTCTATCACTTTTGGTACCGATAATTCTGTTGACCATATTTGTGATATTCAGGGGCCAAATGACATCTTGGAGCATGTTGGAGATAAAAAACAAAATGTGCCCAAAACGTGATATTATGACGTTATACGCCGTTCTGAGACATGTTTGAATTTTCTATCACTTTTGGTTCCGATAATTTTGGTGACCATATTTGTGATTTTCAGGGGCCAAATGACATCTTGGAGCATGTTGGAGATAAAAAACAAAATGCGCCCAAAACGTGATATTATGACGTTATACGCCGTTCTGAGCCATGTTTGAACTTTCTATCACTTTTGGTTCCGATAATTCTGTTGACCATATTTGTGATATTCAGGCGCCAAATGACATCTTGGAGCATGTTGGAGATAAAAATCCAAATGTGCCCAAAACGTGATATTATGACGTTATACGCCGTTCTGAGCCATGTTTGAACTTTCTGTCACTTTTGGTTCCGATAATTCTGTTGGCCATATTTGAGATATCCAGGCGCCAAATGACATCTTGGAGCATGTTGGAGATAAAAATCCAAATGTGCCCAAAACGTGATATTATGACGTTATACGCCGTTCTGAGCCATGTTTGAACTTTCTATCACTTTTGGTTCCGATAATTCTGTTGGCCATATTTGTGATATTCAGGGGCCAAATGACATCTTGGAGCATGTTGGAGATAAAAAACAAAATGTGCCCAAAACGTGATATGACGTTATACGCCGTTCTGAGCCATGTTTGAATTTTCTATCACTTTTGGTTCCGATAATTTTGGTGACCATATTTGTGATATTCAGGGGCCAAATGACATCTTGGAGCATGTTGGAGATAGAAAACAAAATGTGTCCAAAACGTGATATTATGACGTTATACGCCGTTCTGAGCCATGTTTGAACTTTCTATCACTTTTGGTTCCGATAATTCTGTTGATCATATATGTGATATTCAGGGGCCAAATGACATATTGGAGCATATTTTAGATAAAAAACAAAATGCGCCCAAAACGTGATATTATGACGTTATACGCCGTTCTGAGCCATGTTTGAACTTTCTATCACTTTTGGTTCCGATAATTCTGTTGACCATATTTGTGATATTCAGGCGCCAAATGACATCTTGAAGCGTGTTGGAGATAAAAAATAAAATGTGCCCAAAACGTGATATTATGACGTTATACGCCGTTCTGAGCCATGTTTGAACTTTCTATCACTTTTGGTTCCGATAATTCTGTTGACCATATTTGTGATATTCAGGCGCCAAATGACATCTTGAAGCGTGTTGGAGATAAAAAATAAAATGTGCCCAAAACGTGATATTATGACGTTATACGCCGTTCCGAGCCATGTTTGAACTTTCTGTCACTTTTGGTTCCGATAATTCTGTTGGCCATATTTGAGATATCCAGGCGCCAAATGACATCTTGGAGCATGTTGGAGATAAAAATCCAAATGTGCCCAAAACGTGATATTATGACGTTATACGCCGTTCTGAGCCATGTTTGAACTTTCTATCACTTTTGGTTCCGATAATTCTGTTGGCCATATTTGTGATATTCAGTGGCCAAATGACATCTTGGAGCATGTTGGAGATAAAAATCCAAATGTGCCCAAAACGTGATATTATGACGTTATACGCCGTTCTGAGCCATGTTTGAACTTTCTATCACTTTTGGTTCCGATAATTCTGTTGGCCATATTTGTGATATTCAGGGGCCAAATGACATCTTGGAGCATGTTGGAGATAAAAATCCAAATGTGCCCAAAACGTGATATTATGACGTTATACGCCGTTCTGAGCCATGTTTGAACTTTCTATCACTTTTGGTTCCGATAATTCTGTTGACCATATTTGTGATATTCAGGCGCCAAATGACATCTTGGAGCGTGTTGGAGATAAAAAACAAAATGTGCCCAAAACGTGATATTATGACGTTATACGCCGTTCCGAGCCATGTTTGAACTTTCTATCACTTTTGGTTCCGATAATGTTGACCATATTTGTGATATTCAGGCGCCAAATGACATCTTAGAGCATGTTGGAGATAAAAATCCAAATGTGCCCAAAACGTGATATTATGACGTTATACGCCGTTCTGAGCCATGTTTGAACTTTCTTTCACTTTTGGTTCCGATAATTCTGTTGACCATATATGTGATATTCAGGGGCCAAATGACATATTGGAGCATGTTTTAGATAAAAAACAAAATGCGCCCAAAACGTGATATTATGACGTTATACGCCGTTCTGAGCCATGTTTGAACTTTCTATCACTTTTGGTTCCGATAATTCTGTTGACCATATTTGTGATATTCAGGCGCCAAATGACATCTTGAAGCGTGTTGGAGATAAAAAATAAAATGTGCCCAAAACGTGATATTATGACGTTATACGCCGTTCTGAGCCATGTTTGAACTTTCTATCACTTTTGGTTCCGATAATTCTGTTGACCATATTTGTGATATTCAGGCGCCAAATGACATCTTGAAGCGTGTTGGAGATAAAAAATAAAATGTGCCCAAAACGTGATATTATGACGTTATACGCCGTTCTGAGCCATGTTTGAACTTTCTATCACTTTTGGTTCCGATAATTCTGTTGACCATATTTGTGATATTCAGGCGCCAAATGACATCTTGGAGCGTGTTGGAGATAAAAAACAAAATGTGCCCAAAACGTGATATTATGACGTTATACGCCGTTCTGAGCCATGTTTGAACTTTCTGTCACTTTTGGTTCCGATAATTCTGTTGGCCATATTTGAGATATCCAGGCGCCAAATGACATCTTGGAGCATGTTGGAGATAAAAAACAAAATGTGCCCAAAACGTGATATTATGACGTTATACGCCGTTCTGAGCCATGTTTGAACTTTCTATCACTTTTGGTTCCGATAATGTTGACCATATTTGTGATATTCAGGCGCCAAATGACATCTTGGACCATGTTGGAGATAAAAAACAAAATGTGCCCAAAACGTGATATTATGACGTTATACGCCGTTCTGAGCCATGTTTGAACTTTCTATCACTTTTGGTACCGATAATTCTGTTGACCATATTTGTGATATTCAGGGGCCAAATGACATCTTGGAGCATGTTGGAGATAAAAAACAAAATGCGCCCAAAACGTGATATTATGACGTTATACGCCGTTCTGAGCCATGTTTGAACTTTCTATCACTTTTGGTTCCGATAATTCTGTTGACCATATTTGTGATATTCAGGGGCCAAATGACATCTTGGAGCATGTTGGAGATAAAAAACAAAATGTGCCCAAAACGTGATATTATGACGTTATACGCCGTTCTGAGCCATGTTTGAACTTTCTATCACTTTTGGTTCCGATAATTCTGTTGGCCATATTTGTGATATTCAGGGGCCAAATGACATCTTGGAGCATGTTGGAGATAAAAATCCAAATGTGCCCAAAACGTGATATAATGACGTTATACGCCGTTCTGAGCCATGTTTGAACTTTCTATCACTTTTGGTACCGATAATTCTGTTGACCATATTTGTGATATTCAGGGGCCAAATGACATCTTGGAGCATGTTGGAGATAAAAAACAAAATGTGCCCAAAACGTGATATTATGACGTTATACGCCGTTCTGAGCCATGTTTGAATTTTCTATCACTTTTGGTTCCGATAATTTTGGTGACCATATTTGTGATTTTCAGGGGCCAAATGACATCTTGGAGCATGTTGGAGATAAAAAACAAAATGCGCCCAAAACGTGATATTATGACGTTATACGCCGTTCTGAGCCATGTTTGAACTTTCTATCACTTTTGGTTCCGATAATTTTGGTGACCATATTTGTGATTTTCAGGGGCCAAATGACATCTTGGAGCATGTAGGAGATAAAAATCCAAATGTGACCAAAACGTGATATTATGACGTTATACGCCGTTCTGAGCCATGTTTGAACTTTCTATCACTTTTGGTTCCGATAATTCTGTTGACCATATATGTGATATTCAGGGGCCAAATGACATATTGGAGCATGTTTTAGATAAAAAACAAAATGCGCCCAAAACGTGATATTATGACGTTATACGCCGTTCTGAGCCATGTTTGAACTTTCTATCACTTTTGGTTCCGATAATTCTGTTGACCATATTTGTGATATTCAGGCGCCAAATGACATCTTGGAGCGTGTTGGAGATAAAAAACAAAATGTGCCCAAAACGTGATATTATGACGTTATACGCCGTTCTGAGCCATGTTTGAACTTTCTATCACTTTTGGTTCCGATAATTCTGTTGGCCATATTTGTGATATTCAGGCGCCAAATGACATCTTGGAGCGTGTTGGAGGTAAAAAACAAAATGTGCCCAAAACGTGATATTATGACGTTATACGCCGTTCTGAGCCATGTTTGAACTTTCTATCACTTTTGGTTCCGATAATGTTGACCATATTTGTGATATTCAGGCGCCAAATGACATCTTAGAGCATGTTGGAGATAAAAATCCAAATGTGCCCAAAACGTGATATTATGACGTTATACGCCGTTCTGAGCCATGTTTGAACTTTCTTTCACTTTTGGTTCCGATAATTCTGTTGACCATATATGTGATATTCAGGGGCCAAATGACATATTGGAGCATGTTTTAGATAAAAAACAAAATGCGCCCAAAACGTGATATTATGACGTTATACGCCGTTCTGAGCCATGTTTGAACTTTCTATCACTTTTGGTTCCGATAATTCTGTTGACCATATTTGTGATATTCAGGCGCCAAATGACATCTTGAAGCGTGTTGGAGATAAAAAATAAAATGTGCCCAAAACGTGATATTATGACGTTATACGCCGTTCTGAGCCATGTTTGAACTTTCTATCACTTTTGGTTCCGATAATTCTGTTGACCATATTTGTGATATTCAGGCGCCAAATGACATCTTGAAGCGTGTTGGAGATAAAAAATAAAATGTGCCCAAAACGTGATATTATGACGTTATACGCCGTTCTGAGCCATGTTTGAACTTTCTATCACTTTTGGTTCCGATAATTCTGTTGACCATATTTGTGATATTCAGGCGCCAAATGACATCTTGGAGCGTGTTGGAGATAAAAAACAAAATGTGCCCAAAACGTGATATTATGACGTTATACGCCGTTCTGAGCCATGTTTGAACTTTCTGTCACTTTTGGTTCCGATAATTCTGTTGGCCATATTTGAGATATCCAGGCGCCAAATGACATCTTGGAGCATGTTTGAGATAAAAATCCAAATGTGCCCAAAACGTGATATTATGACGTTATACGCCGTTCTGAGCCATGTTTGAACTTTCTATCACTTTTGGTTCCGATAATTCTGTTGACCATATTTGTGATATTCAGGCGCCAAATGACATCTTGGAGCGTGTTGGAGATAAAAAACAAAATGTGCCCAAAACGTGATATTATGACGTTATACGCCGTTCTGCGCCATGTTTGAACTTTCTATCACTTTTGGTTCCGATAATTCTGTTGGCCATATTTGTGATATTCAGGCGCCAAATGACATCTTGGAGCATGTTGGAGATAAAAATCCAAATGTGCCCAAAACGTGATATTATGACGTTATACGCCGTTCTGAGCCATGTTTGAACTTTCTATCACTTTTGGTTCCGATAATTCTGTTGACCATATTTGTGATATTCAGGCGCCAAATGACATCTTGAAGCGTGTTGGAGATAAAAAACAAAATGTGCCCAAAACGTGATATTATGACGTTATACGCCGTTCTGAGCCATGTTTGAACTTTCTATCACTTTTGGTTCCGATAATTCTGTTGACCATATTTGTGATATTCAGGCGCCAAATGACATCTTGAAGCGTGTTGGAGATAAAAATCCAAATGTGCCCAAAACGTGATATTATGACGTTATACGCCGTTCTGAGCCATGTTTGAACTTTCTATCACTTTTGGTTCCGATAATTCTGTTGGCCATATTTGTGATATTCAGGGGCCAAATGACATCTTGGAGCATGTTGGAGATAAAAAACAAAATGCGCCCAAAACGTGATATTATGACGTTATACGCCGTTCTGAGCCATGTTTGAACTTTCTATCACTTTTGGTTCCGATAATTCTGTTGACCATATTTGTGATATTCAGGGGCCAAATGACATCTTGGAGCATGTTGGAGATAAAAATCCAAATGTGCCCAAAACGTGATATTATGACGTTATACGCCGTTCTGAGCCATGTTTGAACTTTCTGTCACTTTTGGTTCCGATAATTCTGTTGACCATATTTGTGATATTCAGGCGCCAAATGACATCTTGGAGCGTGTTGGAGATAAAAAACAAAATGTGCCCAAAACGTGATATTATGACGTTATACGCCGTTCTGAGCCATGTTTGAACTTTCTATCACTTTTGGTTCCGATAATTCTGTTGACCATATATGTGATATTCAGGGGCCAAATGACATATTGGAGCATGTTTTAGATAAAAAACAAAATGCGCCCAAAACGTGATATTATGACGTTATACGCCGTTCTCAGCCATGTTTGAACTTTCTATCACTTTTGGTTCCGATAATTCTGTAGACCATATTTGTGATATTCAGGCGCCAAATGACATCTTGGAGCATGTTGGAGATAAAAAACAAAATGTGCCCAAAACGTGATATTATGACGTTATACGCCGTTCTGAGCCATGTTTGAACTTTCTATCACTTTTGGTTCCGATAATTCTGTTGGCCATATTTGTGATATTCAGGGGCCAAATGACATCTTGGAGCGTGTTGGAGATAAAAAACAAAATGTGCCCAAAACGTGATATTATGACGTTATACGCCGTTCTGAGCCATGTTTGAACTTTCTATCACTTTTGGTTCCGATAATTCTGTTGGCCATATTTGTGATATTCAGGGGCCAAATGACATCTTGGAGCATGTTGGAGATAAAAAACAAAATGTGCCCAAAACGTGATATTATGACGTTATACGCCGTTCTGAGCCATGTTTGAATTTTCTATCACTTTTGGTTCCGATAATTTTGGTGACCATATTTGTGATTTTCAGGGGCCAAATGACATCTTGGAGCATGTTGGAGATAAAAAACAAAATGCGCCCAAAACGTGATATTATGACGTTATACGCCGTTCTGAGCCATGTTTGAACTTTCTATCACTTTTGGTTCCGATAATTCTGTTGACCATATTTGTGATATTCAGGGGCCAAATGACATCTTGGAGCATGTTGGAGATAAAAATCCAAATGTGCCCAAAACGTGATATTATGACGTTATACGCCGTTCTGAGCCATGTTTGAACTTTCTATCACTTTTGGTTCCGATAATTCTGTTGACCATATTTGTGATATTCAGGCGCCAAATGACATCTTGGAGCGTGTTGGAGATAAAAAACAAAATGTGCCCAAAACGTGATATTATGACGTTATACGCCGTTCTGAGCCATGTTTGAACTTTCTATCACTTTTGGTTCCGATAATTCTGTTGGCCATATTTGTGATATTCAGGGGCCAAATGACATCTTGGAGCATGTTGGAGATAAAAATCCAAATGTGCCCAAAACGTGATATTATGACGTTATACGCCGTTCTGAGCCATGTTTGAACTTTCTATCACTTTTGGTTCCGATAATTCTGTTGACCATATTTGTGATATTCAGGCGCCAAATGACATCTTGGAGCGTGTTGGAGATAAAAAACAAAATGTGCCCAAAACGTGATATTATGACGTTATACGCCGTTCTGAGCCATGTTTGAACTTTCTATCACTTTTGGTTCCGATAATTCTGTTGGCCATATTTGTGATATTCAGGCGCCAAATGACATCTTGGAGCATGTTGGAGATAAAAATCCAAATGTGCCCAAAACGTGATATTATGACGTTATACGCCGTTCTGAGCCATGTTTGAACTTTCTATCACTTTTGGTTCCGATAATTCTGTTGACCATATTTGTGATATTCAGGCGCCAAATGACATCTTGAAGCGTGTTGGAGATAAAAAACAAAATGTGCCCAAAACGTGATATTATGACGTTATACGCCGTTCTGAGCCATGTTTGAACTTTCTATCACTTTTGGTTCCGATAATTCTGTTGACCATATTTGTGATATTCAGGCGCCAAATGACATCTTGAAGCGTGTTGGAGATAAAAATCCAAATGTGCCCAAAACGTGATATTATGACGTTATACGCCGTTCTGAGCCATGTTTGAACTTTCTATCAGTTTTGGTTCCGATAATTCTGGTGACCATATTTGTAATATTCAGGGGCCAAATGACATCTTGGAGCATGTTGGAGATAAAAATCCAAATGTGCCCAAAACGTGATATTATGACGTTATACGCCGTTCTGAGCCATGTTTGAACTTTCTATCACTTTTGGTACCGATAATTCTGTTGACCATATTTGTGATATTCAGGGGCCAAATGACATCTTGGAGCCTGTTGGAGATAAAAAACAAAATGTGCCCAAAACGTGATATTATGACGTTATACGCCGTTCTGAGCCATGTTTGAACTTTCTATCACTTTTGGTTCCGATAATTCTGTTGGCCATATTTGTGATATTCAGGGGCCAAATGACATCTTGGAGCATGTTGGAGATAAAAAACAAAATGTGCCCAAAACGTGATATTATGACGTTATACGCCGTTCTGAGCCATGTTTGAACTTTCTATCACTTTTGGTTCCGATAATGTTGACCATATTTGTGATATTCAGGCGCCAAATGACATCTTGGAGCATGTTGGAGATAAAAAACAAAATGTGCCCAAAACGTGATATTATGACGTTATACGCCGTTCTGAGCCATGTTTGAACTTTCTATCACTTTTGGTTCCGATAATTCTGTTGGCCATATTTGTGATATTCAGGGGCCAAATGACATCTTGGAGCATGTTGGAGATAAAAATCCAAATGTGCCCAAAACGTGATATTATGACGTTATACGCCGTTCTGAGCAATGTTTGAACTTTCTATCAGTTTTGGTTCCGATAATTCTGTTGACCATATTTGTGATATTCAGGGGCCAAATGACATCTTGGAGCATGTTGGAGATAAAAATCCAAATGTGCCCAAAACGTGATATTATGACGTTATACGCCGTTCTGAGCCATGTTTGAACTTTCTATCACTTTTGGTTCCGATAATTCTGTTGACCATATTTGTGATATTCAGGCGCCAAATGACATCTTGGAGCGTGTTGGAGATAAAAAACAAAATGTGCCCAAAACGTGATATTATGACGTTATACGCCGTTCTGAGCCATGTTTGAACTTTCTGTCACTTTTGGTTCCGATAATTCTGTTGGCCATATTTGAGATATCCAGGCGCCAAATGACATCTTGGAGCATGTTGGAGATAAAAATCCAAATGTGCCCAAAACGTGATATTATGACGTTATACGCCGTTCTGAGCCATGTTTGAACTTTCTATCACTTTTGGTTCCGATAATTCTGTTGGCCATATTTGTGATATTCAGGGGCCAAATGACATCTTGGAGCATGTTGGAGATAAAAATCCAAATGTGCCCAAAACGTGATATTATGACGTTATACGCCGTTCTGAGCCATGTTTGAACTTTCTATCACTTTTGGTTCCGATAATTCTGTTGGCCATATTTGTGATATTCAGGCGCCAAATGACATCTTGGAGCATGTTGGAGATAAAAAACAAAAGGTGCCCAAAACGTGATATTATGACGTTATACGCCGTTCTGAGCCATGTTTGAACTTTCTATCACTTTTGGTTCCGATAATGTTGACCATATTTGTGATATTCAGGCGCCAAATGACGTCTTGGAGCATGTTGGAGATAAAAAACAAAATGTGAACAAAACGTGATATTATGACGTTATACGCCGTTCTGAGCCATGTTTGAACTTTCTATCACTTTTGGTTCCGATAATTCTGTTGACCATATATGTGATATTCAGGGGCCAAATGACATCTTGGAGCATGTTGGAGATAAAAAACAAAATGTGCCCAAAACGTGATATTATGACGTTATACGCCGTTCTGAGCCATGTTTGAACTTTCTATCACTTTTGGTTCCGATAATTCTGTTGACCATATTTGTGATATTCAGGCGCCAAATGACATCTTGAAGCGTGTTGGAGATAAAAAACAAAATGTGCCCAAAACGTGATGTCATGACGTTATACGCCGTTCTGAGCCATGTTTGAACTTTCTATCACTTTTGGTTCCGATAATTCTGTTGACCATATTTGTGATATTCAGGCGCCAAATGACATCTTGGAGCGTGTTGGAGATAAAAAACAAAATGTGCCCAAAACGTGATATTATGACGTTATACGCCGTTCTGAGCCATGTTGGAACTTTCTATCACTTTTGGTTCCGATAATTCTGTTGGCCATATTTGCGATATTCAGGGGCCAAATGTCAAATTGGAGCATGTTGGAGATAAAAAACAAAATGTGCCCAAAACGTGATATTATGACGTTTTACGCCGTTCTGAGACATGTTGGAACTTTCTATCACTTTTGGTTCCGGTAATTCTGGTGACCATATTTGTGATATTCAGGGGCCAAATGACATCTTGGAGCATGTTCGAGATAAAAATCCAAATGTGCCCAAAACGTGATATTATGACGTTATACGCCGTTCTGAGCCATGTTTGAACTTTCTATCACTTTTGGTTCCGGTAATTTTGGTGACCATATTTGTGATTTTCAGGGGCCAAATGGCATCTTGGAGCATGTTGGAGATAAAAATCCAAATGTGCCCAAAACGTGTTATTATGACGTTATACGCCGTTCTGAGCCATGTTTGAACTTTCTATCACTTTTGGTTCCGATAATGTTGACCATATTTGTGATATTCAGGCGCCAAATGACGTCTTGGAGCATGTTGGAGATAAAAAACAAAATGTGCCCAAAACGTGATATTATGACGTTATACGCCGTTCTGAGCCATGTTTGAACTTTCTATCACTTTTGGTTCCGATAATTCTGTTGGCCATATTTGTGATATTCAGGGGCCAAATGACATCTTGGAGCATGTTGGAGATAAAAATCCAAATGTGCCCAAAACGTGATATTATGACGTTATACGCCGTTCTGAGCCATGTTTGAACTTTCTATCACTTTTGGTTCCGATAATTCTGGTGACCATATTTGTGATATTCAGGGGCCAAATGACATCTTGGAGAATGTTGGAGATAGAAAACAAAATGTGCCCAAAACGTGATATTATGACGTTATACGCCGTTCTGAGCCATGTTTGAACTTTCTATCACTTTTGGTTCCGATAATTTTGGTGACCATATTTGTGATTTTCAGGGGCCAAATGACATCTTGGAGCATGTTGGAGATAAAAAATAAAATGTGCCCAAAACGTGATATTATGACGTTATACGCCGTTCTGAGCCATGTTTGAGCTTTCTATCACTTTTGGTTCCGATAATTCTGTTGGCCATATTTGTGATATCCAGGCGCCAAATGACATCTTGGAGCATGTTGGAGATAAAAATCCAAATTTGCCCAAAACGTGATATTATGACGTTATACGCCGTTCTGAGCCATGTTTGAACTTTCTATCACTTTTGGTTCCGATAATTCTGTTGGCCATATTTGTGATATTCAGGGGCCAAATGACATCTTGGAGCATGTTGGAGATAAAAATCCAAATGTGCCCAAAACGTGATATTATGACGTTATACGCCGTTCTGAGCCATGTTTGAACTTTCTATCACTTTTGGTTCCGATAATTCTGGTGACCATATTTGTGATATTCAGGGGCCAAATGACATCTTGGAGAATGTTGGAGATAGAAAACAAAATGTGCCCAAAACGTGATATTATGACGTTATACGCCGTTCTGAGCCATGTTTGAACTTTCTATCACTTTTGGTTCGGATAATTTTGGTGACCATATTTGTGATTTTCAGGGGCCAAATGACATCTTGGAGCATGTTGGAGATAAAAAATAAAATGTGCCCAAAACGTGATATTATGACGTTATACGCCGTTCTGAGCCATGTTTGAGCTTTCTATCACTTTTGGTTCCGATAATTCTGTTGGCCATATTTGTGATATCCAGGCGCCAAATGACATCTTGGAGCATGTTGGAGATAAAAATCCAAATGTGCCCAAAACGTGATATTATGACGTTATACGCCGTTCTGAGCCATGTTTGAACTTTCTATCACTTTTGGTTCCGATAATTCTGTTGGCCATATTTGTGATATTCAGGGGCCAAATGACATCTTGGAGCATGTTGGAGATAAAAATCCAAATGTGCCCAAAACGTGATATTATGACGTTATACGCCGTTCTGAGCCATGTTTGAACTTTCTATCACTTTTGGTTCCGATAATTCTGTTGACCATATTTGTGATATTCAGGCGCCAAATGACATCTTGGAGCGTGTTGGAGATAAAAAACAAAATGTGCCCAAATCGTGATATTATGACGTTATACGCCGTTCCGAGCCATGTTTGAACTTTCTATCACTTTTGGTTCCGATAATGTTGACCATATTTGTGATATTCAGGCGCCAAATGACATCTTGAAGCGTGTTGGAGATAAAAAATAAAATGTGCCCAAAACGTGATATTATGACGTTATACGCCGTTCTGAGCCATGTTTGAACTTTCTATCACTTTTGGTTCCGATAATTCTGTTGACCATATTTGTGATATTCAGGCGCCAAATGACATCTTGGAGCATGTTGGAGATAAAAATCCAAATGTGCCCAAAACGTGATATTATGACGTTATACGCCGTTCTGAGCCATGTTTGAACTTTCTATCACTTTTGGTTCCGGTAATTCTGTTGACCATATTTGTGATATTCAGGCGCCAAATGACATCTTGAAGCGTGTTGGAGATAAAAATCCAAATGTGCCCAAAACGTGATATTATGACGTTATACGCCGTTCTGAGCCATGTTTGAACTTTCTATCACTTTTGGTTCCGATAATTCTGTTGGCCATATTTGTGATATTCAGGGGCCAAATGACATCTTGGAGCATGTTGAAGATAAAAATCCAAATGTGCCCAAAACGTGATATAATGACGTTATACGCCGTTCTGAGCCATGTTTGAACTTTCTATCACTTTTGGTACCGATAATTCTGTTGACCATATTTGTGATATTCAGGGGCCAAATGACATCTTGGAGCATGTTGGAGATAAAAAACAAAATGTGCCCAAAACGTGATATTATGACGTTATACGCCGTTCTGAGCCATGTTTGAATTTTCTATCAGTTTTGGTTCCGATAATTTTGGTGACCATATTTGTGATTTTCAGGGGCCAAATGACATCTTGGAGCATGTTGGAGATAAAAAACAAAATGCGCCCAAAACGTGATATTATGACGTTATACGCCGTTCTGAGCCATGTTTGAACTTTCTATCACTTTTGGTTCCGATAATTCTGTTGACCATATTTGTGATATTCAGGGGCCAAATGACATCTTGGAGCATGTTGGAGATAAAAATCCAAATGTGCCCAAAACGTGATATTATGACGTTATACGCCGTTCTGAGCCATGTTTGAACTTTCTATCAGTTTTGGTTCCGATAATTCTGGTGACCATATTTGTGATATTCAGGGGCCAAATGACATCTTGGAGCATGTTGGAGATAAAAAACAAAATGTGCCCAAAACGTGATATTATGACGTTATACGCCGTTCTGAGCCATGTTTGAACTTTCTATCAGTTTTGGTTCCGATAATTCTGTTGACCATATTTGTGATATTCAGGGGCCAAATGACATCTTGGAGCATGTTGGAGATAAAAATCCAAATGCGCCCAAAACGTGATATTATGACGTTATACGCCGTTCTGAGCCATGTTTGAACTTTCTATCAGTTTTGGTTCCGATAATTCTGGTGACCATATTTGTAATATTCAGGGGCCAAATGACATCTTGGAGCATGTTGGAGATAAAAATCCAAATGTGCCCAAAACGTGATATTATGACGTTATACGCCGTTCTGAGCCATGTTTGAACTTTCTATCACTTTTGGTACCGATAATTCTGTTGACCATATTTGTGATATTCAGGGGCCAAATGACATCTTGGAGCATGTTGGAGATAAAAAACAAAATGTGCCCAAAACGTGATATTATGACGTTATACGCCGTTCTGAGCCATGTTTGAACTTTCTATCACTTTTGGTTCCGATAATTCTGTTGGCCATATTTGTGATATTCAGGGGCCAAATGACATCTTGGAGCATGTTGGAGATAAAAAACAAAATGTGCCCAAAACGTGATATTATGACGTTATACGCCGTTCTGAGCCATGTTTGAACTTTCTATCACTTTTGGTTCCGATAATGTTGACCATATTTGTGATATTCAGGCGCCAAATGACATCTTGGAGCATGTTGGAGATAAAAAACAAAATGTGCCCAAAACGTGATATTATGACGTTATACGCCGTTCTGAGCCATGTTTGAACTTTCTATCACTTCTGGTTCCGGCAATTCTGTTGACCATATTTGTGATATTCAGGCGCCAAATGACATCTTGGAGCACGTTGGAGATAAAAATCCAAATGTGCCCAAAACGTGATATTATGACGTTATACGCCGTTCTGAGCAATGTTTGAACTTTCTATCAGTTTTGGTTCCGATAATTCTGGTGACCATATTTGTGATATTCAGGGGCCAAATGACATCTTGGAGCATGTTTTAGATAAAAAACAAAATGCGCCCAAAACGTGATATTATGACGTTATACGCCGTTCTGAGCCATGTTTGAACTTTCTATCACTTTTGGTTCCGATAATTCTGTTGACCATATTTGTGATATTCAGGCGCCAAATGACATCTTGGAGCATGTTGGAGATAAAAAACAAAATGTGCCCAAAACGTGATATTATGACGTTATACGCCGTTCTGAGCCATGTTTGAACTTTCTATCACTTTTGGTTCCGATAATTCTGTTGACCATATTTGTGATATTCAGGCGCCAAATGACATCTTGGAGCGTGTTGGAGATAAAAAACAAAATGTGCCCAAAACGTGATATTATGACATTATACGCCGTTCTGAGCCATGTTTGAACTTTCTATCACTTTTGGTTCCGATAATTCTGTTGGCCATATTTGTGATATTCAGGGGCCAAATGACATCTTGGAGCATGTTGGAGATAAAAATCCAAATGTGCCCAAAACGTGATATTATGACATTATACGCCGTTCTGAGCCATGTTTGAACTTTCTATCACTTTTGGTTAGGATAATTCTGTTGACCATATTTGTGATATTCAGGGGCCAAATGACATCTTGGAGCATGTTGGAGATAAAAAACAAAATGTGCCCAAAACTTGATATTATGACGTTATACGCCGTTCTGAGCCATACTTGAACTTTCTATCACTTTTGGTTCCGATAATTCTGTTGGCCATATTTGTGATATTCAGGGGCCAAATGACATCTTGGAGCATGTTTTAGATAAAAAACAAAATGTGCCCAAAACGTGATATTATGACGTTATACGCCGTTCTGAGCCATGTTTGAACTTTCTATCACTTCTGGTTCCGGCAATTCTGTTGACCATATTTGTGATATCCAGGCGCCAAATGACATCTTGGAGCATGTTGGAGATAAAAATCCAAATGTGCCCAAAACGTGATATTATGACGTTATACGCCGTTCTGAGCCATGTTTGAACTTTCTATCACTTTTGGTTCCGATAATTCTGTTGGCCATATTTGTGATATTCAGGGGCCAAATGACATCTTGGAGCATGTTGGAGATAAAAATCCAAATGTGCCCAAAACGTGATATTATGACGTTATACGCCGTTCTGAGCCATGTTTGAACTTTCTATCACTTTTGGTTCCGATAATTCTGTTGACCATATTTGTGATATTCAGGCGCCAAATGACATCTTGGAGCGTGTTGGAGATAAAAAACAAAATGTGACCAAATCGTGATATTATGACGTTATACGCCGTTCCGAGCCATGTTTGAACTTTCTATCACTTTTGGTTCCGATAATGTTGACCATATTTGTGATATTCAGGCGCCAAATGACATCTTGAAGCGTGTTGGAGATAAAAAATAAAATGTGCCCAAAACGTGATATTATGACGTTATACGCCGTTCTGAGCCATGTTTGAACTTTCTATCACTTTTGGTTCCGATAATTCTGTTGACCATATTTGTGATATTCAGGCGCCAAATGACATCTTGGAGCATGTTGGAGATAAAAATCCAAATGTGCCCAAAACGTGATATTATGACGTTATACGCCGTTCTGAGCCATGTTTGAACTTTCTATCACTTTTGGTTCCGGTAATTCTGTTGACCATATTTGTGATATTCAGGCGCCAAATGACATCTTGAAGCGTGTTGGAGATAAAAATCCAAATGTGCCCAAAACGTGATATTATGACGTTATACGCCGTTCTGAGCCATGTTTGAACTTTCTATCACTTTTGGTTCCGATAATTCTGTTGGCCATATTTGTGATATTCAGGGGCCAAATGACATCTTTTAGCATGTTGAAGATAAAAATCCAAATGTGCCCAAAACGTGATATAATGACGTTATACGCCGTTCTGAGCCATGTTTGAACTTTCTATCACTTTTGGTACCGATAATTCTGTTGACCATATTTGTGATATTCAGGGGCCAAATGACATCTTGGAGCATGTTGGAGATAAAAAACAAAATGTGCCCAAAACGTGATATTATGACGTTATACGCCGTTCTGAGCCATGTTTGAATTTTCTATCACTTTTGGTTCCGATAATTTTGGTGACCATATTTGTGATTTTCAGGGGCCAAATGACATCTTGGAGCATGTTGGAGATAAAAAACAAAATGCGCCCAAAACGTGATATTATGACGTTATACGCCGTTCTGAGCCATGTTTGAACTTTCTATCACTTTTGGTTCCGATAATTCTGTTGACCATATTTGTGATATTCAGGGGCCAAATGACATCTTGGAGCATGTTGGAGATAAAAATCCAAATGTGCCCAAAACGTGATATTATGACGTTATACGCCGTTCTGAGCCATGTTTGAACTTTCTATCAGTTTTGGTTCCGATAATTCTGGTGACCATATTTGTGATATTCAGGGGCCAAATGACATCTTGGAGCATGTTGGAGATAAAAAACAAAATGTGCCCAAAACGTGATATTATGACGTTATACGCCGTTCTGAGCCATGTTTGAACTTTCTATCAGTTTTGGTTCCGATAATTCTGTTGACCATATTTGTGATATTCAGGGGCCAAATGACATCTTGGAGCATGTTGGAGATAAAAATCCAAATGCGCCCAAAACGTGATATTATGACGTTATACGCCGTTCTGAGCCATGTTTGAACTTTCTATCAGTTTTGGTTCCGATAATTCTGGTGACCATATTTGTGATATTCAGGGGCCAAATGACATCTTGGAGCATGTTGGAGATAAAAAACAAAATGTGCCCAAAACGTGATATTATGACGTTATACGCCGTTCTGAGCCATGTTTGAACTTTCTATCAGTTTTGGTTCCGATAATTCTGGTGACCATATTTGTGATATTCAGGGGCCAAATGACATCTTGGAGCATGTTGGAGATAAAAATCCAAATGCGCCCAAAACGTGATATTATGACGTTATACGCCGTTCTGAGCCATGTTTGAACTTTCTATCAGTTTTGGTTCCGATAATTCTGGTGACCATATTTGTAATATTCAGGGGCCAAATGACATCTTGGAGCATGTTGGAGATAAAAATCCAAATGTGCCCAAAACGTGATATTATGACGTTATACGCCGTTCTGAGCCATGTTTGAACTTTCTATCACTTTTGGTTCCGATAATTTTGGTGACCATATTTGTGATTTTCAGGGGCCAAATGACATCTTGGAGCATGTTGGAGATAAAAAACAAAATGTGCCCAAAACGTGATATTATGACGTTATACGCCGTTCTGAGCCATGTTTGAACTTTCTATCACTTTTGGTTCCGATAATGTTGACCATATTTGTGATATTCAGGCGCCAAATGACATCTTGGAGCATGTTGGAGATAAAAAACAAAATGTGCCCAAAACGTGATATTATGACGTTATACGCCGTTCTGAGCCATGTTTGAACTTTCTATCACTTCTGGTTCCGGCAATTCTGTAGACCATATTTGTGATATTCAGGCGCCAAATGACATCTTGGAGCATGTTGGAGATAAAAATCCAAATGTGCCCAAAACGTGATATTATGACGTTATACGCCGTTCTGAGCAATGTTTGAACTTTCTATCAGTTTTGGTTCCGATAATTCTGGTGACCATATTTGTGATATTCAGGGGCCAAATGACATCTTGGAGCATGTTTTAGATAAAAAACAAAATGCGCCCAAAACGTGATATTATGACGTTATACGCCGTTCTGAGCCATGTTTGAACTTTCTATCACTTTTGGTTCCGATAATTCTGTTGACCATATTTGTGATATTCAGGCGCCAAATGACATCTTGGAGCATGTTGGAGATAAAAATCCAAATGTGCCCAAAACGTGATATTATGACATTATACGCCGTTCTGAGCCATGTTTGAACTTTCTATCACTTTTGGTTAGGATAATTCTGTTGACCATATTTGTGATATTCAGGGGCCAAATGACATCTTGGAGCATGTTGGAGATAAAAAACAAAATGTGCCCAAAACTTGATATTATGACGTTATACGCCGTTCTGAGCCATACTTGAACTTTCTATCACTTTTGGTTCCGATAATTCTGTTGGCCATATTTGTGATATTCAGGGGCCAAATGACATCTTGGAGCATGTTGGAGATAAAAAACAAAAGGTGCCCAAAACGTGATATTATGACGTTATACGCCGTTCTGAGCCATGTTTGAACTTTCTATCAGTTTTGGTTCCGATAATTCTGGTGACCATATTTGTGATATTCAGGGGCCAAATGACATCTTGGAGCATGTTGGAGATAAAAAACAAAATGTGCCCAAAACGTGATATTATGACGTTATACGCCGTTCTGAGCCATGTTTGAACTTTCTATCAGTTTTGGTTCCGATAATTCTGTTGACCATATTTGTGATATTCAGGGGCCAAATGACATCTTGGAGCATGTTGGAGATAAAAATCCAAATGCGCCCAAAACGTGATATTATGACGTTATACGCCGTTCTGAGCCATGTTTGAACTTTCTATCAGTTTTGGTTCCGATAATTCTGGTGACCATATTTGTGATATTCAGGGGCCAAATGACATCTTGGAGCATGTTGGAGATAAAAAACAAAATGTGCCCAAAACGTGATATTATGACGTTATACGCCGTTCTGAGCCATGTTTGAACTTTCTATCAGTTTTGGTTCCGATAATTCTGTTGACCATATTTGTGATATTCAGGGGCCAAATGACATCTTGGAGCATGTTGGAGATAAAAATCCAAATGCGCCCAAAACGTGATATTATGACGTTATACGCCGTTCTGAGCCATGTTTGAACTTTCTATCAGTTTTGGTTCCGATAATTCTGGTGACCATATTTGTAATATTCAGGGGCCAAATGACATCTTGGAGCATGTTGGAGATAAAAATCCAAATGTGCCCAAAACGTGATATTATGACGTTATACGCCGTTCTGAGCCATGTTTGAACTTTCTATCACTTTTGGTTCCGATAATTTTGGTGACCATATTTGTGATTTTCAGGGGCCAAATGACATCTTGGAGCATGTTGGAGATAAAAAACAAAATGTGCCCAAAACGTGATATTATGACGTTATACGCCGTTCTGAGCCATGTTTGAACTTTCTATCACTTTTGGTTCCGATAATGTTGACCATATTTGTGATATTCAGGCGCCAAATGACATCTTGGAGCATGTTGGAGATAAAAAACAAAATGTGCCCAAAACGTGATATTATGACGTTATACGCCGTTCTGAGCCATGTTTGAACTTTCTATCACTTTTGGTTCCGATAATTCTGTTGACCATATTTGTGATATTCAGGCGCCAAATGACATCTTGGAGCATGTTGGAGATAAAAAACAAAATGTGCCCAAAACGTGATATTATGACGTTATACGCCGTTCTGAGCCATGTTTGAACTTTCTATCACTTTTGGTTCCGATAATTCTGTTGACCATATTTGTGATATTCAGGCGCCAAATGACATCTTGGAGCGTGTTGGAGATAAAAAACAAAATGTGCCCAAAACGTGATATTATGACATTATACGCCGTTCTGAGCCATGTTTGAACTTTCTATCACTTTTGGTTCCGATAATTCTGTTGGCCATATTTGTGATATTCAGGGGCCAAATGACATCTTGGAGCATGTTGGAGATAAAAATCCAAATGTGCCCAAAACGTGATATTATGACGTTATACGCCGTTCTGAGCCATGTTTGAACTTTCTATCACTTTTGGTTCCGATAATTTTGGTGACCATATTTGTGATTTTCAGGGGCCAAATGACATCTTGGAGCATGTTGGAGATAAAAAATAAAATGTGCCCAAAACGTGATATTATGACGTTATACGCCGTTCTGAGCCATGTTTGAGCTTTCTATCACTTTTGGTTCCGATAATTCTGTTGGCCATATTTGTGATATCCAGGCGCCAAATGACATCTTGGAGCATGTTGGAGATAAAAATCCAAATGTGCCCAAAACGTGATATTATGACGTTATACGCCGTTCTGAGCCATGTTTGAACTTTCTATCACTTTTGGTTCCGATAATTCTGTTGGCCATATTTGTGATATTCAGGGGCCAAATGACATCTTGGAGCATGTTGGAGATAAAAATCCAAATGTGCCCAAAACGTGATATTATGACGTTATACGCCGTTCTGAGCCATGTTTGAACTTTCTATCACTTTTGGTTCCGATAATTCTGTTGACCATATTTGTGATATTCAGGCGCCAAATGACATCTTGGAGCGTGTTGGAGATAAAAAACAAAATGTGCCCAAAACGTGATATTATGACGTTATACGCCGTTCTGAGCCATGTTTGAACTTTCTATCACTTTTGGTTCCGATAATTCTGTTGACCATATTTGTGATATTCAGGCGCCAAATGACATCTTGGAGCGTGTTGGAGATAAAAAACAAAATGTGCCCAAAACGTGATATTATGACGTTATACGCCGTTCTGAGCCATGTTTGAACTTTCTATCACTTTTGGTACCGATAATTCTGTTGACCATATTTGTGATATTCAGGGGCCAAATGACATCTTGGAGCATGTTGGAGATAAAAAACAAAATGTGCCCAAAACGTGATATTATGACGTTATACGCCGTTCTGAGCCATGTTTGAATTTTCTATCACTTTTGGTTCCGATAATTTTGGTGACCATATTTGTGATTTTCAGGGGCCAAATGACATCTTGGAGCATGTTGGAGATAAAAAACAAAATGCGCCCAAAACGTGATATTATGACGTTATACGCCGTTCTGAGCCATGTTTGAACTTTCTATCACTTTTGGTTCCGATAATTCTGTTGACCATATTTGTGATATTCAGGGGCCAAATGACATCTTGGAGCATGTTGGAGATAAAAATCCAAATGTGCCCAAAACGTGATATTATGACGTTATACGCCGTTCTGAGCCATGTTTGAACTTTCTATCAGTTTTGGTTCCGATAATTCTGGTGACCATATTTGTGATATTCAGGGGCCAAATGACATCTTGGAGCATGTTGGAGATAAAAAACAAAATGTGCCCAAAACGTGATATTATGACGTTATACGCCGTTCTGAGCCATGTTTGAACTTTCTATCAGTTTTGGTTCCGATAATTCTGTTGACCATATTTGTGATATTCAGGGGCCAAATGACATCTTGGAGCATGTTGGAGATAAAAATCCAAATGCGCCCAAAACGTGATATTATGACGTTATACGCCGTTCTGAGCCATGTTTGAACTTTCTATCAGTTTTGGTTCCGATAATTCTGGTGACCATATTTGTAATATTCAGGGGCCAAATGACATCTTGGAGCATGTTGGAGATAAAAATCCAAATGTGCCCAAAACGTGATATTATGACGTTATACGCCGTTCTGAGCCATGTTTGAACTTTCTATCACTTCTGGTTCCGGCAATTCTGTTGACCATATTTGTGATATTCAGGCGCCAAATGACATCTTGGAGCATGTTGGAGATAAAAATCCAAATGTGCCCAAAACGTGATATTATGACGTTATACGCCGTTCTGAGCAATGTTTGAACTTTCTATCAGTTTTGGTTCCGATAATTCTGGTGACCATATTTGTGATATTCAGGGGCCAAATGACATCTTGGAGCATGTTTTAGATAAAAAACAAAATGCGCCCAAAACGTGATATTATGACGTTATACGCCGTTCTGAGCCATGTTTGAACTTTCTATCACTTTTTGTTCCGGTAATTCTGTTGACCATATTTGTGATATTCAGGCGCCAAATGACATCTTGGAGCATGTTGGAGATAAAAAACAAAATGTGCCCAAAACGTGATATTATGACGTTATACGACGTTCTGAGCCATGTTTGAACTTTCTATCACTTTTGGTTCCGATAATTCTGTTGGCCATATTTGTGATATTCAGGCGCCAAATGACATCTTGGAGCATGTTGGAGATAAAAATCCAAATGTGCCCAAAACGTGATATTATGACGTTATACGCCGTTCTGAGCAATGTTTGAACTTTCTATCACTTTTGGTTCCGATAATTCTGGTGACCATATTTGTGATATTCAGGGGCCAAATGACATCTTGGAGCATGTTGGAGATAAAAAACAAAATGTGCCCAAAACGTGATATTATGACGTTATACGCCGTTCTGAGCCATGTTTGAACTTTCTATCACTTTTGGTTCCGATAATTCTGTTGACCATATATGTGATATTCAGGGGCCAAATGACATATTGTTGCATGTTTTAGATAAAAAACAAAATGCGCCCAAAACGTGATATTATGACGTTATACCTCTTTCTGAGACATGTTTGAACTTTCTATCACTTTTGGTTCTGATAATCTGTTGGCCATATTTGTGATATTCAGGGGCCAAATGACATCTTGGAGCATGTTGGAGATAAAAATCCAAATGTGCCCAAAACGTGATATTATGACGTTATACGCCGTTCTGAGCCATGTTTGAACTTTCTATCACTTTTGGTTCCGATAATTCTGTTGGCCATATTTGTGATATTCAGGGGCCAAATGACATCTTGGAGCATGTTGGAGATAAAAATCCAAATGTGCCCAAAACGTGATATTATGACGTTATACGCCGTTCTGAGCCATGTTTGAACTTTCTATCACTTTTGGTTCCGATAATTCTGTTGACCATATTTGTGATATTCAGACGCCAAATGACATCTTGGAGCGTGTTGGAGATAAAAAACAAAATGTGCCCAAAACGTGATATTATGACGTTATACGCCGTTCTGAGCCATGTTTGAACTTTCTATCACTTTTGGTTCCGATAATTCTGTTGACCATATTTGTGATATTCAGGGGCCAAATGACATCTTGGAGCATGTTGGAGATAAAAAACAAAATGTGCCCAAAACTTGATATTATGACGTTATACGCCGTTCTGAGCCATATTTGAACTTTCTATCACTTTTGGTTCCGATAATTCTGTTGGCCATATTTGTGATATTCAGGGGCCAAATGACATCTTGGAGCATGTTGGAGATAAAAAACAAAATGTGCCCAAAACGTGATATTATGACGTTATACGCCGTTCTGAGCCATGTTTGAACTTTCTATCACTTTTGGTTCCGATAATGTTGACCATATTTGTGATATTCAGGCGCCAAATGACGTCTTGGAGCATGTTGGAGATAAAAAACAAAATGTGCCCAAAACGTGATATAATGACGTTATACGCCGTTCTGAGCCATGTTTGAACTTTCTATCACTTTTGGTTCCGATAATTCTGTTGACCATATATGTGATATTCAGGGGCCAAATGACATCTTGGAGCATATTGGAGATAAAAAACAAAATGTGCCCAAAACGTGATATTATGACGTTATACGCCGTTCTGAGCCATGTTTGAACTTTCTATCACTTTTGGTTCCGATAATTCTGTTGACCATGTTTGTGATATTCAGACGCCAAATGACATCTTGGAGCGTGTTGGAGATAAAAAACAAAATGTGCCCAAAACGTGATATTATGACGTTATACGCCGTTCTGAGACATGTTGGAACTTTCTATCACTTTTGGTTCCGATAATTCTGTTGACCATATTTGTGATATTCAGGGGCCAAATGTCACATTGGAGCATGTTGGAGATAAAAAACAAAATGTGCCCAAAACGTGATATTATGACGTTATACGCCGTTCTGAGCCATGTTTGAACTTTCTATCACTTTTGGTTCCGGTAATTCTGTTGACCATATTTGTGATATTCAGGCGCCAAATGACATCTTGGAGCATGTTTTAGATAAAAAACAAAATGCGCCCAAAACGTGATATTATGACGTTATACGCCGTTCTGAGCCATGTTTGAACTTTCTATCACTTTTGGTTCCGATAATTCTGTTGACCATATTTGTGATATTCAGGCGCCAAATGACATCTTGGAGCATGTTGGAGATAAAAAACAAAATGTGCCCAAAACGTGATATTATGACGTTATACGCCGTTCTGAGATATGGTTGAACTTTCTATCACTTTTGGTTCCGATAATTCTGGTGACCATATTTGTGATATTCAGGGGCCAAATGACATCTTGGAGCATGTTTTAGATAAAAAACAAAATGCGCCCAAAACGTGATATTATGACGTTATACGCCGTTCTGAGCCATGTTTGAACTTTCTATCACTTTTGGTTCCGATAATTCTGTTGGCCATATTTGTGATATTCAGGCGCCAAATGTCACATTGGAGCATGTTGGAGATAAAAAACAAAATGTGCCCAAAACGTGATATTATGACGTTATACGCCGTTCTGAGCCATGTTTGAACTTTCTATCACTTTTGGTTCCGGTAATTCTGTTGACCATATTTGTGATATTCAGGCGCCAAATGACATCTTGGAGCATGTTGGAGATAAAAATCCAAATGTGCCCAAAACGTGATATTGTGACGTTATACGCCGTTCTGAGCAATGTTTGAACTTTCTATCAGTTTTGGTTCCGATAATTCTGGTGACCATATTTGTGATATTCAGGGGCCAAATGACATCTTGGAGCATGTTTTAGATAAAAAACAAAATGCGCCCAAAACGTGATATTATGACGTTATACGCCGTTCTGAGCCATGTTTGAACTTTCTATCACTTTTGGTTCCGATAATTCTGGTGACCATATTTGTGATATTCAGGGGCCAAATGACATCTTGGAGCATGTTTTAGATTAAAAACAAAATGCGCCCAAAACGTGATATTATGACGTTATACGCCGTTCTGAGCCATGTTTGAACTTTCTATCACTTTTGGTTCCGATAATTCTGTTGACCATATTTGTGATATTCAGGCGCCAAATGACATCTTGGAGCATGTTGGAGATAAAAACAAAATGTGCCCAAAACGTGATATTATGACGTTATACGCCGTTCTGAGCCATGTTTGAACTTTCTATCACTTTTGGTTCCGATAATTCTGTTGACCATACTTGTGATATTCAGGCGCCAAATGACATCTTGAAGCGTGTTGGAGATAAGAAACAAAATGTGCCCAAAACGTGATATTATGACGTTATACGCCGTTCTGAGCCATGTTTGAACTTTCTATCACTTTTTGTTCCGGTAATTCTGTTGACCATATTTGTGATATTCAGGCGCCAAATGACATCTTGGAGCATGTTGAAGATAAAAAACAAAATGTGCCCAAAACGTGATATTATGACGTTATACGACGTTCTGAGCCATGTTTGAACTTTCTATCACTTTTGGTTCCGATAATTCTGTTGGCCATATTTGTGATATTCAGGCGCCAAATGACATCTTGGAGCATGTTGGAGATAAAAATCCAAATGTGCCCAAAACGTGATATTATGACGTTATACGCCGTTCTGAGCAATGTTTGAACTTTCTATCACTTTTGGTTCCGATAATTCTGGTGACCATATTTGTGATATTCAGGGGCCAAATGACATCTTGGAGCATGTTGGAGATAAAAAACAAAATGTGCCCAAAACGTGATATTATGACGTTATACGCCGTTCTGAGCCATGTTTGAACTTTCTATCACTTTTGGTTCCGATAATTCTGTTGACCATATATGTGATATTCAGGGGCCAAATGACATATTGGAGCATGTTTTAGATAAAAAACAAAATGCGCCCAAAACGTGATATTATGACGTTATACGTCTTTCTGAGACATGTTTGAACTTTCTATCACTTTTGGTTCCGATAATTCTGTTGACCATATATGTGATATTCAGGGGCCAAATGACATCTTGGAGCATGTTGGAGATAAAAAACAAAATGTGCCCAAAACGTGATATTATGACGTTATACGCCGTTCTGAGCCATGTTTGAACTTTCTATCACTTTTGGTTCCGATAATTCTGTTGACCATATTTGTGATATTCAGGCGCCAAATGACATCTTGAAGCGTGTTGGAGATAAAAAACAAAATGTGCCCAAAACGTGATATTATGACGTTATACGCCGTTCTGAGCCATGTTTGAACTTTCTATCACTTTTGGTTCCGATAATTCTGTTGACCATATTAGTGATATTCAGGCGCCAAATGACATCTTGGAGCGTGTTGGAGATAAAAAACAAAATGTGCCCAAAACGTGATATTATGACGTTATACGCCGTTCTGAGCCATGTTTGAACTTTCTATCACTTTTGGTTCCGATAATTCTGTTGACCATATTTGTGATATTCAGGCGCCAAATGACATCTTGAAGCGTGTTGGAGATAAAAAACAAAATGTGCCCAAAACGTGATATTATGACGTTATACGCCGTTCTGAGCCATGTTTGAACTTTCTATCACTTTTGGTTCCGATAATTCTGTTGACCATATTTGTGATATTCAGGCGCCAAATGACATCTTGAAGCGTGTTGGAGATAAAAAACAAAATGTGCCCAAAACGTGATATTATGACGTTATACGCCGTTCTGAGCCATGTTTGAACTTTCTATCACTTTTGGTTCCGATAATTCTGTTGACCATATTTGTGATATTCAGGCGCCAAATGACATCTTGGAGCGTGTTGGAGATAAAAAACAAAATGTGCCCAAAACGTGATATTATGACGTTATACGCCGTTCTGAGCCATGTTTGAACTTTCTATCACTTTTGGTTCCGATAATTCTGTTGACCATATATGTGATATTCAGGGGCCAAATGACATATTGGAGCATGTTTTAGATAAAAAACAAAATGCGCCCAAAACGTGATATTATGACGTTATACGTCTTTCTGAGACATGTTTGAACTTTCTATCACTTTTGGTTCCGATAATTCTGTTGACCATATATGTGATATTCAGGGGCCAAATGACATCTTGGAGCATGTTGGAGATAAAAAACAAAATGTGCCCAAAACGTGATATTATGACGTTATACGCCGTTCTGAGCCATGTTTGAACTTTCTATCACTTTTGGTTCCGATAATTCTGTTGACCATATTTGTGATATTCAGGCGCCAAATGACATCTTGAAGCGTGTTGGAGATAAAAAACAAAATGTGCCCAAAACGTGATATTATGACGTTATACGCCGTTCTGAGCCATGTTTGAACTTTCTATCACTTTTGGTTCCGATAATTCTGTTGACCATATTTGTGATATTCAGGCGCCAAATGACATCTTGGAGCGTGTTGGAGATAAAAATCCAAATGTGCCCAAAACGTGATATTATGACGTTATACGCCGTTCTGAGCCATGTTTGAACTTTCTATCACTTTTGGTTCTGATAATCTGTTGGCCATATTTGTGATATTCAGGGGCCAAATGACATCTTGGAGCATGTTGGAGATAAAAAACAAAATGTGCCCAAAACGTGATATTATGACGTTATACGCCGTTCTGAGCCATGTTTGAACTTTCTATCACTTTTGGTTCCGATAATTCTGGTGACCATATTTGTGATATTCAGGGGAAAAATGACATCTTGGAGCATGTTGGAGATAAAAATCCAAATGTGCCCAAAACGTGATATTATGACGTTATACGCCGTTCTGAGCCATGTTTGAACTTTCTATCACTTTTGGTTCCGGTAATTCTGTTGACCATATATGTGATATTCAGGAGCCAAATGACATATTGGAGCATGTTTTAGATAAAAAACAAAATGCGCCCAAAACGTGATATTATGACGTTATACGCCGTTCTGAGCCATGTTTGAACTTTCTATCACTTTTGGTTCCGATAATTCTGTTGACCATATTTGTGATATTCAGGCGCCAAATGACATCTTGGAGCATGTTGGAGATAAAAAACAAAATGTGCCCAAAACGTGATATTATGACGTTATACGCCGTTCTGAGCCATGTTTGAACTTTCTATCACTTTTGGTTCCGATAATTCTGTTGACCATATTTGTGATATTCAGGCGCCAAATGACATCTTGAAGCGTGTTGGAGATAAAAAACAAAATGTGCCCAAAACGTGATATTATGACGTTATACGCCGTTCTGAGCCATGTTTGAACTTTCTATCACTTTTGGTTCCGATAATTCTGTTGACCATATTTGTGATATTCAGGCGCCAAATGACATCTTGGAGCGTGTTGGAGATAAAAATCCAAATGTGCCCAAAACGTGATATTATGACGTTATACGCCGTTCTGAGCCATGTTTGAACTTTCTATCACTTTTGGTTCTGATAATCTGTTGGCCATATTTGTGATATTCAGGGGCCAAATGACATCTTGGAGCATGTTGGAGATAAAAAACAAAATGTGCCCAAAACGTGATATTATGACGTTATACGCCGTTCTGAGCCATGTTTGAACTTTCTATCACTTTTGGTTCCGATAATTCTGGTGACCATATTTGTGATATTCAGGGGAAAAATGACATCTTGGAGCATGTTGGAGATAAAAATCCAAATGTGCCCAAAACGTGATATTATGACGTTATACGCCGTTCTGAGCCATGTTTGAACTTTCTATCACTTTTGGTTCCGGTAATTCTGTTGACCATATATGTGATATTCAGGAGCCAAATGACATATTGGAGCATGTTTTAGATAAAAAACAAAATGCGCCCAAAACGTGATATTATGACGTTATACGCCGTTCTGAGCCATGTTTGAACTTTCTATCACTTTTGGTTCCGATAATTCTGTTGACCATATTTGTGATATTCAGGCGCCAAATGACATCTTGGAGCATGTTGGAGATAAAAATCCAAATGTGCCCAAAACGTGATATTATGACGTTATACGCCGTTTTGAGCAATGTTTGAACTTTCTATCACTTTTGGTTCCGATAATTCTGTTGGCCATATTTGTGATATTCAGGCGCCAAATGACATCTTGGAGCATGTTGGAGATAAAAATCCAAATGTGCCCAAAACGTGATATTATGACGTCATACGCCGTTCTGAGCCATGTTTGAACTTTCTATCACTTTTGGTTCCGATAATTCTGTTGACCATATATGTGATATTCAGGGGCCAAATGACATATTGGAGCATGTTTTAGATAAAAAACAAAATGCGCCCAAAACGTGATATTATGACGTTATACCTCTTTCTGAGACATGTTTGAACTTTCTATCACTTTTGGTTCTGATAATCTGTTGGCCATATTTGTGATATTCAGGGGCCAAATGACATCTTGGAGCATGTTGGAGATAAAAATCCAAATGTGCCCAAAACGTGATATTATGACGTTATACGCCGTTCTGAGCCATGTTTGAACTTTCTATCACTTTTGGTTCCGATAATTCTGTTGACCATATTTGTGATATTCAGGGGCCAAATGACATCTTGGAGCTTGTTGGAGATAAAAAACAAAATGTGCCCAAAACGTGATATTATGACGTTATACGCCGTTCTGAGCCATGTTTGAACTTTCTATCACTTTTGGTTCCGATAATTCTGTTGACCATATATGTGATATTCAGGGGCCAAATGACATCTTGGAGCATGTTGGAGATAAAAAACAAAATGTGCCCAAAACGTGATATTATGACGTTATACGCCGTTCTGAGCCATGTTTGAACTTTCTATCACTTTTGGTTCCGATAATTCTGTTGACCATATATGTGATATTCAGGGGCCAAATGACATATTGGAGCATGTTTTAGATAAAAAACAAAATGCGCCCAAAACGTGATATTATGACGTTATACGTCTTTCTGAGACATGTTTGAACTTTCTATCACTTTTGGTTCCGATAATTCTGTTGACCATATATGTGATATTCAGGGGCCAAATGACATCTTGGAGCATGTTGGAGATAAAAAACAAAATGTGCCCAAAACGTGATATTATGACGTTATACGCCGTTCTGAGCCATGTTTGAACTTTCTATCACTTTTGGTTCCGATAATTCTGTTGACCATATTTGTGATATTCAGGCGCCAAATGACATCTTGAAGCGTGTTGGAGATAAAAAACAAAATGTGCCCAAAACGTGATATTATGACGTTATACGCCGTTCTGAGCCATGTTTGAACTTTCTATCACTTTTGGTTCCGATAATTCTGTTGACCATATTTGTGATATTCAGGCGCCAAATGACATCTTGGAGCGTGTTGGAGATAAAAATCCAAATGTGCCCAAAACGTGATATTATGACGTTATACGCCGTTCTGAGCCATGTTTGAACTTTCTATCACTTTTGGTTCTGATAATCTGTTGGCCATATTTGTGATATTCAGGGGCCAAATGACATCTTGGAGCATGTTGGAGATAAAAAACAAAATGTGCCCAAAACGTGATATTATGACGTTATACGCCGTTCTGAGCCATGTTTGAACTTTCTATCACTTTTGGTTCCGATAATTCTGGTGACCATATTTGTGATATTCAGGGGAAAAATGACATCTTGGAGCATGTTGGAGATAAAAATCCAAATGTGCCCAAAACGTGATATTATGACGTTATACGCCGTTCTGAGCCATGTTTGAACTTTCTATCACTTTTGGTTCCGGTAATTCTGTTGACCATATATGTGATATTCAGGAGCCAAATGACATATTGCAGCATGTTTTAGATAAAAAACAAAATGCGCCCAAAACGTGATATTATGACGTTATACGCCGTTCTGAGCCATGTTTGAACTTTCTATCACTTTTGGTTCCGATAATTCTGTTGACCATATTTGTGATATTCAGGCGCCAAATGACATCTTGGAGCGTGTTGGAGATAAAAATCCAAATGTGCCCAAAACGTGATATTATGACGTTATACGCCGTTCTGAGCCATGTTTGAACTTTCTATCACTTTTGGTTCTGATAATCTGTTGGCCATATTTGTGATATTCAGGGGCCAAATGACATCTTGGAGCATGTTGGAGATAAAAAACAAAATGTGCCCAAAACGTGATATTATGACGTTATACGCCGTTCTGAGCCATGTTTGAACTTTCTATCACTTTTGGTTCCGATAATTCTGGTGACCATATTTGTGATATTCAGGGGAAAAATGACATCTTGGAGCATGTTGGAGATAAAAATCCAAATGTGCCCAAAACGTGATATTATGACGTTATACGCCGTTCTGAGCCATGTTTGAACTTTCTATCACTTTTGGTTCCGGTAATTCTGTTGACCATATATGTGATATTCAGGAGCCAAATGACATATTGGAGCATGTTTTAGATAAAAAACAAAATGCGCCCAAAACGTGATATTATGACGCTATACGCCGTTCTGAGCCATGTTTGAACTTTCTATCACTTTTGGTTCCGATAATTCTGTTGACCATATTTGTGATATTCAGGCGCCAAATGACATCTTGGAGCATGTTGGAGATAAAAATCCAAATGTGCCCAAAACGTGATATTATGACGTTATACGCCGTTTTGAGCAATGTTTGAACTTTCTATCACTTTTGGTTCCGATAATTCTGTTGGCCATATTTGTGATATTCAGGCGCCAAATGACATCTTGGAGCATGTTGGAGATAAAAATCCAAATGTGCCCAAAACGTGATACTATGACGTTATACGCCGTTCTGAGCCATGTTTGAACTTTCTATCACTTTTGGTTCCGATAATTCTGTTGACCATATATGTGATATTCAGGGGCCAAATGACATATTGGAGCATGTTTTAGATAAAAAACAAAATGCGCCCAAAACGTGATATTATGACGTTATACCTCTTTCTGAGACATGTTTGAACTTTCTATCACTTTTGGTTCTGATAATCTGTTGGCCATATTTGTGATATTCAGGGGCCAAATGACATCTTGGAGCATGTTGGAGATAAAAATCCAAATGTGCCCAAAACGTGATATTATGACGTTATACGCCGTTCTGAGCCATGTTTGAACTTTCTATCACTTTTGGTTCCGATAATTCTGTTGACCATATTTGTGATATTCAGGGGCCAAATGACATCTTGGAGCTTGTTGGAGATAAAAAACAAAATGTGCCCAAAACGTGATATTATGACGTTATACGCCGTTCTGAGCCATGTTTGAACTTTCTATCACTTTTGGTTCCGATAATTCTGTTGACCATATATGTGATATTCAGGGGCCAAATGACATCTTGGAGCATGTTGGAGATAAAAAACAAAATGTGCCCAAAACGTGATATTATGACGTTATACGCCGTTCTGAGCAATGTTTGAACTTTCTATCACTTTTGGTTCCGATAATTCTGTTGGCCATATTTGTGATATTCAGGGGCCAAATGACATCTTGGAGCATGTTGGAGATAAAAATCCAAATGTGCCCAAAACGTATTATTATGACGTTATACGCCGTTCTGAGCCATGTTTGAACTTTCTATCACTTTTGGTTCCGATAATTCTGTTGACCATATATGTGATATTCAGGGGCCAAATGACATATTGGAGCATGTTTTAGATAAAAAACAAAATGCGCCCAAAACGTGATATTATGACGTTATACGTCTTTCTGAGACATGTTTGAACTTTCTATCACTTTTGGTTCCGATAATTCTGTTGACCATATTTGTGATATTCAGGGGCCAAATGACATCTTGGAGCTTGTTGGAGATAAAAAACAAAATGTGCCCAAAACGTGATATTATGACGTTATACGCCGTTCTGAGCCATGTTTGAACTTTCTATCACTTTTGGTTCCGATAATTCTGTTGACCATATATGTGATATTCAGGGGCCAAATGACATCTTGGAGCATGTTGGAGATAAAAAACAAAATGTGCCCAAAACGTGATATTATGACGTTATACGCCGTTCTGAGCAATGTTTGAACTTTCTATCACTTTTGGTTCCGATAATTCTGTTGGCCATATTTGTGATATTCAGGGGCCAAATGACATCTTGGAGCATGTTGGAGATAAAAATCCAAATGTGCCCAAAACGTATTATTATGACGTTATACGCCGTTCTGAGCCATGTTTGAACTTTCTATCACTTTTGGTTCCGATAATTCTGTTGACCATATATGTGATATTCAGGGGCCAAATGACATATTGGAGCATGTTTTAGATAAAAAACAAAATGCGCCCAAAACGTGATATTATGACGTTATACGTCTTTCTGAGACATGTTTGAACTTTCTATCACTTTTGGTTCCGATAATTCTGTTGACCATATATGTGATATTCAGGGGCCAAATGACATCTTGGAGCGTGTTGGAGATAAAAAACAAAATGTGCCCAAAACGTGATATTATGACGTTATACGCCGTTCTGAGCCATGTTTGAACTTTCTATCACTTTTGGTTCCGATAATTCTGTTGGCCATATTTGTGATATTCAGGCGCCAAATGACATCTTGGAGCATGTTGGAGATAAAAATCCAAATGTGCCCAAAACGTGATATTATGACGTTATACGCCGTTCTGAGCAATGTTTGAACTTTCTATCACTTTTTGTTCCGATAATTCTGGTGACCATATTTGTGATATTCAGGCGCCAAATGACATCTTGGAGCGTGTTGGAGATAAAAAACAAAATGTCCCAAAACGTGATATTATGACGTTATACGCCGTTCTGAGCCATGTTTGAACTTTCTATCACTTTTGGTTCCGATAATTCTGTTGACCATATTTGTGATATTCAGGCGCCAAATGACATCTTGGAGCGTGTTGGAGATAAAAATCCAAATGTGCCCAAAACGTGATATTATGACGTTATACGCCGTTCTGAGCCATGTTTGAACTTTCTATCACTTTTGGTTCTGATAATCTGTTGGCCATATTTGTGATATTCAGGGGCCAAATGACATCTTGGAGCATGTTGGAGATAAAAAACAAAATGTGCCCAAAACGTGATATTATGACGTTATACGCCGTTCTGAGCCATGTTTGAACTTTCTATCACTTTTGGTTCCGATAATTCTGGTGACCATATTTGTGATATTCAGGGGAAAAATGACATCTTGGAGCATGTTGGAGATAAAAATCCAAATGTGCCCAAAACGTGATATTATGACGTTATACGCCGTTCTGAGCCATGTTTGAACTTTCTATCACTTTTGGTTCCGGTAATTCTGTTGACCATATATGTGATATTCAGGAGCCAAATGACATATTGGAGCATGTTTTAGATAAAAAACAAAATGCGCCCAAAACGTGATATTATGACGTTATACGCCGTTCTGAGCCATGTTTGAACTTTCTATCACTTTTGGTTCCGATAATTCTGTTGACCATATTTGTGATATTCAGGCGCCAAATGACATCTTGGAGCATGTTGGAGATAAAAATCCAAATGTGCCCAAAACGTGATATTATGACGTTATACGCCGTTCTGAGCAATGTTTGAACTTTCTATCACTTTTGGTTCCGATAATTCTGTTGGCCATATTTGTGATATTCAGGCGCCAAATGACATCTTGGAGCATGTTGGAGATAAAAATCCAAATGTGCCCAAAACGTGATATTATGACGTTATACGCCGTTCTGAGCCATGTTTGAACTTTCTATCACTTTTGGTTCCGATAATTCTGTTGACCATATATGTGATATTCAGGGGCCAAATGACATATGGGATCATGTTTTAGATAAAAAACTAAATGCGCCCAAAACGTGATATTATGACGTTATACCTCTTTCTGAGACATGTTTGAACTTTCTATCACTTTTGGTTCTGATAATCTGTTGGCCATATTTGTGATATTCAGGGGCCAAATGACATCTTGGAGCATGTTGGAGATAAAAATCCAAATGTGCCCAAAACGTGATATTATGACGTTATACGCCGTTCTGAGCCATGTTTGAACTTTCTATCACTTTTGGTTCCGATAATTCTGTTGACCATATTTGTGATATTCAGGGGCCAAATGACATCTTGGAGCATGTTGGAGATAAAAAACAAAATGTGCCCAAAACGTGATATTATGACGTTATACGCCGTTCTGAGCCATGTTTGAACTTTCTATCACTTTTGGTTCCGATAATTCTGTTGACCATATATGTGATATTCAGGGGCCAAATGACATCTTGGAGCATGTTGGAGATAAAAAACAAAATGTGCCCAAAACGTGATATTATGACGTTATACGCCGTTCTGAGCAATGTTTGAACTTTCTATCACTTTTGGTTCCGATAATTCTGTTGGCCATATTTGTGATATTCAGGGGCCAAATGACATCTTGGAGCATGTTGGAGATAAAAATCCAAATGTGCCCAAAACGTATTATTATGACGTTATACGCCGTTCTGAGCCATGTTTGAACTTTCTATCACTTTTGGTTCCGATAATTCTGTTGACCATATATGTGATATTCAGGGGCCAAATGACATATTGGAGCATGTTTTAGATAAAAAACAAAATGCGCCCAAAACGTGATATTATGACGTTATACGTCTTTCTGAGACATGTTTGAACTTTCTATCACTTTTGGTTCCGATAATTCTGTTGACCATATATGTGATATTCAGGGGCCAAATGACATCTTGGAGCGTGTTGGAGATAAAAAACCAAATGTGCCCAAAACGTGATATTATGACGTTATACGCCGTTCTGAGCTATGTTTGAACTTTCTATCACTTTTGGTTCCGATAATTCTGTTGGCCATATTTGTGATATTCAGGCGCCAAATGACATCTTGGAGCATGTTGGAGATAAAAATCCAAATGTGCCCAAAACGTGATATTATGACGTTATACGCCGTTCTGAGCAATGTTTGAACTTTCTATCACTTTTTGTTCCGATAATTCTGGTGACCATATTTGTGATATTCAGGGGCCAAATGACATCTTGGAGCATGTTGGAGATAAAAAACAAAATGTGCCCAAAACGTGATATTATGACGTTATACGCCGTTCTGAGCCATGTTTGAACTTTCTATCACTTTTGGTTCCGATAATTCTGTTGACCATATTTGTGCTATTCAGGCGCCAAATGACATCTTGGAGCGTGTTGGAGATAAAAAACAAAATGTCCCAAAACGTGATATTATGACGTTATACGCCGTTCTGAGCCATGTTTGAACTTTCTATCACTTTTGGTTCCGATAATTCTGTTGACCATATTTGAGATATTCAGGCGCCAAATGACATCTTGAAGCGTGTTGGAGATAAAAAACAAAATGTGCCCAAAACGTGATATTATGACGTTATACGCCGTTCTGAGCCATGTTTGAACTTTCTATCACTTTTGGTTCCGATTATTCTGTTGACCATATTTGTGATATTCAGGCGCCAAATAACATCTTGGAGCGTGTTGGAAATAAAAAACAAAATGTGCCCAAAACGTGATATTATGACGTTATACGCCGTTCTGAGCCATGTTTGAACTTTCTATCACTTTTGGTTCCGATAATTCTGTTGACCATATTTGTGATATTCAGGCGCCAAATGACATCTTGGAGCGTGTTGGAGATAAAAATCCAAATGTGCCCAAAACGTGATATTATGACGTTATACGCCGTTCTGAGCCATGTTTGAACTTTCTATCACTTTTGGTTCTGATAATCTGTTGGCCATATTTGTGATATTCAGGGGCCAAATGACATCTTGGAGCATGTTGGAGATAAAAAACAAAATGTGCCCAAAACGTGATATTATGACGTTATACGCCGTTCTGAGCCATGTTTGAACTTTCTATCACTTTTGGTTCCGATAATTCTGGTGACCATATTTGTGATATTCAGGGGAAAAATGACATCTTGGAGCATGTTGGAGATAAAAATCCAAATGTGCCCAAAACGTGATATTACGACGTTATACGCCGTTCTGAGCCATGTTTGAACTTTCTATCACTTTTGGTTCCGGTAATTCTGTTGACCATATATGTGATATTCAGGAGCCTAATGACATATTGGAGCATGTTTTAGATAAAAAACAAAATGCGCCCAAAACGTGATATTATGACGTTATACGCCGTTCTGAGCCATGTTTGAACTTTCTATCACTTTTGGTTCCGATAATTCTGTTGACCATATTTGTGATATTCAGGCGCCAAATGACATCTTGGAGCATGTTGGAGATAAAAATCCAAATGTGCCCAAAACGTGATATTATGACGTTATACGCCGTTCTGAGCAATGTTTGAACTTTCTATCACTTTTGGTTCCGATAATTCTGTTGGCCATATTTGTGATATTCAGGCGCCAAATGACATCTTGGAGCATGTTGGAGATAAAAATCCAAATGTGCCCAAAACGTGATATTATGACGTTATACGCCGTTCTGAGCCATGTTTGAACTTTCTATCACTTTTGGTTCCGATAATTCTGTTGACCATATATGTGATATTCAGGGGCCAAATGACATATTGGAGCATGTTTTAGATAAAAAACAAAATGCGCCCAAAACGTGATATTATGACGTTATACCTCTTTCTGAGACATGTTTGAACTTTCTATCACTTTTGGTTCTGATAATCTGTTGGCCATATTTGTGATATTCAGGGGCCAAATGACGTCTTGGAGCATGTTGGAGATAAAAATCCAAATGTGCCCAAAACGTGATATTATGACGTTATACGCCGTTCTGAGCAATGTTTGAACTTTCTATCACTTTTTGTTCCGATAATTCTGGTGACCATATTTGTGATATTCAGGGGCCAAATGACATCTTGGAGCATGTTGGAGATAAAAAACAAAATGTGCCCAAAACGTGATATTATGACGTTATACGCCGTTCTGAGCCATGTTTGAACTTTCTATCACTTTTGGTTCCGATAATTCTGTTGACCATATATGTGATATTCAGGGGCCAAATGACATCTTGGAGCATGTTGGAGATAAAAAACAAAATGTGCCCAAAACGTGATATTATGACGTTATACGCCGTTCTGAGCCATGTTTGAACTTTCTATCACTTTTGGTTCCGATAATTCTGTTGACCATATATGTGATATTCAGGGGCCAAATGACATCTTGGAGCATGTTGGAGATAAAAAACAAAATGTGCCCAAAACGTGATATTATGACGTTATACGCCGTTCTGAGCCATGTTTGAACTTTCTATCACTTTTGGTTCCGATAATTCTGTTGACCATATTTGTGATATTCAGGCGCCAAATGACATCTTGAAGCGTGTTGGAGATAAAAAACAAAATGTGCCCAAAACGTGATATTATGACGTTATACGCCGTTCTGAGCCATGTTTGAACTTTCTATCACTTTTGGTTCCGATAATTCTGTTGACCATATTTGTGATATTCAGGCGCCAAATGACATCTTGAAGCGTGTTGGAGATAAAAAACAAAATGTGCCCAAAACGTGATATTATGACGTTATACGCCGTTCTGAGCCATGTTTGAACTTTCTATCACTTTTGGTTCCGATAATTCTGTTGACCATATTTGTGATATTCAGGCGCCAAATGACATCTTGAACCGTGTTGGAGATAAAAAACAAAATGTGCCCAAAACGTGATATTATGACGTTATACGCCGTTCTGAGCCATGTTTGAACTTTCTATCACTTTTGGTTCCGATAATTCTGTTGGCCATATTTGTGATATTCAGGCGCCAAATGACATCTTGGAGCATGTTGGAGATAAAAATCCAAATGTGCCCAAAACGTGATATTATGACGTTATACGCCGTTCTGCGCCATGTTTGAACTTTCTATCACTTTTGGTTCCGATAATTTTGGTGACCATATATGTGATATTCAGGGGCCAAATGACATATTGGAGCATTTTTTAGATAAAAAAGAAAATGTGACCAAAACGTGATATTATGACGTTATACGCCGTTCTGAGCCATGTTTGAACTTTCTATCACTTTTGGTTCCGGTAATTCTGTTGACCATATATGTGATATTCAGGAGCCTAATGACATATTGGAGCATGTTTTAGATAAAAAACAAAATGCGCCCAAAACGTGATATTATGACGTTATACGCCGTTCTGAGCCATGTTTGAACTTTCTATCACTTTTGGTTCCGATAATTCTGTTGACCATATTTGTGATATTCAGGCGCCAAATGACATCTTGGAGCATGTTGGAGATAAAAATCCAAATGTGCCCAAAACGTGATATTATGACGTTATACGCCGTTCTGAGCAATGTTTGAACTTTCTATCACTTTTGGTTCCGATAATTCTGTTGGCCATATTTGTGATATTCAGGCGCCAAATGACATCTTGGAGCATGTTGGAGATAAAAATCCAAATGTGCCCAAAACGTGATATTATGACGTTATACGCCGTTCTGAGCCATGTTTGAACTTTCTATCACTTTTGGTTCCGATAATTTTGGTGACCATATATGTGATATTCAGGGGCCAAATGACATATTGGAGCATTTTTTAGATAAAAAAGAAAATGTGCCCAAAACGTGATATTATGACGTTATACGCCGTTCTGAGCCATGTTTGAACTTTCTATCACTTTTGGTTCCGGTAATTCTGTTGACCATATATGTGATATTCAGGAGCCTAATGACATATTGGAGCATGTTTTAGATAAAAAACAAAATGCGCCCAAAACGTGATATTATGACGTTATACGCCGTTCTGAGCCATGTTTGAACTTTCTATCACTTTTGGTTCCGATAATTCTGTTGACCATATTTGTGATATTCAGGCGCCAAATGACATCTTGAAGCGTGTTGGAGATAAAAAACAAAATGTGCCCAAAACGTGATATTATGACGTTATACGCCGTTCTGAGCCATGTTTGAACTTTCTATCACTTTTGGTTCCGATAATTCTGTTGACCATATTTGTGATATTCAGGCGCCAAATGACATCTTGAAGCGTGTTGGAGATAAAAAACAAAATGTGCCCAAAACGTGATATTATGACGTTATACGCCGTTCTGAGCCATGTTTGAACTTTCTATCACTTTTGGTTCCGATAATTCTGTTGACCATATTTGTGATATTCAGGCGCCAAATGACATCTTGAACCGTGTTGGAGATAAAAAACAAAATGTGCCCAAAACGTGATATTATGACGTTATACGCCGTTCTGAGCCATGTTTGAACTTTCTATCACTTTTGGTTCCGATAATTCTGTTGGCCATATTTGTGATATTCAGGCGCCAAATGACATCTTGGAGCATGTTGGAGATAAAAATCCAAATGTGCCCAAAACGTGATATTATGACGTTATACGCCGTTCTGCGCCATGTTTGAACTTTCTATCACTTTTGGTTCCGATAATTTTGGTGACCATATATGTGATATTCAGGGGCCAAATGACATATTGGAGCATTTTTTAGATAAAAAAGAAAATGTGACCAAAACGTGATATTATGACGTTATACGCCGTTCTGAGCCATGTTTGAACTTTCTATCACTTTTGGTTCCGATAATTTTGGTGACCATATTTGTGATTTTCAGGGGCCAAATGACATCTTGGAGCATGTTGGAGATAAAAATCCAAATGTGCCCAAAACGTGATATTATGACGTTATACCCCGTTCTGAGCCATGTTTGAACTTTCTATCACTTTTGGTTCCGATAATTCTGTTGACCATACTTGTGATATTCAGGCGCCAAATGACATCTTGAAGCGTGTTGGAGATAAGAAACAAAATGTGCCCAAAACGTGATATTATGACGTTATACGCCGTTCTGAGCCATGTTTGAACTTTCTATCACTTTTTGTTCCGGTAATTCTGTTGACCATATTTGTGATATTCAGGCGCCAAATGACATCTTGGAGCATGTTGGAGATAAAAATCCAAATGTGCCCAAAACGTGATATTGTGACGTTATACGCCGTTCTGAGCCATGTTTGAACTTTCTATCACTTTTCGTTCCGGTAATTCTGTTGACCATATTTGTGATATTCAGGCGCCAAATGACATCTTGGAGCATGTTGGAGATAAAAAACAAAATGTGCCCAAAACGTGATATTATGACGTTATACGCCGTTCTGAGCAATGTTTGAACTTTCTATCACTTTTGGTTCCGATAATTCTGGTGACCGTATTTGTGATATTCAGGGGCCAAATGACATCTTGGAGCATGTTGTAGATAAAAAACAAAATGTGCCCAAAACGTGATATTATGACGTTATACGCCGTTCTAAGCCATGTTTGAACTTTCTATCACTTTTGGTTCCGATAATTCTGTTGGCCATATTTGTGATATTCAGGGGCCAAATGACATCTTGGAGCATGTTGGAGATAAAAATCCAAATGTGCCAAAAACGTGATATTATGACGTTATACGCCGTTCTGAGCCATGTTTGAACTTTCTATCACTTTTGGTTCCGATAATTTTGGTGACCATATTTGTGATTTTCAGGGGCCAAATGACATCTTGGAGCATGTTGGAGATAAAAATCCAAATGTGCCCAAAACGTGATATTATGACGTTATACGCCGTTCTGAGCCATGTTTGAACTTTCTATCACTTTTGGTTCCGATAATTCTGTTGACCATATTTGTGATATTCAGGCGCCAAATGACATCTTGGAGCGTGTTGGAGATAAAAAACAAAATGTGCCCAAAACGTGATATTATGACGTTATACGCCGTTCTGAGCCATGTTTGAACTTTCTATCACTTTTGGTTCCGATAATTCTGTTGACCATATTTGTGATATTCAGGCGCCAAATGACATCTTGGAGCGTGTTGGAGATAAAAAACAAAATGTGCCCAAAACGTGATATTATGACGTTATACGCCGTTCTGAGCCATGTTTGAACTTTCTATCACTTTTGGTTCCGATAATTTTGGTGACCATATTTGTGATTTTCAGGGGCCAAATGACATCTTGGAGCATGTTGGAGATAAAAATCCAAATGTGCCCAAAACGTGATATTATGACGTTATACGCCGTTCTGAGCCATGTTTGAATTTTCTATCACTTTTGGTTCCGATAATTTTGGTGACCATATTTGTGATTTTCAGGGGCCAAATGACATCTTGGAGCATGTTGGAGATCAAAATCCAAATGTGCCCAAAACGTGATATTATGACGTTATACGCCGTTCTGAGCCATGTTTGAACTTTCTATCACTTTTGGTTCCGATAATTCTGTTGACCATATTTGTGATATTCAGGCGCCAAATGACATCTTGGAGCGTGTTGGAGATAAAAAACAAAATGTGCCCAGAACGTGATATTATGACGTTATACGCCGTTCTGAGCCATGTTTGAACTTTCTATCACTTTTGGTTCCGATAATTCTGTTGGCCATATTTGTGATATTCAGGGGCCAAATGACATCTTGGAGCATGTTGGAGATAAAAATCCAAATGTGCCCAAAACGTGATATTATGACGTTATACGCCGTTCTGAGCCATGTTTGAACTTTCTATCACTTTTGGTTCCGATAATTCTGTTGGCCATATTTGTGATATTCAGGCGCCAAATGACATCTTGGAGCATGTTGGAGATAAAAATCCAAATGTGCCCAAAACGTGATATTATGACGTTATACGCCGTTGTGAGCCATGTTTGAACTTTCTATCACTTTTGGTTCCGATAATTCTGTTGGCCATATTTGTGATATTCAGGGGCCAAATGACATCTTGGAGCATGTTGGAGATAAAAATCCAAATGTGCCCAAAACGTGATATTATGACGTTATACGCCGTTCTGAGCCATGTTTGAACTTTCTATCACTTTTGGTTCCGATAATTCTGTTGACCATATTTGTGATATTCAGGCGCCAAATGACATCTTGAAGCGTGTTGGAGATAAAAAACAAAATGTGCCCAAAACGTGATATTATGACGTTATACGCCGTTCTGAGCCATGTTTGAACTTTCTATCACTTTTGGTTCCGATAATTCTGTTGACCATATTTGTGATATTCAGGCGTCAAATGACATCTTGGAGCGTGTTGGAGATAAAAAACAAAATGTGCCCAAAACGTGATATTATGACGTTATACGCCGTTCTGAGCCATGTTTGAACTTTCTATCACTTTTGGTTCCGATAATTCTGTTGGCCATATTTGTGATATTCAGGTGCCAAATGACATCTTGGAGCATGTTGGAGATAAAAATCCAAATGTGCCCAAAACGTGATATTATGACGTTATACGCCGTTCTGAGCCATGTTTGAATTTTCTATCACTTTTGGTTCCGATAATTTTGGTGACCATATATGTGATATTCAGGGGCCAAATGACATATTGGAGCATGTTTTAGATAAAAAACAAAATGTGCCCAAAACGTGATATTATGACGTTATACGCCGTTCTGAGCCATGTTTGAACTTTCTATCACTTTTGGTTCCGATAATTCTGTTGGCCATATTTGTGATATTCAGGGGCCAAATGACATCTTGGAGCATGTTGGAGATAAAAATCCAAATGTGCCCAAAACGTGATATTATGACGTTATACGCCGTTCTGAGCCATGTTTGAACTTTCTATCACTTTTGGTTCCGATAATTTTGGTGACCATATTTGTGATTTTCAGGGGCCAAATGACATCTTGGAGCATGTTGGAGATAAAAATCCAAATGTGCCCAAAACGTGATATTATGACGTTATACGCCGTTCTGAGCCATGTTTGAACTTTCTATCACTTTTGGTTCCGGTAATTCTGTTGACCATATTTGTGATATTCAGGCGCCAAATGACATCTTGGAGCATGTTGGAGATAAAAAACAAAATGTGCCCAAAACGTGATATTATGACGTAATACGCCGTTCTGAGCCATGTTTGAACTTTCTATCACTTTTGGTTCCGATAATTCTGTTGGCCATATTTGTGATATTCAGGCGCCAAATGACATCTTGGAGCATGTTGGAGATAAAAATCCAAATGTGCCCAAAACGTGATATTATGACGTTATACGCCGTTCTGAGCCATGTTTGAACTTTCTATCACTTTTGGTTCCGATAATTCTGTTGACCATATTTGTGATATTCAGGCGCCAAATGACATCTTGAAGCGTGTTGGAGATAAAAAACAAAATGTGCCCAAAACGTGATATTATGACGTTATACGCCGTTCTGAGCCATGTTTGAACTTTCTATCACTTTTGGTTCCGATAATTCTGTTGACCATATTTGTGATATTCAGGCGTCAAATGACATCTTGGAGCGTGTTGGAGATAAAAAACAAAATGTGCCCAAAACGTGATATTATGACGTTATACGCCGTTCTGAGCCATGTTTGAACTTTCTATCACTTTTGGTTCCGATAATTCTGTTGGCCATATTTGTGATATTCAGGGGCCAAATGACATCTTGGAGCATGTTGGAGATAAAAATCCAAATGTGCCCAAAACGTGATATTATGACGTTATACGCCGTTCTGAGCCATGTTTGAATTTTCTATCACTTTTGGTTCCGATAATTTTGGTGACCATATATGTGATATTCAGGGGCCAAATGACATATTGGAGCATGTTTTAGATAAAAAACAAAATGTGCCCAAAACGTGATATTATGACGTTATACGCCGTTCTGAGCCATGTTTGAACTTTCTATCACTTTTGGTTCCGATAATTCTGTTGGCCATATTTGTGATATTCAGGGGCCAAATGACATCTTGGAGCATGTTGGAGATAAAAATCCAAATGTGCCCAAAACGTGATATTATGACGTTATACGCCGTTCTGAGCCATGTTTGAACTTTCTATCACTTTTGGTTCCGATAATTTTGGTGGCCATATTTGTGATTTTCAGGGGCCAAATGACATCTTGGAGCATGTTGGAGATAAAAATCCAAATGTGCCCAAAACGTGATATTATGACGTTATACGCCGTTCTGAGCCATGTTTGAACTTTCTATCACTTTTGGTTCCGGTAATTCTGTTGACCATATTTGTGATATTCAGGCGCCAAATGACATCTTGGAGCATGTTGGAGATAAAAAACAAAATGTGCCCAAAACGTGATATTATGACGTAATACGCCGTTCTGAGCCATGTTTGAACTTTCTATCACTTTTGGTTCCGATAATTCTGTTGGCCATATTTGTGATATTCAGGCGCCAAATGACATCTTGGAGCATGTTGGAGATAAAAATCCAAATGTGCCCAAAACGTGATATTATGACGTTATACGCCGTTCTGAGCAATGTTTGAACTTTCTATCACTTTTGGTTCCGATAATTCTGGTGACCATATTTGTGATATTCAGGGGCCAAATGACATCTTGGAGCATGTTGGAGATAAAAAACAAAATGTGCCCAAAACGTGATATTATGACGTTATACGCCGTTCTGAGCCATGTTTGAACTTTCTATCACTTTTGGTTCCGATAATTCTGTTGACCATATTTGTGATATTCAGGCGCCAAATGACATCTTGGAGCGTGTTGGAGATAAAAAACAAAATGTGCCCAAAACGTGATATTATGACGTTATACGCCGTTCTGAGCCATGTTTGAACTTTCTATCACTTTTGGTTCCGATAATTCTGTTGACCATATTTGTGATATTCAGGCGCCAAATGACATCTTGGAGCGTGTTGGAGATAAAAAACAAAATGTGCCCAAAACGTGATATTATGACGTTATACGCCGTTCTGAGCCATGTTTGAACTTTCTATCACTTTTGGTTCCGATAATTCTGTTGACCATATTTGTGATATTCAGGCGCCAAATGACATCTTGGAGCGTGTTGGAGATAAAAAACAAAATGTGCCCAGAACGTGATATTATGACGTTATACGCCGTTCTGAGCCATGTTTGAACTTTCTATCACTTTTGGTTCCGATAATTCTGTTGGCCATATTTGTGATATTCAGGGGCCAAATGACATCTTGGAGCATGTTGGAGATAAAAATCCAAATGTGCCCAAAACGTGATATTATGACGTTATACGCCGTTCTGAGCCATGTTTGAACTTTCTATCACTTTTGGTTCCGATAATTCTGTTGGCCATATTTGTGATATTCAGGCGCCAAATGACATCTTGGAGCATGTTGGAGATAAAAATCCAAATGTGCCCAAAACGTGATATTATGACGTTATACGCCGTTCTGAGCCATGTTTGAACTTTCTATCACTTTTGGTTCCGATAATTCTGTTGACCATATTTGTGATATTCAGGCGCCAAATGACATCTTGGAGCGTGTTGGAGATAAAAAACAAAATGTGCCCAAAACGTGATATTATGACGTTATACGCCGTTCTGAGCCATGTTTGAACTTTCTATCACTTTTGGTTCCGATAATTCTGTTGACCATATTTGTGATATTCAGGCGCCAAATGACATCTTGGAGCGTGTTGGAGATAAAAAACAAAATGTGCCCAAAACGTGATATTATGACGTTATACGCCGTTCTGAGCCATGTTTGAACTTTCTATCACTTTTGGTTCCGATAATTCTGTTGGCCATATTTGTGATATTCAGGAGCCAAATGACATCTTGGAGCATGTTGGAGATAAAAATCCAAATGTGCCCAAAACGTGATATTATGACGTTATACGCCGTTCTGAGCAATGTTTGAATTTTCTATCACTTTTGGTTCCGATAATTTTGGTGACCATATTTGTGATTTTCAGGGGCCAAATGACATCTTGGAGCATGTTGGAGATCAAAATCCAAATGTGCCCAAAACGTGATATTATGACGTTATACGCCGTTCTGAGCCATGTTTGAACTTTCTATCACTTTTGGTTCCGATAATTCTGTTGACCATATTAGTGATATTCAGGCGCCAAATGACATCTTGGAGCGTGTTGGAGATAAAAAACAAAATGTGCCCAAAACGTGATATTATGACGTTATACGCCGTTCTGAGCCATGTTTGAACTTTCTATCACTTTTGGTTCCGATAATGTTGACCATATTTGTGATATTCAGACGCCAAATGACATCTTGGAGCATGTTGGAGATAAAAAACAAAATGTGCCCAAAACGTGATATTATGACGTTATACGCCGTTCTGAGCCATGTTTGAACTTTCTATCATTTTTGGTTCCGATAATCTGTTGGCCATATTTGTGATATTCAGGGGCCAAATGACATCTTGGAGCATGTTGGAGATAAAAATCCAAATGTGCCCAAAACGTGATATTATGACGTTATACGCCGTTCTGAGCCATGTTTGAACTTTCTATCACTTTTGGTTCCGATAATTCTGTTGACCATATATGTGATATTCAGGGGCCAAATGACATCTTGGAGCATGTTGGAGATAAAAAACAAAATGTGCCCAAAACGTGATATTATGACGTTATACGCCGTTCTGAGCCATGTTTGAACTTTCTATCACTTTTGGTTCCGATAATTCTGTTGGCCATATTTGTGATATTCAGGGGCCAAATGACATCTTGGAGGATGTTGGAGATAAAAATCCAAATGTGCCCAAAACGTGATATTATGAGGTTATACGCCGTTCTGAGATATGTTTGAACTTTCTATCACTTTTGGTTCCGATAATTTTGGTGACCATATTTGTGATTTTCAGGGGCCAAATGACATCTTGGAGCATGCTGGAGATAAAAATCCAAATGTGCCCAAAACATGATATGACGTTATACGCCGTTCTGAGCCATGTTTGAACTTTCTATCACTTTTGGTTCCGGTAATTCTGTTGACCATATTTGTGATATTCAGGCGCCAAATGACATCTTGGAGCATGTTGGAGATAAAAAACAAAATGTGCCCAAAACGTGATATTATGACGTTATACGCCGTTCTGAGCCATGTTTGAACTTTCTATCACTTTTGGTTCCGATAATTCTGTTGGCCATATTTGTGATATTCAGGCGCCAAATGACATCTTGGAGCATGTTGGAGATAAAAATCCAAATGTGCCCAAAACGTGATATTATGACGTTATACGCCGTTCTGAGCAATGTTTGAACTTTCTATCACTTTTGGTTCCGATAATTCTGGTAACCATATTTGTGATATTCAGGGGCCAAATGACATCTTGGAGCATGTTGGTGATAAAAAACAAAATGTGCCCAAAACGTGATATTGTGACGTTATACGCCGTTCTGAGCCATGTTTGAACTTTCTATCACTTTTGGTTCCGATAATTCTGTTGACCATATTTGTGATATTCAGGGGCCAAATGACATATTGGAGCATGTTTTAGATAAAAAACAAAATGCGCCCAAAACGTGATATTATGACGTTATACGCCGTTCTGAGACATGTTTGAACTTTCTATCACTTTTGGTTCCGGTAATTCTGTTGACCATATTTGTGATATTCAGGCGCCAAATGACATCTTGGAGCGTGTTGGAGATAAAAAACAAAATGTGCCCAAAACGTGATATTATGACGTTATACGTCGTTCTGAGCCATGTTTGAACTTTCTATCACTTTTGGTTCCGATAATTCTGTTGGCCATATTTGTGATATTCAGGGGCCAAATGACATCTTGGAGGATGTTGGAGATAAAAATCCAAATGTGCCCAAAACGTGATATTATGACGTTATACGCCGTTCTGAGCCATGTTTGAACTTTCTATCACTTTTGGTTCCGATAATTTTGGTGACCATATTTGTGATTTTCAGGGGCCAAATGACATCTTGGAGCATGCTGGAGATAAAAATCCAAATGTGCCCAAAACGTGATATTAGGACGTTATACGCCGTTCTGAGCCATGTTTGAACTTTCTATCACTTTTGGTTCCGGTAATTCTGTTGGCCATATTTGTGATATTCAGGCGCCAAATGACATCTTGGAGCATGTTGGAGATAAAAATCCAAATGTGCCCAAAACGTGATATTATGACGTTATACGCCGTTCTGAGCAATGTTTGAACTTTCTATCACTTTTGGTTCCGATAATTCTGGTAACCATATTTGTGATATTCAGGGGCCAAATGACATCTTGGAGCATGTTGGAGATAAAAAACAAAATGTGCCCAAAACGTGATATTATGACGTTATACGCCGTTCTGAGCCATGTTTGAACTTTCTATCACTTTTGGTTCCGATAATTCTGTTGACCATATATGTGATATTCAGGGGCCAAATGACATATTGGAGCATGTTTTAGATAAAAAACAAAATGCGCCCAAAACGTGATATTATGACGTTATACGCCGTTCTGAGCCATGTTTGAACTTTCTATCACTTTTGGTTCCGATAATTGTGTTGACCATATTTGTGATATTCAGGCGCCAAATGACATCTTGAAGCGTGTTGGAGATAAAAAACAAAATGTGCCCAAAACGTGATATTATGACGTTATACGCCGTTCTGAGCCATGTTTGAACTTTCTATCACTTTTGGTTCCGATAATTCTGTTGACCATATTTGTGATATTCAGGCGCCAAATGACATCTTGGAGCGTGTTGGAGATAAAAAACAAAATGTGCCCAAAACGTGATATTATGACGTTATACGCCGTTCTGAGCCATGTTTGAACTTTCTATCACTTTTGGTTCCGATAATTCTGTTGACCATATTTGTGATATTCAGGCGCCAAATGACATCTTGGAGCGTGTTGGAGATAAAAAACAAAATGTGCCCAAAACGTGATATTATGACGTTATACGCCGTTCTGAGCCATGTTTGAACTTTCTATCACTTTTGGTTCCGATAATTCTGTTGGCCATATTTGTGATATTCAGGCGCCAAATGACATCTTGGAGCATGTTGGAGATAAAAATCCAAATGTGCCCAAAACGTGATATTATGACGTTATACGCCGTTCTGAGCAATGTTTGAACTTTCTATCACTTTTGGTTCCGATAATTCTGGTGACCATATTTGTGATATTCAGGCGCCAAATGACATCTTGGAGCATGTTGGAGATAAAAAACAAAATGTGCCCAAAACGTGATATTATGACGTTATACGCCGTTCTGAGCCATGTTTGAACTTTCTATCACTTTTGGTTCCGATAATTCTGTTGGCCATATTTGTGATATTCAGGGGCCAAATGACATCTTGGAGCATGTTGGAGATAAAAATCCAAATGTGCCCAAAACGTGATATTATGACGTTATACGCCGTTCTGAGCCATGTTTGAATTTTCTATCACTTTTGGTTCCGATAATTTTGGTGACCATATATGTGATATTCAGGGGCCAAATGACATATTGGAGCATGTTTTAGATAAAAAACAAAATGTGCCCAAAACGTGATATTATGACGTTATACGCCGTTCTGAGCCATGTTTGAACTTTCTATCACTTTTGGTTCCGATAATTCTGTTGGCCATATTTGTGATATTCAGGGGCCAAATGACATCTTGGAGCGTGTTGGAGATAAAAATCCAAATGTGCCCAAAACGTGATATTATGACGTTATACGCCGTTCTGAGCCATGTTTGAACTTTCTATCACTTTTGGTTCCGATAATTTTGGTGACCATATTTGTGATTTTCAGGGGCCAAATGACATCTTGGAGCATGTTGGAGATAAAAATCCAAATGTGCCCAAAACGTGATATTATGACGTTATACGCCGTTCTGAGCCATGTTTGAACTTTCTATCACTTTTGGTTCCGGTAATTCTGTTGACCATATTTGTGATATTCAGGCGCCAAATGACATCTTGGAGCATGTTGGAGATAAAAAACAAAATGTGCCCAAAACGTGATATTATGACGTAATACGCCGTTCTGAGCCATGTTTGAACTTTCTATCACTTTTGGTTCCGATAATTCTGTTGGCCATATTTGTGATATTCAGGCGCCAAATGACATCTTGGAGCATGTTGGAGATAAAAATCCAAATGTGCCCAAAACGTGATATTATGACGTTATACGCCGTTCTGAGCAATGTTTGAACTTTCTATCACTTTTGGTTCCGATAATTCTGGTGACCATATTTGTGATATTCAGGCGCCAAATGACATCTTGGAGCGTGTTGGAGATAAAAAACAAAATGTGCCCAAAACGTGATATTATGACGTTATACGCCGTTCTGAGCCATGTTTGAACTTTCTATCACTTTTGGTTCCGATAATTCTGTTGACCATATTTGTGATATTCAGGCGCCAAATGACATCTTGGAGCGTGTTGGAGATAAAAAACAAAATGTGCCCAAAACGTGATATTATGACGTTATACGCCGTTCTGAGCCATGTTTGAACTTTCTATCACTTTTGGTTCCGATAATTCTGTTGGCCATATTTGTGATATTCAGGAGCCAAATGACATCTTGGAGCATGTTGGAGATAAAAATCCAAATGTGCCCAAAACGTGATATTATGACGTTATACGCCGTTCTGAGCAATGTTTGAATTTTCTATCACTTTTGGTTCCGATAATTTTGGTGACCATATTTGTGATTTTCAGGGGCCAAATGACATCTTGGAGCATGTTGGAGATCAAAATCCAAATGTGCCCAAAACGTGATATTATGACGTTATACGCCGTTCTGAGCCATGTTTGAACTTTCTATCACTTTTGGTTCCGATAATTCTGTTGACCATATTAGTGATATTCAGGCGCCAAATGACATCTTGGAGCGTGTTGGAGATAAAAAACAAAATGTGCCCAAAACGTGATATTATGACGTTATACGCCGTTCTGAGCCATGTTTGAACTTTCTATCATTTTTGGTTCCGATAATCTGTTGGCCATATTTGTGATATTCAGGGGCCAAATGACATCTTGGAGCATGTTGGAGATAAAAATCCAAATGTGCCCAAAACGTGATATTATGACGTTATACGCCGTTCTGAGCCATGTTTGAACTTTCTATCACTTTTGGTTCCGATAATTCTGTTGACCATATATGTGATATTCAGGGGCCAAATGACATCTTGGAGCATGTTGGAGATAAAAAACAAAATGTGCCCAAAACGTGATATTATGACGTTATACGCCGTTCTGAGCCATGTTTGAACTTTCTATCACTTTTGGTTCCGATAATTCTGTTGGCCATATTTGTGATATTCAGGGGCCAAATGACATCTTGGAGGATGTTGGAGATAAAAATCCAAATGTGCCCAAAACGTGATATTATGACGTTATACGCCGTTCTGAGCCATGTTTGAACTTTCTATCACTTTTGGTTCCGATAATTCTGTTGGCCATATTTGTGATATACAGGGGCCAAATGACATCTTGGAGCATGTTGGAGATAAAAATCCAAATGTGCCCAAAACGTGATATTGTGACGTTATACGCCGTTCTGAGCCATGTTTGAACTTTCTATCACTTTTCGTTCCGGTAATTCTGTTGACCATATTTGTGATATTCAGGCGCCAAATGACATCTTGGAGCATGTTGGAGATAAAAAACAAAATGTGCTCAAAACGTGATATTATGACGTTATACGCCGTTCTGAGCAATGTTTGAACTTTCTATCACTTTTGGTTCCGATAATTCTGGTGACCGTATTTGTGATATTCAGGGGCCAAATGACATCTTGGAGCTTGTTGTAGATAAAAAACAAAATGTGCCCAAAACGTGATATTATGACGTTATACGCCGTTCTGAGCCATGTTTGAACTTTCTATCACTTTTGGTTCCGATAATGTTGACCATATTTGTGATATTCAGACGCCAAATGACATCTTGGAGCATGTTGGAGATAAAAAACAAAATGTGCCCAAAACGTGATATTATGACGTTATACGCCGTTCTGAGCCATGTTTGAACTTTCTATCATTTTTGGTTCCGATAATCTGTTGGCCATATTTGTGATATTCAGGGGCCAAATGACATCTTGGAGCATGTTGGAGATAAAAATCCAAATGTGCCCAAAACGTGATATTATGACGTTATACGCCGTTCTGAGCCATGTTTGAACTTTCTATCACTTTTGGTTCCGATAATTCTGTTGACCATATATGTGATATTCAGGGGCCAAATGACATCTTGGAGCATGTTGGAGATAAAAAACAAAATGTGCCCAAAACGTGATATTATGACGTTATACGCCGTTCTGAGCCATGTTTGAACTTTCTATCACTTTTGGTTCCGATAATTCTGTTGGCCATATTTGTGATATTCAGGGGCCAAATGACATCTTGGAGCATGTTGGTGATAAAAAACAAAATGTGCCCAAAACGTGATATTATGACGTTATACGCCGTTCTGAGCCATGTTTGAACTTTCTATCACTTTTGGTTCCGATAATTCTGTTGACCATATTTGTGATATTCAGGGGCCAAATGACATATTGGAGCATGTTTTAGATAAAAAACAAAATGCGCCCAAAACGTGATATTATGACGTTATACGCCGTTCTGAGACATGTTTGAACTTTCTATCACTTTTGGTTCCGGTAATTCTGTTGACCATATTTGTGATATTCAGGCGCCAAATGACATCTTGGAGCATGTTGGAGATAAAAATCCAAATGTGCCCAAAACGTGATATTATGACGTTATACGCCGTTCTGAGCCATGTTTGAACTTTCTATCACTTTTGGTTCCGATAATTTTGGTGACCATATTTGTGATTTTCAGGGGCCAAATGACATCTTGGAGCATGTTGGAGATAAAAAACAAAATGTGCCCAAAACGTGATATTATGACGTTATACGCCGTTCTGAGCCATGTTTGAACTTTCTATCACTTTTGGTTCCGATAATTCTGTTGACCATATTTGTGATATTCAGGCGCCAAATGACATCTTGAAGCGTGTTGGAGATAAAAAACAAAATGTGCCCAAAACGTGATATTATGACGTTATACGCCGTTCTGAGCCATGTTTGAACTTTCTATCACTTTTGGTTCCGATAATTCTGTTGGCCATATTTGTGATATTCAGGAGCCAAATGACATCTTGGAGCATGTTGGAGATAAAAATCCAAATGTGCCCAAAACGTGATATTATGACGTTATACGCCGTTCTGAGCAATGTTTGAATTTTCTATCACTTTTGGTTCCGATAATTGTGGTGACCATATTTGTGATTTTCAGGGGCCAAATGACATCTTGGAGCATGTTGGAGATCAAAATCCAAATGTGCCCAAAACGTGATATTATGACGTTATACGCCGTTCTGAGCCATGTTTGAACTTTCTATCACTTTTGGTTCCGATAATTCTGTTGACCATATATGTGATATTCAGGGGCCAAATGACATCTTGGAGCATGTTGGAGATAAAAATCCAAATGTGCCCAAAACGTGATATTATGACGTTATACGCCGTTCTGAGCCATGTTTGAACTTTCTATCACTTTTGGTTCCGATAATTCTGTTGACCATATATGTGATATTCAGGGGCCAAATGACATCTTGGAGCATGTTGGAGATAAAAAACAAAATGTGCCCAAAACGTGATATTATGACGTTATACGCCGTTCTGAGCCATGTTTGAACTTTCTATCACTTTTGGTTCCGATAATTCTGTTGGCCATATTTGTGATATTCAGGGGCCAAATGACATCTTGGAGGATGTTGGAGATAAAAATCCAAATGTGCCCAAAACGTGATATTATGACGTTATACGCCGTTCTGAGCCATGTTTGAACTTTCTATCACTTTTGGTTCCGATAATTTTGGTGACCATATTTGTGATTTTCAGGGGCCAAATGACATCTTGGAGCATGCTGGAGATAAAAATCCAAATGTGCCCAAAACATGATATGACGTTATACGCCGTTCTGAGCCATGTTTGAACTTTCTATCACTTTTGGTTCCGATAATTTTGGTGACCATATTTGTGATTTTCAGGGGCCAAATGACATCTTGGAGCATGCTGGAGATAAAAATCCAAATGTGCCCAAAACGTGATATTAGGACGTTATACGCCGTTCTGAGCCATGTTTGAACTTTCTATCACTTTTGGTTCCGGTAATTCTGTTGGCCATATTTGTGATATTCAGGCGCCAAATGACATCTTGGAGCATGTTGGAGATAAAAATCCAAATGTGCCCAAAACGTGATATTATGACGTTATACGCCGTTCTGAGCAATGTTTGAACTTTCTATCACTTTTGGTTCCGATAATTCTGGTAACCATATTTGTGATATTCAGGGGCCAAATGACATCTTGGAGCATGTTGGAGATAAAAAACAAAATGTGCCCAAAACGTGATATTATGACGTTATACGCCGTTCTGAGCCATGTTTGAACTTTCTATCACTTTTGGTTCCGATAATTCTGTTGACCATATTTGTGATATTCAGGGGCCAAATGACATATTGGAGCATGTTTTAGATAAAAAACAAAATGCGCCCAAAACGTGATATTATGACGTTATACGCCGTTCTGAGCCATGTTTGAACTTTCTATCACTTTTGGTTCCGATAATTGTGTTGACCATATTTGTGATATTCAGGCGCCAAATGACATCTTGAAGCGTGTTGGAGATAAAAAACAAAATGTGCCCAAAACGTGATATTATGACGTTATACGCCGTTCTGAGCCATGTTTGAACTTTCTATCACTTTTGGTTCCGATAATTCTGTTGACCATATTTGTGATATTCAGGCGCCAAATGACATCTTGGAGCGTGTTGGAGATAAAAAACAAAATGTGCCCAAAACGTGATATTATGACGTTATACGCCGTTCTGAGCCATGTTTGAACTTTCTATCACTTTTGGTTCCGATAATTCTGTTGACCATATTTGTGATATTCAGGCGCCAAATGACATCTTGGAGCGTGTTGGTGATAAAAAAACAAAATGTGCCCAAAACGTGATATTATGACGTTATACGCCGTTCTGAGCCATGTTTGAACTTTCTATCACTTTTGGTTCCGATAATTCTGTTGACCATATTTGTGATATTCAGGCGCCAAATGACATCTTGGAGCGTGTTGGAGATAAAAAACAAAATGTGCCCAAAACGTGATATTATGACGTTATACGCCGTTCTGAGCCATGTTTGAACTTTCTATCACTTTTGGTTCCGATAATTCTGTTGACCATATTTGTGATATTCAGGCGCCAAATGACATCTTGGAGCGTGTTGGTGATAAAAAACAAAATGTGCCCAAAACGTGATACTATGACGCTATACGCCGTTCTGAGCCATGTTTGAACTTTCTATCACTTTTGGTTCCGATAATTCTGGTAACCATATTTGTGATATTCAGGGGCCAAATGACATCTTGGAGCATGTTGGAGATAAAAAACAAAATGTGCCCAAAACGTGATATTATGACGTTATACGCCGTTCTGAGCCATGTTTGAACTTTCTATCACTTTTGGTTCCGATAATTCTGTTGACCATATTTGTGATATTCAGGGGCCAAATGACATATTGGAGCATGTTTTAGATAAAAAACAAAATGCGCCCAAAACGTGATATTATGACGTTATACGCCGTTCTGAGACATGTTTGAACTTTCTATCACTTTTGGTTCCGGTAATTCTGTTGACCATATTTGTGATATTCAGGCGCCAAATGACATCTTGGAGCGTGTTGGAGATAAAAATCCAAATGTGCCCAAAACGTGATATTATGACGTTATACGCCGTTCTGAGCAATGTTTGAACTTTCTATCACTTTTGGTTCCGATAATTCTGGTGACCATATTTGTGATATTCAGGGGCCAAATGACATCTTGGAGCATATTGGAGATAAAAAACAAAATGTGTCCAAAACGTGATATTATGACGTTATACGCCGTTCTGAGCCATGTTTGAACTTTCTATCACTTTTGGTTCCGATAATTCTGTTGACCATATATGTGATATTCAGGGGCCAAATGACATATTGGAGCATGTTTTAGATAAAAAACAAAATGCGCCCAAAACGTGATATTATGACGTTATACGCCGTTCTGAGCCATGTTTGAACTTTCTATCACTTTTGGTTCCGATAATTGTGTTGACCATATTTGTGATATTCAGGCGCCAAATGACATCTTGAAGCGTGTTGGAGATAAAAAACAAAATGTGCCCAAAACGTGATATTATGACGTTATACGCCGTTCTGAGCCATGTTTGAACTTTCTATCACTTTTGGTTCCGATAATTCTGTTGACCATATTTGTGATATTCAGGCGCCAAATGACATCTTGGAGCGTGTTGGAGATAAAAAACAAAATGTGCCCAAAACGTGATATTATGACGTTATACGCCGTTCTGAGCCATGTTTGAACTTTCTATCACTTTTGGTTCCGATAATTCTGTTGACCATATTTGTGATATTCAGGCGCCAAATGACATCTTGGAGCGTGTTGGTGATAAAAAACAAAATGTGCCCAAAACGTGATATTATGACGTTATACGCCGTTCTGAGCCATGTTTGAACTTTCTATCACTTTTGGTTCCGATAATTCTGTTGACCATATTTGTGATATTCAGGCGCCAAATGACATCTTGGAGCGTGTTGGAGATAAAAAACAAAATGTGCCCAAAACGTGATATTATGACGTTATACGCCGTTCTGAGCCATGTTTGAACTTTCTATCACTTTTGGTTCCGATAATTCTGTTGACCATATTTGTGATATTCAGGCGCCAAATGACATCTTGGAGCGTGTTGGTGATAAAAAACAAAATGTGCCCAAAACGTGATACTATGACGCTATACGCCGTTCTGAGCCATGTTTGAACTTTCTATCACTTTTGGTTCCGATAATTCTGGTAACCATATTTGTGATATTCAGGGGCCAAATGACATCTTGGAGCATGTTGGAGATAAAAAACAAAATGTGCCCAAAACGTGATATTATGACGTTATACGCCGTTCTGAGCCATGTTTGAACTTTCTATCACTTTTGGTTCCGATAATTCTGTTGACCATATTTGTGATATTCAGGGGCCAAATGACATATTGGAGCATGTTTTAGATAAAAAACAAAATGCGCCCAAAACGTGATATTATGACGTTATACGCCGTTCTGAGACATGTTTGAACTTTCTATCACTTTTGGTTCCGGTAATTCTGTTGACCATATTTGTGATATTCAGGCGCCAAATGACATCTTGGAGCGTGTTGGAGATAAAAATCCAAATGTGCCCAAAACGTGATATTATGACGTTATACGCCGTTCTGAGCAATGTTTGAACTTTCTATCACTTTTGGTTCCGATAATTCTGGTGACCATATTTGTGATATTCAGGGGCCAAATGACATATTGGAGCATGTTGGAGATAAAAAACAAAATGTGCCCAAAACGTGATATTATGACGTTATACGTCGTTCTGAGACATGTTTGAACTTTCTATCACTTTTGGTTCCGATAATTCTGTTGGCCATATTTGTGATATTCAGGCGCCAAATGACATCTTGGAGCATGTTGGAGATAAAAATCCAAATGTGCCCAAAACGTGATATTATGACGTTATACGCCGTTCTGAGCAATGTTTGAACTTTCTATCACTTTTGGTTCCGATAATTCTGGTGACCATATTTGTGATATTCAGGGGCCAAATGACATCTTGGAGCATATTGGAGATAAAAAACAAAATGTGTCCAAAACGTGATATTATGACGTTATACGCCGTTCTGAGCCATGTTTGAACTTTCTATCACTTTTGGTTCCGATAATTCTGTTGACCATATATGTGATATTCAGGGGCCAAATGACATATTGGAGCATGTTTTAGATAAAAAACAAAATGCGCCTAAAACGTGATATTATGACGTTATACGCCGTTCTGAGCCATGTTTGAACTTTCTATCACTTTTGGTTCCGATAATTCTGTTGACCATATTTGTGATATTCAGGCGCCAAATGACATCTTGGAGCGTGTTGGAGATAAAAAACAAAATGTGCCCAAAACGTGATATTATGACGTTATACGCCGTTCTGAGCCATGTTTGAACTTTCTATCACTTTTGGTTCCGATAATTCTGTTGACCATATTTGTGATATTCAGGCGCCAAATGACATCTTGGAGCGTGTTGGTGATAAAAAACAAAATGTGCCCAAAACGTGATATTATGACGTTATACGCCGTTCTGAGCCATGTTTGAACTTTCTATCACTTTTGGTTCCGATAATTCTGTTGACCATATTTGTGATATTCAGGCGCCAAATGACATCTTGGAGCGTGTTGGTGATAAAAAACAAAATGTGCCCAAAACGTGATACTATGACGCTATACGCCGTTCTGAGCCATGTTTGAACTTTCTATCACTTTTGGTTCCGATAATTCTGTTGGCCATATTTGTGATATTCAGGCGCCAAATGACATCTTGGAGCATGTTGGAGATAAAAATCCAAATGTGCCCAAAACGTGATATTGTGACGTTATACGCCGTTCTGAGCCATGTTTGAACTTTCTATCACTTTTCGTTCCGGTAATTCTGTTGACCATATTTGTGATATTCAGGCGCCAAATGACATCTTGGAGCATGTTGGAGATAAAAAACAAAATGTGCTCAAAACGTGATATTATGACGTTATACGCCGTTCTGAGCAATGTTTGAACTTTCTATCACTTTTGGTTCCGATAATTCTGGTGACCGTATTTGTGATATTCAGGGGCCAAATGACATCTTGGAGCATGTTGTAGATAAAAAACAAAATGTGCCCAAAACGTGATATTATGACGTTATACGCCGTTCTGAGCCATGTTTGAACTTTCTATCACTTTTGGTTCCGATAATTCTGTTGGCCATATTTGTGATATTCAGGGGCCAAATGACATCTTGGAGCATGTTGGAGATAAAAATCCAAATGTGCCAAAAACGTGATATTATGACGTTATACGCCGTTCTGAGCCATGTTTGAACTTTCTATCACTTTTGGTTCCGATAATTCTGTTGACCATATTAGTGATATTCAGGCGCCAAATGACATCTTGGAGCGTGTTGGAGATAAAAAACAAAATGTGCCCAAAACGTGATATTATGACGTTATACGCCGTTCTGAGCCATGTTTGAACTTTCTATCACTTTTGGTTCCGATAATGTTGACCATATTTGTGATATTCAGACGCCAAATGACATCTTGGAGCATGTTGGAGATAAAAAACAAAATGTGCCCAAAACGTGATATTATGACGTTATACGCCGTTCTGAGCCATGTTTGAACTTTCTATCATTTTTGGTTCCGATAATCTGTTGGCCATATTTGTGATATTCAGGGGCCAAATGACATCTTGGAGCATGTTGGAGATAAAAATCCAAATGTGCCCAAAACGTGATATTATGACGTTATACGCCGTTCTGAGCCATGTTTGAACTTTCTATCACTTTTGGTTCCGATAATTCTGTTGACCATATATGTGATATTCAGGGGCCAAATGACATCTTGGAGCATGTTGGAGATAAAAAACAAAATGTGCCCAAAACGTGATATTATGACGTTATACGCCGTTCTGAGCCATGTTTGAACTTTCTATCACTTTTGGTTCCGATAATTCTGTTGGCCATATTTGTGATATTCAGGGGCCAAATGACATCTTGGAGGATGTTGGAGATAAAAATCCAAATGTGCCCAAAACGTGATATTATGACGTTATACGCCGTTCTGAGCCATGTTTGAACTTTCTATCACTTTTGGTTCCGATAATTTTGGTGACCATATTTGTGATTTTCAGGGGCCAAATGACATCTTGGAGCATGCTGGAGATAAAAATCCAAATGTGCCCAAAACATGATATGACGTTATACGCCGTTCTGAGCCATGTTTGAACTTTCTATCACTTTTGGTTCCGGTAATTCTGTTGACCATATTTGTGATATTCAGGCGCCAAATGACATCTTGGAGCATGTTGGAGATAAAAAACAAAATGTGCCCAAAACGTGATATTATGACGTTATACGCCGTTCTGAGCCATGTTTGAACTTTCTATCACTTTTGGTTCCGATAATTCTGTTGGCCATATTTGTGATATTCAGGGGCCAAATGACATCTTGGAGCATGTTGGTGATAAAAAACAAAATGTGCCCAAAACGTGATATTATGACGTTATACGCCGTTCTGAGCCATGTTTGAACTTTCTATCACTTTTGGTTCCGATAATTCTGTTGACCATATTTGTGATATTCAGGGGCCAAATGACATATTGGAGCATGTTTTAGATAAAAAACAAAATGCGCCCAAAACGTGATATTATGACGTTATACGCCGTTCTGAGACATGTTTGAACTTTCTATCACTTTTGGTTCCGGTAATTCTGTTGACCATATTTGTGATATTCAGGCGCCAAATGACATCTTGGAGCGTGTTGGAGATAAAAAACAAAATGTGCCCAAAACGTGATATTATGACGTTATACGCCGTTCTGAGCCATGTTTGAACTTTCTATCACTTTTGGTTCCGATAATTCTGTTGACCATATATGTGATATTCAGGGGCCAAATGACATCTTGGAGCATGTTGGAGATAAAAAACAAAATGTGCCCAAAACGTGATATTATGACGTTATACGCCGTTCTGAGCCATGTTTGAACTTTCTATCACTTTTGGTTCCGATAATTCTGTTGGCCATATTTGTGATATTCAGGGGCCAAATGACATCTTGGAGGATGTTGGAGATAAAAATCCAAATGTGCCCAAAACGTGATATTATGACGTTATACGCCGTTCTGAGCCATGTTTGAACTTTCTATCACTTTTGGTTCCGATAATTTTGGTGACCATATTTGTGATTTTCAGGGGCCAAATGACATCTTGGAGCATGCTGGAGATAAAAATCCAAATGTGCCCAAAACGTGATATTAGGACGTTATACGCCGTTCTGAGCCATGTTTGAACTTTCTATCACTTTTGGTTCCGGTAATTCTGTTGGCCATATTTGTGATATTCAGGCGCCAAATGACATCTTGGAGCATGTTGGAGATAAAAATCCAAATGTGCCCAAAACGTGATATTATGACGTTATACGCCGTTCTGAGCAATGTTTGAACTTTCTATCACTTTTGGTTCCGATAATTCTGGTAACCATATTTGTGATATTCAGGGGCCAAATGACATCTTGGAGCATGTTGGAGATAAAAAACAAAATGTGCCCAAAACGTGATATTATGACGTTATACGCCGTTCTGAGACATGTTTGAACTTTCTATCACTTTTGGTTCCGGTAATTCTGTTGGCCATATTTGTGATATTCAGGCGCCAAATGACATCTTGGAGCGTGTTGGAGATAAAAATCCAAATGTGCCCAAAACGTGATATTATGACGTTATACGCCGTTCTGAGCAATGTTTGAACTTTCTATCACTTTTGGTTCCGATAATTCTGGTGACCATATTTGTGATATTCAGGGGCCAAATGACATCTTGGAGCATATTGGAGATAAAAAACAAAATGTGTCCAAAACGTGATATTATGACGTTATACGCCGTTCTGAGCCATGTTTGAACTTTCTATCACTTTTGGTTCCGATAATTCTGTTGACCATATATGTGATATTCAGGGGCCAAATGACATATTGGAGCATGTTTTAGATAAAAAACAAAATGCGCCCAAAACGTGATATTATGACGTTATACGCCGTTCTGAGCCATGTTTGAACTTTCTATCACTTTTGGTTCCGATAATTGTGTTGACCATATTTGTGATATTCAGGCGCCAAATGACATCTTGAAGCGTGTTGGAGATAAAAAACAAAATGTGCCCAAAACGTGATATTATGACGTTATACGCCGTTCTGAGCCATGTTTGAACTTTCTATCACTTTTGGTTCCGATAATTCTGTTGACCATATTTGTGATATTCAGGCGCCAAATGACATCTTGGAGCGTGTTGGAGATAAAAAACAAAATGTGCCCAAAACGTGATATTATGACGTTATACGCCGTTCTGAGCCATGTTTGAACTTTCTATCACTTTTGGTTCCGATAATTCTGTTGACCATATTTGTGATATTCAGGCGCCAAATGACATCTTGGAGCGTGTTGGTGATAAAAAACAAAATGTGCCCAAAACGTGGTATTATGACGTTATACGCCGTTCTGAGCCATGTTTGAACTTTCTATCACTTTTGGTTCCGATAATTCTGTTGACCATATTTGTGATATTCAGGCGCCAAATGACATCTTGGAGCGTGTTGGAGATAAAAAACAAAATGTGCCCAAAACGTGATATTATGACGTTATACGCCGTTCTGAGCCATGTTTGAACTTTCTATCACTTTTGGTTCCGATAATTCTGTTGACCATATTTGTGATATTCAGGCGCCAAATGACATCTTGGAGCGTGTTGGTGATAAAAAACAAAATGTGCCCAAAACGTGATACTATGACGCTATACGCCGTTCTGAGCCATGTTTGAACTTTCTATCACTTTTGGTTCCGATAATTCTGTTGACCATATTTGTGATATTCAGGCGCCAAATGACATCTTGGAGCGTGTTGGAGATAAAAAACAAAATCTGCCCAGAACGTGATATTATGACGTTATACGCCGTTCTGAGCCATGTTTGAACTTTCTATCACTTTTGGTTCCGATAATTCTGTTGGCCATATTTGTGATATTCAGGCGCCAAATGACATCTTGGAGCATGTTGGAGATAAAAATCCAAATGTGCCCAAAACGTGATATTGTGACGTTATACGCCGTTCTGAGCCATGTTTGAACTTTCTATCACTTTTCGTTCCGGTAATTCTGTTGACCATATTTGTGATATTCAGGCGCCAAATGACATCTTGGAGCATGTTGGAGATAAAAAACAAAATGTGCTCAAAACGTGATATTATGACGTTATACGCCGTTCTGAGCAATGTTTGAACTTTCTATCACTTTTGGTTCCGATAATTTTGGTGACCATATTTGTGATTTTCAGGGGCCAAATGACATATTGGAGCATTTTTTAGATAAAAAAGAAAATGTGACCAAAACGTGATATTATGACGTTATACGCCGTTCTGAGCCATGTTTGAACTTTCTATCACTTTTGGTTCCGATAATTCTGTTGGCCATATTTGTGATATTCAGGGGCCAAATGACATCTTGGAGCGTGTTGGAGATAAAAATCCAAATGTGCCCAAAACGTGATATTATGACGTTATACGCCGTTCTGAGCCATGTTTGAACTTTCTATCACTTTTGGTTCCGATAATTTTGGTGACCATATTTGTGATTTTCAGGGGCCAAATGACATCTTGGAGCATGTTGGAGATAAAAATCCAAATGTGCCCAAAACGTGATATTATGACGTTATACGCCGTTCTGAGCCATGTTTGAACTTTCTATCACTTTTGGTTCCGATAATTCTGTTGGCCATATTTGTGATATTCAGGGGCCAAATGACATCTTGGAGCGTGTTGGAGATAAAAATCCAAATGTGCCCAAAACGTGATATTATGACGTTATACGCCGTTCTGAGCCATGTTTGAACTTTCTATCACTTTTGGTTCCGATAATTTTGGTGACCATATTTGTGATTTTCAGGGGCCAAATGACATCTTGGAGCATGTTGGAGATAAAAATCCAAATGTGCCCAAAACGTGATATTATGACGTTATACGCCGTTCTGAGCCATGTTTGAACTTTCTATCACTTTTGGTTCCGGTAATTCTGTTGACCATATTTGTGATATTCAGGCGCCAAATGACATCTTGGAGCATGTTGGAGATAAAAAACAAAATGTGCCCAAAACGTGATATTATGACGTAATACGCCGTTCTGAGCCATGTTTGAACTTTCTATCACTTTTGGTTCCGATAATTCTGTTGGCCATATTTGTGATATTCAGGCGCCAAATGACATCTTGGAGCATGTTGGAGATAAAAATCCAAATGTGCCCAAAACGTGATATTATGACGTTATACGCCGTTCTGAGCAATGTTTGAACTTTCTATCACTTTTGGTTCCGATAATTCTGTTGACCATATATGTGATATTCAGGGGCCAAATGACATCTTGGAGCATGTTGGAGATAAAAAACAAAATGTGCCCAAAACGTGATATTATGACGTTATACGCCGTTCTGAGCCATGTTTGAACTTTCTATCACTTTTGGTTCCGATAATTCTGTTGGCCATATTTGTGATATTCAGGGGCCAAATGACATCTTGGAGGATGTTGGAGATAAAAATCCAAATGTGCCCAAAACGTGATATTATGACGTTATACGCCGTTCTGAGCCATGTTTGAACTTTCTATCACTTTTGGTTCCGATAATTTTGGTGACCATATTTGTGATTTTCAGGGGCCAAATGACATCTTGGAGCATGCTGGAGATAAAAATCCAAATGTGCCCAAAACATGATATGACGTTATACGCCGTTCTGAGCCATGTTTGAACTTTCTATCACTTTTGGTTCCGGTAATTCTGTTGACCATATTTGTGATATTCAGGCGCCAAATGACATCTTGGAGCATGTTGGAGATAAAAAACAAAATGTGCCCAAAACGTGATATTATGACGTTATACGCCGTTCTGAGCCATGTTTGAACTTTCTATCACTTTTGGTTCCGATAATTCTGTTGGCCATATTTGTGATATTCAGGCGCCAAATGACATCTTGGAGCATGTTGGAGATAAAAATCCAAATGTGCCCAAAACGTGATATTATGACGTTATACGCCGTTCTGAGCAATGTTTGAACTTTCTATCACTTTTGGTTCCGATAATTCTGGTAACCATATTTGTGATATTCAGGGGCCAAATGACATATTGGAGCATGTTTTAGATAAAAAACAAAATGCACCCAAAACGTGATATTATGACGTTATACGCCGTTCTGAGACATGTTTGAACTTTCTATCACTTTTGGTTCCGATAATTGTGTTGACCATATTTGTGATATTCAGGCGCCAAATGACATCTTGAAGCGTGTTGGAGATAAAAAACAAAATGTGCCCAAAACGTGATATTATGACGTTATACGCCGTTCTGAGCCATGTTTGAACTTTCTATCACTTTTGGTTCCGATAATTCTGTTGACCATATTTGTGATATTCAGGCGCCAAATGACATCTTGAAGCGTGTTGGAGATAAAAAACAAAATGTGCCCAAAACGTGATATTATGACGTTATACGCCGTTCTGAGCCATGTTTGAACTTTCTATCACTTTTGGTTCCGATAATTCTGTTGACCATATTTGTGATATTCAGGCGCCAAATGACATCTTGGAGCGTGTTGGAGATAAAAAACAAAATGTGCCCAAAACGTGATATTATGACGTTATACGCCGTTCTGAGCCATGTTTGAACTTTCTATCACTTTTGGTTCCGATAATTCTGTTGACCATATTTGTGATATTCAGGCGCCAAATGACATCTTGGAGCGTGTTGGTGATAAAAAACAAAATGTGCCCAAAACGTGATATTATGACGTTATACGCCGTTCTGAGCCATGTTTGAACTTTCTATCACTTTTGGTTCCGATAATTCTGTTGACCATATTTGTGATATTCAGGCGCCAAATGACATCTTGGAGCATGTTGGAGATAAAAATCCAAATGTGCCCAAAACGTGATATTGTGACGTTATACGCCGTTCTGAGCCATGTTTGAACTTTCTATCACTTTTCGTTCCGGTAATTCTGTTGACCATATTTGTGATATTCAGGCGCCAAATGACATCTTGGAGCATGTTGGAGATAAAAAACAAAATGTGCTCAAAACGTGATATTATGACGTTATACGCCGTTCTGAGCAATGTTTGAACTTTCTATCACTTTTGGTTCCGATAATTCTGGTGACCGTATTTGTGATATTCAGGGGCCAAATGACATCTTGGAGCATGTTGTAGATAAAAAACAAAATGTGCCCAAAACGTGATATTATGACGTTATACGCCGTTCTGAGCCATGTTTGAACTTTCTATCACTTTTGGTTCCGATAATTCTGTTGGCCATATTTGTGATATTCAGGGGCCAAATGACATCTTGGAGCATGTTGGAGATAAAAATCCAAATGTGCCAAAAACGTGATATTATGACGTTATACGCCGTTCTGAGCCATGTTTGAACTTTCTATCATTTTTGGTTCCGATAATCTGTTGGCCATATTTGTGATATTCAGGGGCTAAATGACATCTTGGAGCATGTTGGAGATAAAAATCCAAATGTGCCCAAAACGTGATATTATGACGTTATACGCCGTTCTGAGCCATGTTTGAACTTTCTATCACTTTTGGTTCCGATAATTCTGTTGACCATATATGTGATATTCAGGGGCCAAATGACATCTTGGAGCATGTTGGAGATAAAAAACAAAATGTGCCCAAAACGTGATATTATGACGTTATACGCCGTTCTGAGCCATGTTTGAACTTTCTATCACTTTTGGTTCCGATAATTCTGTTGGCCATATTTGTGATATTCAGGGGCCAAATGACATCTTGGAGGATGTTGGAGATAAAAATCCAAATGTGCCCAAAACGTGATATTATGACGTTATACGCCGTTCTGAGCCATGTTTGAACTTTCTATCACTTTTGGTTCCGATAATTTTGGTGACCATATTTATGATTTTCAGGGGCCAAATGACATCTTGGAGCATGTTGGAGATAAAAAACAAAATGTGCCCAAAACGTGATATTATGACGTTATACGCCGTTCTGAGCCATGTTTGAACTTTCTATCACTTTTGGTTCCGGTAATTCTGTTGACCATATTTGTGATATTCAGGCGCCAAATGACATCTTGGAGCGTGTTGGAGATAAAAATCCAAATGTGCCCAAAACGTGATATTATGACGTTATACGCCGTTCTGAGCAATGTTTGAACTTTCTATCACTTTTGGTTCCGATAATTCTGGTGACCATATTTGTGATATTCAGGGGCCAAATGACATATTGGAGCATGTTGGAGATAAAAAACAAAATGTGCCCAAAACGTGATATTATGACGTTATACGTCGTTCTGAGACATGTTTGAACTTTCTATCACTTTTGGTTCCGATAATTCTGTTGGCCATATTTGTGATATTCAGGCGCCAAATGACATCTTGGAGCATGTTGGAGATAAAAATCCAAATGTGCCCAAAACGTGATATTATGACGTTATACGCCGTTCTGAGCAATGTTTGAACTTTCTATCACTTTTGGTTCCGATAATTCTGGTGACCATATTTGTGATATTCAGGGGCCAAATGACATCTTGGAGCATATTGGAGATAAAAAACAAAATGTGTCCAAAACGTGATATTATGACGTTATACGCCGTTCTGAGCCATGTTTGAACTTTCTATCACTTTTGGTTCCGATAATTCTGTTGACCATATATGTGATATTCAGGGGCCAAATGACATATTGGAGCATGTTTTAGATAAAAAACAAAATGCGCCCAAAACGTGATATTATGACGTTATACGCCGTTCTGAGCCATGTTTGAACTTTCTATCACTTTTGGTTCCGATAATTGTGTTGACCATATTTGTGATATTCAGGCGCCAAATGACATCTTGAAGCGTGTTGGAGATAAAAAACAAAATGTGCCCAAAACGTGATATTATGACGTTATACGCCGTTCTGAGCCATGTTTGAACTTTCTATCACTTTTGGTTCCGATAATTCTGTTGACCATATTTGTGATATTCAGGCGCCAAATGACATCTTGGAGCGTGTTGGTGATAAAAAACAAAATGTGCCCAAAACGTGATACTATGACGCTATACGCCGTTCTGAGCCATGTTTGAACTTTCTATCACTTTTGGTTCCGATAATTCTGTTGACCATACTTGTGATATTCAGGCGCCAAATGACATCTTGGAGCGTGTTGGAGATAAAAAACAAAATGTGCCCAGAACGTGATATTATGACGTTATACGCCGTTCTGAGCCATGTTTGAACTTTCTATCACTTTTGGTTCCGATAATTCTGTTGGCCATATTTGTGATATTCAGGCGCCAAATGACATCTTGGAGCATGTTGGAGATAAAAATCCAAATGTGCCCAAAACGTGATATTGTGACGTTATACGCCGTTCTGAGCAATGTTTGAACTTTCTATCACTTTTGGTTCCGAGAATTCTGGTGACCGTATTTGTGATATTCAGGGGCCAAATGACATCTTGGAGCATGTTGTAGATAAAAAACAAAATGTGCCCAAAACGTGATATTATGACGTTATACGCCGTTCTGAGCCATGTTTGAACTTTCTATCACTTTTGGTTCCGATAATTTTGGTGACCATATTTGTGATTTTCAGGGGCCAAATGACATCTTGGAGCATGTTGGAGATAAAAATCCAAATGTGCCCAAAACGTGATATTATGACGTTATACGCCGTTCTGAGCCATGTTTGAACTTTCTATCACTTTTGGTTCCGGTAATTCTGTTGACCATATTTGTGATATTCAGGCGCCAAATGACATCTTGGAGCATGTTGGAGATAAAAAACAAAATGTGCCCAAAACGTGATATTATGACGTAATACGCCGTTCTGAGCCATGTTTGAACTTTCTATCACTTTTGGTTCCGATAATTCTGTTGGCCATATTTGTGATATTCAGGCGCCGAATGACATCTTGGAGCGTGTTGGAGATAAAAAACAAAATGTGCCCAAAACGTGATATTATGACGTTATACGCCGTTCTGAGCCATGTTTGAACTTTCTATCACTTTTGGTTCCGATAATTCTGTTGACCATATTTGTGATATTCAGGCGCCAAATGACATCTTGGAGCGTGTTGGAGATAAAAAACAAAATGTGCCCAAAACGTGATATTATGACGTTATACGCCGTTCTGAGCCATGTTTGAACTTTCTATCACTTTTGGTTCCGATAATTTTGGTGACCATATTTGTGATTTTCAGGGGCCAAATGACATCTTGGAGCATGCTGGAGATAAAAATCCAAATGTGCCCAAAACGTGATATTAGGACGTTATACGCCGTTCTGAGCCATGTTTGAACTTTCTATCACTTTTGGTTCCGGTAATTCTGTTGGCCATATTTGTGATATTCAGGCGCCAAATGACATCTTGGAGCATGTTGGAGATAAAAATCCAAATGTGCCCAAAACGTGATATTATGACGTTATACGCCGTTCTGAGCAATGTTTGAACTTTCTATCACTTTTGGTTCCGATAATTCTGGTAACCATATTTGTGATATTCAGGGGCCAAATGACATCTTGGAGCATGTTGGAGATAAAAAACAAAATGTGCCCAAAACGTGATATTATGACGTTATACGCCGTTCTGAGCCATGTTTGAACTTTCTATCACTTTTGGTTCCGATAATTCTCTTGACCATATTTGTGATATTCAGGGGCCAAATGACATATTGGAGCATGTTTTAGATAAAAAACAAAATGCGCCCAAAACGTGATATTATGACGTTATACGCCGTTCTGAGACATGTTTGAACTTTCTATCACTTTTGGTTCCGGTAATTCTGTTGACCATATTTGTGATATTCAGGCGCCAAATGACATCTTGGAGCGTGTTGGAGATAAAAATCCAAATGTGCCCAAAACGTGATATTATGACGTTATACGCCGTTCTGAGCAATGTTTGAACTTTCTATCACTTTTGGTTCCGATAATTCTGGTGACCATATTTGTGATATTCAGGGGCCAAATGACATATTGGAGCATGTTGGAGATAAAAAACAAAATGTGCCCAAAACGTGATATTATGACGTTATACGCCGTTCTGAGCAATGTTTGAACTTTCTATCACTTTTGGTTCCGATAATTCTGGTGACCATATTTGTGATATTCAGGGGCCAAATGACATCTTGGAGCATATTGGAGATAAAAAACAAAATGTGTCCAAAACGTGATATTATGACGTTATACGCCGTTCTGAGCCATGTTTGAACTTTCTATCACTTTTGGTTCCGATAATTCTGTTGACCATATATGTGATATTCAGGGGCCAAATGACATATTGGAGCATGTTTTAGATAAAAAACAAAATGCGCCCAAAACGTGATATTATGACGTTATACGCCGTTCTGAGCCATGTTTGAACTTTCTATCACTTTTGGTTCCGATAATTGTGTTGACCATATTTGTGATATTCAGGCGCCAAATGACATCTTGAAGCGTGTTGGAGATAAAAAACAAAATGTGCCCAAAACGTGATATTATGACGTTATACGCCGTTCTGAGCCATGTTTGAACTTTCTATCACTTTTGGTTCCGATAATTCTGTTGACCATATTTGTGATATTCAGGCGCCAAATGACATCTTGGAGCGTGTTGGAGATAAAAAACAAAATGTGCCCAAAACGTGATATTATGACGTTATACGCCGTTCTGAGCCATGTTTGAACTTTCTATCACTTTTGGTTCCGATAATTCTGTTGACCATATTTGTGATATTCAGGCGCCAAATGACATCTTGGAGCGTGTTGGTGATAAAAAACAAAATGTGCCCAAAACGTGATACTATGACGCTATACGCCGTTCTGAGCCATGTTTGAACTTTCTATCACTTTTGGTTCCGATAATTCTGTTGACCATATTTGTGATATTCAGGCGCCAAATGACATCTTGGAGCGTGTTGGAGATAAAAAACAAAATGTGCCCAGAACGTGATATTATGACGTTATACGCCGTTCTGAGCCATGTTTGAACTTTCTATCACTTTTGGTTCCGATAATTCTGTTGGCCATATTTGTGATATTCAGGCGCCAAATGACATCTTGGAGCATGTTGGAGATAAAAATCCAAATGTGCCCAAAACGTGATATTGTGACGTTATACGCCGTTCTGAGCCATGTTTGAACTTTCTATCACTTTTCGTTCCGGTAATTCTGTTGACCATATTTGTGATATTCAGGCGCCAAATGACATCTTGGAGCATGTTGGAGATAAAAAACAAAATGTGCTCAAAACGTGATATTATGACGTTATACGCCGTTCTGAGCAATGTTTGAACTTTCTATCACTTTTGGTGCCGATAATTCTGGTGACCGTATTTGTGATATTCAGGGGCCAAATGACATCTTGGAGCATGTTGTAGATAAAAAACAAAATGTGCCCAAAACGTGATATTATGACGTTATACGCCGTTCTGAGCCATGTTTGAACTTTCTATCACTTTTGGTTCCGATAATTCTGTTGGCCATATTTGTGATATTCAGGGGCCAAATGACATCTTGGAGCATGTTGGAGATAAAAATCCAAATGTGCCAAAAACGTGATATTATGACGTTATACGCCGTTCTGAGCCATGTTTGAACTTTCTATCACTTTTGGTTCCGATAATTTTGGTGACCATATTTGTGATTTTCAGGGGCCAAATGACATCTTGGAGCATGTTGGAGATAAAAATCCAAATGTGCCCAAAACGTGATATTATGACGTTATACGCCGTTCTGAGCCATGTTTGAACTTTCTATCACTTTTGGTTCCGATAATTCTGTTGGCCATATTTGTGATATTCAGGGGCCAAATGACATCTTGGAGCGTGTTGGAGATAAAAATCCAAATGTGCCCAAAACGTGATATTATGACGTTATACGCCGTTCTGAGCCATGTTTGAACTTTCTGTCACTTTTGGTTCCGATAATTTTGGTGACCATATTTGTGATTTTCAGGGGCCAAATGACATCTTGGAGCATGTTGGAGATAAAAATCCAAATGTGCCCAAAACGTGATATTATGACGTTATACGCCGTTCTGAGCCATGTTTGAACTTTCTATCACTTTTGGTTCCGGTAATTCTGTTGACCATATTTGTGATATTCAGGCGCCAAATGACATCTTGGAGCATGTTGGAGATAAAAAACAAAATGTGCCCAAAACGTGATATTATGACGTAATACGCCGTTCTGAGCCATGTTTGAACTTTCTATCACTTTTGGTTCCGATAATTCTGTTGGCCATATTTGTGATATTCAGGCGCCAAATGACATCTTGGAGCATGTTGGAGATAAAAATCCAAATGTGCCCAAAACGTGATATTATGACGTTATACGCCGTTCTGAGCAATGTTTGAACTTTCTATCACTTTTGGTTCCGATAATTCTGGTGACCATATTTGTGATATTCAGGCGCCAAATGACATCTTGGAGCATGTTGGAGATAAAAAACAAAATGTGCCCAAAACGTGATATTATGACGTTATACGCCGTTCTGAGCCATGTTTGAACTTTCTATCACTTTTGGTTCCGATAATTCTGTTGGCCATATTTGTGATATTCAGGGGCCAAATGACATCTTGGAGCATGTTGGAGATAAAAATCCAAATGTGCCCAAAACGTGATATTATGACGTTATACGCCGTTCTGAGCCATGTTTGAATTTTCTATCACTTTTGGTTCCGATAATTTTGGTGACCATATATGTGATATTCAGGGGCCAAATGACATATTGGAGCATGTTTTAGATAAAAAACAAAATGTGCCCAAAACGTGATATTATGACGTTATACGCCGTTCTGAGCCATGTTTGAACTTTCTATCACTTTTGGTTCCGATAATTCTGTTGGCCATATTTGTGATATTCAGGGGCCAAATGACATCTTGGAGCATGTTGGAGATAAAAATCCAAATGTGCCCAAAACGTGATATTATGACGTTATACGCCGTTCTGAGCCATGTTTGAACTTTCTATCACTTTTGGTTCCGATAATTTTGGTGACCATATTTGTGATTTTCAGGGGCCAAATGACATCTTGGAGCAAGTTGGAGATAAAAATCCAAATGTGCCCAAAACGTGATATTATGACGTTATACGCCGTTCTGAGCCATGTTTGAACTTTCTATCACTTTTGGTTCCGGTAATTCTGTTGACCATATTTGTGATATTCAGGCGCCAAATGACATCTTGGAGCATGTTGGAGATAAAAAACAAAATGTGCCCAAAACGTGATATTATGACGTTATACGCCGTTCTGAGCAATGTTTGAACTTTCTATCACTTTTGGTTCCGATAATTCTGGTGACCATATTTGTGATATTCAGGCGCCAAATGACATCTTGGAGCATGTTGGAGATAAAAAACAAAATGTGCCCAAAACGTGATATTATGACGTTATACGCCGTTCTGAGCCATGTTTGAACTTTCTATCACTTTTGGTTCCGATAATTCTGTTGGCCATATTTGTGAAATTCAGGGGCCAAATGACATCTTGGAGCATGTTGGAGATAAAAATCCAAATGTGCCCAAAACGTGATATTATGACGTTATACGCCGTTCTGAGCCATGTTTGAATTTTCTATCACTTTTGGTTCCGATAATTTTGGTGACCATATATGTGATATTCAGGGGCCAAATGACATATTGGAGCATGTTTTAGATAAAAAACAAAATGTGCCCAAAACGTGATATTATGACGTTATACGCCGTTCTGAGCCATGTTTGAACTTTCTATCACTTTTGGTTCCGATAATTCTGTTGACCATATTTGTGATATTCAGGCGCCAAATGACATCTTGAAGCGTGTTGGAGATAAAAAACAAAGTGTGCCCAAAACGTGATATTATGACGTTATACGCCGTTCTGAGCCATGTTTGAACTTTCTATCACTTTTGGTTCCGATAATTCTGTTGACCATATTTGTGATATTCATGCGCCAAATGACATCTTGAAGCGTGTTGGAGATAAAAAACAAAATGTGCCCAAAACGTGATATTATGACGTTATACGCCGTTCTGAGCCATGTTTGAACTTTCTATCACTTTTGGTTCCGATAATTCTGTTGACCATATTTGTGATATTCAGGCGCCAAATGACATCTTGGAGCGTGTTGGAGATAAAAAACAAAATGTGCCCAAAACGTGATATTATGACGTTATACGCCGTTCTGAGCCATGTTTGAACTTTCTATCACTTTTGGTTCCGATAATTCTGTTGACCATATTTGTGATATTCAGGCGCCAAATGACATCTTGAAGCGTGTTGGAGATAAAAAACAAAATGTGCCCAAAACGTGATATTATGACGTTATACGCCGTTCTGAGCCATGTTTGAACTTTCTATCACTTTTGGTTCCGATAATTCTGTTGACCATATTTGTGATATTCAGGCGCCAAATGACATCTTGGAGCGTGTTGGAGATAAAAAACAAAATGTGCCCAAAACGTGATATTATGACGTTATAAGCCGTTCTGAGCGATGTTTGAACTTTCTATCACTTTTGGTTCCGATAATTCTGTTGACCATATTTGTGATATTCAGGCGCCAAATGACATCTTGAAGCGTGTTGGAGATAAAAAACAAAATGTGCCCAAAACGTGATATTATGACGTTATACGCCGTTCTGAGCCATGTTTGAACTTTCTATCACTTTTGGTTCCGATAATTCTGTTGGCCATATTTGTGATATTCAGGGGCCAAATGACATCTTGGAGCATGTTGGAGATAAAAATCCAAATGTGCCCAAAACGTGATATTATCACGTTATACGCCGTTCTGAGCCATGTTTGAATTTTCTATCACTTTTGGTTCCGATAATTTTGGTGACCATATATGTGATATTCAGGGGCCAAATGACATATTGGAGCATGTTTTAGATAAAAAACAAAATGTGCCCAAAACGTGATATTATGACGTTATACGCCGTTCTGAGCCATGTTTGAACTTTCTATCACTTTTGGTTCCGATAATTCTGTTGACCATATTTGTGATATTCAGGCGCCAAATGACATCTTGAAGCGTGTTGGAGAGAAAAAACAAAGTGTGCCCAAAACGTGATATTATGACGTTATACGCCGTTCTGAGCCATGTTTGAACTTTCTATCACTTTTGGTTCCGATAATTCTGTTGACCATATTTGTGATATTCATGCGCCAAATGACATCTTGAAGCGTGTTGGAGATAAAAAACAAAATGTGCCCAAAACGTGATATTATGACGTTATACGCCGTTCTGAGCCATGTTTGAACTTTCTATCACTTTTGGTTCCGATAATTCTGTTGACCATATTTGTGATATTCAGGCGCCAAATGACATCTTGGAGCGTGTTGGAGATAAAAAACAAAATGTGCCCAAAACGTGATATTATGACGTTATACGCCGTTCTGAGCCATGTTTGAACTTTCTATCACTTTTGGTTCCGATAATTCTGTTGACCATATTTGTGATATTCAGGCGCCAAATGACATCTTGAAGCGTGTTGGAGATAAAAAACAAAATGTGCCCAAAACGTGATATTATGACGTTATACGCCGTTCTGAGCCATGTTTGAACTTTCTATCACTTTTGGTTCCGATAATTCTGTTGACCATATTTGTGATATTCAGGCGCCAAATGACATCTTGAAGCGTGTTGGAGATAAAAAACAAAATGTGCCCAAAACGTGATATTATGACGTTATACGCCGTTCTGAGCCATGTTTGAACTTTCTATCACTTTTGGTTCCGATAATTCTGTTGGCCATATTTGTGATATTCAGGGGCCAAATGACATCTTGGAGCATGTTGGAGATAAAAATCCAAATGTGCCCAAAACGTGATATTATGACGTTATACGCCGTTCTGAGCCATGTTTGAATTTTCTATCCCTTTTGGTTCCGATAATTTTGGTGACCATATATGTGATATTCAGGGGCCAAATGACATATTGGAGCATGTTTTAGATAAAAAACAAAATGCGCCCAAAACGTGATATTATGACGTTATACGTTGTTCTGAGACATGTTTGAACTTTCTATCACTTTTGGTTCCGATAATTCTGTTGACCATATATGTGATATTCAGGGGCCAAATGACATCTTGGAGCATGTTGGAGATAAAAAACAAAATGTGCCCAAAACGTGATATTATGACGTTATACGCCGTTCTGAGCCATGTTTGAACTTTCTATCACTTTTGGTTCCGATAATTCTGTTGGCCATATTTGTGATATTCAGGGGCCAAATGACATCTTGGAGCATGTTGGAGATAAAAATCCAAATGTGCCCAAAACGTGATATTATGACGTTATACGCCGTTCTGAGCCATGTTTGAACTTTCTATCACTTTTGGTTCCGATAATTTTGGTGACCATATTTGTGATTTTCAGGGGCCAAATGACATCTTGGAGCAAGTTGGAGATAAAAATCCAAATGTGCCCAAAACGTGATATTATGACGTTATACGCCGTTCTGAGCCATGTTTGAACTTTCTATCACTTTTGGTTCCGGTAATTCTGTTGACCATATTTGTGATATTCAGGCGCCAAATGACATCTTGGAGCATGTTGGAGATAAAAAACAAAATGTGCCCAAAACGTGATATTATGACGTAATACGCCGTTCTGAGCCATGTTTGAACTTTCTATCACTTTTGGTTCCGATAATTCTGTTGGCCATATTTGTGATATTCAGGCGCCAAATGACATCTTGGAGCATGTTGGAGATAAAAATCCAAATGTGCCCAAAACGTGATATTATGACGTTATACGCCGTTCTGAGCAATGTTTGAACTTTCTATCACTTTTGGTTCCGATAATTCTGTTGACCATATTTGTGATATTCAGGCGCCAAATGACATCTTGGAGCATGTTGGAGATAAAAAACAAAATGTGCCCAAAACGTGATATTATGACGTTATACGCCGTTCTGAGCCATGTTTGAACTTTCTATCACTTTTGGTTCCGATAATTCTGTTGACCATATTTGTGATATTCAGGCGCCAAATGACATCTTGAAGCGTGTTGGAGATAAAAAACAAAATGTGCCCAAAACGTGATATTATGACGTTATACGCCGTTCTGAGCCATGTTTGAACTTTCTATCACTTTTGGTTCCGATAATTCTGTTGACCATATTTGTGATATTCAGGCGCCAAATGACATCTTGGAGCGTGTTGGAGATAAAAAACAAAATGTGCCCAAAACGTGATATTATGACGTTATACGCCGTTCTGAGCCATGTTTGAACTTTCTATCACTTTTGGTTCCGATAATTCTGTTGACCATATTTGTGATATTCAGGCGCCAAATGACATCTTGAAGCGTGTTGGAGATAAAAAACAAAATGTGCCCAAAACGTGATATTATGACGTTATACGCCGTTCTGAGCCATGTTTGAACTTTCTATCACTTTTGGTTCCGATAATTCTGTTGACCATATTTGTGATATTCAGGCGCCAAATGACATCTTGGAGCGTGTTGGAGATAAAAAACAAAATGTGCCCAAAACGTGATATTATGACGTTATACGCCGTTCTGAGCCATGTTTGAACTTTCTATCACTTTTGGTTCCGATAATTCTGTTGACCATATTTGTGATATTCAGGCGCCAAATGACATCTTGAAGCGTGTTGGAGATAAAAAACAAAATGTGCCCAAAACGTGATATTATGACGTTATACGCCGTTCTGAGCCATGTTTGAACTTTCTATCACTTTTGGTTCCGATAATTCTGTTGACCATATTTGTGATATTCAGGGGCCAAATGACATCTTGGAGCATGTTGGAGATAAAAAACAAAATGTGCCCAAAACGTGATATTATGACGTTATACGCCGTTCTGAGCCATGTTTGAACTTTCTATCACTTTTGGTTCCGATAATTCTGGTGACCATATTTGTGATATTCAGGGGCCAAATGACATCTTGGAGCATGTTGGAGATAAAAAACAAAATGCGCCCAAAACGTGATATTATGACGTTATACGTCTTTCTGAGACATGTTTGAACTTTCTATCACTTTTGGTTCCGATAATTCTGTTGACCATATATGTGATATTCAGGGGCCAAATGACATCTTGAAGCGTGTTGGAGATAAAAAACAAAACGTGCCCAAAACGTGATATTATGACGTTATACGCCGTTCTGAGCCATGTTTGAACTTTCTATCACTTTTGGTTCCGATAATTCTGTTGGCCATATTTGTGATATTCAGGGGCCAAATGACATCTTGGAGCATGTTGGAGATAAAAATCCAAATGTGCCCAAAACGTGATATTATGACGTTATACGCCGTTCTGAGCCATGTTTGAATTTTCTATCACTTTTGGTTCCGATAATTTTGGTGACCATATATGTGATATTCAGGGGCCAAATGACATATTGGAGCATGTTTTAGATAAAAAACAAAATGTGCCCAAAACGTGATATTATGACGTTATACGCCGTTCTGAGCCATGTTTGAACTTTCTATCACTTTTGGTTCCGATAATTCTGTTGACCATATTTGTGATATTCAGGCGCCAAATGACATCTTGAAGCGTGTTGGAGATAAAAAACAAAGTGTGCCCAAAACGTGATATTATGACGTTATACGCCGTTCTGAGCCATGTTTGAACTTTCTATCACTTTTGGTTCCGATAATTCTGTTGACCATATTTGTGATATTCATGCGCCAAATGACATCTTGAAGCGTGTTGGAGATAAAAAACAAAATGTGCCCAAAACGTGATATTATGACGTTATACGCCGTTCTGAGCAATGTTTGAACTTTCTATCACTTTTGGTTCCGATAATTCTGTTGACCATATTTGTGATATTCAGGCGCCAAATGACATCTTGGAGCGTGTTGGAGATAAAAAACAAAATGTGCCCAAAACGTGATATTATGACGTTATACGCCGTTCTGAGCCATGTTTGAACTTTCTATCACTTTTGGTTCCGATAATTCTGTTGACCATATTTGTGATATTCAGGCGCCAAATGACATCTTGAAGCGTGTTGGAGATAAAAAACAAAATGTGCCCAAAACGTGATATTATGACGTTATACGCCGTTCTGAGCCATGTTTGAACTTTCTATCACTTTTGGTTCCGATAATTCTGTTGACCATATTAGTGATATTCAGGCGCCAAATGACATCTTGGAGCGTGTTGTAGATAAAAAACAAAATGTGCCCAAAACGTGATATTATGACGTTATACGCCGTTCTGAGCCATGTTTGAACTTTCTATCACTTTTGGTTCCGATAATTCTGTTGACCATATATGTGATATTCAGGGGCCAAATGACATATTGGAGCATGTTTTAGATAAAAAACAAAATGCGCCCAAAACGTGATATTATGACGTTATACGTCGTTCTGAGACATGTTTGAACTTTCTATCACTTTTGGTTCCGATAATTCTGTTGACCATATATGTGATATTCAGGGGCCAAATGACATCTTGGAGCATGTTGGAGATAAAAAACAAAATGTGCCCAAAACGTGATATTATGACGTTATACGCCGTTCTGAGCCATGTTTGAACTTTCTATCACTTTTGGTTCCGATAATTCTGTTGACCATATTTGTGATATTCAGGCGCCAAATGACATCTTGAAGCGTGTTGGAGATAAAAAACAAAGTGTGCCCAAAACGTGATATTATGACGTTATACGCCGTTCTGAGCCATGTTTGAACTTTCTATCACTTTTGGTTCCGATAATTCTGTTGACCATATTTGTGATATTCAGGCGCCAAATGACATCTTGAAGCGTGTTGGAGATAAAAAACAAAACGTGCCCAAAACGTGATATTATGACGTTATACGCCGTTCTGAGCCATGTTTGAACTTTCTATCACTTTTGGTTCCGATAATTCTGTTGGCCATATTTGTGATATTCAGGGGCCAAATGACATCTTGGAGCATGTTGGAGATAAAAATCCAAATGTGCCCAAAACGTGATATTATGACGTTATACGCCGTTCTGAGCCATGTTTGAATTTTCTATCACTTTTGGTTCCGATAATTTTGGTGACCATATATGTGATATTCAGGGGCCAAATGACATATTGGAGCATGTTTTAGATAAAAAACAAAATGTGCCCAAAACGTGATATTATGACGTTATACGCCGTTCTGAGCCATGTTTGAACTTTCTATCACTTTTGGTTCCGATAATTCTGTTGACCATATTTGTGATATTCAGGCGCCAAATGACATCTTGAAGCGTGTTGGAGATAAAAAACAAAGTGTGCCCAAAACGTGATATTATGACGTTATACGCCGTTCTGAGCCATGTTTGAACTTTCTATCACTTTTGGTTCCGATAATTCTGTTGACCATATTTGTGATATTCATGCGCCAAATGACATCTTGAAGCGTGTTGGAGATAAAAAACAAAATGTGCCCAAAACGTGATATTATGACGTTATACGCCGTTCTGAGCCATGTTTGAACTTTCTATCACTTTTGGTTCCGATAATTCTGTTGACCATATTTGTGATATTCAGGCGCCAAATGACATCTTGGAGCGTGTTGGAGATAAAAAACAAAATGTGCCCAAAACGTGATATTATGACGTTATACGCCGTTCTGAGCCATGTTTGAACTTTCTATCACTTTTGGTTCCGATAATTCTGTTGACCATATTTGTGATATTCAGGCGCCAAATGACATCTTGAAGCGTGTTGGAGATAAAAAACAAAATGTGCCCAAAACGTGATATTATGACGTTATACGCCGTTCTGAGCCATGTTTGAACTTTCTATCACTTTTGGTTCCGATAATTCTGTTGACCATATTTGTGATATTCAGGCGCCAAATGACATCTTGGAGCGTGTTGGAGATAAAAAACAAAATGTGCCCAAAACGTGATATTATGACGTTATAAGCCGTTCTGAGCCATGTTTGAACTTTCTATCACTTTTGGTTCCGATAATTCTGTTGACCATATTTGTGATATTCAGGCGCCAAATGACATCTTGAAGCGTGTTGGAGATAAAAAACAAAATGTGCCCAAAACGTGATATTATGACGTTATACGCAGTTCTGAGCCATGTTTGAACTTTCTATCACTTTTGGTTCCGATAATTCTGTTGGCCATATTTGTGATATTCAGGGGCCAAATGACATCTTGGAGCATGTTGGAGATAAAAATCCAAATGTGCCCAAAACGTGATATTATCACGTTATACGCCGTTCTGAGCCATGTTTGAATTTTCTATCACTTTTGGTTCCGATAATTTTGGTGACCATATATGTGATATTCAGGGGCCAAATGACATATTGGAGCATGTTTTAGATAAAAAACAAAATGTGCCCAAAACGTGATATTATGACGTTATACGCCGTTCTGAGCCATGTTTGAACTTTCTATCACTTTTGGTTCCGATAATTCTGTTGACCATATTTGTGATATTCAGGCGCCAAATGACATCTTGGAGCGTGTTGGAGATAAAAAACAAAATGTGCCCAAAACGTGATATTATGACGTTATACGCCGTTCTGAGCCATGTTTGAACTTTCTATCACTTTTGGTTCCGATAATTCTGTTGACCATATTTGTGATATTCAGGCGCCAAATGACATCTTGAAGCGTGTTGGAGATAAAAAACAAAATGTGCCCAAAACGTGATATTATGACGTTATACGCCGTTCTGAGCCATGTTTGAACTTTCTATCACTTTTGGTTCCGATAATTCTGTTGACCATATTTGTGATATTCAGGCGCCAAATGACATCTTGGAGCGTGTTGGAGATAAAAAACAAAATGTGCCCAAAACGTGATATTATGACATTATACGCCGTTCTGAGCCATGTTTGAACTTTCTATCACTTTTGGTTCCGATAATTCTGTTGACCATATTTGTGATATTCAGGCGCCAAATGACATCTTGAAGCGTGTTGGAGATAAAAAACAAAATGTGCCCAAAACGTGATATTATGACGTTATACGCCGTTCTGAGCCATGTTTGAACTTTCTATCACTTTTGGTTCCGATAATTCTGTTGGCCATATTTGTGATATTCAGGGGCCAAATGACATCTTGGAGCATGTTGGAGATAAAAATCCAAATGTGCCCAAAACGTGATATTATGACGTTATACGCCGTTCTGAGCCATGTTTGAATTTTCTATCCCTTTTGGTTCCGATAATTTTGGTGACCATATATGTGATATTCAGGGGCCAAATGACATATTGGAGCATGTTTTAGATAAAAAACAAAATGCGCCCAAAACGTGATATTATGACGTTATACGTCGTTCTGAGACATGTTTGAACTTTCTATCACTTTTGGTTCCGATAATTCTGTTGACCATATATGTGATATTCAGGGGCCAAATGACATCTTGGAGCATGTTGGAGATAAAAAACAAAATGTGCCCAAAACGTGATATTATGACGTTATACGCCGTTCTGAGCCATGTTTGAACTTTCTATCACTTTTGGTTCCGATAATTCTGTTGACCATATTGGTGATATTCAGGCGCCAAATGACATCTTGGAGCGTGTTGGAGATAAAAAACAAAATGTGCCCAAAACGTGATATTATGACGTTATACGCCGTTCTGAGCCATGTTTGAACTTTCTATCACTTTTGGTTCCGATAATGCTGTTGACCATATTTGTGATATTCAGGCGCCAAATGACATCTTGAAGCGTGTTGGAGATAAAAAACAAAATGTGCCCAAAACGTGATATTATGACGTTATACGCCGTTCTGAGCCATGTTTGAACTTTCTATCACTTTTGGTTCCGATAATTCTGTTGACCATATTTCTGATATTCAGGCGCCAAATGACATCTTGAAGCGTGTTGGAGATAAAAAACAAAATGTGCCCAAAACGTGATATTATGACGTTATACGCCGTTCTGAGCCATGTTTGAACTTTCTATCACTTTTGGTTCCGATAATTCTGTTGACCATATTTGTGATATTCAGGCGTCAAATGACATCTTGGAGCGTGTTGGAGATAAAAAACAAAATGTGCCCAAAACGTGATATTATGACGTTATACGCCGTTCTGAGCCATGTTTGAACTTTCTATCACTTTTGGTTCCGATAATGCTGTTGACCATATTTGTGATATTCAGGCGCCAAATGACATCTTGAAGCGTGTTGGAGATAAAAAACAAAATGTGCCCAAAACGTGATATTATGACGTTATACGCCGTTCTGAGCCATGTTTGAACTTTCTATCACTTTTGGTTCCGATAATTCTGTTGACCATATTTGTGATATTCAGGCGTCAAATGACATCTTGGAGCGTGTTGGAGATAAAAAACAAAATGTGCCCAAAACGTGATATTATGACGTTATACGCCGTTCTGAGCCATGTTTGAACTTTCTATCACTTTTGGTTCCGATAATTCTGTTGGCCATATTTGTGATATTCAGGGGCCAAATGACATCTTGGAGCATGTTGGAGATAAAAATCCAAATGTGCCCAAAACGTGATATTATGACGTTATACGCCGTTCTGAGCCATGTTTGAATTTTCTATCACTTTTGGTTCCGATAATTCTGTTGGCCATATTTGTGATATTCAGGGGCCAAATGACATATTGGAGCATGTTTTAGATAAAAAACAAAATGTGCCCAAAACGTGATATTATGACGTTATACGCCGTTCTGAGCCATGTTTGAACTTTCTATCACTTTTGGTTCCGATAATTCTGTTGACCATATTTGTGATATTCAGGCGCCAAATGACATCTTGAAGCGTGTTGGAGATAAAAAACAAAATGTGCCCAAAACGTGATATTATGAGGTTATACGCCGTTCTGAGCCTTGTTTGAACTTTCTATCACTTTTGGTTCCGATAATTCTGTTGACCATATTTGTGATATTCAGGCGCCAAATGACATCTTGAAGCGTGTTGGAGATAAAAAACAAAATGTGCCCAAAACGTGATATTATGAGGTTATACGCCGTTCTGAGCCTTGTTTGAACTTTCTATCACTTTTGGTTCCGGTAATTCTGTTGACCATATTTGTGATATTCAGGCGCCAAATGACATCTTGGAGCATGTTGGAAATAAAAATCCAAATGTGCCCAAAACGTGATATTATGACGTTATACGCCGTTATGAGCCATGTTTGAACTTTCTATCACTTTTGGTTCCGATAATTCTGTTGACCATATTTGTGATATTCAGGGGCCAAATGACATCTTGGAGCATGTTGGAGAAAAAAAACAAAATGTGCCCAGAACATGATATTATGACGTTATACGCCGTTCTGAGACATGTTTGAACTTTCTATCACTTTTGGTTCCGGTAATTCTGTTGACCATATATTACATTTTTGGAGGTTCACACATTAAATTGAATAAAGAAGGATGGAAGGGTAATGCGTGATAAAGGATGAAAAAATACTTCGATCGAGCCGGGTACGATCCGGCAATCTCTGCCTTTCCGGGGCATTGCTCTACCAATTGATATTATTAATTACCTCGGTAGAGTTTATTTGGAACCCACCTTGACGTCGATTGATTAATTTGTACTAGGTTTCCTTGTCAATTACATATAATCCGAAATCCTTTAGTTGGAAAAGTATGTAGATCGATAGCTCAATTGGTAGAGCAATGCCCCGGAAAGGCAGAGATTGCCGGATCGTACCCGGCTCGATCGAAGTATTTTTTCATCCTTATTTGACCATATTTGTGATATTCAGGCGCCAAATGACATCTTGGAGCGTGTTGGAGATAAAAAACAAAATGTGCCCAAAACGTGATATTATGACGTTATACGCCGTTCTGAGCCATGTTTGAACTTTCTATCACTTTTGGTTCCGATAATTCTGTTGACCATATTTGTGATATTCAGGCGCCAAATGACATCTTGGAGCGTGTTGGAGATAAAAAACAAAATGTGCCCAAAACGTGATATTATGACGTTATAAGCCGTTCTGAGCCATGTTTGAACTTTCTATCACTTTTGGTTCCGATAATTCTGTTGACCATATTTGTGATATTCAGGCGCCAAATGACATCTTGAAGCGTGTTGGAGATAAAAAACAAAATGTGCCCAAAACGTGATATTATGACGTTATACGCCGTTCTGAGCCATGTTTGAACTTTCTATCACTTTTGGTTCCGATAATTCTGTTGGCCATATTTGTGATATTCAGGGGCCAAATGACATCTTGGAGCATGTTGGAGATAAAAATCCAAATGTGCCCAAAACGTGATATTATCACGTTATACGCCGTTCTGAGCCATGTTTGAACTTTCTATCACTTTTGGTTCCGATAATTCTGTTGACCATATTTGTGATATTCAGGCGCCAAATGACATCTTGGAGCGTGTTGGAGATAAAAAACAAAATGTGCCCAAAACGTGATATTATGACGTTATACGCCGTTCTGAGCCATGTTTGAACTTTCTATCACTTTTGGTTCCGATAATTCTGTTGACCATATTTGTGATATTCAGGCGCCAAATGACATCTTGAAGCGTGTTGGAGATAAAAAACAAAATGTGCCCAAAACGTGATATTATGACGTTATACGCCGTTCTGAGCCATGTTTGAACTTTCTATCACTTTTGGTTCCGATAATTCTGTTGACCATATTTGTGATATTCAGGGGCCAAATGACATCTTGGAGCATGTTGGAGATAAAAAACAAAATGTGCCCAAAACGTGATATTATGACGTTATACGCCGTTCTGAGCCATGTTTGAACTTTCTATCACTTTTGGTTCCGATAATTCTGGTGACCATATTTGTGATATTCAGGGGCCAAATGACATCTTGGAGCGTGTTGGAGATAAAAAACAAAATGTGCCCAAAACGTGATATTATGACGTTATACGCCGTTCTGAGCCATGTTTGAACTTTCTATCACTTTTGGTTCCGATAATTCTGTTGACCATATTTGTGATATTCAGGCGCCAAATGACATCTTGGAGCGTGTTGGAGATAAAAAACAAAATGTGCCCAAAACGTGATATTATGACGTTATAAGCCGTTCTGAGCCATGTTTGAACTTTCTATCACTTTTGGTTCCGATAATTCTGTTGACCATATTTGTGATATTCAGGCGCCAAATGACATCTTGAAGCGTGTTGGAGATAAAAAACAAAATGTGCCCAAAACGTGATATTATGACGTTATACGCCGTTCTGAGCCATGTTTGAACTTTCTATCACTTTTGGTTCCGATAATTCTGTTGGCCATATTTGTGATATTCAGGGGCCAAATGACATCTTGGAGCATGTTGGAGATAAAAATCCAAATGTGCCCAAAACGTGATATTATCACGTTATACGCCGTTCTGAGCCATGTTTGAACTTTCTATCACTTTTGGTTCCGATAATTCTGTTGACCATATTTGTGATATTCAGGCGCCAAATGACATCTTGGAGCGTGTTGGAGATAAAAAACAAAATGTGCCCAAAACGTGATATTATGACGTTATACGCCGTTCTGAGCCATGTTTGAACTTTCTATCACTTTTGGTTCCGATAATTCTGTTGACCATATTTGTGATATTCAGGCGCCAAATGACATCTTGAAGCGTGTTGGAGATAAAAAACAAAATGTGCCCAAAACGTGATATTATGACGTTATACGCCGTTCTGAGCCATGTTTGAACTTTCTATCACTTTTGGTTCCGATAATTCTGTTGACCATATTTGTGATATTCAGGGGCCAAATGACATCTTGGAGCATGTTGGAGATAAAAAACAAAATGTGCCCAAAACGTGATATTATGACGTTATACGCCGTTCTGAGCCATGTTTGAACTTTCTATCACTTTTGGTTCCGATAATTCTGGTGACCATATTTGTGATATTCAGGGGCCAAATGACATCTTGGAGCATGTTGGAGATAAAAAACAAAATGCGCCCAAAACGTGATATTATGACGTTATACGTCTTTCTGAGACATGTTTGAACTTTCTATCACTTTTGGTTCCGATAATTCTGTTGACCATATATGTGATATTCAGGGGCCAAATGACATCTTGAAGCGTGTTGGAGATAAAAAACAAAACGTGCCCAAAACGTGATATTATGACGTTATACGCCGTTCTGAGCCATGTTTGAACTTTCTATCACTTTTGGTTCCGATAATTCTGTTGGCCATATTTGTGATATTCAGGGGCCAAATGACATCTTGGAGCATGTTGGAGATAAAAATCCAAATGTGCCCAAAACGTGATATTATGACGTTATACGCCGTTCTGAGCCATGTTTGAATTTTCTATCACTTTTGGTTCCGATAATTTTGGTGACCATATATGTGATATTCAGGGGCCAAATGACATATTGGAGCATGTTTTAGATAAAAAACAAAATGTGCCCAAAACGTGATATTATGACGTTATACGCCGTTCTGAGCCATGTTTGAACTTTCTATCACTTTTGGTTCCGATAATTCTGTTGACCATATTTGTGATATTCAGGCGCCAAATGACATCTTGAAGCGTGTTGGAGATAAAAAACAAAGTGTGCCCAAAACGTGATATTATGACGTTATACGCCGTTCTGAGCCATGTTTGAACTTTCTATCACTTTTGGTTCCGATAATTCTGTTGACCATATTTGTGATATTCATGCGCCAAATGACATCTTGAAGCGTGTTGGAGATAAAAAACAAAATGTGCCCAAAACGTGATATTATGACGTTATACGCCGTTCTGAGCAATGTTTGAACTTTCTATCACTTTTGGTTCCGATAATTCTGTTGACCATATTTGTGATATTCAGGCGCCAAATGACATCTTGGAGCGTGTTGGAGATAAAAAACAAAATGTGCCCAAAACGTGATATTATGACGTTATACGCCGTTCTGAGCCATGTTTGAACTTTCTATCACTTTTGGTTCCGATAATTCTGTTGACCATATTTGTGATATTCAGGCGCCAAATGACATCTTGAAGCGTGTTGGAGATAAAAAACAAAATGTGCCCAAAACGTGATATTATGACGTTATACGCCGTTCTGAGCCATGTTTGAACTTTCTATCACTTTTGGTTCCGATAATTCTGTTGACCATATTAGTGATATTCAGGCGCCAAATGACATCTTGGAGCGTGTTGTAGATAAAAAACAAAATGTGCCCAAAACGTGATATTATGACGTTATACGCCGTTCTGAGCCATGTTTGAACTTTCTATCACTTTTGGTTCCGATAATTCTGTTGACCATATATGTGATATTCAGGGGCCAAATGACATATTGGAGCATGTTTTAGATAAAAAACAAAATGCGCCCAAAACGTGATATTATGACGTTATACGTCGTTCTGAGACATGTTTGAACTTTCTATCACTTTTGGTTCCGATAATTCTGTTGACCATATTTGTGATATTCAGGCGCCAAATGACATCTTGAAGCGTGTTGGAGATAAAAAACAAAGTGTGCCCAAAACGTGATATTATGACGTTATACGCCGTTCTGAGCCATGTTTGAACTTTCTATCACTTTTGGTTCCGATAATTCTGTTGACCATATATGTGATATTCAGGGGCCAAATGACATCTTGGAGCATGTTGGAGATAAAAAACAAAATGTGCCCAAAACGTGATATTATGACGTTATACGCCGTTCTGAGCCATGTTTGAACTTTCTATCACTTTTGGTTCCGATAATTCTGTTGACCATATTTGTGATATTCAGGCGCCAAATGACATCTTGAAGCGTGTTGGAGATAAAAAACAAAGTGTGCCCAAAACGTGATATTATGACGTTATACGCCGTTCTGAGCCATGTTTGAACTTTCTATCACTTTTGGTTCCGATAATTCTGTTGACCATATTTGTGATATTCAGGCGCCAAATGACATCTTGAAGCGTGTTGGAGATAAAAAACAAAACGTGCCCAAAACGTGATATTATGACGTTATACGCCGTTCTGAGCCATGTTTGAACTTTCTATCACTTTTGGTTCCGATAATTCTGTTGGCCATATTTGTGATATTCAGGGGCCAAATGACATCTTGGAGCATGTTGGAGATAAAAATCCAAATGTGCCCAAAACGTGATATTATGACGTTATACGCCGTTCTGAGCCATGTTTGAATTTTCTATCACTTTTGGTTCCGATAATTTTGGTGACCATATATGTGATATTCAGGGGCCAAATGACATATTGGAGCATGTTTTAGATAAAAAACAAAATGTGCCCAAAACGTGATATTATGACGTTATACGCCGTTCTGAGCCATGTTTGAACTTTCTATCACTTTTGGTTCCGATAATTCTGTTGACCATATTTGTGATATTCAGGCGCCAAATGACATCTTGAAGCGTGTTGGAGATAAAAAACAAAGTGTGCCCAAAACGTGATATTATGACGTTATACGCCGTTCTGAGCCATGTTTGAACTTTCTATCACTTTTGGTTCCGATAATTCTGTTGACCATATTTGTGATATTCATGCGCCAAATGACATCTTGAAGCGTGTTGGAGATAAAAAACAAAATGTGCCCAAAACGTGATATTATGACGTTATACGCCGTTCTGAGCCATGTTTGAACTTTCTATCACTTTTGGTTCCGATAATTCTGTTGACCATATTTGTGATATTCAGGCGCCAAATGACATCTTGGAGCGTGTTGGAGATAAAAAACAAAATGTGCCCAAAACGTGATATTATGACGTTATACGCCGTTCTGAGCCATGTTTGAACTTTCTATCACTTTTGGTTCCGATAATTCTGTTGACCATATTTGTGATATTCAGGCGCCAAATGACATCTTGAAGCGTGTTGGAGATAAAAAACAAAATGTGCCCAAAACGTGATATTATGACGTTATACGCCGTTCTGAGCCATGTTTGAACTTTCTATCACTTTTGGTTCCGATAATTCTGTTGACCATATTTGTGATATTCAGGCGCCAAATGACATCTTGGAGCGTGTTGGAGATAAAAAACAAAATGTGCCCAAAACGTGATATTATGACGTTATAAGCCGTTCTGAGCCATGTTTGAACTTTCTATCACTTTTGGTTCCGATAATTCTGTTGACCATATTTGTGATATTCAGGCGCCAAATGACATCTTGAAGCGTGTTGGAGATAAAAAACAAAATGTGCCCAAAACGTGATATTATGACGTTATACGCCGTTCTGAGCCATGTTTGAACTTTCTATCACTTTTGGTTCCGATAATTCTGTTGGCCATATTTGTGATATTCAGGGGCCAAATGACATCTTGGAGCATGTTGGAGATAAAAATCCAAATGTGCCCAAAACGTGATATTATCACGTTATACGCCGTTCTGAGCCATGTTTGAATTTTCTATCACTTTTGGTTCCGATAATTTTGGTGACCATATATGTGATATTCAGGGGCCAAATGACATATTGGAGCATGTTTTAGATAAAAAACAAAATGTGCCCAAAACGTGATATTATGACGTTATACGCCGTTCTGAGCCATGTTTGAACTTTCTATCACTTTTGGTTCCGATAATTCTGTTGACCATATTTGTGATATTCAGGCGCCAAATGACATCTTGGAGCGTGTTGGAGATAAAAAACAAAATGTGCCCAAAACGTGATATTATGACGTTATACGCCGTTCTGAGCCATGTTTGAACTTTCTATCACTTTTGGTTCCGATAATTCTGTTGACCATATTTGTGATATTCAGGCGCCAAATGACATCTTGAAGCGTGTTGGAGATAAAAAACAAAATGTGCCCAAAACGTGATATTATGACGTTATACGCCGTTCTGAGCCATGTTTGAACTTTCTATCACTTTTGGTTCCGATAATTCTGTTGACCATATTTGTGATATTCAGGCGCCAAATGACATCTTGGAGCGTGTTGGAGATAAAAAACAAAATGTGCCCAAAACGTGATATTATGACATTATACGCCGTTCTGAGCCATGTTTGAACTTTCTATCACTTTTGGTTCCGATAATTCTGTTGACCATATTTGTGATATTCAGGCGCCAAATGACATCTTGAAGCGTGTTGGAGATAAAAAACAAAATGTGCCCAAAACGTGATATTATGACGTTATACGCCGTTCTGAGCCATGTTTGAACTTTCTATCACTTTTGGTTCCGATAATTCTGTTGGCCATATTTGTGATATTCAGGGGCCAAATGACATCTTGGAGCATGTTGGAGATAAAAATCCAAATGTGCCCAAAACGTGATATTATGACGTTATACGCCGTTCTGAGCCATGTTTGAATTTTCTATCCCTTTTGGTTCCGATAATTTTGGTGACCATATATGTGATATTCAGGGGCCAAATGACATATTGGAGCATGTTTTAGATAAAAAACAAAATGCGCCCAAAACGTGATATTATGACGTTATACGTCGTTCTGAGACATGTTTGAACTTTCTATCACTTTTGGTTCCGATAATTCTGCTGACCATATATGTGATATTCAGGGGCCAAATGACATCTTGGAGCATGTTGGAGATAAAAAACAAAATGTGCCCAAAACGTGATATTATGACGTTATACGCCGTTCTGAGCCATGTTTGAACTTTCTATCACTTTTGGTTCCGATAATTCTGTTGACCATATTGGTGATATTCAGGCGCCAAATGACATCTTGGAGCGTGTTGGAGATAAAAAACAAAATGTGCCCAAAACGTGATATTATGACGTTATACGCCGTTCTGAGCCATGTTTGAACTTTCTATCACTTTTGGTTCCGATAATGCTGTTGACCATATTTGTGATATTCAGGCGCCAAATGACATCTTGAAGCGTGTTGGAGATAAAAAACAAAATGTGCCCAAAACGTGATATTATGACGTTATACGCCGTTCTGAGCCATGTTTGAACTTTCTATCACTTTTGGTTCCGATAATTCTGTTGACCATATTTCTGATATTCAGGCGCCAAATGACATCTTGAAGCGTGTTGGAGATAAAAAACAAAATGTGCCCAAAACGTGATATTATGACGTTATACGCCGTTCTGAGCCATGTTTGAACTTTCTATCACTTTTGGTTCCGATAATTCTGTTGACCATATTTGTGATATTCAGGCGTCAAATGACATCTTGGAGCGTGTTGGAGATAAAAAACAAAATGTGCCCAAAACGTGATATTATGACGTTATACGCCGTTCTGAGCCATGTTTGAACTTTCTATCACTTTTGGTTCCGATAATGCTGTTGACCATATTTGTGATATTCAGGCGCCAAATGACATCTTGAAGCGTGTTGGAGATAAAAAACAAAATGTGCCCAAAACGTGATATTATGACGTTATACGCCGTTCTGAGCCATGTTTGAACTTTCTATCACTTTTGGTTCCGATAATTCTGTTGACCATATTTGTGATATTCAGGCGTCAAATGACATCTTGGAGCGTGTTGGAGATAAAAAACAAAATGTGCCCAAAACGTGATATTATGACGTTATACGCCGTTCTGAGCCATGTTTGAACTTTCTATCACTTTTGGTTCCGATAATTCTGTTGGCCATATTTGTGATATTCAGGGGCCAAATGACATCTTGGAGCATGTTGGAGATAAAAATCCAAATGTGCCCAAAACGTGATATTATGACGTTATACGCCGTTCTGAGCCATGTTTGAATTTTCTATCACTTTTGGTTCCGATAATTCTGTTGGCCATATTTGTGATATTCAGGGGCCAAATGACATATTGGAGCATGTTTTAGATAAAAAACAAAATGTGCCCAAAACGTGATATTATGACGTTATACGCCGTTCTGAGCCATGTTTGAACTTTCTATCACTTTTGGTTCCGATAATTCTGTTGACCATATTTGTGATATTCAGGCGCCAAATGACATCTTGAAGCGTGTTGGAGATAAAAAACAAAATGTGCCCAAAACGTGATATTATGAGGTTATACGCCGTTCTGAGCCTTGTTTGAACTTTCTATCACTTTTGGTTCCGATAATTCTGTTGACCATATTTGTGATATTCAGGCGCCAAATGACATCTTGAAGCGTGTTGGAGATAAAAAACAAAATGTGCCCAAAACGTGATATTATGAGGTTATACGCCGTTCTGAGCCTTGTTTGAACTTTCTATCACTTTTGGTTCCGGTAATTCTGTTGACCATATTTGTGATATTCAGGCGCCAAATGACATCTTGGAGCATGTTGGAAATAAAAATCCAAATGTGCCCAAAACGTGATATTATGACGTTATACGCCGTTATGAGCCATGTTTGAACTTTCTATCACTTTTGGTTCCGATAATTCTGTTGACCATATTTGTGATATTCAGGGGCCAAATGACATCTTGGAGCATGTTGGAGAAAAAAAACAAAATGTGCCCAGAACATGATATTATGACGTTATACGCCGTTCTGAGACATGTTTGAACTTTCTATCACTTTTGGTTCCGGTAATTCTGTTGACCATATATTACATTTTTGGAGGTTCACACATTAAATTGAATAAAGAAGGATGGAAGGGTAATGCGTGATAAAGGATGAAAAAATACTTCGATCGAGCCGGGTACGATCCGGCAATCTCTGCCTTTCCGGGGCATTGCTCTACCAATTGATATTATTAATTACCTCGGTAGAGTTTATTTGGAACCCACCTTGACGTCGATTGATTAATTTGTACTAGGTTTCCTTGTCAATTACATATAATCCGAAATCCTTTAGTTGGAAAAGTATGTAGATCGATAGCTCAATTGGTAGAGCAATGCCCCGGAAAGGCAGAGATTGCCGGATCGTACCCGGCTCGATCGAAGTATTTTTTCATCCTTATTTGACCATATTTGTGATATTCAGGCGCCAAATGACATCTTGGAGCGTGTTGGAGATAAAAAACAAAATGTGCCCAAAACGTGATATTATGACGTTATACGCCGTTCTGAGCCATGTTTGAACTTTCTATCACTTTTGGTTCCGATAATTCTGTTGACCATATTTGTGATATTCAGGCGCCAAATGACATCTTGGAGCGTGTTGGAGATAAAAAACAAAATGTGCCCAAAACGTGATATTATGACGTTATAAGCCGTTCTGAGCCATGTTTGAACTTTCTATCACTTTTGGTTCCGATAATTCTGTTGACCATATTTGTGATATTCAGGCGCCAAATGACATCTTGAAGCGTGTTGGAGATAAAAAACAAAATGTGCCCAAAACGTGATATTATGACGTTATACGCCGTTCTGAGCCATGTTTGAACTTTCTATCACTTTTGGTTCCGATAATTCTGTTGGCCATATTTGTGATATTCAGGGGCCAAATGACATCTTGGAGCATGTTGGAGATAAAAATCCAAATGTGCCCAAAACGTGATATTATCACGTTATACGCCGTTCTGAGCCATGTTTGAATTTTCTATCACTTTTGGTTCCGATAATTTTGGTGACCATATATGTGATATTCAGGGGCCAAATGACATATTGGAGCATGTTTTAGATAAAAAACAAAATGTGCCCAAAACGTGATATTATGACGTTATACGCCGTTCTGAGCCATGTTTGAACTTTCTATCACTTTTGGTTCCGATAATTCTGTTGACCATATTTGTGATATTCAGGCGCCAAATGACATCTTGAAGCGTGTTGGAGAGAAAAAACAAAGTGTGCCCAAAACGTGATATTATGACGTTATACGCCGTTCTGAGCCATGTTTGAACTTTCTATCACTTTTGGTTCCGATAATTCTGTTGACCATATTTGTGATATTCATGCGCCAAATGACATCTTGAAGCGTGTTGGAGATAAAAAACAAAATGTGCCCAAAACGTGATATTATGACGTTATACGCCGTTCTGAGCCATGTTTGAACTTTCTATCACTTTTGGTTCCGATAATTCTGTTGACCATATTTGTGATATTCAGGCGCCAAATGACATCTTGGAGCGTGTTGGAGATAAAAAACAAAATGTGCCCAAAACGTGATATTATGACGTTATACGCCGTTCTGAGCCATGTTTGAACTTTCTATCACTTTTGGTTCCGATAATTCTGTTGACCATATTTGTGATATTCAGGCGCCAAATGACATCTTGAAGCGTGTTGGAGATAAAAAACAAAATGTGCCCAAAACGTGATATTATGACGTTATACGCCGTTCTGAGCCATGTTTGAACTTTCTATCACTTTTGGTTCCGATAATTCTGTTGACCATATTTGTGATATTCAGGCGCCAAATGACATCTTGGAGCGTGTTGGAGATAAAAAACAAAATGTGCCCAAAACGTGATATTATGACATTATACGCCGTTCTGAGCCATGTTTGAACTTTCTATCACTTTTGGTTCCGATAATTCTGTTGACCATATTTGTGATATTCAGGCGCCAAATGACATCTTGAAGCGTGTTGGAGATAAAAAACAAAATGTGCCCAAAACGTGATATTATGACGTTATACGCCGTTCTGAGCCATGTTTGAACTTTCTATCACTTTTGGTTCCGATAATTCTGTTGGCCATATTTGTGATATTCAGGGGCCAAATGACATCTTGGAGCATGTTGGAGATAAAAATCCAAATGTGCCCAAAACGTGATATTATGACGTTATACGCCGTTCTGAGCCATGTTTGAACTTTCTATCACTTTTGGTTCCGATAATTCTGTTGACCATATTGGTGATATTCAGGCGCCAAATGACATCTTGGAGCGTGTTGGAGATAAAAAACAAAATGTGCCCAAAACGTGATATTATGACGTTATACGCCGTTCTGAGCCATGTTTGAACTTTCTATCACTTTTGGTTCCGATAATGCTGTTGACCATATTTGTGATATTCAGGCGCCAAATGACATCTTGAAGCGTGTTGGAGATAAAAAACAAAATGTGCCCAAAACGTGATATTATGACGTTATACGCCGTTCTGAGCCATGTTTGAACTTTCTATCACTTTTGGTTCCGATAATTCTGTTGACCATATTTCTGATATTCAGGCGCCAAATGACATCTTGAAGCGTGTTGGAGATAAAAAACAAAATGTGCCCAAAACGTGATATTATGACGTTATACGCCGTTCTGAGCCATGTTTGAACTTTCTATCACTTTTGGTTCCGATAATTCTGTTGACCATATTTGTGATATTCAGGCGTCAAATGACATCTTGGAGCGTGTTGGAGATAAAAAACAAAATGTGCCCAAAACATGATATTATGACGTTATACGCCGTTCTGAGCCATGTTTGAACTTTCTATCACTTTTGGTTCCGATAATGCTGTTGACCATATTTGTGATATTCAGGCGCCAAATGACATCTTGAAGCGTGTTGGAGATAAAAAACAAAATGTGCCCAAAACGTGATATTATGACGTTATACGCCGTTCTGAGCCATGTTTGAACTTTCTATCACTTTTGGTTCCGATAATTCTGTTGACCATATTTGTGATATTCAGGCGTCAAATGACATCTTGGAGCGTGTTGGAGATAAAAAACAAAATGTGCCCAAAACGTGATATTATGACGTTATACGCCGTTCTGAGCCATGTTTGAACTTTCTATCACTTTTGGTTCCGATAATTCTGTTGGCCATATTTGTGATATTCAGGGGCCAAATGACATCTTGGAGCATGTTGGAGATAAAAATCCAAATGTGCCCAAAACGTGATATTATGACGTTATACGCCGTTCTGAGCCATGTTTGAATTTTCTATCACTTTTGGTTCCGATAATTCTGTTGGCCATATTTGTGATATTCAGGGGCCAAATGACATATTGGAGCATGTTTTAGATAAAAAACAAAATGTGCCCAAAACGTGATATTATGACGTTATACGCCGTTCTGAGCCATGTTTGAACTTTCTATCACTTTTGGTTCCGATAATTCTGTTGACCATATTTGTGATATTCAGGCGCCAAATGACATCTTGAAGCGTGTTGGAGATAAAAAACAAAATGTGCCCAAAACGTGATATTATGAGGTTATACGCCGTTCTGAGCCTTGTTTGAACTTTCTATCACTTTTGGTTCCGATAATTCTGTTGACCATATTTGTGATATTCAGGCGCCAAATGACATCTTGAAGCGTGTTGGAGATAAAAAACAAAATGTGCCCAAAACGTGATATTATGAGGTTATACGCCGTTCTGAGCCTTGTTTGAACTTTCTATCACTTTTGGTTCCGGTAATTCTGTTGACCATATTTGTGATATTCAGGCGCCAAATGACATCTTGGAGCATGTTGGAAATAAAAATCCAAATGTGCCCAAAACGTGATATTATGACGTTATACGCCGTTATGAGCCATGTTTGAACTTTCTATCACTTTTGGTTCCGATAATTCTGTTGACCATATTTGTGATATTCAGGGGCCAAATGACATCTTGGAGCATGTTGGAGAAAAAAAACAAAATGTGCCCAGAACATGATATTATGACGTTATACGCCGTTCTGAGACATGTTTGAACTTTCTATCACTTTTGGTTCCGGTAATTCTGTTGACCATATATTACATTTTTGGAGGTTCACACATTAAATTGAATAAAGAAGGATGGAAGGGTAATGCGTGATAAAGGATGAAAAAATACTTCGATCGAGCCGGGTACGATCCGGCAATCTCTGCCTTTCCGGGGCATTGCTCTACCAATTGATATTATTAATTACCTCGGTAGAGTTTATTTGGAACCCACCTTGACGTCGATTGATTAATTTGTACTAGGTTTCCGTGTCAATTACATATAATCCGAAATCCTTTAGTTGGAAAAGTATGTAGATCGATAGCTCAATTGGTAGAGCAATGCCCCGGAAAGGCAGAGATTGCCGGATCGTACCCGGCTCGATCGAAGTATTTTTTCATCCTTTATCACGCATTTCCCTTCCATCCTTCTTTATTCTGTTGACCATATTTGTGATATTCAGGCGCCAAATGACATCTTGGAGCATGTTGGAAATAAAAATCCAAATGTGCCCAAAACGTGATATTATGACGTTATACGCCGTTCTGAGCCATGTTTGAACTTTCTATCACTTTTGGTTCCGATAATTCTGTTGACCATATTTGTGATATTCAGGGGCCAAATGACATCTTGGAGCATGTTGGAGATAAAAAATAAAATGTGCCCAGAACATGATATTATGACGTTATGCGCCGTTCTGACCCATGTTTGAACTTTCTATCACTTTTGGTTCCGATAATTCTGTTGACCATATATGTGATATTCAGGGGCCAAATGACATATTGGAGCATGTTTTAGATAAAAAACAAAATGCGCCCAAAACGTGATATTATGACGTTATACGTCGTTCTGAGACATGTTTGAACTTTCTATCACTTTTGGTTCCGATAATTCTGTTGACCATATTTGTGATATTCAGGGGCCAAATGACATCTTGGAGCATGTTGGAGATAAAAATCCAAATGTGCCCAAAACGTGATATTATGACGTTATACGCCGTTCTGAGCAATGTTTGAACTTTCTATCACTTTTGGTTCCGATAATTCTGTTGGCCATATTTGTGATATTCAGGCGCCAAATGACATCTTGAAGCGTGTTGGAGATAAAAAACAAAATGTGCCCAAAACGTGATATTATGACGTTATACGCCGTTCTGAGCCATGTTTGAACTTTCTATCACTTTTGGTTCCGATAATTCTGTTGACCATATATGTGATATTCAGGGGCCAAATGACATCTTGGAGCATGTTGGAGATAAAAATACAAATGTGCCCAAAACGTGATATTATGACGATATACGCCGTTCTGAGCAATGTTTGAACTTTCTATCACTTTTGGTTCCGATAATTCTGGTGACCATATTTGTGATATTCAGGCGCCAAATGACATCTTGGAGCATGTTGGAGATAAAAATCCAAATGTGCCCAAAACGTGATATTATGACGTTATACGCCGTTCTGAGCCATGTTTGAACTTTCTATCACTTTTGGTTCCGATAATTCTGTTGACCATATATGTGATATTCAGGGGCCAAATGACATCTTGGAGCATGTTGGAGATAAAAATACAAATGTGCCCAAAACGTGATATTATGACGATATACGCCGTTCTGAGCAATGTTTGAACTTTCTATCACTTTTGGTTCCGATAATTCTGGTGACCATATTTGTGATATTCAGGCGCCAAATGACATCTTGGAGCATGTTGGAGATAAAAATCCAAATGTGCCCAAAACGTGATATTATGACGTTATACGCCGTTCTGAGCCATGTTTGAACTTTCTATCACTTTTGGTTCCGATAATTCTGTTGACCATATTTGTGATATTCAGGGGCCAAATGACATCTTGGAGCATGTTGGAGATAAAAATCAAAATGTGCCCAAAACGTGATATTATGACGTTATACGCCGTTCTGAGCCATGTTTGAACTTTCTATCACTTTTGGTTCCGATAATTCTGGTGACCATATTTGTGATATTCAGGGGCCAAATGACATCTTGGAGCATGTTGGAGATAAAAAACAAAATGCGCCCAAAACGTGATATTATGACGTTATACGTCTTTCTGAGACATGTTTGAACTTTCTATCACTTTTGGTTCCGATAATTCTGTTGACCATATATGTGATATTCAGGGGCCAAATGACATCTTGAAGCGTGTTGGAGATAAAAAACAAAACGTGCCCAAAACGTGATATTATGACGTTATACGCCGTTCTGAGCCATGTTTGAACTTTCTATCACTTTTGGTTCCGATAATTCTGTTGGCCATATTTGTGATATTCAGGGGCCAAATGACATCTTGGAGCATGTTGGAGATAAAAATCCAAATGTGCCCAAAACGTGATATTATGACGTTATACGCCGTTCTGAGCCATGTTTGAATTTTCTATCACTTTTGGTTCCGATAATTTTGGTGACCATATATGTGATATTCAGGGGCCAAATGACATATTGGAGCATGTTTTAGATAAAAAACAAAATGTGCCCAAAACGTGATATTATGACGTTATACGCCGTTCTGAGCCATGTTTGAACTTTCTATCACTTTTGGTTCCGATAATTCTGTTGACCATATTTGTGATATTCAGGCGCCAAATGACATCTTGAAGCGTGTTGGAGATAAAAAACAAAATGTGCCCAAAACGTGATATTATGACGTTATACGCCGTTCTGAGCTATGTTTGAACTTTCTATCACTTTTGGTTCCGATAATTCTGTTGACCATATTTGTGATATTCAGGCGCCAAATGACATCTTGAAGCGTGTTGGAGATAAAAAACAAAATATGCCCAAAACGTGATATTATGACGTTATACGCCGTTCTGAGCCATCTTTGAACTTTCTATCACTTTTGGTTCCGATAATTCTGTTGACCATATTTGTGATGTTCAGGGGCCAAATGACATCTTGGAGCATGTTGGAGATAAAAAACAAAATGTGCCCAAAACATGATATTATGACGTTATACGCCGTTCGGAGCCATGTTTGAACTTTCTATCACTTTTGGTTCCGATAATTCTGTTTGCCATATTTGTGATATTCAGGGGCCAAATGACATCTTGGAGCATGTTGGAGATAAAAATCCAAATGTGCCCAAAACGTGATATTATGACGTTATACGCCGTTCTGAGCCATGTTTGAACTTTCTATCACTTTTGGTTCCGATAATTCTGTTGACCATATTTGTGATATTCAGGGGCCAAATGACATCTTGGAGCATGTTGGAGATAAAAAACAAAATGTGCCCAGAACATGATATTATGACGTTATACGTCGTTCTGAGACATGTTTGAACTTTCTATCACTTTTGGTTCCGATAATTCTGTTGACCATATATGTGATATTCAGGGGCCAAATGACATCTTGGAGCATGTTGGAGATAAAAAACAAAATGTGCCCAAAACGTGATATTATGACGTTATACGCCGTTCTGAGCCATGTTTGAACTTTCTATCACTTTTGGTTCCGATAATTCTGTTGACCATATATGTGATATTCAGGGGCCAAATGACATCTTGGAGCATGTTGGAGATAAAAATCCAAATGTGCCCAAAGCGTGATATTATGACGATATACGCCGTTCTGAGCCATGTTTGAACTTTCTATCACTTTTGGTTCCGATAATTCTGTTGGCCATATTTGTGATATTCAGGGGCCAAATGACATCTTGGAGCATGTTGGAGATAAAAAACAAAATGTGCCCAAAGCGTGATATTATGACGTTATACGCCGTTCTGAGCCATGTTTGAACTTTCTATCACTTTTGGTTCCGATAATGTTGACCATATTTGTGATATTCAGGCGCCAAATGACATCTTGGAGCATGTTGGAGATAAAAAACAAAATGTGCCCAAAACGTGATATTATGACGTTATACGCCGTTCTGAGCCATGTTTGAACTTTCTATCACTTTTGGTTCCGATAATTCTGTTGACCATATATGTGATATTCAGGGGCCAAATGACATCTTGAAGCGTGTTGGAGATAAAAAACAAAACGTGCCCAAAACGTGATATTATGACGTTATACGCCGTTCTGAGCCATGTTTGAACTTTCTATCACTTTTGGTTCCGATAATTCTGTTGGCCATATTTGTGATATTCAGGGGCCAAATGACATCTTGGAGCATGTTGGAGATAAAAATCCAAATGTGCCCAAAACGTGATATTATGACGTTATACGCCGTTCTGAGCCATGTTTGAATTTTCTATCACTTTTGGTTCCGATAATTTTGGTGACCATATATGTGATATTCAGGGGCCAAATGACATATTGGAGCATGTTTTAGATAAAAAACAAAATGTGCCCAAAACGTGATATTATGACGTTATACGCCGTTCTGAGCCATGTTTGAACTTTCTATCACTTTTGGTTCCGATAATTCTGTTGACCATATTTGTGATATTCAGGCGCCAAATGACATCTTGAAGCGTGTTGGAGATAAAAAACAAAATGTGCCCAAAACGTGATATTATGACGTTATACGCCGTTCTGAGCTATGTTTGAACTTTCTATCACTTTTGGTTCCGATAATTCTGTTGATCATATTTGTGATATTCAGGCGCCAAATGACATCTTGAAGCGTGTTGGAGATAAAAAACAAAATATGCCCAAAACGTGATATTATGACGTTATACGCCGTTCTGAGCCATCTTTGAACTTTCTATCACTTTTGGTTCCGATAATTCTGTTGACCATATTTGTGATGTTCAGGGGCCAAATGACATCTTGGAGCATGTTGGAGATAAAAAACAAAATGTGCCCAAAACATGATATTATGACGTTATACGCCGTTCGGAGCCATGTTTGAACTTTCTATCACTTTTGGTTCCGATAATTCTGTTTGCCATATTTGTGATATTCAGGGGCCAAATGACATCTTGGAGCATGTTGGAGATAAAAATCCAAATGTGCCCAAAACGTGATATTATGACGTTATACGCCGTTCTGAGCCATGTTTGAACTTTCTATCACTTTTGGTTCCGATAATTCTGTTGACCATATTTGTGATATTCAGGGGCCAAATGACATCTTGGAGCATGTTGGAGATAAAAAACAAAATGTGCCCAGAACATGATATTATGACGTTATACGTCGTTCTGAGACATGTTTGAACTTTCTATCACTTTTGGTTCCGATAATTCTGTTGACCATATATGTGATATTCAGGGGCCAAATGACATCTTGGAGCATGTTGGAGATAAAAAACAAAATGTGCCCAAAACGTGATATTATGACGTTATACGCCGTTCTGAGCCATGTTTGAACTTTCTATCACTTTTGGTTCCGATAATTCTGTTGACCATATATGTGATATTCAGGGGCCAAATGACATCTTGGAGCAGGTTGGAGATAAAAATCCAAATGTGCCCAAAGCGTGATATTATGACGATATACGCCGTTCTGAGCCATGTTTGAACTTTCTATCACTTTTGGTTCCGATAATTCTGTTGGCCATATTTGTGATATTCAGGGGCCAAATGACATCTTGGAGCATGTTGGAGATAAAAAACAAAATGTGCCCAAAGCGTGATATTATGACGTTATACGCCGTTCTGAGCCATGTTTGAACTTTCTATCACTTTTGGTTCCGATAATGTTGACCATATTTGTGATATTCAGGCGCCAAATGACATCTTGGAGCATGTTGGAGATAAAAAACAAAATGTGCCCAAAACGTGATATTATGACGTTATACGCCGTTCTGAGCCATGTTTGAACTTTCTATCACTTTTGGTTCCGATAATTCTGTTGACCATATTTGTGATATTCAGGCGCCAAATGACATCTTGGAGCCTGTTGGAGATAAAAAACAAAATGTGCCCAAAACGTGATATTATGACGTTATACGCCGTTCTGAGCCATGTTTGAACTTTCTATCACTTTTGGTTCCGATAATTCTGTTGACCATATTTGTGATATTCAGGGGCCAAATGACATCTTGGAGCATGTTGGAGATAAAAATCCAAATGTGCCCAAAACGTGATATTATGACGTTATACGCCGTTCTGAGCAATGTTTGAACTTTCTATCACTTTTGGTTCCGATAATTCTGTTGGCCATATTTGTGATATTCAGGCGCCAAATGACATCTTGAAGCGTGTTGGAGATAAAAAACAAAATGTGCCCAAAACGTGATATTATGACGTTATACGCCGTTCTGAGCCATGTTTGAACTTTCTATCACTTTTGGTTCCGATAATTCTGTTGACCATATATGTGATATTCAGGGGCCAAATGACATCTTGGAGCATGTTGGAGATAAAAATCCAAATGTGCCCAAAACGTGATATTATGACGATATACGCCGTTCTGAGCAATGTTTGAACTTTCTATCACTTTTGGTTCCGATAATTCTGGTGACCATATTTGTGATATTCAGGCGCCAAATGACATCTTGGAGCATGTTGGAGATAAAAAACAAAATGTGACCAAAACGTGATATTATGACGTTATACGCCGTTCTGAGCCATGTTTGAACTTTCTATCACTTTTGGTTCCGATAATTCTGTTGGCCATATTTGTGTTATTCAGGGGCCAAATGACATCTTGGAGCATGTTGGAGATAAAAATCCAAATGAGCCCAAAACGTGATATTATGACGTTATACGCCGTTCTGAGCCATGTTTGAACTTTCTATCACTTTTGGTTCCGATAATTCTGTTGACCATATTTCTGATATTCAGGGGTCAAATGACATCTTGGAGCATGTTGGAGATAAAAAACAAAATGTGCCCAAAACATGATATTATGACGTTATACGCCGTTCTGAGCCATGTTTGAACTTTCTATCACTTTTGGTTCCGATAATTCTGTTGACCATATTTGTGATATTCAGGGGCCAAATGACATCTTGGAGCATGTTGGAGATAAAAAACAAAATGTGCCCAGAACATGATATTATGACGTTATACGCCGTTCTGAGCCATGTTTGAACTTTCTATCACTTTTGGTTCCGATAATTCTGTTGACCATATTTGTGATATTCAGGCGCCAAATGACATCTTGAAGCGTGTTGGAGATAAAAAACAAAATGTGCCCAAAACGTGATATTATGACGTTATACGCCGTTCTGAGCCATGTTTGAACTTTCTATCACTTTTGGTTCCGATAATTCTGTTGGCCATATTTGTGATATTCAGGCGCCAAATGACATCTTGGAGCATGTTGGAGATAAAAATCCAAATGTGCCCAAAACGTGATATTATGACGTTATACGCCGTTCTGAGCCATGTTTGAACTTTCTATCACTTTTGGTTCCGATAATTCTGTTGACCATATTTGTGATATTCAGGCGCCAAATGACATCTTGAAGCGTGTTGGAGATAAAAAACAAAATGTGCCCAAAACGTGATATTATGACGTTATACGCCGTTCTGAGCCATGTTTGAACTTTCTATAACTTTTGGTTCCGATAATTCTGTTGACCATATTTGTGATATTCAGGCGCCAAATGACATCTTGAAGCGTGTTGGAGATAAAAATCCAAATGTGCCCAAAACGTGATATTATGACGTTATACGCCGTTCTGAGCCATGTTTGAACTTTCTATCACTTTTGGTTCCGATAATTCTGTTGGCCATATTTGTGATATTCAGGGGCCAAATGACATCTTGGAGCATGTTGGAGATAGAAATCCAAATGTGCCCAAAACGTGATATAATGACGTTATACGCCGTTCTGAGCCATGTTTGAACTTTCTATCACTTTTGGTACCGATAATTCTGTTGACCATATTTGTGATATTCAGGCGCCAAATGACATCTTGGACCATGTTGGAGATAAAAAACAAAATGTGCCCAAAACGTGATATTATGACGTTATACGCCGTTCTGAGCCATGTTTGAACTTTCTATCACTTTTGGTTCCGATAATTCTGTTGGCCATATTTGTGATATTCAGGCGCCAAATGACATCTTGGAGCATGTTGGAGATAAAAATCCAAATGTGCCCAAAACGTGATATTATGACGTTATACGCCGTTCTGAGCCATGTTTGAACTTTCTATCACTTTTGGTTCCGATAATTCTGTTGACCATATTTGTGATATTCAGGCGCCAAATGACATCTTGAAGCGTGTTGGAGATAAAAAACAAAATGTGCCCAAAACGTGATATTATGACGTTATACGCCGTTCTGAGCCATGTTTGAACTTTCTATAACTTTTGGTTCCGATAATTCTGTTGACCATATTTGTGATATTCAGGCGCCAAATGACATCTTGAAGCGTGTTGGAGATAAAAATCCAAATGTGCCCAAAACGTGATATTATGACGTTATACGCCGTTCTGAGCCATGTTTGAACTTTCTATCACTTTTGGTTCCGATAATTCTGTTGGCCATATTTGTGATATTCAGGGGCCAAATGACATCTTGGAGCATGTTGGAGATAGAAATCCAAATGTGCCCAAAACGTGATATAATGACGTTATACGCCGTTCTGAGCCATGTTTGAACTTTCTATCACTTTTGGTACCGATAATTCTGTTGACCATATTTGTGATATTCAGGCGCCAAATGACATCTTGGACCATGTTGGAGATAAAAAACAAAATGTGCCCAAAACGTGATATTATGACGTTATACGCCGTTCTGAGCCATGTTTGAACTTTCTATCACTTTTGGTTCCGATAATTCTGTTGGCCATATTTGTGATATTCAGGGGCCAAATGACATCTTGGAGCATGTTGGAGATAAAAATCCAAATGTGCCCAAAACGTGATATTATGACGTTATACGCCGTTCTGAGCCATGTTTGAACTTTCTATCACTTTTGGTTCCGATAATTCTGTTGACCATATTTCTGATATTCAGGGGTCAAATGACATCTTGGAGCATGTTGGAGATAAAAATACAAATGTGCCCAAAACGTGATATTATGACGATATACGCCGTTCTGAGCAATGTTTGAACTTTCTATCACTTTTGGTTCCGATAATTCTGGTGACCATATTTGTGATATTCAGGCGCCAAATGACATCTTGGAGCATGTTGGAGATAAAAATCCAAATGTGCCCAAAACGTGATATTATGACGTTATACGCCGTTCTGAGCCATGTTTGAACTTTCTATCACTTTTGGTTCCGATAATTCTGTTGACCATATTTGTGATATTCAGGGGCCAAATGACATCTTGGAGCATGTTGGAGATAAAAATCAAAATGTGCCCAAAACGTGATATTATGACGTTATACGCCGTTCTGAGCCATGTTTGAACTTTCTATCACTTTTGGTTCCGATAATTCTGGTGACCATATTTGTGATATTCAGGGGCCAAATGACATCTTGGAGCATGTTGGAGATAAAAAACAAAATGCGCCCAAAACGTGATATTATGACGTTATACGTCTTTCTGAGACATGTTTGAACTTTCTATCACTTTTGGTTCCGATAATTCTGTTGACCATATATGTGATATTCAGGGGCCAAATGACATCTTGAAGCGTGTTGGAGATAAAAAACAAAACGTGCCCAAAACGTGATATTATGACGTTATACGCCGTTCTGAGCCATGTTTGAACTTTCTATCACTTTTGGTTCCGATAATTCTGTTGGCCATATTTGTGATATTCAGGGGCCAAATGACATCTTGGAGCATGTTGGAGATAAAAATCCAAATGTGCCCAAAACGTGATATTATGACGTTATACGCCGTTCTGAGCCATGTTTGAATTTTCTATCACTTTTGGTTCCGATAATTTTGGTGACCATATATGTGATATTCAGGGGCCAAATGACATATTGGAGCATGTTTTAGATAAAAAACAAAATGTGCCCAAAACGTGATATTATGACGTTATACGCCGTTCTGAGCCATGTTTGAACTTTCTATCACTTTTGGTTCCGATAATTCTGTTGACCATATTTGTGATATTCAGGCGCCAAATGACATCTTGAAGCGTGTTGGAGATAAAAAACAAAATGTGCCCAAAACGTGATATTATGACGTTATACGCCGTTCTGAGCTATGTTTGAACTTTCTATCACTTTTGGTTCCGATAATTCTGTTGACCATATTTGTGATATTCAGGCGCCAAATGACATCTTGAAGCGTGTTGGAGATAAAAAACAAAATATGCCCAAAACGTGATATTATGACGTTATACGCCGTTCTGAGCCATCTTTGAACTTTCTATCACTTTTGGTTCCGATAATTCTGTTGACCATATTTGTGATGTTCAGGGGCCAAATGACATCTTGGAGCATGTTGGAGATAAAAAACAAAATGTGCCCAAAACATGATATTATGACGTTATACGCCGTTCGGAGCCATGTTTGAACTTTCTATCACTTTTGGTTCCGATAATTCTGTTTGCCATATTTGTGATATTCAGGGGCCAAATGACATCTTGGAGCATGTTGGAGATAAAAATCCAAATGTGCCCAAAACGTGATATTATGACGTTATACGCCGTTCTGAGCCATGTTTGAACTTTCTATCACTTTTGGTTCCGATAATTCTGTTGACCATATTCGTGATATTCAGGGGCCAAATGACATCTTGGAGCATGTTGGAGATAAAAAACAAAATGTGCCCAGAACATGATATTATGACGTTATACGTCGTTCTGAGACATGTTTGAACTTTCTATCACTTTTGGTTCCGATAATTCTGTTGACCATATATGTGATATTCAGGGGCCAAATGACATCTTGGAGCATGTTGGAGATAAAAAACAAAATGTGCCCAAAACGTGATATTATGACGTTATACGCCGTTCTGAGCCATGTTTGAACTTTCTATCACTTTTGGTTCCGATAATTCTGTTGACCATATATGTGATATTCAGGGGCCAAATGACATCTTGGAGCATGTTGGAGATAAAAATCCAAATGTGCCCAAAGCGTGATATTATGACGATATACGCCGTTCTGAGCCATGTTTGAACTTTCTATCACTTTTGGTTCCGATAATTCTGTTGGCCATATTTGTGATATTCAGGGGCCAAATGACATCTTGGAGCATGTTGGAGATAAAAAACAAAATGTGCCCAAAGCGTGATATTATGACGTTATACGCCGTTCTGAGCCATGTTTGAACTTTCTATCACTTTTGGTTCCGATAATGTTGACCATATTTGTGATATTCAGGCGCCAAATGACATCTTGGAGCATGTTGGAGATAAAAAACAAAATGTGCCCAAAACGTGATATTATGACGTTATACGCCGTTCTGAGCCATGTTTGAACTTTCTATCACTTTTGGTTCCGATAATTCTGTTGACCATATATGTGATATTCAGGGGCCAAATGACATCTTGAAGCGTGTTGGAGATAAAAAACAAAACGTGCCCAAAACGTGATATTATGACGTTATACGCCGTTCTGAGCCATGTTTGAACTTTCTATCACTTTTGGTTCCGATAATTCTGTTGGCCATATTTGTGATATTCAGGGGCCAAATGACATCTTGGAGCATGTTGGAGATAAAAATCCAAATGTGCCCAAAACGTGATATTATGACGTTATACGCCGTTCTGAGCCATGTTTGAATTTTCTATCACTTTTGGTTCCGATAATTTTGGTGACCATATATGTGATATTCAGGGGCCAAATGACATATTGGAGCATGTTTTAGATAAAAAACAAAATGTGCCCAAAACGTGATATTATGACGTTATACGCCGTTCTGAGCCATGTTTGAACTTTCTATCACTTTTGGTTCCGATAATTCTGTTGACCATATTTGTGATATTCAGGCGCCAAATGACATCTTGAAGCGTGTTGGAGATAAAAAACAAAATGTGCCCAAAACGTGATATTATGACGTTATACGCCGTTCTGAGCTATGTTTGAACTTTCTATCACTTTTGGTTCCGATAATTCTGTTGATCATATTTGTGATATTCAGGCGCCAAATGACATCTTGAAGCGTGTTGGAGATAAAAAACAAAATATGCCCAAAACGTGATATTATGACGTTATACGCCGTTCTGAGCCATCTTTGAACTTTCTATCACTTTTGGTTCCGATAATTCTGTTGACCATATTTGTGATGTTCAGGGGCCAAATGACATCTTGGAGCATGTTGGAGATAAAAAACAAAATGTGCCCAAAACATGATATTATGACGTTATACGCCGTTCGGAGCCATGTTTGAACTTTCTATCACTTTTGGTTCCGATAATTCTGTTGACCATATATGTGATATTCAGGGGCCAAATGACATCTTGGAGCATGTTGGAGATAAAAATCCAAATGTGCCCAAAGCGTGATATTATGACGATATACGCCGTTCTGAGCCATGTTTGAACTTTCTATCACTTTTGGTTCCGATAATTCTGTTGGCCATATTTGTGATATTCAGGGGCCAAATGACATCTTGGAGCATGTTGGAGATAAAAAACAAAATGTGCCCAAAGCGTGATATTATGACGTTATACGCCGTTCTGAGCCATGTTTGAACTTTCTATCACTTTTGGTTCCGATAATGTTGACCATATTTGTGATATTCAGGCGCCAAATGACATCTTGGAGCATGTTGGAGATAAAAAACAAAATGTGCCCAAAACGTGATATTATGACGTTATACGCCGTTCTGAGCCATGTTTGAACTTTCTATCACTTTTGGTTCCGATAATTCTGTTGACCATATATGTGATATTCAGGGGCCAAATGACATCTTGAAGCGTGTTGGAGATAAAAAACAAAACGTGCCCAAAACGTGATATTATGACGTTATACGCCGTTCTGAGCCATGTTTGAACTTTCTATCACTTTTGGTTCCGATAATTCTGTTGGCCATATTTGTGATATTCAGGGGCCAAATGACATCTTGGAGCATGTTGGAGATAAAAATCCAAATGTGCCCAAAACGTGATATTATGACGTTATACGCCGTTCTGAGCCATGTTTGAATTTTCTATCACTTTTGGTTCCGATAATTTTGGTGACCATATATGTGATATTCAGGGGCCAAATGACATATTGGAGCATGTTTTAGATAAAAAACAAAATGTGCCCAAAACGTGATATTATGACGTTATACGCCGTTCTGAGCCATGTTTGAACTTTCTATCACTTTTGGTTCCGATAATTCTGTTGACCATATTTGTGATATTCAGGCGCCAAATGACATCTTGAAGCGTGTTGGAGATAAAAAACAAAATGTGCCCAAAACGTGATATTATGACGTTATACGCCGTTCTGAGCTATGTTTGAACTTTCTATCACTTTTGGTTCCGATAATTCTGTTGATCATATTTGTGATATTCAGGCGCCAAATGACATCTTGAAGCGTGTTGGAGATAAAAAACAAAATATGCCCAAAACGTGATATTATGACGTTATACGCCGTTCTGAGCCATCTTTGAACTTTCTATCACTTTTGGTTCCGATAATTCTGTTGACCATATTTGTGATGTTCAGGGGCCAAATGACATCTTGGAGCATGTTGGAGATAAAAAACAAAATGTGCCCAAAACATGATATTATGACGTTATACGCCGTTCGGAGCCATGTTTGAACTTTCTATCACTTTTGGTTCCGATAATTCTGTTTGCCATATTTGTGATATTCAGGGGCCAAATGACATCTTGGAGCATGTTGGAGATAAAAATCCAAATGTGCCCAAAACGTGATATTATGACGTTATACGCCGTTCTGAGCCATGTTTGAACTTTCTATCACTTTTGGTTCCGATAATTCTGTTGACCATATTTGTGATATTCAGGGGCCAAATGACATCTTGGAGCATGTTGGAGATAAAAAACAAAATGTGCCCAGAACATGATATTATGACGTTATACGTCGTTCTGAGACATGTTTGAACTTTCTATCACTTTTGGTTCCGATAATTCTGTTGACCATATATGTGATATTCAGGGGCCAAATGACATCTTGGAGCATGTTGGAGATAAAAAACAAAATGTGCCCAAAACGTGATATTATGACGTTATACGCCGTTCTGAGCCATGTTTGAACTTTCTATCACTTTTGGTTCCGATAATTCTGTTGACCATATATGTGATATTCAGGGGCCAAATGACATCTTGGAGCATGTTGGAGATAAAAATCCAAATGTGCCCAAAGCGTGATATTATGACGATATACGCCGTTCTGAGCCATGTTTGAACTTTCTATCACTTTTGGTTCCGATAATTCTGTTGGCCATATTTGTGATATTCAGGGGCCAAATGACATCTTGGAGCATGTTGGAGATAAAAAACAAAATGTGCCCAAAGCGTGATATTATGACGTTATACGCCGTTCTGAGCCATGTTTGAACTTTCTATCACTTTTGGTTCCGATAATGTTGACCATATTTGTGATATTCAGGCGCCAAATGACATCTTGGAGCATGTTGGAGATAAAAAACAAAATGTGCCCAAAACGTGATATTATGACGTTATACGCCGTTCTGAGCCATGTTTGAACTTTCTATCACTTTTGGTTCCGATAATTCTGTTGACCATATTTGTGATATTCAGGCGCCAAATGACATCTTGGAGCCTGTTGGAGATAAAAAACAAAATGTGCCCAAAACGTGATATTATGACGTTATACGCCGTTCTGAGCCATGTTTGAACTTTCTATCACTTTTGGTTCCGATAATTCTGTTGACCATATTTGTGATATTCAGGGGCCAAATGACATCTTGGAGCATGTTGGAGATAAAAATCCAAATGTGCCCAAAACGTGATATTATGACGTTATACGCCGTTCTGAGCAATGTTTGAACTTTCTATCACTTTTGGTTCCGATAATTCTGTTGGCCATATTTGTGATATTCAGGCGCCAAATGACATCTTGAAGCGTGTTGGAGATAAAAAACAAAATGTGCCCAAAACGTGATATTATGACGTTATACGCCGTTCTGAGCCATGTTTGAACTTTCTATCACTTTTGGTTCCGATAATTCTGTTGACCATATATGTGATATTCAGGGGCCAAATGACATCTTGGAGCATGTTGGAGATAAAAATCCAAATGTGCCCAAAACGTGATATTATGACGATATACGCCGTTCTGAGCAATGTTTGAACTTTCTATCACTTTTGGTTCCGATAATTCTGGTGACCATATTTGTGATATTCAGGCGCCAAATGACATCTTGGAGCATGTTGGAGATAAAAAACAAAATGTGACCAAAACGTGATATTATGACGTTATACGCCGTTCTGAGCCATGTTTGAACTTTCTATCACTTTTGGTTCCGATAATTCTGTTGGCCATATTTGTGTTATTCAGGGGCCAAATGACATCTTGGAGCATGTTGGAGATAAAAATCCAAATGAGCCCAAAACGTGATATTATGACGTTATACGCCGTTCTGAGCCATGTTTGAACTTTCTATCACTTTTGGTTCCGATAATTCTGTTGACCATATTTCTGATATTCAGGGGTCAAATGACATCTTGGAGCATGTTGGAGATAAAAAACAAAATGTGCCCAAAACATGATATTATGACGTTATACGCCGTTCTGAGCCATGTTTGAACTTTCTATCACTTTTGGTTCCGATAATTCTGTTGACCATATTTGTGATATTCAGGGGCCAAATGACATCTTGGAGCATGTTGGAGATAAAAAACAAAATGTGCCCAGAACATGATATTATGACGTTATACGCCGTTCTGAGCCATGTTTGAACTTTCTATCACTTTTGGTTCCGATAATTCTGTTGACCATATTTGTGATATTCAGGCGCCAAATGACATCTTGAAGCGTGTTGGAGATAAAAAACAAAATGTGCCCAAAACGTGATATTATGACGTTATACGCCGTTCTGAGCCATGTTTGAACTTTCTATCACTTTTGGTTCCGATAATTCTGTTGGCCATATTTGTGATATTCAGGCGCCAAATGACATCTTGGAGCATGTTGGAGATAAAAATCCAAATGTGCCCAAAACGTGATATTATGACGTTATACGCCGTTCTGAGCCATGTTTGAACTTTCTATCACTTTTGGTTCCGATAATTCTGTTGACCATATTTGTGATATTCAGGCGCCAAATGACATCTTGAAGCGTGTTGGAGATAAAAAACAAAATGTGCCCAAAACGTGATATTATGACGTTATACGCCGTTCTGAGCCATGTTTGAACTTTCTATAACTTTTGGTTCCGATAATTCTGTTGACCATATTTGTGATATTCAGGCGCCAAATGACATCTTGAAGCGTGTTGGAGATAAAAATCCAAATGTGCCCAAAACGTGATATTATGACGTTATACGCCGTTCTGAGCCATGTTTGAACTTTCTATCACTTTTGGTTCCGATAATTCTGTTGGCCATATTTGTGATATTCAGGGGCCAAATGACATCTTGGAGCATGTTGGAGATAGAAATCCAAATGTGCCCAAAACGTGATATAATGACGTTATACGCCGTTCTGAGCCATGTTTGAACTTTCTATCACTTTTGGTACCGATAATTCTGTTGACCATATTTGTGATATTCAGGCGCCAAATGACATCTTGGACCATGTTGGAGATAAAAAACAAAATGTGCCCAAAACGTGATATTATGACGTTATACGCCGTTCTGAGCCATGTTTGAACTTTCTATCACTTTTGGTTCCGATAATTCTGTTGGCCATATTTGTGATATTCAGGGGCCAAATGACATCTTGGAGCATGTTGGAGATAAAAATCCAAATGTGCCCAAAACGTGATATAATGACGTTATACGCCGTTCTGAGCCATGTTTGAACTTTCTATCACTTTTGGTACCGATAATTCTGTTGACCATATTTGTGATATTCAGGGGCCAAATGACATCTTGGAGCATGTTGGAGATAAAAAACAAAATGCGCCCAAAACGTGATATTATGACGTTATACGCCGTTCTGAGCCATGTTTGAACTTTCTATCACTTTTGGTTCCGATAATTCTGTTGACCATATTTGTGATATTCAGGGGCCAAATGACATCTTGGAGCATGTTGGAGATAAAAAACAAAATGTGCCCAAAACGTGATATTATGACGTTATACGCCGTTCTGAGCCATGTTTGAACTTTCTATCACTTTTGGTTCCGATAATTCTGTTGGCCATATTTGTGATATTCAGGGGAAAAATGACATCTTGGAGCATGTTGGAGATAAAAATCCAAATGTGCCCAAAACGTGATATAATGACGTTATACGCCGTTCTGAGCCATGTTTGAACTTTCTATCACTTTTGGTACCGATAATTCTGTTGACCATATTTGTGATATTCAGGGGCCAAATGACATCTTGGAGCATGTTGGAGATAAAAAACAAAATGTGCCCAAAACGTGATATTATGACGTTATACGCCGTTCTGAGCCATGTTTGAATTTTCTATCACTTTTGGTTCCGATAATTTTGGTGACCATATTTGTGATTTTCAGGGGCCAAATGACATCTTGGAGCATGTTGGAGATAAAAAACAAAATGCGCCCAAAACGTGATATTATGACGTTATACGCCGTTCTGAGCCATGTTTGAACTTTCTATCACTTTTGGTTCCGATAATTTTGGTGACCATATTTGTGATTTTCAGGGGCCAAATGACATCTTGGAGCATGTAGGAGATAAAAATCCAAATGTGACCAAAACGTGATATTATGACGTTATACGCCGTTCTGAGCCATGTTTGAACTTTCTATCACTTTTGGTTCCGATAATTCTGTTGACCATATATGTGATATTCAGGGGCCAAATGACATATTGGAGCATGTTTTAGATAAAAAACAAAATGCGCCCGAAACGTGATATTATGACGTTATACGCCGTTCTGAGCCATGTTTGAACTTTCTGTCACTTTTGGTTCCGATAATTCTGTTGGCCATATTTGAGATATCCAGGCGCCAAATGACATCTTGGAGCATGTTGGAGATAAAAATCCAAATGTGCCCAAAACGTGATATTATGACGTTATACGCCGTTCCGAGCCATGTTTGAACTTTCTATCACTTTTGGTTCCGATAATTCTGTTGGCCATATTTGTGAAATTCAGGGGCCAAATGACATCTTGGAGCATGTTGGAGATAAAAATCCAAATGTGCCCAAAACGTGATATTATGACGTTATACGCCGTTCTGAGCCATGTTTGAACTTTCTATCACTTTTGGTTCCAATAATTCTGTTGACCATATTTGTGATATTCAGGCGCCAAATGACATCTTATAGCGTGTTGGAGATAAAAAACAAAATGTGCCCAAAACGTGATATTATGACGTTATACGCCGTTCTGAGCCATGTTTGAACTTTCTATCACTTTTGGTTCCGATAATTCTGTTGGCCATATTTGTGATATTCAGGGGCCAAATGACATCTTGGAGCATGTTGGAGATAAAAATCCAAATGTGCCCAAAACGTGATATTATGACGTTATACGCCGTTCTGAGCCATGTTTGAACTTTCTATCACTTTTGGTACCGATAATTCTGTTGACCATATTTGTGATATTCAGGGGCCAAATGACATCTTGGAGCATGTTGGAGATAAAAACCAAAATGTGCCCAAAACGTGATATTATGACGTTATACGCCGTTCTGAGCCATGTTTGAACTTTCTATCACTTTTGGTTCCGATAATTCTGTTGGCCATATTTGTGATATTCAGGGGCCAAATGACATCTTGGAGCATGTTGGAGATAAAAAACAAAATGTGCCCAAAACGTGATATTATGACGTTATACGCCGTTCTGAGCCATGTTTGAACTTTCTATCACTTTTGGTTCCGATAATGTTGACCATATTTGTGATATTCAGGCGCCAAATGACATCTTGGAGCATGTTGGAGATAAAAAACAAAATGTGCCCAAAACGTGATATTATGACGTTATACGCCGTTCTGAGCCATGTTTGAATTTTCTATCACTTTTGGTTCCGATAATTTTGGTGACCATATTTGTGATTTTCAATGGCCAAATGACATCTTGGAGCATGTTGGAGATAAAAATCCAAATGTGCCCAAAACGTGATATTATGACGTTATACGCCGTTCTGAGCCATGTTTGAACTTTCTATCACTTTTGGTTCCGATAATTCTGGTGACCATATTTGTGATATTCAGGGGCCAAATGACATCTTGGAGCATGTTGGAGATAGAAAACAAAATGTGCCCAAAACGTGATATTATGACGTTATACGCCGTTCTGAGCCATGTTTGAACTTTCTATCACTTTTGGTTCCGATAATTTTGGTGACCATATTTGTGATTTTCAGGGGCCAAATGACATCTTGGAGCATGTTGGAGATAAAAAATAAAATGTGCCCAAAACGTGATATTATGACGTTATACGCCGTTCTGAGCCATGTTTGAGCTTTCTATCACTTTTGGTTCCGATAATTCTGTTGGCCATATTTGTGATATCCAGGCGCCAAATGACATCTTGGAGCATGTTGGAGATAAAAATCCAAATGTGCCCAAATCGTGATATTATGACGTTATACGCCGTTCCGAGCCATGTTTGAACTTTCTATCACTTTTGGTTCCGATAATGTTGACCATATTTGTGATATTCAGGCGCCAAATGACATCTTAGAGCATGTTGGAGATAAAAATCCAAATGTGCCCAAAACGTGATATTATGACGTTATACGCCGTTCTGAGCCATGTTTGAACTTTCTTTCCCTTTTGGTTCCGATAATTCTGTTGACCATATATGTGATATTCAGGGGCCAAATGACATATTGGAGCATGTTTTAGATAAAAAACAAAATGCGCCCAAAACGTGATATTATGACGTTATACGCCGTTCTGAGCCATGTTTGAACTTTCTATCACTTTTGGTTCCGATAATTCTGTTGACCATATTTGTGATATTCAGGCGCCAAATGACATCTTGAAGCGTGTTGGAGATAAAAAATAAAATGTGCCCAAAACGTGATATTATGACGTTATACGCCGTTCTGAGCCATGTTTGAACTTTCTATCACTTTTGGTTCAGATAATTCTGTTGACCATAATTGTGATATTCAGGCGCCAAATGACATCTTGGAGCGTGTTGGAGATAAAAAACAAAATGTGCCCAAAACGTGATATTATGACGTTATACGCCGTTCTGAGCCATGTTTGAACTTTCTATCACTTTTGGTTCCGATAATTCTGTTGACCATATTTGTGATATTCAGGCGCCAAATGACATCTTGGAGCGTGTTGGAGATAAAAAACAAAATGTGCCCAAAACGTGATATTATGACGTTATACGCCGTTCTGAGCCATGTTTGAACTTTCTATCACTTTTGGTTCCGATAATTCTGTTGGCCATATTTGTGATATTCAGGGGCCAAATGACATCTTGGAGCATGTTGGAGATAAAAATCCAAATGTGCCCAAAACGTGATATTATGACGTTATACGCCGTTCTGAGCAATGTTTGAACTTTCTATCAGTTTTGGTTCCGATAATTCTGTTGACCATATTTGTGATATTCAGGGGCCAAATGACATCTTGGAGCATGTTGGAGATAAAAATCCAAATGTGCCCAAAACGTGATATTATGACGTTATACGCCGTTCTGAGCCATGTTTGAACTTTCTATCACTTTTGGTTCCGATAATTCTGTTGACCATATTTGTGATATTCAGGCTCCAAATGACATCTTGAAGCGTGTTGGAGATAAAAAATAAAATGTGCCCAAAACGTGATATTATGACGTTATACGCCGTTCTGAGCCATGTTTGAACTTTCTATCACTTTTGGTTCCGATAATTCTGTTGACCATATTTGTGATATTCATGCGCCAAATGACATCTTGAAACGTGTTGGAGATAAAAAATAAAATGTGCCCAAAACGTGATATTATGACGTTATACGCCGTTCTGAGCCATGTTTGAATTTTCTATCACTTTTGGTTCCGATAATTCTGTTGGCCATATTTGTGATATTCAGGGGCCAAATGACATATTGGAGCATGTTTTAGATAGAAAACAAAATGTGCCCAAAACGTGATATTATGACGTTATACGCCGTTCTGAGCCATGTTTGAACTTTCTATCACTTTTGGTTCCGATAATTCTGTTGACCATATTTGTGATATTCAGGCGCCAAATGACATCTTGGAGCGTGTTGGAGATAAAAAACAAAATGTGCCCAAAACGTGATATTATGACGTTATACGCCGTTCTGAGCCATGTTTGAACTTTCTGTCACTTTTGGTTCCGATAATTCTGTTGGCCATATTTGAGATATCCAGGCGCCAAATGACATCTTGGAGCATGTTGGAGATAAAAATCCAAATGTGCCCAAAACGTGATATTATGACGTTATACGCCGTTCTGAGCCATGTTTGAACTTTCTATCACTTTTGGTTCCGATAATTCTGTTGGCCATATTTGTGATATTCAGGGGCCAAATGACATCTTGGAGCATGTTGGAGATAAAAATCCAAATGTGCCCAAAACGTGACATTATGACGTTATACGCCGTTCTGAGCCATGTTTGAACTTTCTATCACTTTTGGTTCCGATAATTCTGTTGACCATATTTGTGATATTCAGGCGCCAAATGACATCTTGGAGCGTGTTGGAGATAAAAAACAAAATTTGCCCAAAACGTGATATTATGACGTTATACGCCGTTCTGAGCCATGTTTGAACTTTCTATCACTTTTGGTTCCGATAATTCTGTTGGCCATATTTGTGATATTCAGGGGCCAAATGACATCTTGGAGCATGTTGGAGATAAAAATCCAAATGTGCCCAAAACGTGATATTATGACGTTATACGCCGTTCTGAGCCATGTTTGAACTTTCTATCACTTTTGGTTCCGATAATTCTGTTGACCATATTTGTGATATTCAGGCGCCAAATGACATCTTGGAGCGTGTTGGAGATAAAAAACAAAATGTGCCCAAAACGTGATATTATGACGTTATACGCCGTTCTGAGCCATGTTTGAACTTTCTATCACTTTTGGTTCCGATAATTCTGTTGGCCATATTTGTGATATTCAGGCGCCAAATGACATCTTGGAGCATGTTGGAGATAAAAATCCAAATGTGCCCAAAACGTGATATTATGACGTTATACGCCGTTCTGAGCCATGTTTGAACTTTCTATCACTTTTGGTTCCGATAATTCTGTTGACCATATTTGTGATATTCAGGCGCCAAATGACATCTTGAAGCGTGTTGGAGATAAAAAACAAAATGTGCCCAAAACGTGATATTATGACGTTATACGCCGTTCTGAGCCATGTTTGAACTTTCTATCACTTTTGGTACCGATAATTCTGTTGACCATATTTGTGATATTCAGGGGCCAAATGACATCTTGGAGCATGTTGGAGATAAAAAACAAAATGTGCCCAAAACGTGATATTATGACGTTATACGCCGTTCTGAGCCATGTTTGAACTTTCTATCACTTTTGGTTCCGATAATTCTGTTGGCCATATTTGTGATATTCAGGGGCCAAATGACATCTTGGAGCATGTTGGAGATAAAAATCCAAATGTGCCCAAAACGTGATATTATGACGTTATACGCCGTTCTGAGCCATGTTTGAACTTACTATCACTTTTGGTTCCGATAATTCTGTTGACCATATTTGTGATATTCAGCGCCAAATGACATCTTGGAGCGTGTTGGAGATAAAAAACAAAATGTGCCCAAAACGTGATATTATGACGTTATACGCCGTTCTGAGCCATGTTTGAACTTTCTATCACTTTTGGTTCCGATAATTCTGTTGGCCATATTTGTGATATTCAGGCGCCAAATGACATCTTGGAGCGTGTTGGAGATAAAAAACAAAATGTGCCCAAATCGTGATATTATGACGTTATACGCCGTTCCGAGCCATGTTTGAACTTTCTATCACTTTTGGTTCCGATAATGTTGACCATATTTGTGATATTCAGGCGCCAAATGACATCTTAGAGCATGTTGGAGATAAAAATCCAAATGTGCCCAAAACGTGATATTATGACGTTATACGCCGTTCTGAGCCATGTTTGAACTTTCTTTCACTTTTGGTTCCGATAATTCTGTTGACCATATATGTGATATTCAGGGGCCAAATGACATATTGGAGCATGTTTTAGATAAAAAACAAAATGCGCCCAAAACGTGATATTATGACGTTATACGCCGTTCTGAGCCATGTTTGAACTTTCTATCACTTTTGGTTCCGATAATTCTGTTGACCATATTTGTGATATTCAGGCGCCAAATGACATCTTGAAGCGTGTTGGAGATAAAAAATAAAATGTGCCCAAAACGTGATATTATGACGTTATACGCCGTTCTGAGCCATGTTTGAACTTTCTATCACTTTTGGTTCCGATAATTCTGTTGACCATATTTGTGATATTCAGGCGCCAAATGACATCTTGGAGCGTGTTGGAGATAAAAAACAAAATGTGCCCAAAACGTGATATTATGACGTTATACGCCGTTCTGAGCCATGTTTGAATTTTCTATCACTTTTGGTTCCGATAATTTTGGTGACCATATTTGTGATTTTCAGGGGCCAAATGACATCTTGGAGCATGTTGGAGATAAAAATCCAAATGTGCCCAAAACGTGATATTATGACGTTATACGCCGTTCTGAGCCATGTTTGAACTTTCTATCACTTTTGGTTCCGATAATTCTGGTGACCATATTTGTGATATTCAGGGGCCAAATGACATCTTGGAGCATGTTGCAGATAGAAAACAAAATGTGCCCAAAACGTGATATTATGACGTTATACGCCGTTCTGAGCCATGTTTGAACTTTCTATCACTTTTGGTTCCGATAATTTTGGTGACCATATTTGTGATTTTCAGGGGCCAAATGACATCTTGGAGCATGTTGGAGATAAAAAATAAAATGTGCCCAAAACGTGATATTATGACGTTATACGCCGTTCTGAGCCATGTTTGAGCTTTCTATCACTTTTGGTTCCGATAATTCTGTTGGCCATATTTGTGATATCCAGGCGCCAAATGACATCTTGGAGCATGTTGGAGATAAAAATCCAAATGTGCCCAAAACGTGATATTATGACGTTATACGCCGTTCTGAGCCATGTTTGAACTTTCTATCACTTTTGGTTCCGATAATTCTGTTGGCCATATTTGTGATATTCAGGGGCCAAATGACATCTTGGAGCATGTTGGAGATAAAAATCCAAATGTGCCCAAAACGTGATATTATGACGTTATACGCCGTTCTGAGCCATGTTTGAACTTACTATCACTTTTGGTTCCGATAATTCTGTTGACCATATTTGTGATATTCAGGCGCCAAATGACATCTTGGAGCGTGTTGGAGATAAAAAACAAAATGTGCCCAAAACGTGATATTATGACGTTATACGCCGTTCTGAGCCATGTTTGAACTTTCTATCACTTTTGGTTCCGATAATTCTGTTGGCCATATTTGTGATATTCAGGCGCCAAATGACATCTTGGAGCGTGTTGGAGATAAAAAACAAAATGTGCCCAAATCGTGATATTATGACGTTATACGCCGTTCCGAGCCATGTTTGAACTTTCTATCACTTTTGGTTCCGATAATGTTGACCATATTTGTGATATTCAGGCGCCAAATGACATCTTAGAGCATGTTGGAGATAAAAATCCAAATGTGCCCAAAACGTGATATTATGACGTTATACGCCGTTCTGAGCCATGTTTGAACTTTCTTTCACTTTTGGTTCCGATAATTCTGTTGACCATATATGTGATATTCAGGGGCCAAATGACATATTGGAGCATGTTTTAGATAAAAAACAAAATGCGCCCAAAACGTGATATTATGACGTTATACGCCGTTTTGAGCCATGTTTGAACTTTCTATCACTTTTGGTTCCGATAATTCTGTTGACCATATTTGTGATATTCAGGCGCCAAATGACATCTTGAAGCGTGTTGGAGATAAAAAATAAAATGTGCCCAAAACGTGATATTATGACGTTATACGCCGTTCTGAGCCATGTTTGAACTTTCTATCACTTTTGGTTCCGATAATTCTGTTGACCATATTTGTGATATTCAGGCGCCAAATGACATCTTGGAGCGTGTTGGAGATAAAAAACAAAATGTGCCCAAAACGTGATATTATGACGTTATACGCCGTTCTGAGCCATGTTTGAACTTTCTATCACTTTTGGTTCCGATAATTCTGTTGACCATATTTGTGATATTCAGGCGCCAAATGACATCTTGAAGCGTGTTGGAGATAAAAAACAAAATGTGCCCAAAACGTGATATTATGACGTTATACGCCGTTCTGAGCCATGTTTGAACTTTCTATCACTTTTGGTTCCGATAATTCTGTTGACCATATTTGTGATATTCAGGCGCCAAATGACATCTTGAAGCGTGTTGGAGATAAAAATCCAAATGTGCCCAAAACGTGATATTATGACGTTATACGCCGTTCTGAGCCATGTTTGAACTTTCTATCACTTTTGGTTCCGATAATTCTGTTGACCATATTTGTGATATTCAGGCGCCAAATGACATCTTGAAGCGTGTTGGAGATAAAAATCCAAATGTGCCCAAAACGTGATATTATGACGTTATACGCCGTTCTGAGCCATGTTTGAACTTTCTATCACTTTTGGTTCCGATAATTCTGGTGACCATATTTGTGATATTCAGGGGCCAAATGACATCTTGGAGCATGTTGGAGATAAAAAACAAAATGTGCCCAAAACGTGATATTATGACGTTATACGCCGTTCTGAGCCATGTTTGAACTTTCTGTCACTTTTGGTTCCGATAATTCTGTTGGCCATATTTGAGATATCCAGGCGCCAAATGACATCTTGGAGCATGTTGGAGATAAAAATCCAAATGTGCCCAAAACGTGATATTATGACGTTATACGCCGTTCTGAGCCATGTTTGAACTTTCTATCACTTTTGGTTCCGATAATTCTGTTGACCATATTTGTGATATTCAGGCGCCAAATGACATCTTGAAGCGTGTTGGAGATAAAAAATAAAATGTGCCCAAAACGTGATATTATGACGTTATACGCCGTTCTGAGCCATGTTTGAACTTTCTATCACTTTTGGTTCCGATAATTCTGTTGACCATATTTGTGATATTCAGGCGCCAAATGACATCTTGAAGCGTGTTGGAGATAAAAAATAAAATGTGCCCAAAACGTGATATTATGACGTTATACGCCGTTCTGAGCCATGTTTGAACTTTCTATCACTTTTGGTTCCGATAATTCTGTTGACCATATTTGTGATATTCAGGCGCCAAATGACATCTTGGAGCGTGTTGGAGATAAAAAACAAAATGTGCCCAAAACGTGATATTATGACGTTATACGCCGTTCTGAGCCATGTTTGAACTTTCTGTCACTTTTGGTTCCGATAATTCTGTTGGCCATATTTGAGATATCCAGGCGCCAAATGACATCTTGGAGCATGTTGGAGACAAAAATCCAAATGTGCCCAAAACGTGATATTATGACGTTATACGCCGTTCTGAGCCATGTTTGAACTTTCTATCACTTTTGGTTCCGATAATTCTGTTGGCCATATTTGTGATATTCAGGGGCCAAATGACATCTTGGAGCATGTTGGAGATAAAAATCCAAATGTGCCCAAAACGTGATATTATGACGTTATACGCCGTTCTGAGCCATGTTTGAACTTTCTATCACTTTTGGTTCCGATAATTCTGTTGACCATATTTGTGATATTCAGGCGCCAAATGACATCTTGGAGCGTGTTGGAGATAAAAAACAAAATGTGCCCAAAACGTGATATTATGACGTTATACGCCGTTCTGAGCCATGTTTGAACTTTCTATCACTTTTGGTTCCGATAATTCTGTTGGCCATATTTGTGATATTCAGGGGCCAAATGACATCTTGGAGCATGTTGGAGATAAAAATCCAAATGTGCCCAAAACGTGATATTATGACGTTATACGCCGTTCTGAGCCATGTTTGAACTTTCTATCACTTTTGGTTCCGATAATTCTGTTGACCATATTTGTGATATTCAGGCGCCAAATGACATCTTGGAGCGTGTTGGAGATAAAAAACAAAATGTGCCCAAAACGTGATATTATGACGTTATACGCCGTTCTGAGCCATGTTTGAACTTTCTATCACTTTTGGTTCCGATAATTCTGTTGGCCATATTTGTGATATTCAGGCGCCAAATGACATCTTGGAGCATGTTGGAGATAAAAATCCAAATGTGCCCAAAACGTGATATTATGACGTTATACGCCGTTCTGAGCCATGTTTGAACTTTCTATCACTTTTGGTTCCAATAATTCTGTTGACCATATTTGTGATATTCAGGCGCCAAATGACATCTTGAAGCGTGTTGGAGATAAAAAACAAAATGTGCCCAAAACGTGATATTATGACGTTATACGCCGTTCTGAGCCATGTTTGAACTTTCTATCACTTTTGGTACCGATAATTCTGTTGACCATATTTGTGATATTCAGGGGCCAAATGACATCTTGGAGCATGTTGGAGATAAAAAACAAAATGTGCCCAAAACGTGATATTATGACGTTATACGCCGTTCTGAGCCATGTTTGAATTTTCTATCACTTTTGGTTCCGATAATTTTGGTGACCATATTTGTGATTTTCAGGGGCCAAATGACATCTTGGAGCATGTTGGAGATAAAAATCCAAATGTGCCCAAAACGTGATATTATGACGTTATACGCCGTTCTGAGCCATGTTTGAACTTTCTATCACTTTTGGTTCCGATAATTCTGGTGACCATATTTGTGATATTCAGGGGCCAAATGACATCTTGGAGCATGTTGCAGATAGAAAACAAAATGTGCCCAAAACGTGATATTATGACGTTATACGCCGTTCTGAGATATGTTTGAACTTTCTATCACTTTTGGTTCCGATAATTTTGGTGACCATATTTGTGATTTTCAGGGGCCAAATGACATCTTGGAGCATGTTGGAGATAAAAAATAAAATGTGCCCAAAACGTGATATTATGACGTTATACGCCGTTCTGAGCCATGTTTGAGCTTTCTATCACTTTTGGTTCCGATAATTCTGTTGGCCATATTTGTGATATCCAGGCGCCAAATGACATCTTGGAGCATGTTGGAGATAAAAATCCAAATGTGCCCAAAACGTGATATTATGACGTTATACGCCGTTCTGAGCCATGTTTGAACTTTCTATCACTTTTGGTTCCGATAATTCTGTTGGCCATATTTGTGATATTCAGGGGCCAAATGACATCTTGGAGCATGTTGGAGATAAAAATCCAAATGTGCCCAAAACGTGATATTATGACGTTATACGCCGTTCTGAGCCATGTTTGAACTTTCTATCACTTTTGGTTCCGATAATTCTGTTGACCATATTTGTGATATTCAGGCGCCAAATGACATCTTGGAGCGTGTTGGAGATAAAAAACAAAATGTGCCCAAAACGTGATATTATGACGTTATACGCCGTTCTGAGCCATGTTTGAACTTTCTATCACTTTTGGTTCCGATAATTCTGTTGGCCATATTTGTGATATTCAGGCGCCAAATGACATCTTGGAGCATGTTGGAGATAAAAATCCAAATGTGCCCAAAACGTGATATTATGACGTTATACGCCGTTCTGAGCCATGTTTGAACTTTCTATCACTTTTGGTTCCGATAATTCTGTTGACCATATTTGTGATATTCAGGCGCCAAATGACATCTTGAAGCGTGTTGGAGATAAAAAACAAAATGTGCCCAAAACGTGATATTATGACGTTATACGCCGTTCTGAGCCATGTTTGAACTTTCTATCACTTTTGGTACCGATAATTCTGTTGACCATATTTGTGATATTCAGGGGCCAAATGACATCTTGGAGCATGTTGGAGATAAAAAACAAAATGTGCCCAAAACGTGATATTATGACGTTATACGCCGTTCTGAGCCATGTTTGAACTTTCTATCACTTTTGGTTCCGATAATTCTGTTGGCCATATTTGTGATATTCAGGGGCCAAATGACATCTTGGAGCATGTTGGAGATAAAAATCCAAATGTGCCCAAAACGTGATATTATGACGTTATACGCCGTTCTGAGCCATGTTTGAACTTACTATCACTTTTGGTTCCGATAATTCTGTTGACCATATTTGTGATATTCAGCGCCAAATGACATCTTGGAGCGTGTTGGAGATAAAAAACAAAATGTGCCCAAAACGTGATATTATGACGTTATACGCCGTTCTGAGCCATGTTTGAACTTTCTATCACTTTTGGTTCCGATAATTCTGTTGGCCATATTTGTGATATTCAGGCGCCAAATGACATCTTGGAGCGTGTTGGAGATAAAAAACAAAATGTGCCCAAATCGTGATATTATGACGTTATACGCCGTTCCGAGCCATGTTTGAACTTTCTATCACTTTTGGTTCCGATAATGTTGACCATATTTGTGATATTCAGGCGCCAAATGACATCTTAGAGCATGTTGGAGATAAAAATCCAAATGTGCCCAAAACGTGATATTATGACGTTATACGCCGTTCTGAGCCATGTTTGAACTTTCTTTCACTTTTGGTTCCGATAATTCTGTTGACCATATATGTGATATTCAGGGGCCAAATGACATATTGGAGCATGTTTTAGATAAAAAACAAAATGCGCCCAAAACGTGATATTATGACGTTATACGCCGTTCTGAGCCATGTTTGAACTTTCTATCACTTTTGGTTCCGATAATTCTGTTGACCATATTTGTGATATTCAGGCGCCAAATGACATCTTGAAGCGTGTTGGAGATAAAAAATAAAATGTGCCCAAAACGTGATATTATGACGTTATACGCCGTTCTGAGCCATGTTTGAACTTTCTATCACTTTTGGTTCCGATAATTCTGTTGACCATATTTGTGATATTCAGGCGCCAAATGACATCTTGGAGCGTGTTGGAGATAAAAAACAAAATGTGCCCAAAACGTGATATTATGACGTTATACGCCGTTCTGAGCCATGTTTGAATTTTCTATCACTTTTGGTTCCGATAATTTTGGTGACCATATTTGTGATTTTCAGGGGCCAAATGACATCTTGGAGCATGTTGGAGATAAAAATCCAAATGTGCCCAAAACGTGATATTATGACGTTATACGCCGTTCTGAGCCATGTTTGAACTTTCTATCACTTTTGGTTCCGATAATTCTGGTGACCATATTTGTGATATTCAGGGGCCAAATGACATCTTGGAGCATGTTGCAGATAGAAAACAAAATGTGCCCAAAACGTGATATTATGACGTTATACGCCGTTCTGAGCCATGTTTGAACTTTCTATCACTTTTGGTTCCGATAATTTTGGTGACCATATTTGTGATTTTCAGGGGCCAAATGACATCTTGGAGCATGTTGGAGATAAAAAATAAAATGTGCCCAAAACGTGATATTATGACGTTATACGCCGTTCTGAGCCATGTTTGAGCTTTCTATCACTTTTGGTTCCGATAATTCTGTTGGCCATATTTGTGATATCCAGGCGCCAAATGACATCTTGGAGCATGTTGGAGATAAAAATCCAAATGTGCCCAAAACGTGATATTATGACGTTATACGCCGTTCTGAGCCATGTTTGAACTTTCTATCACTTTTGGTTCCGATAATTCTGTTGGCCATATTTGTGATATTCAGGGGCCAAATGACATCTTGGAGCATGTTGGAGATAAAAATCCAAATGTGCCCAAAACGTGATATTATGACGTTATACGCCGTTCTGAGCCATGTTTGAACTTACTATCACTTTTGGTTCCGATAATTCTGTTGACCATATTTGTGATATTCAGGCGCCAAATGACATCTTGGAGCGTGTTGGAGATAAAAAACAAAATGTGCCCAAAACGTGATATTATGACGTTATACGCCGTTCTGAGCCATGTTTGAACTTTCTATCACTTTTGGTTCCGATAATTCTGTTGGCCATATTTGTGATATTCAGGCGCCAAATGACATCTTGGAGCGTGTTGGAGATAAAAAACAAAATGTGCCCAAATCGTGATATTATGACGTTATACGCCGTTCCGAGCCATGTTTGAACTTTCTATCACTTTTGGTTCCGATAATGTTGACCATATTTGTGATATTCAGGCGCCAAATGACATCTTAGAGCATGTTGGAGATAAAAATCCAAATGTGCCCAAAACGTGATATTATGACGTTATACGCCGTTCTGAGCCATGTTTGAACTTTCTTTCACTTTTGGTTCCGATAATTCTGTTGACCATATATGTGATATTCAGGGGCCAAATGACATATTGGAGCATGTTTTAGATAAAAAACAAAATGCGCCCAAAACGTGATATTATGACGTTATACGCCGTTTTGAGCCATGTTTGAACTTTCTATCACTTTTGGTTCCGATAATTCTGTTGACCATATTTGTGATATTCAGGCGCCAAATGACATCTTGAAGCGTGTTGGAGATAAAAAATAAAATGTGCCCAAAACGTGATATTATGACGTTATACGCCGTTCTGAGCCATGTTTGAACTTTCTATCACTTTTGGTTCCGATAATTCTGTTGACCATATTTGTGATATTCAGGCGCCAAATGACATCTTGGAGCGTGTTGGAGATAAAAAACAAAATGTGCCCAAAACGTGATATTATGACGTTATACGCCGTTCTGAGCCATGTTTGAACTTTCTATCACTTTTGGTTCCGATAATTCTGTTGACCATATTTGTGATATTCAGGCGCCAAATGACATCTTGAAGCGTGTTGGAGATAAAAAACAAAATGTGCCCAAAACGTGATATTATGACGTTATACGCCGTTCTGAGCCATGTTTGAACTTTCTATCACTTTTGGTTCCGATAATTCTGTTGACCATATTTGTGATATTCAGGCGCCAAATGACATCTTGAAGCGTGTTGGAGATAAAAATCCAAATGTGCCCAAAACGTGATATTATGACGTTATACGCCGTTCTGAGCCATGTTTGAACTTTCTATCACTTTTGGTTCCGATAATTCTGTTGACCATATTTGTGATATTCAGGCGCCAAATGACATCTTGAAGCGTGTTGGAGATAAAAATCCAAATGTGCCCAAAACGTGATATTATGACGTTATACGCCGTTCTGAGCCATGTTTGAACTTTCTATCACTTTTGGTTCCGATAATTCTGGTGACCATATTTGTGATATTCAGGGGCCAAATGACATCTTGGAGCATGTTGGAGATAAAAAACAAAATGTGCCCAAAACGTGATATTATGACGTTATACGCCGTTCTGAGCCATGTTTGAACTTTCTGTCACTTTTGGTTCCGATAATTCTGTTGGCCATATTTGAGATATCCAGGCGCCAAATGACATCTTGGAGCATGTTGGAGATAAAAATCCAAATGTGCCCAAAACGTGATATTATGACGTTATACGCCGTTCTGAGCCATGTTTGAACTTTCTATCACTTTTGGTTCCGATAATTCTGTTGACCATATTTGTGATATTCAGGCGCCAAATGACATCTTGAAGCGTGTTGGAGATAAAAAATAAAATGTGCCCAAAACGTGATATTATGACGTTATACGCCGTTCTGAGCCATGTTTGAACTTTCTATCACTTTTGGTTCCGATAATTCTGTTGACCATATTTGTGATATTCAGGCGCCAAATGACATCTTGAAGCGTGTTGGAGATAAAAAATAAAATGTGCCCAAAACGTGATATTATGACGTTATACGCCGTTCTGAGCCATGTTTGAACTTTCTATCACTTTTGGTTCCGATAATTCTGTTGACCATATTTGTGATATTCAGGCGCCAAATGACATCTTGGAGCGTGTTGGAGATAAAAAACAAAATGTGCCCAAAACGTGATATTATGACGTTATACGCCGTTCTGAGCCATGTTTGAACTTTCTGTCACTTTTGGTTCCGATAATTCTGTTGGCCATATTTGAGATATCCAGGCGCCAAATGACATCTTGGAGCATGTTGGAGACAAAAATCCAAATGTGCCCAAAACGTGATATTATGACGTTATACGCCGTTCTGAGCCATGTTTGAACTTTCTATCACTTTTGGTTCCGATAATTCTGTTGGCCATATTTGTGATATTCAGGGGCCAAATGACATCTTGGAGCATGTTGGAGATAAAAATCCAAATGTGCCCAAAACGTGATATTATGACGTTATACGCCGTTCTGAGCCATGTTTGAACTTTCTATCACTTTTGGTTCCGATAATTCTGTTGACCATATTTGTGATATTCAGGCGCCAAATGACATCTTGGAGCGTGTTGGAGATAAAAAACAAAATGTGCCCAAAACGTGATATTATGACGTTATACGCCGTTCTGAGCCATGTTTGAACTTTCTATCACTTTTGGTTCCGATAATTCTGTTGGCCATATTTGTGATATTCAGGGGCCAAATGACATCTTGGAGCATGTTGGAGATAAAAATCCAAATGTGCCCAAAACGTGATATTATGACGTTATACGCCGTTCTGAGCCATGTTTGAACTTTCTATCACTTTTGGTTCCGATAATTCTGTTGACCATATTTGTGATATTCAGGCGCCAAATGACATCTTGGAGCGTGTTGGAGATAAAAAACAAAATGTGCCCAAAACGTGATATTATGACGTTATACGCCGTTCTGAGCCATGTTTGAACTTTCTATCACTTTTGGTTCCGATAATTCTGTTGGCCATATTTGTGATATTCAGGCGCCAAATGACATCTTGGAGCATGTTGGAGATAAAAATCCAAATGTGCCCAAAACGTGATATTATGACGTTATACGCCGTTCTGAGCCATGTTTGAACTTTCTATCACTTTTGGTTCCAATAATTCTGTTGACCATATTTGTGATATTCAGGCGCCAAATGACATCTTGAAGCGTGTTGGAGATAAAAAACAAAATGTGCCCAAAACGTGATATTATGACGTTATACGCCGTTCTGAGCCATGTTTGAACTTTCTATCACTTTTGGTACCGATAATTCTGTTGACCATATTTGTGATATTCAGGGGCCAAATGACATCTTGGAGCATGTTGGAGATAAAAAACAAAATGTGCCCAAAACGTGATATTATGACGTTATACGCCGTTCTGAGCCATGTTTGAATTTTCTATCACTTTTGGTTCCGATAATTTTGGTGACCATATTTGTGATTTTCAGGGGCCAAATGACATCTTGGAGCATGTTGGAGATAAAAATCCAAATGTGCCCAAAACGTGATATTATGACGTTATACGCCGTTCTGAGCCATGTTTGAACTTTCTATCACTTTTGGTTCCGATAATTCTGGTGACCATATTTGTGATATTCAGGGGCCAAATGACATCTTGGAGCATGTTGCAGATAGAAAACAAAATGTGCCCAAAACGTGATATTATGACGTTATACGCCGTTCTGAGATATGTTTGAACTTTCTATCACTTTTGGTTCCGATAATTTTGGTGACCATATTTGTGATTTTCAGGGGCCAAATGACATCTTGGAGCATGTTGGAGATAAAAAATAAAATGTGCCCAAAACGTGATATTATGACGTTATACGCCGTTCTGAGCCATGTTTGAGCTTTCTATCACTTTTGGTTCCGATAATTCTGTTGGCCATATTTGTGATATCCAGGCGCCAAATGACATCTTGGAGCATGTTGGAGATAAAAATCCAAATGTGCCCAAAACGTGATATTATGACGTTATACGCCGTTCTGAGCCATGTTTGAACTTTCTATCACTTTTGGTTCCGATAATTCTGTTGGCCATATTTGTGATATTCAGGGGCCAAATGACATCTTGGAGCATGTTGGAGATAAAAATCCAAATGTGCCCAAAACGTGATATTATGACGTTATACGCCGTTCTGAGCCATGTTTGAACTTACTATCACTTTTGGTTCCGATAATTCTGTTGACCATATTTGTGATATTCAGGCGCCAAATGACATCTTGGAGCGTGTTGGAGATAAAAAACAAAATGTGCCCAAAACGTGATATTATGACGTTATACGCCGTTCTGAGCCATGTTTGAACTTTCTATCACTTTTGGTTCCGATAATTCTGTTGGCAATATTTGTGATATTCAGGCGCCAAATGACATCTTGGAGCGTGTTGGAGATAAAAAACAAAATGTGCCCAAATCGTGATATTATGACGTTATACGCCGTTCCGAGCCATGTTTGAACTTTCTATCACTTTTGGTTCCGATAATGTTGACCATATTTGTGATATTCAGGCGCCAAATGACATCTTAGAGCATGTTGGAGATAAAAATCCAAATGTGCCCAAAACGTGATATTATGACGTTATACGCCGTTCTGAGCCATGTTTGAACTTTCTTTCACTTTTGGTTCCGATAATTCTGTTGACCATATATGTGATATTCAGGGGCCAAATGACATATTGGAGCATGTTTTAGATAAAAAACAAAATGCGCCCAAAACGTGATATTATGACGTTATACGCCGTTCTGAGCCATGTTTGAACTTTCTATCACTTTTGGTTCCGATAATTCTGTTGACCATATTTGTGATATTCAGGCGCCAAATGACATCTTGGAGCGTGTTGGAGATAAAAAACAAAATGTGCCCAAAACGTGATATTATGACGTTATACGCCGTTCTGAGCCATGTTTGAACTTTCTATCACTTTTGGTTCCGATAATTCTGTTGACCATATTTGTGATATTCAGGCGCCAAATGACATCTTGGAGCGTGTTGGAGATAAAAAACAAAATGTGCCCAAAACGTGATATTATGACGTTATACGCCGTTCTGAGCCATGTTTGAACTTTCTATCACTTTTGGTTCCGATAATTCTGTTGACCATATATGTGATATTCAGGGGCCAAATGACATATTGGAGCATGTTTTAGATAAAAAACAAAATGCGCCCAAAACGTGATATTATGACGTTTTACGCCGTTCTCAGCCATGTTTGAACTTTCTATCACTTTTGGTTCCGATAATTCTGTAGACCATATTTGTGATATTCAGGCGCCAAATGACATCTTGGAGCATGTTGGAGATAAAAAACAAAATGTGCCCAAAACGTGATATTATGACGTTATACGCCGTTCTGAGCCATGTTTGAACTTTCTATCACTTTTGGTTCCGATAATTCTGTTGGCCATATTTGTGATATTCAGGGGCCAAATGACATCTTGGAGCATGTTGGAGATAAAAATCCAAATGTGCCCAAAACGTGATATTATGACGTTATACGCCGTTCTGAGCAATGTTTGAACTCTCTATCAGTTTTGGTTCCGATAATTCTGTTGACCATATTTGTGATATTCAGGGGCCAAATGACATCTTGGAGCATGTTGGAGATAAAAATCCAAATGTGCCCAAAACGTGATATTATGACGTTATACGCCGTTCTGAGCCATGTTTGAACTTTCTATCACTTTTGGTTCCGATAATTTTGGTGACCATATTTGTGATTTTCAGGGGCCAAATGACATCTTGGAGCATGTTGGAGATAAAAATCCAAATGTGCCCAAAACGTGATATTATGACGTTATACGCCGTTCTGAGCCATGTTTGAACTTTCTATCACTTCTGGTTCCGGAAATTCTGTTGACCATATTTGTGATATTCAGGCGCCAAATGACATCTTGGAGCATGTTGGAGATAAAAATCCAAATGTGCCCAAAACGTGATATTATGACGTTATACGCCGTTCTGAGCAATGTTTGAACTTTCTATCAGTTTTGGTTCCGATAGTTCTGGTGACCATATTTGTGATATTCAGGGGCCAAATGACATCTTGGAGCATGTTTTAGATTAAAAACAAAATGCGCCCAAAACGTGATATTATGACGTTATACGCCGTTCTGAGCCATGTTTGAACTTTCTATCACTTTTGGTTCCGATAATTCTGTTGACCATATTTGTGATATTCAGGCGCCAAATGACATCTTGGAGCATGTTGGAGATAAAAATCCAAATGTGTCCAAAACGTGATATTATGACGTTATACGCCGTTCTGAGCCATGTTTGAACTTTCTATCACTTTTGGTTCCGATAATTCTGTTGACCATATTTGTGATATTCAGGCGCCAAATGACATCTTGGAGCGTGTTGGAGATAAAAAACAAAATGTGCCCAAAACGTGATATTATGACGTTATACGCCGTTCTGAGCCATGTTTGAACTTTCTGTCACTTTTGGTTCCGATAATTCTGTTGGCCATATTTGAGATATCCAGGCGCCAAATGACATCTTGGAGCATGTTGGAGATAAAAATCCAAATGTGCCCAAAACGTGATATTATGACGTTATACGCCGTTCTGAGCCATGTTTGAACTTTCTATCACTTTTGGTTCCGATAATTCTGTTGGCCATATTTGTGATATTCAGGGGCCAAATGACATCTTGGAGCATGTTGGAGATAAAAATCCAAATGTGCCCAAAACGTGATATTATGACGTTATACGCCGTTCTGAGCCATGTTTGAACTTTCTATCACTTTTGGTTCCGATAATTCTGTTGACCATATTTGTGATATTCAGGCGCCAAATGACATCTTGGAGCGTGTTGGAGATAAAAAACAAAATGTGCCCAAAACGTGATATTATGACGTTATACGCCGTTCTGAGCCATGTTTGAACTTTCTATCACTTTTGGTTCCGATAATTCTGTTGGCCATATTTGTGATATTCAGGGGCCAAATGACATCTTGGAGCATGTTGGAGATAAAAATCCAAATGTGCCCAAAACGTGATATTATGACGTTATACGCCGTTCTGAGCCATGTTTGAACTTTCTATCACTTTTGGTTCCGATAATTCTGTTGACCATATTTGTGATATTCAGGCGCCAAATGACATCTTGGAGCGTGTTGGAGATAAAAAACAAAATGTGCCCAAAACGTGATATTATGACGTTATACGCCGTTCTGAGCCATGTTTGAACTTTCTATCACTTTTGGTTCCGATAATTCTGTTGGCCATATTTGTGATATTCAGGCGCCAAATGACATCTTGGAGCATGTTGGAGATAAAAATCCAAATGTGCCCAAAACGTGATATTATGACGTTATACGCCGTTCTGAGCCATGTTTGAACTTTCTATCACTTTTGGTTCCAATAATTCTGTTGACCATATTTGTGATATTCAGGCGCCAAATGACATCTTGAAGCGTGTTGGAGATAAAAAACAAAATGTGCCCAAAACGTGATATTATGACGTTATACGCCGTTCTGAGCCATGTTTGAACTTTCTATCACTTTTGGTACCGATAATTCTGTTGACCATATTTGTGATATTCAGGGGCCAAATGACATCTTGGAGCATGTTGGAGATAAAAAACAAAATGTGCCCAAAACGTGATATTATGACGTTATACGCCGTTCTGAGCCATGTTTGAATTTTCTATCACTTTTGGTTCCGATAATTTTGGTGACCATATTTGTGATTTTCAGGGGCCAAATGACATCTTGGAGCATGTTGGAGATAAAAATCCAAATGTGCCCAAAACGTGATATTATGACGTTATACGCCGTTCTGAGCCATGTTTGAACTTTCTATCACTTTTGGTTCCGATAATTCTGGTGACCATATTTGTGATATTCAGGGGCCAAATGACATCTTGGAGCATGTTGCAGATAGAAAACAAAATGTGCCCAAAACGTGATATTATGACGTTATACGCCGTTCTGAGCCATGTTTGAACTTTCTATCACTTTTGGTTCCGATAATTTTGGTGACCATATTTGTGATTTTCAGGGGCCAAATGACATCTTGGAGCATGTTGGAGATAAAAAATAAAATGTGCCCAAAACGTGATATTATGACGTTATACGCCGTTCTGAGCCATGTTTGAGCTTTCTATCACTTTTGGTTCCGATAATTCTGTTGGCCATATTTGTGATATCCAGGCGCCAAATGACATCTTGGAGCATGTTGGAGATAAAAATCCAAATGTGCCCAAAACGTGATATTATGACGTTATACGCCGTTCTGAGCCATGTTTGAACTTTCTATCACTTTTGGTTCCGATAATTCTGTTGGCCATATTTGTGATATTCAGGGGCCAAATGACATCTTGGAGCATGTTGGAGATAAAAATCCAAATGTGCCCAAAACGTGATATTATGACGTTACACGCCGTTCTGAGCCATGTTTGAACTTACTATCACTTTTGGTTCCGATAATTCTGTTGACCATATTTGTGATATTCAGGCGCCAAATGACATCTTGGAGCGTGTTGGAGATAAAAAACAAAATGTGCCCAAAACGTGATATTATGACGTTATACGCCGTTCTGAGCCATGTTTGAACTTTCTATCACTTTTGGTTCCGATAATTCTGTTGGCCATATTTGTGATATTCAGGCGCCAAATGACATCTTGGAGCGTGTTAGAGATAAAAAACAAAATGTGCCCAAATCGTGATATTATGACGTTATACGCCGTTCCGAGCCATGTTTGAACTTTCTATCACTTTTGGTTCCGATAATGTTGACCATATTTGTGATATTCAGGCGCCAAATGACATCTTAGAGCATGTTGGAGATAAAAATCCAAATGTGCCCAAAACGTGATATTATGACGTTATACGCCGTTCTGAGCCATGTTTGAACTTTCTTTCACTTTTGGTTCCGATAATTCTGTTGACCATATATGTGATATTCAGGGGCCAAATGACATATTGGAGCATGTTTTAGATAAAAAACAAAATGCGCCCAAAACGTGATATTATGACGTTATACGCCGTTCTGAGCCATGTTTGAACTTTCTATCACTTTTGGTTCCGATAATTCTGTTGACCATATTTGTGATATTCAGGCGCCAAATGACATCTTGGAGCGTGTTGGAGATAAAAAACAAAATGTGCCCAAAACGTGATATTATGACGTTATACGCCGTTCTGAGCCATGTTTGAACTTTCTATCACTTTTGGTTCCGATAATTCTGTTGACCATATTTGTGATATTCAGGCGCCAAATGACATCTTGGAGCGTGTTGGAGATAAAAAACAAAATGTGCCCAAAACGTGATATTATGACGTTATACGCCGTTCTGAGCCATGTTTGAACTTTCTATCACTTTTGGTTCCGATAATTCTGTTGACCATATATGTGATATTCAGGGGCCAAATGACATATTGGAGCATGTTTTAGATAAAAAACAAAATGCGCCCAAAACGTGATATTATGACGTTATACGCCGTTCTCAGCCATGTTTGAACTTTCTATCACTTTTGGTTCCGATAATTCTGTAGACCATATTTGTGATATTCAGGCGCCAAATGACATCTTGGAGCATGTTGGAGATAAAAAACAAAATGTGCCCAAAACGTGATATTATGACGTTATACGCCGTTCTGAGCCATGTTTGAACTTTCTATCACTTTTGGTTCCGATAATTCTGTTGGCCATATTTGTGATATTCAGGGGCCAAATGACATCTTGGAGCATGTTGGAGATAAAAATCCAAATGTGCCCAAAACGTGATATTATGACGTTATACGCCGTTCTGAGCAATGTTTGAACTTTCTATCAGTTTTGGTTCCGGTAATTCTGTTGACCATATTTGTGATATTCAGGCGCCAAATGACATCTTGGAGCATGTTGGAGATAAAAAACAAAATGTGCCCAAAACGTGATATTATGACGTTATACGCCGTTCTGAGCCATGTTTGAACTTTCTATCACTTTTGGTTCCGATAATTTTGGTGACCATATTTGTGATATTCAGGGGCCAAATGACATCTTGGAGCATGTTTTAGATAAAAAACAAAATGCGCCCAAAACGTGATATTATGACGTTATACGCCGTTCTGAGCCATGTTTGAACTTTCTATCACTTTTGGTTCCGATAATTCTGTTGACCATATTTGTGATATTCAGGCGCCAAATGACATCTTGGAGCATGTTGGAGATAAAAATCCAAATGTGTCCAAAACGTGATATTATGACGTTATACGCCGTTCTGAGCCATGTTTGAACTTTCTATCACTTTTGGTTCCGATAATTCTGTTGACCATATTTGTGATATTCAGGCGCCAAATGACATCTTGGAGCGTGTTGGAGATAAAAAACAAAATGTGCCCAAAACGTGATATTATGACGTTATACGCCGTTCTGAGACATGTTGGAACTTTCTATCACTTTTGGTTCCGATAATTCTGTTGGCCATATTTGCGATATTCAGGGGCCAAATGTCACATTGGAGCATGTTGGAGATAAAAAACAAAATGTGCCCAAAACGTGATATTATGACGTTATACGCCGTTCTGAGACATGTTGGAACTTTCTATCACTTTTGGTTCCGGTAATTCTGGTGACCATATTTGTGATATTCAGGGGCCAAATGACATCTTGGAGCATGTTCGAGATAAAAATCCAAATGTGCCCAAAACGTGATATTATGACGTTATACGCCGTTCTGAGCCATGTTTGAACTTTCTATCACTTTTGGTTCCGGTAATTTTGGTGACCATATTTGTGATTTTCAGGGGCCAAATGGCATCTTGGAGCATGTTGGAGATAAAAATCCAAATGTGCCCAAAACGTGATATTATGACGTTATACGCCGTTCTGAGCCATGTTTGAACTTTCTATCACTTTTGGTTCCGATAATGTTGACCATATTTGTGATATTCAGGCGCCAAATGACGTCTTGGAGCATGTTGGAGATAAAAAACAAAATGTGCCCAAAACGTGATATTATGACGTTATACGCCGTTCTGAGCCATGTTTGAACTTTCTATCACTTTTGGTTCCGATAATTCTGTTGGCCATATTTGTGATATTCAGGGGCCAAATGACATCTTGGAGCGTGTTGGAGATAAAAAACAAAATGTGCCCAAAACGTGATATTATGACGTTATACGCCGTTCTGAGCCATGTTTGAACTTTCTATCACTTTTGGTTCCGATAATTCTGTTGACCATATTTGTGATATTCAGGCGCCAAATGACATCTTGGAGCGTGTTGGAGATAAAAAACAAAATGTGCCCAAAACGTGATATTATGACGTTATACGCCGTTCTGAGACATGTTGGAACTTTCTATCACTTTTGGTTCCGATAATTCTGTTGGCCATATTTGCGATATTCAGGGGCCAAATGTCACATTGGAGCATGTTGGAGATAAAAAACAAAATGTGCCCAAAACGTGATATTATGACGTTATACGCCGTTCTGAGACATGTTGGAACTTTCTATCACTTTTGGTTCCGGTAATTCTGGTGACCATATTTGTGATATTCAGGGGCCAAATGACATCTTGGAGCATGTTCGAGATAAAAATCCAAATGTGCCCAAAACGTGATATTATGACGTTATACGCCGTTCTGAGCCATGTTTGAACTTTCTATCACTTTTGGTTCCGGTAATTTTGGTGACCATATTTGTGATTTTCAGGGGCCAAATGGCATCTTGGAGCATGTTGGAGATAAAAATCCAAATGTGCCCAAAACGTGATATTATGACGTTATACGCCGTTCTGAGCCATGTTTGAACTTTCTATCACTTTTGGTTCCGATAATGTTGACCATATTTGTGATATTCAGGCGCCAAATGACGTCTTGGAGCATGTTGGAGATAAAAAACAAAATGTGCCCAAAACGTGATATTATGATGTTATACGCCGTTCTGAGCCATGTTTGAACTTTCTATCACTTTTGGTTCCGATAATTCTGTTGGCCATATTTGTGATATTCAGGGGCCAAATGACATCTTGGAGCGTGTTGGAGATAAAAAACAAAATGTGCCCAAAACGTGATATTATGACGTTATACGCCGTTCTGAGCCATGTTTGAACTTTCTATCACTTTTGGTTCCGATAATTCTGTTGACCATATTTGTGATATTCAGGCGCCAAATGACATCTTGGAGCGTGTTGGAGATAAAAAACAAAATGTGCCCAAAACGTGATATTATGACGTTATACGCCGTTCTGAGACATGTTGGAACTTTCTATCACTTTTGGTTCCGATAATTCTGTTGGCCATATTTGCGATATTCAGGGGCCAAATGTCACATTGGAGCATGTTGGAGATAAAAAACAAAATGTGCCCAAAACGTGATATTATGACGTTATACGCCGTTCTGAGACATGTTGGAACTTTCTATCACTTTTGGTTCCGGTAATTCTGGTGACCATATTTGTGATATTCAGGGGCCAAATGACATCTTGGAGCATGTTCGAGATAAAAATCCAAATGTGCCCAAAACGTGATATTATGACGTTATACGCCGTTCTGAGCCATGTTTGAACTTTCTATCACTTTTGGTTCCGGTAATTTTGGTGACCATATTTGTGATTTTCAGGGGCCAAATGGCATCTTGGAGCATGTTGGAGATAAAAATCCAAATGTGCCCAAAACGTGATATTATGACGTTATACGCCGTTCTGAGCCATGTTTGAACTTTCTATCACTTTTGGTTCCGATAATGTTGACCATATTTGTGATATTCAGGCGCCAAATGACGTCTTGGAGCATGTTGGAGATAAAAAACAAAATGTGCCCAAAACGTGATATTATGACGTTATACGCCGTTCTGAGCCATGTTTGAACTTTCTATCACTTTTGGTTCCGATAATTCTGGTGACCATATTTGTGATATTCAGGGGCCAAATGACATCTTGGAGCATGTTGGAGATAGAAAACAAAATGTGCCCAAAACGTGATATTATGACGTTATACGCCGTTCTGAGCCATGTTTGAACTTTCTATCACTTTTGGTTCCGATAATTCTGTTGGCCATATTTGTGATATCCAGGCGCCAAATGACATCTTGGAGCATGTTGGAGATAAAAATCCAAATGTGCCCAAAACGTGATATTATGACGTTATACGCCGTTCTGAGCCATGTTTGAACTTTCTATCACTTTTGGTTCCGATAATTCTGTTGACCATATTTGTGATATTCAGGCGCCAAATGACATCTTGGAGCATGTTGGAGATAAAAAACAAAATGTGCCCAAAACGTGATATTATGACGTTATACGCCGTTCTGAGCCATGTTTGAATTTTCTATCACTTTTGGTTCCGATAATTCTGGTGACCATATTTGTGATATTCAGGGGCCAAATGACATCTTGGAGCATGTTGGAGATAGAAAACAAAATGTGCCCAAAACGTGATATTATGACGTTATACGCCGTTCTGAGCCATGTTTGAACTTTCTATCACTTTTGGTTCCGATAATTCTGTTGGCCATATTTGTGATATCCAGGCGCCAAATGACATCTTGGAGCATGTTGGAGATAAAAATCCAAATGTGCCCAAAACGTGATATTATGACGTTATACGCCGTTCTGAGCCATGTTTGAACTTTCTATCACTTTTGGTTCCGATAATTCTGTTGGCCATATTTGTGATATTCAGGGGCCAAATGACATCTTGGAGCATGTTGGAGATAAAAATCCAAATGTGCCCAAAACGTGATATTATGACGTTATACGCCGTTCTGAGCCATGTTTGAACTTTCTATCACTTTTGGTTCCGATAATTCTGTTGGCCATATTTGTGATATCCAGGCGCCAAATGACATCTTGGAGCATGTTGGAGATAAAAATCCAAATGTGCCCAAAACGTGATATTATGACGTTATACGCCGTTCTGAGCCATGTTTGAACTTTCTATCACTTTTGGTTCCGATAATTCTGTTGGCCATATTTGTGATATTCAGGGGCCAAATGACATCTTGGAGCATGTTGGAGATAAAAATCCAAATGTGCCCAAAACGTGATATTATGACGTTATACGCCGTTCTGAGCCATGTTTGAACTTTCTATCACTTTTGGTTCCGATAATTCTGTTGACCATATTTGTGATATTCAGGCGCCAAATGACATCTTGGAGCGTGTTGGAGATAAAAAACAAAATGTGCCCAAAACGTGATATTATGACGTTATACGCCGTTCTGAGCCATGTTTGAACTTTCTATCACTTTTGGTTCCGATAATTCTGTTGGCCATATTTGTGATATTCAGGCGCCAAATGACATCTTGGAGCGTGTTGGAGATAAAAAACAAAATGTGCCCAAATCGTGATATTATGACGTTATACGCCGTTCCGAGCCATGTTTGAACTTTCTATCACTTTTGGTTCCGATAATGTTGACCATATTTGTGATATTCAGGCGCCAAATGACATCTTAGAGCATGTTGGAGATAAAAATCCAAATGTGCCCAAAACGTGATATTATGACGTTATACGCCGTTCTGAGCCATGTTTGAACTTTCTTTCACTTTTGGTTCCGATAATTCTGTTGACCATATATGTGATATTCAGGGGCCAAATGACATATTGGAGCATGTTTTAGATAAAAAACAAAATGCGCCCAAAACGTGATATTATGACGTTATACGCCGTTCTGAGCCATGTTTGAACTTTCTATCACTTTTGGTTCCGATAATTCTGTTGACCATATTTGTGATATTCAGGCGCCAAATGACATCTTGAAGCGTGTTGGAGATAAAAAATAAAATGTGCCCAAAACGTGATATTATTACGTTATACGCCGTTCTGAGCCATGTTTGAACTTTCTATCACTTTTGGTTCCGATAATTCTGTTGACCATATTTGTGATATTCAGGCGCCAAATGACATCTTGGAGCGTGTTGGAGATAAAAAACAAAATGTGCCCAAAACGTGATATTATGACGTTATACGCCGTTCTGAGCCATGTTTGAACTTTCTATCACTTTTGGTTCCGATAATTCTGTTGACCATATATGTGATATTCAGGCGCCAAATGACATCTTGGAGCATGTTGGAGATAAAAAACAAAATGTGCCCAAAACGTGATATTATGACGTTATACGCCGTTCTGAGCCATGTTTGAACTTTCTATCACTTTTGGTTCCGATAATTCTGTTGGCCATATTTGTGATATTCAGGGGCCAAATGACATCTTGGAGCATGTTGGAGATAAAAATCCAAATGTGCCCAAAACGTGATATTATGACGTTATACGCCGTTCTGAGCCATGTTTGAACTTTCTATCACTTTTGGTTCCGATAATTCTGGTGACCATATTTGTGATATTCAGGGGCCAAATGACATCTTGGAGCATGTTGGAGATAGAAAACAAAATGTGCCCAAAACGTGATATTATGACGTTATACGCCGTTCTGAGCCATGTTTGAACTTTCTATCACTTTTGGTTCCGATAATTCTGTTGGCCATATTTGTGATATCCAGGCGCCAAATGACATCTTGGAGCATGTTGGAGATAAAAATCCAAATGTGCCCAAAACGTGATATTATGACGTTATACGCCGTTCTGAGCCATGTTTGAACTTTCTATCACTTTTGGTTCCGATAATTCTGTTGGCCATATTTGTGATATTCAGGGGCCAAATGACATCTTGGAGCATGTTGGAGATAAAAATCCAAATGTGCCCAAAACGTGATATTATGACGTTATACGCCGTTCTGAGCCATGTTTGAACTTTCTATCACTTTTGGTTCCGATAATTCTGTTGGCCATATTTGTGATATCCAGGCGCCAAATGACATCTTGGAGCATGTTGGAGATAAAAATCCAAATGTGCCCAAAACGTGATATTATGACGTTATACGCCGTTCTGAGCCATGTTTGAACTTTCTATCACTTTTGGTTCCGATAATTCTGTTGGCCATATTTGTGATATTCAGGGGCCAAATGACATCTTGGAGCATGTTGGAGATAAAAATCCAAATGTGCCCAAAACGTGATATTATGACGTTATACGCCGTTCTGAGCCATGTTTGAACTTTCTATCACTTTTGGTTCCGATAATTCTGTTGACCATATTTGTGATATTCAGGCGCCAAATGACATCTTGGAGCGTGTTGGAGATAAAAAACAAAATGTGCCCAAAACGTGATATTATGACGTTATACGCCGTTCTGAGCCATGTTTGAACTTTCTATCACTTTTGGTTCCGATAATTCTGTTGGCCATATTTGTGATATTCAGGCGCCAAATGACATCTTGGAGCGTGTTGGAGATAAAAAACAAAATGTGCCCAAATCGTGATATTATGACGTTATACGCCGTTCCGAGCCATGTTTGAACTTTCTATCACTTTTGGTTCCGATAATGTTGACCATATTTGTGATATTCAGGCGCCAAATGACATCTTAGAGCATGTTGGAGATAAAAATCCAAATGTGCCCAAAACGTGATATTATGACGTTATACGCCGTTCTGAGCCATGTTTGAACTTTCTTTCACTTTTGGTTCCGATAATTCTGTTGACCATATATGTGATATTCAGGGGCCAAATGACATATTGGAGCATGTTTTAGATAAAAAACAAAATGCGCCCAAAACGTGATATTATGACGTTATACGCCGTTCTGAGCCATGTTTGAACTTTCTATCACTTTTGGTTCCGATAATTCTGTTGACCATATTTGTGATATTCAGGCGCCAAATGACATCTTGAAGCGTGTTGGAGATAAAAAATAAAATGTGCCCAAAACGTGATATTATGACGTTATACGCCGTTCTGAGCCATGTTTGAACTTTCTATCACTTTTGGTTCCGATAATTCTGTTGACCATATTTGTGATATTCAGGCGCCAAATGACATCTTGGAGCGTGTTGGAGATAAAAAACAAAATGTGCCCAAAACGTGATATTATGACGTTATACGCCGTTCTGAGCCATGTTTGAACTTTCTATCACTTTTGGTTCCGATAATTCTGTTGACCATATATGTGATATTCAGGGGCCAAATGACATCTTGGAGCATGTTGGAGATAAAAATCCAAATGTGCCCAAAACGTGATATTATGACGTTATACGCCGTTCTGAGCAATGTTTGAACTTTCTATCAGTTTTGGTTCCGATAATTCTGTTGACCATATTTGTGATATTCAGGGGCCAAATGACATCTTGGAGCATGTTGGAGATAAAAATCCAAATGTGCCCAAAACGTGATATTATGACGTTATACGCCGTTCTGAGCCATGTTTGAACTTTCTATCACTTTTGGTTCCGGTAATTCTGTTGACCATATTTGTGATATTCAGGCGCCAAATGACATCTTGGAGCATGTTGGAGATAAAAATCCAAATGTGCCCAAAACGTGATATTATGACGTTATACGCCGTTCTGAGCCATGTTTGAACTTTCTATCACTTTTGGTTCCGGTAATTCTGTTGACCATATTTGTGATATTCAGGCGCCAAATGACATCTTGGAGCATGTTGGAGATAAAAAACAAAATGTGCCCAAAACGTGATATTATGACGTTATACGCCGTTCTGAGCCATGTTTGAACTTTCTATCACTTTTGGTTCCGATAATTTTGGTGACCATATTTGTGATTTTCAGGGGCCAAATGACATCTTGGAGCATGTTGGAGATAAAAATCCAAATGTGCCCAAAACGTGATATTATGACGTTATACGCCGTTCTGAGCCATGTTTGAACTTTCTATCACTTCTGGTTCCGGCAATTCTGTTGACCATATTTGTGATATTCAGGCGCCAAATGACATCTTGGAGCATGTTGGAGATAAAAATCCAAATGTGCCCAAAACGTGATATTATGTCGTTATACGCCGTTCTGAGCAATGTTTGAACTTTCTATCAGTTTTGGTTCCGATAATTCTGGTGACCATATTTGTGATATTCAGGGGCCAAATGACATCTTGGAGCATGTTTTAGATAAAAAACAAAATGCGCCCAAAACGTGATATTATGACGTTATACGCCGTTCTGAGCCATGTTTGAACTTTCTTTCACTTTTGGTTCCGATAATTCTGTTGACCATATATGTGATATTCAGGGGCCAAATGACATATTGGAGCATGTTTTAGATAAAAAACAAAATGCGCCCAAAACGTGATATTATGACGTTATACGCCGTTCTGAGCCATGTTTGAACTTTCTATCACTTTTGGTTCCGATAATTCTGTTGACCATATTTGTGATATTCAGGCGCCAAATGACATCTTGAAGCGTGTTGGAGATAAAAAATAAAATGTGCCCAAAACGTGATATTATGACGTTATACGCCGTTCTGAGCCATGTTTGAACTTTCTATCACTTTTGGTTCCGATAATTCTGTTGACCATATTTGTGATATTCAGGCGCCAAATGACATCTTGGAGCGTGTTGGAGATAAAAAACAAAATGTGCCCAAAACGTGATATTATGACGTTATACGCCGTTCTGAGCCATGTTTGAACTTTCTATCACTTTTGGTTCCGATAATTCTGTTGACCATATATGTGATATTCAGGGGCCAAATGACATATTGGAGCATGTTTTAGATAAAAACAAAATGCGCCCAAAACGTGATATTATGACGTTATACGCCGTTCTCAGCCATGTTTGAACTTTCTATCACTTTTGGTTCCGATAATTCTGTAGACCATATTTGTGATATTCAGGCGCCAAATGACATCTTGGAGCATGTTGGAGATAAAAAACAAAATGTGCCCAAAACGTGATATTATGACGTTATACGCCGTTCTGAGCCATGTTTGAACTTTCTATCACTTTTGGTTCCGATAATTCTGTTGGCCATATTTGTGATATTCAGGGGCCAAATGACATCTTGGAGCATGTTGGAGATAAAAATCCAAATGTGCCCAAAACGTGATATTATGACGTTATACGCCGTTCTGAGCAATGTTTGAACTTTCTATCAGTTTTGGTTCCGATAATTCTGTTGACCATATTTGTGATATTCAGGGGCCAAATGACATCTTGGAGCATGTTGGAGATAAAAATCCAAATGTGCCCAAAACGTGATATTATGACGTTATACGCCGTTCTGAGCCATGTTTGAACTTTCTATCACTTTTGGTTCCGGTAATTCTGTTGACCATATTTGTGATATTCAGGCGCCAAATGACATCTTGGAGCATGTTGGAGATAAAAAACAAAATGTGCCCAAAACGTGATATTATGACGTTATACGCCGTTCTGAGCCATGTTTGAACTTTCTATCACTTTTGGTTCCGATAATTCTGTTGACCATATTTGTGATATTCAGGCGCCAAATGACATCTTGGAGCGTGTTGGAGATAAAAAACAAAATGTGCCCAAAACGTAATATTATGACATTATACGCCGTTCTGAGCCATGTTTGAACTTTCTATCACTTTTGGTTCCGATAATTCTGTTGGCCATATTTGTGATATTCAGGGGCCAAATGACATCTTGGAGCATGTTGGAGATAAAAATCCAAATGTGCCCAAAACGTGATATTATGACATTATACGCCGTTCTGAGCCATGTTTGAACTTTCTATCACTTTTGGTTAGGATAATTCTGTTGACCATATTTGTGATATTCAGGGGCCAAATGACATCTTGGAGCATGTTGGAGATAAAAAACAAAATGTGCCCAAAACTTGATATTATGACGTTATACGCCGTTCTGAGCCATACTTGAACTTTCTATCACTTTTGGTTCCGATAATTCTGTTGGCCATATTTGTGATATTCAGGGGCCAAATGACATCTTGGAGCATGTTGGAGATAAAAAACAAAATGTGCCCAAAACTTGATATTATGACGTTATACGCCGTTCTGAGCCATGTTTGAACTTTCTATCACTTTTGGTTCCGATAATGTTGACCATATTTGTGATATTCAGGCGCCAAATGACGTCTTGGAGCATGTTGGAGATAAAAAACAAAATGTGCCCAAAACGTGATATTATGACGTTATACGCCGTTCTGAGCCATGTTTGAACTTTCTATCACTTTTGGTTCCGATAATTCTGTTGACCATATTTGTGATATTCAGGCGCCAAATGACATCTTGAAGCGTGTTGGAGATAAAAAACAAAATGTGCCCAAAACGTGATGTCATGACGTTATACGCCGTTCTGAGCCATGTTTGAACTTTCTATCACTTTTGGTTCCGATAATTCTGTTGACCATATTTGTGATATTCAGGCGCCAAATGACATCTTGGAGCGTGTTGGAGATAAAAAACAAAATGTGCCCAAAACGTGATATTATGACATTATACGCCGTTCTGAGCCATGTTTGAACTTTCTATCACTTTTGGTTCCGATAATTCTGTTGGCCATATTTGTGATATTCAGGGGCCAAATGACATCTTGGAGCATGTTGGAGATAAAAATCCAAATGTGCCCAAAACGTGATATTATGACATTATACGCCGTTCTGAGCCATGTTTGAACTTTCTATCACTTTTGGTTCCGATAATTCTGTTGGCCATATTTGTGATATTCAGGCGCCAAATGACATCTTGGAGCGTGTTGGAGATAAAAAACAAAATGTGCCCAAATCGTGATATTATGACGTTATACGCCGTTCCGAGCCATGTTTGAACTTTCTATCACTTTTGGTTCCGATAATGTTGACCATATTTGTGATATTCAGGCGCCAAATGACATCTTAGAGCATGTTGGAGATAAAAATCCAAATGTGCCCAAAACGTGATATTATGACGTTATACGCCGTTCTGAGCCATGTTTGAACTTTCTTTCACTTTTGGTTCCGATAATTCTGTTGACCATATATGTGATATTCAGGGGCCAAATGACATATTGGAGCATGTTTTAGATAAAAAACAAAATGCGCCCAAAACGTGATATTATGACGTTATACGCCGTTCTGAGCCATGTTTGAACTTTCTATCACTTTTGGTTCCGATAATTCTGTTGACCATATTTGTGATATTCAGGCGCCAAATGACATCTTGAAGCGTGTTGGAGATAAAAAATAAAATGTGCCCAAAACGTGATATTATGACGTTATACGCCGTTCTGAGCCATGTTTGAACTTTCTATCACTTTTGGTTCCGATAATTCTGTTGACCATATTTGTGATATTCAGGCGCCAAATGACATCTTGGAGCGTGTTGGAGATAAAAAACAAAATGTGCCCAAAACGTGATATTATGACGTTATACGCCGTTCTGAGCCATGTTTGAACTTTCTATCACTTTTGGTTCCGATAATTCTGTTGACCATATATGTGATATTCAGGGGCCAAATGACATATTGGAGCATGTTTTAGATAAAAACAAAATGCGCCCAAAACGTGATATTATGACGTTATACGCCGTTCTCAGCCATGTTTGAACTTTCTATCACTTTTGGTTCCGATAATTCTGTAGACCATATTTGTGATATTCAGGCGCCAAATGACATCTTGGAGCATGTTGGAGATAAAAAACAAAATGTGCCCAAAACGTGATATTATGACGTTATACGCCGTTCTGAGCCATGTTTGAACTTTCTATCACTTTTGGTTCCGGTAATTCTGTTGACCATATTTGTGATATTCAGGCGCCAAATGACATCTTGGAGCATGTTGGAGATAAAAAACAAAATGTGCCCAAAACGTGATATTATGACGTTATACGCCGTTCTGAGCCATGTTTGAACTTTCTATCACTTTTGGTTCCGATAATTTTGGTGACCATATTTGTGATTTTCAGGGGCCAAATGACATCTTGGAGCATGTTGGAGATAAAAATCCAAATGTGCCCAAAACGTGATATTATGACGTTATACGCCGTTCTGAGCCATGTTTGAACTTTCTATCACTTCTGGTTCCGGCAATTCTGTTGACCATATTTGTGATATTCAGGCGCCAAATGACATCTTGGAGCATGTTGGAGATAAAAATCCAAATGTGCCCAAAACGTGATATTATGTCGTTATACGCCGTTCTGAGCAATGTTTGAACTTTCTATCAGTTTTGGTTCCGATAATTCTGGTGACCATATTTGTGATATTCAGGGGCCAAATGACATCTTGGAGCATGTTTTAGATAAAAAACAAAATGCGCCCAAAACGTGATATTATGACGTTATACGCCGTTCTGAGCCATGTTTGAACTTTCTATCACTTTTGGTTCCGATAATTCTGTTGACCATATTTGTGATATTCAGGCGCCAAATGACATCTTGGAGCATGTTGGAGATAAAAAACAAAATGTGCCCAAAACGTGATATTATGACGTTATACGCCGTTCTGAGCCATGTTTGAACTTTCTATCACTTTTGGTTCCGATAATTCTGTTGACCATATTTGTGATATTCAGGCGCCAAATGACATCTTGGAGCGTGTTGGAGATAAAAAACAAAATGTGCCCAAAACGTAATATTATGACATTATACGCCGTTCTGAGCCATGTTTGAACTTTCTATCACTTTTGGTTCCGATAATTCTGTTGGCCATATTTGTGATATTCAGGGGCCAAATGACATCTTGGAGCATGTTGGAGATAAAAATCCAAATGTGCCCAAAACGTGATATTATGACATTATACGCCGTTCTGAGCCATGTTTGAACTTTCTATCACTTTTGGTTAGGATAATTCTGTTGACCATATTTGTGATATTCAGGGGCCAAATGACATCTTGGAGCATGTTGGAGATAAAAAACAAAATGTGCCCAAAACTTGATATTATGACGTTATACGCCGTTCTGAGCCATACTTGAACTTTCTATCACTTTTGGTTCCGATAATTCTGTTGGCCATATTTGTGATATTCAGGGGCCAAATGACATCTTGGAGCATGTTGGAGATAAAAAACAAAAGGTGCCCAAAACGTGATATTATGACGTTATACGCCGTTCTGAGCCATGTTTGAACTTTCTATCACTTTTGGTTCCGATAATGTTGACCATATTTGTGATATTCAGGCGCCAAATGACGTCTTGGAGCATGTTGGAGATAAAAAACAAAATGTGCCCAAAACGTGATATTATGACGTTATACGCCGTTCTGAGCCATGTTTGAACTTTCTATCACTTTTGGTTCCGATAATTCTGTTGACCATATTTGTGATATTCAGGCGCCAAATGACATCTTGAAGCGTGTTGGAGATAAAAAACAAAATGTGCCCAAAACGTGATGTCATGACGTTATACGCCGTTCTGAGCCATGTTTGAACTTTCTATCACTTTTGGTTCCGATAATTCTGTTGACCATATTTGTGATATTCAGGCGCCAAATGACATCTTGGAGCGTGTTGGAGATAAAAAACAAAATGTGCCCAAAACGTGATATTATGACATTATACGCCGTTCTGAGCCATGTTTGAACTTTCTATCACTTTTGGTTCCGATAATTCTGTTGGCCATATTTGTGATATTCAGGGGCCAAATGACATCTTGGAGCATGTTGGAGATAAAAATCCAAATGTGCCCAAAACGTGATATTATGACATTATACGCCGTTCTGAGCCATGTTTGAACTTTCTATCACTTTTGGTTAGGATAATTCTGTTGACCATATTTGTGATATTCAGGGGCCAAATGACATCTTGGAGCATGTTGGAGATAAAAAACAAAATGTGCCCAAAACTTGATATTATGACGTTATACGCCGTTCTGAGCCATACTTGAACTTTCTATCACTTTTGGTTCCGATAATTCTGTTGGCCATATTTGTGATATTCAGGGGCCAAATGACATCTTGGAGCATGTTGGAGATAAAAAACAAAAGGTGCCCAAAACGTGATATTGTGACGTTATACGCCGTTCTGAGCCATGTTTGAACTTTCTATCACTTTTGGTTCCGATAATGTTGACCATATTTGTGATATTCAGGCGCCAAATGACATCTTGAAGCGTGTTGGAGATAAAAAACAAAATGTGCCCAAAACGTGATGTCATGACGTTATACGCCGTTCTGAGCCATGTTTGAACTTTCTATCACTTTTGGTTCCGATAATTCTGTTGACCATATTTGTGATATTCAGGCGCCAAATGACATCTTGGAGCGTGTTGGAGATAAAAAACAAAATGTGCCCAAAACGTGATATTATGACATTATACGCCGTTCTGAGCCATGTTTGAACTTTCTATCACTTTTGGTTCCGATAATTCTGTTGGCCATATTTGTGATATTCAGGGGCCAAATGACATCTTGGAGCATGTTGGAGATAAAAATCCAAATGTGCCCAAAACGTGATATTATGACATTATACGCCGTTCTGAGCCATGTTTGAACTTTCTATCACTTTTGGTTAGGATAATTCTGTTGACCATATTTGTGATATTCAGGGGCCAAATGACATCTTGGAGCATGTTGGAGATAAAAAACAAAATGTGCCCAAAACTTGATATTATGACGTTATACGCCGTTCTGAGCCATACTTGAACTTTCTATCACTTTTGGTTCCGATAATTCTGTTGGCCATATTTGTGATATTCAGGGGCCAAATGACATCTTGGAGCATGTTGGAGATAAAAAACAAAAGGTGCCCAAAACGTGATATTATGACGTTATACGCCGTTCTGAGCCATGTTTGAACTTTCTATCACTTTTGGTTCCGATAATGTTGACCATATTTGTGATATTCAGGCGCCAAATGACGTCTTGGAGCATGTTGGAGATAAAAAACAAAATGTGCCCAAAACGTGATATTATGACGTTATACGCCGTTCTGAGCCATGTTTGAACTTTCTATCACTTTTGGTTCCGATAATTCTGTTGACCATATATGTGATATTCAGGGGCCAAATGACATCTTGGAGCATGTTGGAGATAAAAAACAAAATGTGCCCAAAACGTGATATTATGACGTTATACGCCGTTCTGAGCCATGTTTGAACTTTCTATCACTTTTGGTTCCGATAATTCTGTTGACCATATTTGTGATATTCAGGCGCCAAATGACATCTTGAAGCGTGTTGGAGATAAAAAACAAAATGTGCCCAAAACGTGATGTCATGACGTTATACGCCGTTCTGAGCCATGTTTGAACTTTCTATCACTTTTGGTTCCGATAATTCTGTTGACCATATTTGTGATATTCAGGCGCCAAATGACATCTTGGAGCGTGTTGGAGATAAAAAACAAAATGTGCCCAAAACGTGATATTATGACGTTATACGCCGTTCTGAGCCATGTTTGAACTTTCTGTCACTTTTGGTTCCGATAATTCTGTTGACCATATTTGTGATATTCAGGCGCCAAATGACATCTTGGAGCGTGTTGGAGATAAAAAACAAAATGTGCCCAAAACGTGATATTATGACGTTATACGCCGTTCTGAGACATGTTGGAACTTTCTATCACTTTTTTTTCCGATAATTCTGTTGGCCATATTTGCGATATTCAGGGGCCAAATGTCACATTGGAGCATGTTGGAGATAAAAAACAAAATGTGCCCAAAACGTGATATTATGACGTTATACGCCGTTCTGAGACATGTTTGAACTTTCTATCACTTTTGGTTCCGGTAATTTTGGTGACCATATTTGTGATTTTCAGGGGCCAAATGGCATCTTGGAGCATGTTGGAGATAAAAATCCAAATGTGCCCAAAACGTGATATTATGACGTTATACGCCGTTCTGAGCCATGTTTGAACTTTCTATCACTTTTGGTTCCGATAATGTTGACCATATTTGTGATATTCAGGCGCCAAATGACGTCTTGGAGCATGTTGGAGATAAAAAACAAAATGTGCCCAAAACGTGATATTATGACGTTATACGCCGTTCTGAGCCATGTTTGAACTTTCTATCACTTTTGGTTCCGATAATTCTGTTGGCCATATTTGTGATATTCAGGGGCCAAATGACATCTTGGAGCATGTTGGAGATAAAAATCCAAATGTGCCCAAAACGTGATATTATGACGTTATACGCCGTTCTGAGACATGTTTGAACTTTCTATCACTTTTGGTTCCGATAATTCTGTTGGCCATGTTTGCGATATTCAGGGGCCAAATGTCACATTGGAGCATGTTGGAGATAAAAAACAAAATGTGCCCAATACGTGATATTATGACGTTATACGCCGTTCTGAGCCATGTTTGAACTTTCTATCACTTTTGGTTCCGGTAATTCTGGTGACCATATTTGTGATATTCAGGGGCCAAATGACATCTTGGAGCATGTTCGAGATAAAAATCCAAATGTGCCCAAAACGTGATATTATGACGTTATACGCCGTTCTGAGCCATGTTTGAATTTTCTATCACTTTTGGTTCCGATAATTTTGGTGACCATATTTGTGATTTTCAGGGGCCAAATGGCATCTTGGAGCATGTTGGAGATAAAAATCCAAATGTGCCCAAAACGTGATATTATGACGTTATACGCCGTTCTGAGCCATGTTTGAACTTTCTATCACTTTTGGTTCCGATAATTCTGTTGACCATATTTGTGATATTCAGGCGCCAAATGACATCTTGGAGCGTGTTGGAGATAAAAAACAAAATGTGCCCAAAACGTGATATTATGACGTTATACGCCGTTCTGAGCCATGTTTGAACTTTCTATCACTTTTGATTCCGATAATTCTGTTGGCCATATTTGTGATATTCAGGGGCCAAATGACATCTTGGAGCATGTTGGAGATAAAAATCCAAATGTGCCCAAAACGTGATATTATGACATTATACGCCGTTCTGAGCCATGTTTGAACTTTCTATCACTTTTGGTTCCGATAATTCTGTTGACCATATATGTGATATTCAGGGGCCAAATGACATCTTGGAGCATGTTGGAGATAAAAAACAAAATGTGCCCAAAACGTGATATTATGACGTTATACGCCGTTCTGAGCCATGTTTGAACTTTCTATCACTTTTGGTTCCGATAATTCTGTTGACCATATTTGTGATATTCAGGCGCCAAATGACATCTTGAAGCGTGTTGGAGATAAAAAACAAAATGTGCCCAAAACGTGATATCATGACGTTATACGCCGTTCTGAGCCATGTTTGAACTTTCTATCACTTTTGGTTCCGATAATTCTGTTAACCATATTTGTGATATTCAGGCGCCAAATGACATCTTGGAGCGTGTTGGAGATAAAAAACAAAATGTGCCCAAAACGTGATATTATGACGTTATACGCCGTTCTGAGCCATGTTTGAACTTTCTATCACTTTTGGTTCCGATAATTCTGTAGACTATATTTGTGATATTCAGGCGCCAAATGACATCTTGGAGCGTGTTGGAGATAAAAAACAAAATGTGCCCAAAACTTGATATTATGACGTTATACGCCGTTCTGAGCCATACTTGAACTTTCTATCACTTTTGGTTCCGATAATTCTGTTGGCCATATTTGTGATATTCAGGGGCCAAATGACATCTTGGAGCATGTTGGAGATAAAAAACAAAAGGTGCCCAAAACGTGATATTGTGACGTTATACGCCGTTCTGAGCCATGTTTGAACTTTCTATCACTTTTGGTTCCGATAATGTTGACCATATTTGTGATATTCAGGCGCCAAATGACATCTTGAAGCGTGTTGGAGATAAAAAACAAAATGTGCCCAAAACGTGATGTCATGACGTTATACGCCGTTCTGAGCCATGTTTGAACTTTCTATCACTTTTGGTTCCGATAATTCTGTTGACCATATTTGTGATATTCAGGCGCCAAATGACATCTTGGAGCGTGTTGGAGATAAAAAACAAAATGTGCCCAAAACGTGATATTATGACATTATACGCCGTTCTGAGCCATGTTTGAACTTTCTATCACTTTTGGTTCCGATAATTCTGTTGGCCATATTTGTGATATTCAGGGGCCAAATGACATCTTGGAGCATGTTGGAGATAAAAATCCAAATGTGCCCAAAACGTGATATTATGACATTATACGCCGTTCTGAGCCATGTTTGAACTTTCTATCACTTTTGGTTAGGATAATTCTGTTGACCATATTTGTGATATTCAGGGGCCAAATGACATCTTGGAGCATGTTGGAGATAAAAAACAAAATGTGCCCAAAACTTGATATTATGACGTTATACGCCGTTCTGAGCCATACTTGAACTTTCTATCACTTTTGGTTCCGATAATTCTGTTGGCCATATTTGTGATATTCAGGGGCCAAATGACATCTTGGAGCATGTTGGAGATAAAAAACAAAAGGTGCCCAAAACGTGATATTATGACGTTATACGCCGTTCTGAGCCATGTTTGAACTTTCTATCACTTTTGGTTCCGATAATGTTGACCATATTTGTGATATTCAGGCGCCAAATGACGTCTTGGAGCATGTTGGAGATAAAAAACAAAATGTGCCCAAAACGTGATATTATGACGTTATACGCCGTTCTGAGCCATGTTTGAACTTTCTATCACTTTTGGTTCCGATAATTCTGTTGACCATATATGTGATATTCAGGGGCCAAATGACATCTTGGAGCATGTTGGAGATAAAAAACAAAATGTGCCCAAAACGTGATATTATGACGTTATACGCCGTTCTGAGCCATGTTTGAACTTTCTATCACTTTTGGTTCCGATAATTCTGTTGACCATATTTGTGATATTCAGGCGCCAAATGACATCTTGAAGCGTGTTGGAGATAAAAAACAAAATGTGCCCAAAACGTGATGTCATGACGTTATACGCCGTTCTGAGCCATGTTTGAACTTTCTATCACTTTTGGTTCCGATAATTCTGTTGACCATATTTGTGATATTCAGGCGCCAAATGACATCTTGGAGCGTGTTGGAGATAAAAAACAAAATGTGCCCAAAACGTGATATTATGACGTTATACGCCGTTCTGAGCCATGTTTGAACTTTCTATCACTTTTGGTTCCGATAATTCTGTTGACCATATTTGTGATATTCAGGCGCCAAATGACATCTTGGAGCGTGTTGGAGATAAAAAACAAAATGTGCCCAAAACGTGATATTATGACGTTATACGCCGTTCTGAGCCATGTTTGAACTTTCTGTCACTTTTGGTTCCGATAATTCTGTTGACCATATTTGTGATATTCAGGCGCCAAATGACATCTTGGAGCGTGTTGGAGATAAAAAACAAAATGTGCCCAAAACGTGATATTATGACGTTATACGCCGTTCTGAGACATGTTGGAACTTTCTATCACTTTTGGTTCCGATAATTCTGTTGGCCATATTTGCGATATTCAGGGGCCAAATGTCACATTGGAGCATGTTGGAGATAAAAAACAAAATGTGCCCAAAACGTGATATTATGACGTTATACGCCGTTCTGAGACATGTTTGAACTTTCTATCACTTTTGGTTCCGGTAATTTTGGTGACCATATTTGTGATTTTCAGGGGCCAAATGGCATCTTGGAGCATGTTGGAGATAAAAATCCAAATGTGCCCAAAACGTGATATTATGACGTTATACGCCGTTCTGAGCCATGTTTGAACTTTCTATCACTTTTGGTTCCGATAATGTTGACCATATTTGTGATATTCAGGCGCCAAATGACGTCTTGGAGCATGTTGGAGATAAAAAACAAAATGTGCCCAAAACGTGATATTATGACGTTATACGCCGTTCTGAGCCATGTTTGAACTTTCTATCACTTTTGGTTCCGATAATTCTGTTGGCCATATTTGTGATATTCAGGGGCCAAATGACATCTTGGAGCATGTTGGAGATAAAAATCCAAATGTGCCCAAAACGTGATATTATGACGTTATACGCCGTTCTGAGACATGTTTGAACTTTCTATCACTTTTGGTTCCGATAATTCTGTTGGCCATGTTTGCGATATTCAGGGGCCAAATGTCACATTGGAGCATGTTGGAGATAAAAAACAAAATGTGCCCAATACGTGATATTATGACGTTATACGCCGTTCTGAGCCATGTTTGAACTTTCTATCACTTTTGGTTCCGGTAATTCTGGTGACCATATTTGTGATATTCAGGGGCCAAATGACATCTTGGAGCATGTTCGAGATAAAAATCCAAATGTGCCCAAAACGTGATATTATGACGTTATACGCCGTTCTGAGCCATGTTTGAATTTTCTATCACTTTTGGTTCCGATAATTTTGGTGACCATATTTGTGATTTTCAGGGGCCAAATGGCATCTTGGAGCATGTTGGAGATAAAAATCCAAATGTGCCCAAAACGTGATATTATGACGTTATACGCCGTTCTGAGCCATGTTTGAACTTTCTATCGCTTTTGGTTCCGATAATTCTGTTGACCATATTTGTGATATTCAGGCGCCAAATGACATCTTGGAGCGTGTTGGAGATAAAAAACAAAATGTGCCCAAAACGTGATATTATGACGTTATACGCCGTTCTGAGCCATGTTTGAACTTTCTATCACTTTTGATTCCGATAATTCTGTTGGCCATATTTGTGATATTCAGGGGCCAAATGACATCTTGGAGCATGTTGGAGATAAAAATCCAAATGTGCCCAAAACGTGATATTATGACATTATACGCCGTTCTGAGCCATGTTTGAACTTTCTATCACTTTTGGTTCCGATAATTCTGTTGACCATATATGTGATATTCAGGGGCCAAATGACATCTTGGAGCATGTTGGAGATAAAAAACAAAATGTGCCCAAAACCTGATATTATGACGTTATACGCCGTTCTGAGCCATGTTTGAACTTTCTATCACTTTTGGTTCCGATAATTCTGTTGACCATATTTGTGATATTCAGGCGCCAAATGACATCTTGAAGCGTGTTGGAGATAAAAAACAAAATGTGCCCAAAACGTGATATCATGACGTTATACGCCGTTCTGAGCCATGTTTGAACTTTCTATCACTTTTGGTTCCGATAATTCTGTTAACCATATTTGTGATATTCAGGCGCCAAATGACATCTTGGAGCGTGTTGGAGATAAAAAACAAAATGTGCCCAAAACGTGATATTATGACGTTATACGCCGTTCTGAGCCATGTTTGAACTTTCTATCACTTTTGGTTCCGATAATTCTGTAGACTATATTTGTGATATTCAGGCGCCAAATGACATCTTGGAGCGTGTTGGAGATAAAAAACAAAATGTGCCCAAAACGTGATATTATGACGTTATACGCCGTTCTGAGCCATGTTTGAACTTTCTATCACTTTTGGTTCCGATAATTCTGTTGACCATATTTGTGATATTCAGGCGCCAAATGACATCTTGAAGCGTGTTGGAGATAAAAAACAAAATGTGCCCAAAACGTGATATCATGACGTTATACGCCGTTCTGAGCCATGTTTGAACTTTCTATCACTTTTGGTTCCGATAATTCTGTTGACCATATTTGTGATATTCAGGCGCCAAATGACATCTTGGAGCGTGTTGGAGATAAAAAACAAAATGTGCCCAAAACGTGATATTGTGACGTTATACGCCGTTCTGAGCCATGTTTGAACTTTCTATCACTTTTGGTTCCGATAATTCTGTTGACCATATTTGTGATATTCAGGCGCCAAATGACATCTTGGAGCGTGTTGGAGATAAAAAACAAAATGTGCCCAAAACTTGATATTATGACGTTATACGCCGTTCTGAGCCATGTTTGAACTTTCTATCACTTTTGGTTCCGATAATTCTGTTGACCATATATGTGATATTCAGGGGCCAAATGACATATTGGAGCATGTTTTAGATAAAAAACAAAATGCGCCCAAAACGTGATATTATGACGTTATACGTCGTTCTGAGACATGTTTGAACTTTCTATCACTTTTGGTTCCGATAATTCTGTTGACCATATATGTGATATTCAGGGGCCAAATGACATATTGGAGCATGTTTTAGATAAAAAACAAAATGCGCCCAAAACGTGATATTATGACGTTATACGTCGTTCTGAGACATGTTTGAACTTTCTATCACTTTTGGTTCCGATAATTCTGTTGACCATATATGTGATATTCAGGCGCCAAATGACATCTTGGAGCGTGTTGGAGATAAAAAACAAAATGTGCCCAAAACGTGATATTATGACGTTATACGCCGTTCTGAGCCATGTTTGAACTTTCTATCACTTTTGGTTCCGATAATTCTGTTGACCATATATGTGATATTCAGGGGCCAAATGACATATTGGAGCATGTTTTAGATAAAAAACAAAATGCGCCCAAAACGTGATATTATGACGTTATACGTCGTTCTGAGACATGTTTGAACTTTCTATCACTTTTGGTTCCGATAATTCTGTTGACCATATATGTGATATTCAGGCGCCAAATGACATCTTGGAGCGTGTTGGAGATAAAAAACAAAATGTGCCCAAAACGTGATATTATGACGTTATACGCCGTTCTGAGCCATGTTTGAACTTTCTATCACTTTTGGTTCCGATAATTCTGTAGACCATATTTGTGATATTCAGGCGCCAAATGACATCTTGGAGCGTGTTGGAGATAAAAAACAAAATGTGCCCAAAACGTGATATTATGACGTTATACGCCGTTCTGAGCCATGTTTGAACTTTCTATCACTTTTGGTTCCGATAATTCTGTTGACCATATATGTGATATTCAGGGGCCAAATGACATATTGGAGCATGTTTTAGATAAAAAACAAAATGCGCCCAAAACGTGATATTATGACGTTATACGTCGTTCTGAGACATGTTTGAACTTTCTATCACTTTTGGTTCCGATAATTCTGTTGACCATATATGTGATATTCAGGCGCCAAATGACATCTTGGAGCGTGTTGGAGATAAAAAACAAAATGTGCCCAAAACGTGATATTATGACGTTATACGCCGTTCTGAGCCATGTTTGAACTTTCTATCACTTTTGGTTCCGATAATTCTGTAGACCATATTTGTGATATTCAGGCACCAAATGACATCTTGGAGCGTGTTGGAGATAAAAAACAAAATGTGCCCAAAACGTGATATTATGACGTTATACGCCGTTCTGAGCCATGTTTGAATTTTCTATCACTTTTGGTTCCGATAATTTTGGTGACCATATTTGTGATTTTCAGGGGCCAAATGGCATCTTGGAGCATGTTGGAGATAAAAATCCAAATGTGCCCAAAACGTGATATTATGACGTTATACGCCGTTCTGAGCCATGTTTGAACTTTCTATCACTTTTGGTTCCGATAATTCTGTTGACCATATTTGTGATATTCAGGCGCCAAATGACATCTTGGAGCGTGTTGGAGATAAAAAACAAAATGTGCCCAAAACGTGATATTATGACGTTATACGCCGTTCTGAGCCATGTTTGAACTTTCTATCACTTTTGGTTCCGATAATTCTGTAGACCATATTTGTGATATTCAGGCGCCAAATGACATCTTGGAGCGTGTTGGAGATAAAAAACAAAATGTGCCCAAAACGTGATATTATGACGTTATACGCCGTTCTGAGCCATGTTTGAACTTTCTATCACTTTTGGTTCCGATAATTCTGTTGACCATATTTGTGATATTCAGGCGCCAAATGACATCTTGAAGCGTGTTGGAGATAAAAAACAAAATGTGCCCAAAACGTGATATCATGACGTTATACGCCGTTCTGAGCCATGTTTGAACTTTCTATCACTTTTGGTTCCGATAATTCTGTTGACCATATTTGTGATATTCAGGCGCCAAATGACAACTTGGAGCGTGTTGGAGATAAAAAACAAAATGTGCCCAAAACGTGATATGGTGACGTTATACGCCGTTCTGAGCCATGTTTGAACTTTCTATCACTTTTGGTTCCGATAATTCTGTTGACCATATTTGTGATATTCAGGCGCCAAATGACATCTTGGAGCGTGTTGGAGATAAAAAACAAAATGTGCCCAAAACGTGATATTATGACGTTATACGCCGTTCTGAGACATGTTGGAACTTTCTATCACTTTTGGTTCCGATAATTCTGTTGGCCATATTTGCGATATTCAGGGGCCAAATGTCACATTGGAGCATGTTGGAGATAAAAAACAAAATGTGCCCAAAACGTGATATTATGACGTTATACGCCGTTCTGAGCCATGTTTGAACTTTCTATCACTTTTGGTTCCGATAATTCTGTTGACCATATATGTGATATTCAGGGGCCAAATGACATATTGGAGCATGTTTTAGATAAAAAACAAAATGCGCCCAAAACGTGATATTATGACGTTATACGTCGTTCTGAGACATGTTTGAACTTTCTATCACTTTTGGTTCCGATAATTCTGTTGACCATATATGTGATATTCAGGCGCCAAATGACATCTTGGAGCGTGTTGGAGATAAAAAACAAAATGTGCCCAAAACGTGATATTATGACGTTATACGCCGTTCTGAGCCATGTTTGAACTTTCTATCACTTTTGGTTCCGATAATTCTGTAGACCATATTTGTGATATTCAGGCGCCAAATGACATCTTGGAGCGTGTTGGAGATAAAAAACAAAATGTGCCCAAAACGTGATATTATGACGTTATACTCCGTTCTGAGCCATGTTTGAACTTTCTATCACTTTTGGTTCCGATAATTTTGGTGACCATATTTGTGATTTTCAGGGGCCAAATGGCATCTTGGAGCATGTTGGAGATAAAAATCCAAATGTGCCCAAAACGTGATATTATGACGTTATACGCCGTTCTGAGCCATGTTTGAACTTTCTATCACTTTTGGTTCCGATAATGTTGACCATATTTGTGATATTCAGGCGCCAAATGACGTCTTGGAGCATGTTGGAGATAAAAAACAAAATGTGCCCAAAACGTGATATTATGACGTTATACGCCGTTCTGAGCCATGTTTGAACTTTCTATCACTTTTGGTTCCGGTAATTCTGGTGACCATATTTGTGATATTCAGGGGCCAAATGACATCTTGGAGCATGTTCGAGATAAAAATCCAAATGTGCCCAAAACGTGATATTATGACGTTATGCGCCGTTCTGAGCCATGTTTGAATTTTCTATCACTTTTGGTTCCGATAATTTTGGTGACCATATTTGTGATTTTCAGGGGCCAAATGGCATCTTGGAGCATGTTGGAGATAAAAAACAAAATGTGCCCAAAACGTGATATTATGACGTTATACGCCGTTCTGAGCCATGTTTGAACTTTCTATCACTTTTGGTTCCGATAATTCTGTTGACCATATTTGTGATATTCAGGCGCCAAATGACATCTTGAAGCGTGTTGGAGATAAAAAACAAAATGTGCCCAAAACGTGATATCATGACGTTATACGCCGTTCTGAGCCATGTTTGAACTTTCTATCACTTTTGGTTCCGATAATTCTGTTGACCATATTTGTGATTTTCAGGCTCCAAATGGCATCTTGGAGCATGTTGGAGATAAAAATCCAAATGTGCCCAAAACGTGATATTATGACGTTATACGCCGTTCTGAGCCATGTTTGAACTTTCTATCACTTTTGGTTCCGGTAATTCTGGTGACCATATTTGTGATATTCAGGGGCCAAATGACATCTTGGAGCATGTTCGAGATAAAAATCCAAATGTGCCCAAAACGTGATATTATGACGTTATGCGCCGTTCTGAGCCATGTTTGAATTTTCTATCACTTTTGGTTCCGATAATTTTGGTGACCATATTTGTGATTTTCAGGGGCCAAATGGCATCTTGGAGCATGTTGGAGATAAAAATCCAAATGTGCCCAAAACGTGATATTATGACGTTATACGCCGTTCTGAGCCATGTTTGAACTTTCTATCACTTTTGGTTCCGATAATGTTGACCATATTTGTGATATTCAGGCGCCAAATGACGTCTTGGAGCATGTTGGAGATAAAAAACAAAATGTGCCCAAAACGTGATATTATGACGTTATACGCCGTTCTGAGCCATGTTTGAACTTTCTATCACTTTTGGTTCCGATAATTCTGTAGACCATATTTGTGATATTCAGGCGCCAAATGACATCTTGGAGCGTGTTGGAGATAAAAATCAAAATGTGCCCAAAACGTGATATTATGACGTTATACGCCGTTCTGAGCCATGTTTGAACTTTCTATCACTTTTGGTTCCGATAATTCTGTAGACCATATTTGTGATATTCAGGCGCCAAATGACATCTTGGAGCGTGTTGGAGATAAAAAACAAAATGTGCCCAAAACGTGATATTATGACGTTATACTCCGTTCTGAGCCATGTTTGAACTTTCTATCACTTTTGGTTCCGATAATTTTGGTGACCATATTTGTGATTTTCAGGGGCCAAATGGCATCTTGGAGCATGTTGGAGATAAAAATCCAAATGTGCCCAAAACGTGATATTATGACGTTATACGCCGTTCTGAGCCATGTTTGAACTTTCTATCACTTTTGGTTCCGATAATGTTGACCATATTTGTGATATTCAGGCGCCAAATGACGTCTTGGAGCATGTTGGAGATAAAAAACAAAATGTGCCCAAAACGTGATATTATGACGTTATACGCCGTTCTGAGCCATGTTTGAACTTTCTATCACTTTTGGTTCCGGTAATTCTGGTGACCATATTTGTGATATTCAGGGGCCAAATGACATCTTGGAGCATGTTCGAGATAAAAATCCAAATGTGCCCAAAACGTGATATTATGACGTTATGCGCCGTTCTGAGCCATGTTTGAATTTTCTATCACTTTTGGTTCCGATAATTTTGGTGACCATATTTGTGATTTTCAGGGGCCAAATGGCATCTTGGAGCATGTTGGAGATAAAAATCCAAATGTGCCCAAAACGTGATATTATGACGTTATACGCCGTTCTGAGCCATGTTTGAACTTTCTATCACTTTTGGTTCCGGTAATTCTGGTGACCATATTTGTGATATTCAGGGGCCAAATGACATCTTGGAGCATGTTCGAGATAAAAATCCAAATGTGCCCAAAACGTGATATTATGACGTTATGCGCCGTTCTGAGCCATGTTTGAATTTTCTATCACTTTTGGTTCCGATAATTTTGGTGACCATATTTGTGATTTTCAGGGGCCAAATGGCATCTTGGAGCATGTTGGAGATAAAAATCCAAATGCGCCCAAAACGTGATATTATGACGTTATACGCCGTTCTGAGCCATGTTTGAACTTTCTATCACTTTTGGTTCCGATAATGTTGACCATATTTGTGATATTCAGGCGCCAAATGACGTCTTGGAGCATGTTGGAGATAAAAAACAAAATGTGCCCAAAACGTGATATTATGACGTTATACGCCGTTCTGAGCCATGTTTGAACTTTCTATCACTTTTGGTTCCGATAATTCTGTTGGCCATATTTGTGATATTCAGGGGCCAAATGACATCTTGGAGCATGTTGGAGATAAAAATCCAAATGTGCCCAAAACGTGATATTATGACGTTATACGCCGTTCTGAGACATGTTTGAACTTTCTATCACTTTTGGTTCCGATAATTCTGTTGGCCATGTTTGCGATATTCAGGGGCCAAATGTCACATTGGAGCATGTTGGAGATAAAAAACAAAATGTGCCCAATACGTGATATTATGACGTTATACGAAGTTCTGAGCCATGTTTGAACTTTCTATCACTTTTGGTTCCGGTAATTCTGGTGATCATATTTGTGATATTCAGGGGCCAAATGACATCTTGGAGCATGTTCGAGATAAAAATCCAAATGTGCCCAAAACGTGATATTATGACGTTATACGCCGTTCTGAGCCATGTTTGAATTTTCTATCACTTTTGGTTCCGATAATTTTGGTGACCATATTTGTGATTTTCAGGGGCCAAATGGCATCTTGGAGCATGTTGGAGATAAACATCCAAATGTGCCCAAAACGTGATATTATGACGTTATACGCCGTTCTGAGCCATGTTTGAACTTTCTATCACTTTTGGTTCCGATAATTCTGTTGACCATATTTGTGATATTCAGGCGCCAAATGACATCTTGGAGCGTGTTGGAGATAAAAAACAAAATGTGCCCAAAACGTGATATTATGACGTTATACGCCGTTCTGAGCCATGTTTGAACTTTCTATCACTTTTGGTTCCGATAATTCTGTTGACCATATTTGTGATATTCAGGCGCCAAATGACATCTTGGAGCGTGTTGGAGATAAAAAACAAAATGTGCCCAAAACGTGATATTATGACGTTATACGCCGTTCTGAGCCATGTTTGAACTTTCTATCACTTTTGGTTCCGATAATTCTGTTGACCATATTTGTGATATTCAGGCGCCAAATGACATCTTGAAGCGTGTTGGAGATAAAAAACAAAATGTGCCCAAAACGTGATATCATGACGTTATACGCCGTTCTGAGCCATGTTTGAACTTTCTATCACTTTTGGTTCCGATAATTCTGTTGACCATATTTGTGATATTCAGGCGCCAAATGACATCTTGGAGCGTGTTGGAGATAAAAAACAAAATGTGCCCAAAACGTGATATTATGACGTTATACGCCGTTCTGAGACATGTTGGAACTTTCTATCACTTTTGGTTCCGATAATTCTGTTGGCCATATTTGCGATATTCAGGGGCCAAATGTCACATTGGAGCATGTTGGAGATAAAAAACAAAATGTGCCCAAAACGTGATATTAAGACGTTATACGCCGTTCTGAGCCATGTTTGAACTTTCTATCACTTTTGGTTCCGATAATTCTGTTGACCATATATGTGATATTCAGGGGCCAAATGACATATTGGAGCATGTTTTAGATAAAAAACAAAATGCGCCCAAAACGTGATATTATGACGTTATACGTCGTTCTGAGACATGTTTGAACTTTCTATCACTTTTGGTTCCGATAATTCTGTTGACCATATATGTGATATTCAGGCGCCAAATGACATCTTGGAGCGTGTTGGAGATAAAAAACAAAATGTGCCCAAAACGTGATATTATGACGTTATACGCCGTTCTGAGCCATGTTTGAACTTTCTATCACTTTTGGTTCCGATAATTCTGTAGACCATATTTGTGATATTCAGGCGCCAAATGACATCTTGGAGCGTGTTGGAGATAAAAAACAAAATGTGCCCAAAACGAGATATTATGACGTTATGCTCCGTTCTGAGCCATGTTTGAACTTTCTATCACTTTTGGTTCCGATAATTCCGTTGACCATATTTGTGATATTCAGGCGCCAAATGACATCTTGGAGCGTGTTGGAGATAAAAAACAAAATGTGCCCAAAACGTGATATTATGACGTTATACGCCGTCCTGAGCCATGTTTGTACTTTCTATCACTTTTGGTTCCGATAATGCTGTTGGCCATATTTGTGATATTCAGGGGCCAAATGACATCTTGGAGCCTGTTGGAGATAAAAATCCAAATGTGCCCAAAACGTGATATTATGGCGTTATACGCCGTTCTGAGCCATGTTTGAACTTTCTATCACTTTTGGTGCCGGTAATTCTGGTGACCATATTTGTGATATTCAGGGGCCAAATGACATCTTGGAGCATGTTCGAGATAAAAATCCAAATGTGCCCAAAACGTGATATTATGACGTTATACGCCGTTCTGAGCCATGTTTGAATTTTCTATCACTTTTGGTTCCGATAATTTTGGTGACCATATTTGTGATTTTCAGGGGCCAAATGGCATCTTGGAGCATGTTGGAGATAAAAATCCAAATGTGCCCAAAACGTGATATTATGACGTTATACGCCGTTCTGAGCCATGTTTGAACTTTCTATCACTTTTGGTTCCGATAATGTTGACCATATTTGTGATATTCAGGCGCCAAATGACGTCTTGGAGCATGTTGGAGATAAAAAACAAAATGTGCCCAAAACGTGATATTATGACGTTATACGCCGTTCTGAGCCATGTTTGAACTTTCTATCACTTTTGGTTCCGGTAATTCTGGTGACCATATTTGTGATATTCAGGGGCCAAATGACATCTTGGAGCATGTTCGAGATAAAAATCCAAATGTGCCCAAAACGTGATATTATGACGTTATGCGCCGTTCTGAGCCATGTTTGAATTTTCTATCACTTTTGGTTCCGATAATTTTGGTGACCATATTTGTGATTTTCAGGGGCCAAATGGCATCTTGGAGCATGTTGGAGATAAAAATCCAAATGTGCCCAAAACGTGATATTATGACGTTATACGCCGTTCTGAGCCATGTTTGAACTTTCTATCACTTTTGGTTCCGATAATGTTGACCATATTTGTGATATTCAGGCGCCAAATGACGTCTTGGAGCATGTTGGAGATAAAAAACAAAATGTGCCCAAAACGTGATATTATGACGTTATACGCCGTTCTGAGCCATGTTTGAACTTTCTATCACTTTTGGTTCCGATAATTCTGTTGGCCATATTTGTGATATTCAGGGGCCAAATGACATCTTGAAGCATGTTGGAGATAAAAATCCAAATGTGCCCAAAACGTGATATTATGACGTTATACGCCGTTCTGAGACATGTTTGAACTTTCTATCACTTTTGGTTCCGATAATTCTGTTGGCCATGTTTGCGATATTCAGGGGCCAAATGTCACATTGGAGCATGTTGGAGATAAAAAACAAAATGTGCCCAATACGTGATATTATGACGTTATACGCCGTTCTGAGCCATGTTTGAACTTTCTATCACTTTTGGTTCCGGTAATTCTGGTGACCATATTTGTGATATTCAGGGGCCAAATGACATCTTGGAGCATGTTCGAGATAAAAATCCAAATGTGCCCAAAACGTGATATTATGACGTTATACGCCGTTCTGAGCCATGTTTGAATTTTCTATCACTTTTGGTTCCGATAATTTTGGTGACCATATTTGTGATTTTCAGGGGCCAAATGGCATCTTGGAGCATGTTGGAGATAAAAATCCAAATGTGCCCAAAACGTGATATTATGACGTTATACGCCGTTCTGAGCCATGTTTGAACTTTCTATTACTTTTGGTTCCGATAATTCTGTTGACCATATTTGTGATATTCAGGCGCCAAATGACATCTTGGAGCGTGTTGGAGATAAAAAACAAAATGTGCCCAAAACGAGATATTATGACGTTATACGCCGTTCTGAGCCATGTTTGAACTTTCTATCACTTTTGGTTCCGATAATTCTGTTGACCATATATGTGATATTCAGGGGCCAAATGACATCTTGGAGCATGTTGGAGATAAAAAACAAAATGTGCCCAAAACGTGATATTATGACGTTATACGCCGTTCTGAGCCATGTTTGAACTTTCTATCACTTTTGGTTCCGATAATTCTGTTGACCATATTTGTGATATTCAGGCGCCAAATGACATCTTGAAGCGTGTTGGAGATAAAAAACAAAATGTGCCCAAAACGTGATATCATGACGTTATACGCCGTTCTGAGCCATGTTTGAACTTTCTATCACTTTTGGTTCCGATAATTCTGTAGACCATATTTGTGATATTCAGGCGCCAAATGACATCTTGGAGCGTGTTGGAGATAAAAAACAAAATGTGCCTAAAACGTGATATTATGACGTTATACGCCGTTCTGAGCCATGTTTGAACTTTCTATCACTTTTGGTTCCGATAATTCTGTTGGCCATATTTGTGATATTCAGGGGCCAAATGACATCTTGGAGCATGTTGGAGATAAAAATCCAAATGTGCCCAAAACGTGATATTATGACGTTATACGCCGTTCTGAGCCATGTTTGAACTTTCTATCACTTTTGGTTCCGATAATTCTGTTGGCCATATTTGTGATATTCAGGGGCCAAATGACATCTTGGAGCATGTTGGAGATAAAAAACAAAATGTGCCCAAAACGTGATATCATGACGTTATACGCCGTTCTGAGCCATGTTTGAACTTTCTATCACTTTTGGTTCCGATAATTCTGTAGACCATATTTGTGATATTCAGGCGTCAAATGACATCTTGGAGCATGTTGGAGATAAAAAACAAAATGTGCCCAAAACTTGATATTATGACGTTATACGCCGTTCTGAGCCATATTTGAACTTTCTATCACTTTTGGTTCCGATAATTCTGTTGGCCATATTTGTGATATTCAGGGGCCAAATGACATCTTGGAGCATGTTGGAGATAAAAAACAAAATGTGCCCAAAACGTGATATTATGACGTTATACGCCGTTCTGAGCCATGTTTGAACTTTCTATCACTTTTGGTTCCGATAATTCTGTTGACCATGTTTGTGATATTCAGACGCCAAATGACATCTTGGAGCGTGTTGGAGATAAAAAACAAAATGTGCCCAAAACGTGATATTATGACGTTATACGCCGTTCTGAGACATGTTGGAACTTTCTATCACTTTTGGTTCCGATAATTCTGTTGACCATATTTGTGATATTCAGGGGCCAAATGTCACATTGGAGCATGTTGGAGATAAAAAACAAAATGTGCCCAAAACGTGATATTATGAAGTTATACGCCGTTCTGAGCCATGTTTGAACTTTCTATCACTTTTGGTTCCGGTAATTCTGTTGACCATATTTGTGATATTCAGGCGCCAAATGACATCTTGGAGCATGTTGGAGATAAAAATCCAAATGTGCCCAAAACGTGATATTATGACGTTATACGCCGTTCTGAGCCATGTTTGAACTTTCTATCACTTTTGGTTCCGATAATTCTGTTGACCATATTTGTGATATTCAGGCGCCAAATGACATCTTGGAGCATGTTGGAGATAAAAACAAAATGTGCCCAAAACGTGATATTATGACGTTATACGCCGTTCTGAGCCATGTTTGAACTTTTTATCACTTTTGGTTCCGATAATTCTGTTGACCATATATGTGATATTCAGGGGCCAAATGACATCTTGGAGCATGTTTTAGATAAAAAACAAAATGCGCCCAAAACGTGATATTATGACGTTATACGCCGTTCTGAGCCATGTTTGAACTTTCTATCACTTTTGGTTCCGATAATTCTGGTGACCATATTTGTGATATTCAGGGGCCAAATGACATCTTGGAGCATGTTTTAGATTAAAAACAAAATGCGCCCAAAACGTGATATTATGACGTTATACGCCGTTCTGAGCCATGTTTGAACTTTCTATCACTTTTGGTTCCGATAATTCTGTTGACCATATTTGTGATATTCAGGCGCCAAATGACATCTTGGAGCATGTTGGAGATAAAAACAAAATGTGCCCAAAACGTGATATTATGACGTTATACGCCGTTCTGAGCCATGTTTGAACTTTCTAACACTTTTGGTTCCGATAATTCTGTTGACCATATTTGTGATATTCAGGCGCCAAATGACATCTTGGAGCATGTTTTAGATTAAAAACAAAATGCGCCCAAAACGTGATATTATGACGTTATACGCCGTTCTGAGCCATGTTTGAACTTTCTATCACTTTTGGTTCCGATAATTCTGTTGACCATATTTGTGATATTCAGGCGCCAAATGACATCTTGGAGCATGTTGGAGATAAAAACAAAATGTGCCCAAAACGTGATATTATGACGTTATACGCCGTTCTGAGCCATGTTTGAACTTTCTATCACTTTTGGTTCCGATAATTCTGTTGACCATATATGTGATATTCAGGGGCCAAATGACATATTGGAGCATGTTTTAGATAAAAAACAAAATGCGCCCAAAACGTGATATTATGACGTTATACGTCGTTCTGAGACATGTTTGAACTTTCTATCACTTTTGGTTCCGATAATTCTGTAGACCATATTTGTGATATTCAGGCGCCAAATGACATCTTGGAGCGTGTTGGAGATAAAAAACAAAATGTGCCCAAAACGTGATATTATGACGTTATACGCCGTTCTGAGCCATGTTTGAACTTTCTATCACTTTTGGTTCCGATAATTCTGTTGACCATATTTGTGATATTCAGGCGCCAAATGACATCTTGAAGCGTGTTGGAGATAAAAAACAAAATGTGCCCAAAACGTGATATCATGACGTTATACGCCGTTCTGAGCCATGTTTGAACTTTCTATCACTTTTGGTTCCGATAATTCTGTTGACCATATTTGTGATATTCAGGCGCCAAATGACATCTTGGAGCGTGTTGGAGATAAAAAACAAAATGTGCCCAAAACGTGATATTGTGACGTTATACGCCGTTCTGAGCCATGTTTGAACTTTCTATCACTTTTGGTTCCGATAATTCTGTTGACCATATTTGTGATATTCAGGCGCCAAATGACATCTTGGAGCGTGTTGGAGATAAAAAACAAAATGTGCCCAAAACTTGATATTATGACGTTATACGCCGTTCTGAGCCATGTTTGAACTTTCTATCACTTTTGGTTCCGATAATTCTGTTGGCCATATTTGTGATATTCAGGCGCCAAATGTCACATTGGAGCATGTTGGAGATAAAAAACAAAATGTGCCCAAAACGTGATATTATGACGTTATACGCCGTTCTGAGACATGTTGGAACTTTCTATCACTTTTGGTTCCGATAATTCTGTTGGCCATATTTGCGATATTCAGGGGCCAAATGTCACATTGGAGCATGTTGGAGATAAAAAACAAAATGTGCCCAAAACGTGATATTATGAAGTTATACGCCGTTCTGAGCCATGTTTGAACTTTCTATCACTTTTGGTTCCGGTAATTCTGTTGACCATATTTGTGATATTCAGGCGCCAAATGACATCTTGGAGCATGTTGGAGATAAAAATCCAAATGTGCCCAAAACGTGATATTATGACGTTATACGCCGTTCTGAGCAATGTTTGAACTTTCTATCAGTTTTGGTTCCGATAATTCTGGTGACCATATTTGTGATATTCAGGGGCCAAATGACATCTTGGAGCATGTTTTAGATAAAAAACAAAATGCGCCCAAAACGTGATATTATGACGTTATACGCCGTTCTGAGCCATGTTTGAACTTTCTATCACTTTTGGTTCCGATAATTCTGTTGACCATATTTGTGATATTCAGGCGCCAAATGACATCTTGGAGCATGTTGGAGATAAAAAACAAAATGTGCCCAAAACGTGATATTATGACGTTATACGCCGTTCTGAGATATGGTTGAACTTTCTATCACTTTTGGTTCCGATAATTCTGGTGACCATATTTGTGATATTCAGGGGCCAAATGACATCTTAGAGCATGTTTTAGATAAAAAACAAAATGCGCCCAAAACGTGATATTATGACGTTATACGCCGTTCTGAGCCATGTTTGAACTTTCTATCACTTTTGGTTCCGATAATTCTGTTGGCCATATTTGTGATATTCAGGCGCCAAATGTCACATTGGAGCATGTTGGAGATAAAAAACAAAATGTGCCCAAAACGTGATATTATGACGTTATACGCCGTTCTGAGACATGTTGGAACTTTCTATCAGTTTTGGTTCCGATAATTCTGTTGGCCATATTTGCGATATTCAGGGGCCAAATGTCACATTGGAGCATGTTGGAGATAAAAAACAAAATGTGCCCAAAACGTGATATTATGACGTTATACGCCGTTCTGAGCCATGTTTGAACTTTCTATCACTTTTGGTTCCGGTAATTCTGTTGACCATATTTGTGATATTCAGGCGCCAAATGACATCTTGGAGCATGTTGGAGATAAAAATCCAAATGTGCCCAAAACGTGATATTATGACGTTATACGCCGTTCTGAGCAATGTTTGAACTTTCTATCAGTTTTGGTTCCGATAATTCTGGTGACCATATTTGTGATATTCAGGGGCCAAATGACATCTTGGAGCATGTTTTAGATAAAAAACAAAATGCGCCCAAAACGTGATATTATGACGTTATACGCCGTTCTGAGCCATGTTTGAACTTTCTATCACTTTTGGTTCCGATAATTCTGGTGACCATATTTGTGATATTCAGGGGCCAAATGACATCTTGGAGCATGTTTTAGATTAAAAACAAAATGCGCCCAAAACGTGATATTATGACGTTATACGCCGTTCTGAGCCATGTTTGAACTTTCTATCACTTTTGGTTCCGATAATTCTGTTGACCATATTTGTGATATTCAGGCGCCAAATGACATCTTGGAGCATGTTGGAGATAAAAACAAAATGTGCCCAAAACGTGATATTATGACGTTATACGCCGTTCTGAGCCATGTTTAAACTTTCTATCACTTTTGGTTCCGATAATTCTGTTGACCATATTTGTGATATTCAGGCGCCAAATGACATCTTGGAGCATGTTGGAGATAAAAACAAAATGTGCCCAAAACGTGATATTATGACGTTATACGCCGTTCTGAGCCATGTTTGAACTTTCTATCACTTTTGGTTCCGATAATTCTGGTGACCATATTTGTGATATTCAGGGGCCAAATGACATCTTGGAGCATGTTTTAGATTAAAAACAAAATGCGCCCAAAACGTGATATTATGACGTTATACGCCGTTCTGAGCCATGTTTGAACTTTCTATCACTTTTGGTTCCGATAATTCTGTTGACCATATTTGTGATATTCAGGCGCCAAATGACATCTTGGAGCATGTTGGAGATAAAAACAAAATGTGCCCAAAACGTGATATTATGACGTTATACGCCGTTCTGAGCCATGTTTGAACTTTCTATCACTTTTGGTTCCGATAATTCTGGTGACCATATTTGTGATATTCAGGGGCCAAATGACATCTTGGAGCATGTTTTAGATTAAAAACAAAATGCGCCCAAAACGTGATATTATGACGTTATACGCCGTTCTGAGCCATGTTTGAACTTTCTATCACTTTTGGTTCCGATAATTCTGTTGACCATATTTGTGATATTCAGGCGCCAAATGACATCTTGGAGCATGTTGGAGATAAAAACAAAATGTGCCCAAAACGTGATATTATGACGTTATACGCCGTTCTGAGCCATGTTTGAACTTTCTATCACTTTTGGTTCCGATAATTCTGTTGACCATATTTGTGATATTCAGGCGCCAAATGACATCTTGGAGCATGTTGGAGATAAAAACAAAATGTGCCCAAAACGTGATATTATGACGTTATACGCCGTTCTGAGCCATGTTTGAACTTTCTATCACTTTTGGTTCCGATAATTCTGGTGACCATATTTGTGATATTCAGGGGCCAAATGACATCTTGGAGCATGTTTTAGATTAAAAACAAAATGCGCCCAAAACGTGATATTATGACGTTATACGCCGTTCTGAGCCATGTTTGAACTTTCTATCACTTTTGGTTCCGATAATTCTGTTGACCATATTTGTGATATTCAGGCGCCAAATGACATCTTGGAGCATGTTGGAGATAAAAACAAAATGTGCCCAAAACGTGATATTATGACGTTATACGCCGTTCTGAGCCATGTTTGAACTTTCTATCACTTTTGGTTCCGATAATTCTGTTGACCATATTTGTGATATTCAGGCGCCAAATGACATCTTGGAGCATGTTGGAGATAAAAATCCAAATGTGCCCAAAACGTGATATTATGACGTTATACGCCGTTCTGAGCAATGTTTGAACTTTCTATCAGTTTTGGTTCCGATAATTCTGGTGACCATATTTGTGATATTCAGGGGCCAAATGACATCTTGGAGCATGTTTTAGATAAAAAACAAAATGCGCCCAAAACGTGATATTATGACGTTATACGCCGTTCTGAGCCATGTTTGAACTTTCTATCACTTTTGGTTCCGATAATTCTGTTGACCATATATGTGATATTCAGGGGCCAAATGACATATTGGAGCATGTTTTAGATAAAAAACAAAATGCGCCCAAAACGTGATATTATGACGTTATACGTCGTTCTGAGACATGTTTGAACTTTCTATCACTTTTGGTTCCGATAATTCTGTTGACCATATATGTGATATTCAGGCGCCAAATGACATCTTGGAGCGTGTTGGAGATAAAAAACAAAATGTGCCCAAAACGTGATATTATGACGTTATACGCCGTTCTGGGCCATGTTTGAACTTTCTATCACTTTTGGTTCCGATAATTCTGTAGACCATATTTGTGATATTCAGGCGCCAAATGACATCTTGGAGCGTGTTGGAGATAAAAAACAAAATGTGCCCAAAACGTGATATTATGACGTTATACTCCGTTCTGAGCCATGATTGAACTTTCTATTACTTTTGGTTCCGATAATTCCGTTGACCATATTTGTGATATTCAGGCGCCAAATGACATCTTGGAGCGTGTTGGAGATAAAAAACAAAATGTGCCCAAAACGTGATATTATGACGTTATACGCCGTCCTGAGCCATGTTTGAACTTTCTATCACTTTTGGTTCCGATAATGCTGTTGGCCATATTTGTGATATTCAGGGGCCAAATGACATCTTGGAGCATGTTGGAGATAAAAATTCAAATGTGCCCAAAACGTGATATTATGACGTTATACGCCGTTCTGAGCCATGTTTGAACTTTCTATCACTTTTGGTTCCGGTAATTCTGGTGACCATATTTGTGATATTCAGGGGCCAAATGACATCTTGGAGCATGTTCGAGATAAAAATCCAAATGTGCCCAAAACGTGATATTATGACGTTATACTCCGTTCTGAGCCATGTTTGAACTTTCTATCACTTTTGGTTCCGATAATTCCGTTGACCATATTTGTGATATTCAGGCGCCAAATGACATCTTGGAGCGTGTTGGAGATAAAAAACAAAATGTGCCCAAAACGTGATATTATGACGTTATACGCCGTCCTGAGCCATGTTTGAACTTTCTATCACTTTTGGTTCCGATAATGCTGTTGGCCATATTTGTGATATTCAGGGGCCAAATGACATCTTGGAGCATGTTGGAGATAAAAATTCAAATGTGCCCAAAACGTGATATTATGACGTTATACGCCGTTCTGAGCCATGTTTGAACTTTCTATCACTTTTGGTTCCGGTAATTCTGTTGACCATATTTGTGATATTCAGGCGCCAAATGACATCTTGGAGCATGTTGGAGATAAAAATCCAAATGTGCCCAAAACGTGATATTATGACGTTATACGCCGTTCTGAGCAATGTTTGAACTTTCTATCAGTTTTGGTTCCGATAATTCTGGTGACCATATTTGTGATATTCAGGGGCCAAATGACATCTTGGAGCATGTTTTAGATAAAAAACAAAATGCGCCCAAAACGTGATATTATGACGTTATACGCCGTTCTGAGCCATGTTTGAACTTTCTATCACTTTTGGTTCCGATAATTCTGTTGACCATATATGTGATATTCAGGGGCCAAATGACATATTGGAGCATGTTTTAGATAAAAAACAAAATGCGCCCAAAACGTGATATTATGACGTTATACGTCGTTCTGAGACATGTTTGAACTTTCTATCACTTTTGGTTCCGATAATTCTGTTGACCATATATGTGATATTCAGGCGCCAAATGACATCTTGGAGCGTGTTGGAGATAAAAAACAAAATGTGCCCAAAACGTGATATTATGACGTTATACGCCGTTCTGAGCCATGTTTGAACTTTCTATCACTTTTGGTTCCGATAATTCTGTAGACCATATTTGTGATATTCAGGCGCCAAATGACATCTTGGAGCGTGTTGGAGATAAAAAACAAAATGTGCCCAAAACGTGATATTATGACGTTATACTCCGTTCTGAGCCATGATTGAACTTTCTATTACTTTTGGTTCCGATAATTCCGTTGACCATATTTGTGATATTCAGGCGCCAAATGACATCTTGGAGCGTGTTGGAGATAAAAAACAAAATGTGCCCAAAACGTGATATTATGACGTTATACGCCGTCCTGAGCCATGTTTGAACTTTCTATCACTTTTGGTTCCGATAATGCTGTTGGCCATATTTGTGATATTCAGGGGCCAAATGACATCTTGGAGCATGTTGGAGATAAAAATTCAAATGTGCCCAAAACGTGATATTATGACGTTATACGCCGTTCTGAGCCATGTTTGAACTTTCTATCACTTTTGGTTCCGGTAATTCTGGTGACCATATTTGTGATATTCAGGGGCCAAATGACATCTTGGAGCATGTTCGAGATAAAAATCCAAATGTGCCCAAAACGTGATATTATGACGTTATACTCCGTTCTGAGCCATGTTTGAACTTTCTATCACTTTTGGTTCCGATAATTCCGTTGACCATATTTGTGATATTCAGGCGCCAAATGACATCTTGGAGCGTGTTGGAGATAAAAAACAAAATGTGCCCAAAACGTGATATTATGACGTTATACGCCGTCCTGAGCCATGTTTGAACTTTCTATCACTTTTGGTTCCGATAATGCTGTTGGCCATATTTGTGATATTCAGGGGCCAAATGACATCTTGGAGCATGTTGGAGATAAAAATTCAAATGTGCCCAAAACGTGATATTATGACGTTATACGCCGTTCTGAGCCATGTTTGAACTTTCTATCACTTTTGGTTCCGGTAATTCTGGTGACCATATTTGTGATATTCAGGGGCCAAATGACATCTTGGAGCATGTTCGAGATAAAAATCCAAATGTGCCCAAAACGTGATATTATGACGTTACGCCGTTCTGAGCCATGTTTGAATTTTCTATCACTTTTGGTTCCGATAATTTTGGTGACCATATTTGTGATTTTCAGGGGCCAAATGGCATCTTGGAGCATGTTGGAGATAAAAATCCAAATGTGCCCAAAACGTGATGTTATGACGTTATACGCCGTTCTGAGCCATGTTTGAACTTTCTATCACTTTTGGTTCCGATAATGTTGACCATATTTGTGATATTCAGGCGCCAAATGACGTCTTGGAGCATGTTGGAGATAAAAAACAAAATGTGCCCAAAACGTGATATTATGACGTTATACGCCGTTCTGAGCCATGTTTGAACTTTCTATCACTTTTGGTTCCGATAGTTCTGTTGGCCATATTTGTGATATTCAGGGGCCAAATGACATCTTGGAGCATGTTGGAGATAAAAATCCAAATGTGCCCAAAACGTGATATTATGACGTTATACGCCGTTCTGAGACATGTTTGAACTTTCTATCACTTTTGGTTCCGATAATTCTGTTGACCATATATGTGATATTCAGGGGCCAAATGACATATTGGAGCCTGTTTTAGATAAAAAACAAAATGCGCCCAAAACGTGATATTATGACGTTATACGTCGTTCTGAGACATGTTTGAACTTTCTATCACTTTTGGTTCCGATAATTCTGTTGACCATATATGTGATATTCAGGCGCCAAATGACATCTTGGAGCGTGTTGGAGATAAAAAACAAAATGTGCCCAAAACGTGATATTATGACGTTATACGCCGTTCTGAGCCATGTTTGAACTTTCTATCACTTTTGGTTCCGATAATTCTGTTGACCATATATGTGATATTCAGGGACCAAATGACATATTGGAGCATGTTTTAGATAAAAAACAAAATGCGCCCAAAACGTGATATTATGACGTTATACGTCGTTCTGAGACATGTTTGAACTTTCTATCACTTTTGGTTCCGATAATTCTGTTGACCATATATGTGATATTCAGGCGCCAAATGACATCTTGGAGCGTGTTGGAGATAAAAAACAAAATGTGCCCAAAACGTGATATTATGACGTTATACGCCGTTCTGAGCCATGTTTGAACTTTCTATCACTTTTGGTTCCGATAATTCTGTAGACCATATTTGTGATATTCAGGCACCAAATGACATCTTGGAGCGTGTTGGAGATAAAAAACAAAATGTGCCCAAAACGTGATATTATGACGTTATACGCCGTTCTGAGCCATGTTTGAATTTTCTATCACTTTTGGTTCCGATAATTTTGGTGACCATATTTGTGATTTTCAGGGGCCAAATGGCATCTTGGAGCATGTTGGAGATAAAAATCCAAATGTGCCCAAAACGTGATATTATGACATTATACGCCGTTCTGAGCCATGTTTGAACTTTCTATCACTTTTGGTTCCGATAATTCTGTTGACCATATTTGTGATATTCAGGCGCCAAATGACATCTTGGAGCGTGTTGGAGATAAAAAACAAAATGTGTCCAAAACGTGATATTATGACGTTATACGCCGTTCTGAGCCATGTTTGAACTTTCTATCACTTTTGGTTCCGATAATTCTGTTGACCATATTTGTGATGTTCAGGCGCCAAATGACATCTTGGAGCGTGTTGGAGATAAAAAACAAAATGTGCCCAAAACGTGATATTATGACGTTATACGCCGTTCTGAGCCATGTTTGAACTTTCTATCACTTTTGGTTCCGATAATTCTGTTGACCATATTTGTGATATTCAGGCGCCAAATGACATCTTGGAGCGTGTTGGAGATAAAAAACAAAATGTGCCCAAAACGTGATATTATGACGTTATACGCCGTTCTGAGCCATGTTTGAACTTTCTATCACTTTTGGTTCCGATAATTCTGTAGACCATATTTGTGATATACAGGCGCCAAATGACATCTTGGAGCGTGTTGGAGATAAAAAACAAAATGTGCCCAAAACGTGATATTATGACGTTATACGCCGTTCTGAGCCATGTTTGAACTTTCTATCACTTTTGGTTCCGATAATTCTGTTGACCATATTTGTGATATTCAGGCGCCAAATGACATCTTGGAGCGTGTTGGTGATAAAAAACAAAATGTGCCCAAAACGTGATATTATGACGTTATACGCCGTTCTGAGACATGTTGGAACTTTCTATCACTTTTGGTTCCGATAATTCTGTAGACCATATTTGTGATATTCAGGCACCAAATGACATCTTGGAGCGTGTTGGAGATAAAAAACAAAATGTGCCCAAAACGTGATATTATGACGTTATACGCCGTTCTGAGCCATGTTTGAATTTTCTATCACTTTTGGTTCCGATAATTTTGGTGACCATATTTGTGATTTTCAGGGGCCAAATGGCATCTTGGAGCATGTTGGAGATAAAAATCCAAATGTGCCCAAAACGTGATATTATGACGTTATACGCCGTTCTGAGCCATGTTTGAACTTTCTATCACTTTTGGTTCCGATAATTCTGTTGACCATATTTGTGATATTCAGGCGCCAAATGACATCTTGGAGCGTGTTGGAGATAAAAAACAAAATGTACCCAAAACGTGATATTATGACGTTATACGCCGTTCTGAGCCATGTTTGAACTTTCTATCACTTTTGGTTCCGATAATTCTGTAGACCATATTTGTGATATTCAGGCGCCAAATGACATCTTGGAGCGTGTTGGAGATAAAAAACAAAATGTGCCCAAAACGTGATATTATGACGTTATACGCCGTTCTGAGCCATGTTTGAACTTTCTATCACTTTTGGTTCCGATAATTCTGTTGACCATATTTGTGATATTCAGGCGCCAAATGACATCTTGGAGCGTGTTGGAGATAAAAAACAAAATGTGCCCAAAACGTGATATTATGACGTTATACGCCGTTCTGAGCCATGTTTGAACTTTGTATCACTTTTGGTTCCGGTAATTCTGTTGACCATATTTGTGATATTCAGGCGCCAAATGACATCTTGGAGCATGTTGGAGATAAAAATCCAAATGTACCCAAAACGTGATATTATGACGTTATACGCCGTTCTGAGCAATGTTTGAACTTTCTATCAGTTTTGGTTCCGATAATTCTGGTGACCATATTTGTGATATTCACGAGCCAAATGACATCTTGGAGCATGTTTTAGATAAAAAACAAAATGCGCCCAAAACGTGATATTATGACGTTATACGCCGTTCTGAGCCATGTTTGAACTTTCTATCACTTTTGCTTCCGATAATTCTGGTGACCATATTTGTGATATTCAGGGGCCAAATGACATCTTGGAGCATGTTGGAGATAAAAACAAAATGTGCCCAAAACGTGATATTATGACGTTATACGCCGTTCTGAGCCATGTTTGAACTTTCTATCACTTTTGGTTCCGATAATTCTGTTGACCATATTTGTGATATTCAGGCGCCAAATGACATCTTGGAGCATGTTGGAGATAAAAAACAAAATGTGCCCAAAACGTGATATTATGACGTTATACGCCGTTCTGAGCCATGTTTGAACTTTCTATCACTTTTGGTTCCGATAATTCTGGTGACCATATTTGTGATATTCAGGGGCCAAATGACATCTTGGAGCATGTTGGAGATAAAAAACAAAATGTGCCCAAAACGTGATATTATGACGTTATACGCCGTTCTGAGCCATGTTTGAACTTTCTATCACTTTTGGTTCCGATAATTCTGTTGACCATATTTGTGATATTCAGGCGCCAAATGACATCTTGGAGCATGTTGGAGATAAAAATCCAAATGTGCCCAAAACGTGATATTATGACGTTATACGCCGTTCTGAGCAATGTTTGAACTTTCTATCAGTTTTGGATCCGATAATTCTGGTGACCATATTTGTGATATTCAGGGGCCAAATGACATCTTGGAGCATGTTTTAGATAAAAAACAAAATGCGCCCAAAACGTGATATTATGACGTTATACGCCGTTCTGAGCCATGTTTGAACTTTCTATCACTTTTGGTTCCGATAATTCTGGTGACCATATTTGTGATATTCAGGGGCCAAATGACATCTTGGAGCATGTTGGAGATAAAAAACAAAATGTGCCCAAAACGTGATATTATGACGTTATACGCCGTTCTGAGCCATGTTTGAACTTTCTATCACTTTTGGTTCCGATAATTCTGTTGACCATATTTGTGATATTCAGGCGCCAAATGACATCTTGGAGCATGTTGGAGATAAAAATCCAAATGTGCCCAAAACGTGATATTATGACGTTATACGCCGTTCTGAGCAATGTTTGAACTTTCTATCAGTTTTGGATCCGATAATTCTGGTGACCATATTTGTGATATTCAGGGGCCAAATGACATCTTGGAGCATGTTTTAGATAAAAAACAAAATGCGCCCAAAACGTGATATTATGACGTTATACGCCGTTCTGAGCCATGTTTGAACTTTCTATCACTTTTGGTTCCGATAATTCTGGTGACCATATTTGTGATATTCAGGGGCCAAATGACATCTTGGAGCATGTTTTAGATAAAAAACAAAATGCGCCCAAAACGTGATATTATGACGTTATACGCCGTTCTGAGCCATGTTTGAACTTTCTATCACTTTTGGTTCCGATAATTCTGTTGACCATATTTGTGATATTCAGGCGCCAAATGACATCTTGAAGCATGTTGGAGATAAAAATCCAAATGTGCCCAAAACGTGATATTATGACGTTATACGCCGTTCTGAGCAATGTTTGAACTTTCTATCAGTTTTGGTTCCGATAATTCTGGTGACCATATTTGTGATATTCAGGGGCCAAATGACATATTGGAGCATGTTTTAGATAAAAAACAAAATGCGCCCAAAACGTGATATTATGACGTTATACGTCGTTCTGAGACATGTTTGAACTTTCTATCACTTTTGGTTCCGATAATTCTGTTGACCATATATGTGATATTCAGGCGCCAAATGACATCTTGAAGCGTGTTGGAGATAAAAAACAAAATGTGCCCAAAACGTGATATTATGACGTTATACGCCGTTCTGAGCCATGTTTGAACTTTCTATCACTTTTGGTTCCGATAATTCTGTTGACCATATTTGTGATATTCAGGCGCCAAATGACATCTTGGAGCGTGTTGGAGATAAAAAACAAAATGTGCCCAAAACGTGATATTATGACGTTATACGCCGTTCTGAGACATGTTGGAACTTTCTATCACTTTTGGTTCCGATAATTCTGTTGGCCATATTTGCGATATTCAGGGGCCAAATGTCACATTGGAGCATGTTGGAGATAAAAAACAAAATGTGCCCAAAACGTGATATTATGACGTTATACGCCGTTCTGAGCCATGTTGGAACTTTCTATCACTTTTGGTTAAGATAATTCTGTTGGCCATATTTGCGATATTCAGGGGCCAAATGTCACATTGGAGCATGTTGGAGATAAAAAACAAAATGTGCCCAAAACGTGATATTATGACGTTATACGCCGTTCTGAGCCATGTTTGAACTTTGTATCACTTTTGGTTCCGGTAATTCTGTTGACCATATTTGTGATATTCAGGCGCCAAATGACATCTTGGAGCATGTTGGAGATAAAAATCCAAATGTACCCAAAACGTGATATTATGACGTTATACGCCGTTCTGAGCAATGTTTGAACTTTCTATCAGTTTTGGTTCCGATAATTCTGGTGACCATATTTGTGATATTCAGGAGCCAAATGATATCTTGGAGCATGTTTTAGATAAAAAACAAAATGCGCCCAAAACGTGATATTATGACGTTATACGCCGTTCTGAGCCATGTTTGAACTTTCTATCACTTTTGGTTCCGATAATTCTGGTGACCATATTTGTGATATTCAGGGGCCAAATGACATCTTGGAGCATGTTGGAGATAAAAACAAAATGTGCCCAAAACGTGATATTATGACGTTATACGCCGTTCTGAGCCATGTTTGAACTTTCTATCACTTTTGGTTCCGATAATTCTGTTGACCATATTTGTGATATTCAGGCGCCAAATGACATCTTGGAGCATGTTGGAGATAAAAACAAAATGTGCCCAAAACGTGATATTATGACGTTATACGCCGTTCTGAGCCATGTTTGAACTTTCTATCACTTTTGGTTCCGATAATTCTGTTGACCATATTTGTGATATTCAGGCGCCAAATGACATCTTGGAGCATGTTGGAGATAAAAATCCAAATGTGCCCAAAACGTGATATTATGACGTTATACGCCGTTCTGAGCAATGTTTGAACTTTCTATCAGTTTTGGTTCCGATAATTCTGGTGACCATATTTGTGATATTCAGGGGCCAAGTGACATCTTGGAGCATGTTTTAGATAAAAAACAAAATGCGCCCAAAACGTGATATTATGACGTTATACGCCGTTCTGAGCCATGTTTGAACTTTCTATCACTTTTGGTTCCGATAATTCTGGTGACCATATTTGTGATATTCAGGGGCCAAATGACATCTTGGAGCATGTTGGAGATAAAAAACAAAATGTGCCCAAAACGTGATATTATGACGTTATACGCCGTTCTGAGCCATGTTTGAACTTTCTATCACTTTTGGTTCCGATAATTCTGTTGACCATATTTGTGATATTCAGGCGCCAAATGACATCTTGGAGCGTGTTGGAGATAAAAAACAAAATGTGCCCAAAACGTGATATTATGACGTTATACGCCGTTCTGAGACATGTTGGAACTTTCTATCACTTTTGGTTCCGATAATTCTGTTGGCCATATTTGCGATATTCAGGGGCCAAATGTCACATTGGAGCATGTTGGAGATAAAAAACAAAATGTGCCCAAAACGTGATATTATGACGTTATACGCCGTTCTGAGCCATGTTGGAACTTTCTATCACTTTTGGTTAAGATAATTCTGTTGGCCATATTTGCGATATTCAGGGGCCAAATGTCACATTGGAGCATGTTGGAGATAAAAAACAAAATGTGCCCAAAACGTGATATTATGACGTTATACGCCGTTCTGAGCCATGTTTGAACTTTGTATCACTTTTGGTTCCGGTAATTCTGTTGACCATATTTGTGATATTCAGGCGCCAAATGACATCTTGGAGCATGTTGGAGATAAAAATCCAAATGTACCCAAAACGTGATATTATGACGTTATACGCCGTTCTGAGCAATGTTTGAACTTTCTATCAGTTTTGGTTCCGATAATTCTGGTGACCATATTTGTGATATTCAGGAGCCAAATGATATCTTGGAGCATGTTTTAGATAAAAAACAAAATGCGCCCAAAACGTGATATTATGACGTTATACGCCGTTCTGAGCCATGTTTGAACTTTCTATCACTTTTGGTTCCGATAATTCTGGTGACCATATTTGTGATATTCAGGGGCCAAATGACATCTTGGAGCATGTTGGAGATAAAAACAAAATGTGCCCAAAACGTGATATTATGACGTTATACGCCGTTCTGAGCCATGTTTGAACTTTCTATCACTTTTGGTTCCGATAATTCTGTTGACCATATTTGTGATATTCAGGCGCCAAATGACATCTTGGAGCATGTTGGAGATAAAAACAAAATGTGCCCAAAACGTGATATTATGACGTTATACGCCGTTCTGAGCCATGTTTGAACTTTCTATCACTTTTGGTTCCGATAATTCTGTTGACCATATTTGTGATATTCAGGCGCCAAATGACATCTTGGAGCATGTTGGAGATAAAAATCCAAATGTGCCCAAAACGTGATATTATGACGTTATACGCCGTTCTGAGCAATGTTTGAACTTTCTATCAGTTTTGGTTCCGATAATTCTGGTGACCATATTTGTGATATTCAGGGGCCAAATGACATCTTGGAGCATGTTTTAGATAAAAAACAAAATGCGCCCAAAACGTGATATTATGACGTTATACGCCGTTCTGAGCCATGTTTGAACTTTCTATCACTTTTGGTTCCGATAATTCTGGTGACCATATTTGTGATATTCAGGGGCCAAATGACATCTTGGAGCATGTTGGAGATAAAAAACAAAATGTGCCCAAAACGTGATATTATGACGTTATACGCCGTTCTGAGCCATGTTTGAACTTTCTATCACTTTTGGTTCCGATAATTCTGTTGACCATATTTGTGATATTCAGGCGCCAAATGACATCTTGGAGCATGTTGGAGATAAAAATCCAAATGTGCCCAAAACGTGATATTATGACGTTATACGCCGTTCTGAGCAATGTTTGAACTTTCTATCAGTTTTGGTTCCGATAATTCTGGTGACCATATTTGTGATATTCAGGGGCCAAATGACATCTTGGAGCATGTTTTAGATAAAAAACAAAATGCGCCCAAAACGTGATATTATGACGTTATACGCCGTTCTGAGCCATGTTTGAACTTTCTATTACTTTTGGTTCCGATAATTCTGTAGACCATATTTGTGATATTCAGGCGCCAAATGACATCTTGAAGCATGTTGGAGATAAAAAACAAAATGTGCCCAAAACGTGATATTATGACGTTATACGCCGTTCTGAGCCATGTTTGAACTTTCTATCACTTTTGGTTCCGATAATTCTGTTGACCATATATGTGATATTCAGGGGCCAGATGACATATTGGAGCATGTTTTAGATAAAAAACAAAATGCGCCCAAAACGTGATATTATGACGTTATACGCCGTTCTCAGCCATGTTTGAACTTTCTATCACTTTTGGTTCCGATAATTCTGTAGACCGTATTTGTGATATTCAGGCGCCAAATGACATCTTGGAGCATGTTGGAGATAAAAAACAAAATGTGCCCAAAACGTGATATTATGACGTTATACGCCGTTCTGAGCCATGTTGGAACTTTCTATCACTTTTGGTTAAGATAATTCTGTTGGCCATATTTGCGATATTCAGGGGCCAAATGTCACATAGGAGCATGTTGGAGATAAAAAACAAAATGTGCCCAAAACGTGATATTATGACGTTATACGCCGTTCTGAGCCATGTTTGAACTTTGTATCACTTTTGGTTCCGGTAATTCTGTTGACCATATTTGTGATATTCAGGCGCCAAATGACATCTTGGAGCATGTTGGAGATAAAAATCCAAATGTACCCAAAACGTGATATTATGACGTTATACGCCGTTCTGAGCAATGTTTGAACTTTCTATCAGTTTTGGTTCCGATAATTCTGGTGACCATATTTGTGATATTCAGGAGCCAAATGACATCTTGGAGCATGTTTTAGATAAAAAACAAAATGCGCCCAAAACGTGATATTATGACGTTATACGCCGTTCTGAGCCATGTTTGAACTTTCTATCACTTTTGGTTCCGATAATTCTGGTGACCATATTTGTGATATTCAGGGGCCAAATGACATCTTGGAGCATGTTGGAGATAAAAAACAAAATGTGCCCAAAACGTGATATTATGACGTTATACGCCGTTCTGAGCCATGTTTGAACTTTCTATCACTTTTGGTTCCGATAATTCTGTTGACCATATTTGTGATATTCAGGCGCCAAATGACATCTTGGAGCATGTTGGAGATAAAAATCCAAATGTGCCCAAAACGTGATATTATGACGTTATACGCCGTTCTGAGCAATGTTTGAACTTTCTATCAGTTTTGGTTCCGATAATTCTGGTGACCATATTTGTGATATTCAGGGGCCAAATGACATCTTGGAGCATGTTTTAGATAAAAAACAAAATGCGCCCAAAACGTGATATTATGACGTTATACGCCGTTCTGAGCCATGTTTGAACTTTCTATCACTTTTGGTTCCGATAATTCTGGTGACCATATTTGTGATATTCAGGGGCCAAATGACATCTTGGAGCATGTTGGAGATAAAAAACAAAATGTGCCCAAAACGTGATATTATGACGTTATACGCCATTCTGAGCCATGTTTGAACTTTCTATTACTTTTGGTTCCGATAATTCTGTAGACCATATTTGTGATATTCAGGCGCCAAATGACATCTTGAAGCATGTTGGAGATAGAAAACAAAATGTGCCCAAAACGTGATATTATGACGTTATACGCCGTTCTGAGCCATGTTTGAACTTTCTATCACTTTTGGTTCCGATAATTCTGTTGACCATATATGTGATATTCAGGGGCCAGATGACATATTGGAGCATGTTTTAGATGAAAAACAAAATGCGCCCAAAACGTGATATTATGACGTTATACGCCGTTCTCAGCCATGTTTGAACTTTCTATCACTTTTGGTTCCGATAATTCTGTAGACCGTATTTGTGATATTCAGGCGCCAAATGACATCTTGGAGCATGTTGGAGATAAAAAACAAAATGTGCCCAAAACGTGATATTATGACGTTATACGCCGTTCTGAGCCATGTTGGAACTTTCTATCACTTTTGGTTAAGATAATTCTGTTGGCCATATTTGCGATATTCAGGGGCCAAATGTCACATTGGAGCATGTTGGAGATAAAATACAAAATGTGCCCAAAACGTGATATTATGACGTTATACGCCGTTCTGAGCCATGTTTGAACTTTCTATCACTTTTGGTTCCGGTAATTCTGTTGACCATATTTGTGATATTCAGGCGCCAAATGACATCTTGGAGCATGTTGGAGATAAAAATCCAAATGTGCCCAAAACGTGATATTATGACGTTATACGCCGTTCTGAGCAATGTTTGAACTTTCTATCAGTTTTGGTTCCGATAATTCTGGTGACCATATTTGTGATATTCAGGGGCCAAATGACATCTTGGAGCATGTTTTAGATAAAAAACAAAATGCGCCCAAAACGTGATATTATGACGTTATACGCCGTTCTGAGCCATGTTTGAACTTTCTATCACTTTTGGTTCCGATAATTCTGGTGACCATATTTGTGATATTCAGGGGCCAAATGACATCTTGGAGCATGTTGGAGATAAAAAACAAAATGTGCCCAAAACGTGATATTATGACGTTATACGCCATTCTGAGCCATGTTTGAACTTTCTATTACTTTTGGTTCCGATAATTCTGTAGACCATATTTGTGATATTCAGGCGCCAAATGACATCTTGAAGCATGTTGGAGATAGAAAACAAAATGTGCCCAAAACGTGATATTATGACGTTATACGCCGTTCTGAGCCATGTTTGAACTTTCTATCACTTTTGGTTCCGATAATTCTGTTGACCATATATGTGATATTCAGGGGCCAGATGACATATTGGAGCATGTTTTAGATGAAAAACAAAATGCGCCCAAAACGTGATATTATGACGTTATACGCCGTTCTCAGCCATGTTTGAACTTTCTATCACTTTTGGTTCCGATAATTCTGTAGACCGTATTTGTGATATTCAGGCGCCAAATGACATCTTGGAGCATGTTGGAGATAAAAAACAAAATGTGCCCAAAACGTGATATTATGACGTTATACGCCGTTCTGAGCCATGTTGGAACTTTCTATCACTTTTGGTTAAGATAATTCTGTTGGCCATATTTGCGATATTCAGGGGCCAAATGTCACATTGGAGCATGTTGGAGATAAAATACAAAATGTGCCCAAAACGTGATATTATGACGTTATACGCCGTTCTGAGCCATGTTTGAACTTTCTATCACTTTTGGTTCCGGTAATTCTGTTGACCATATTTGTGATATTCAGGCGCCAAATGACATCTTGGAGCATGTTGGAGATAAAAATCCAAATGTACCCAAAACGTGATATTATGACGTTATACGCCGTTCTGAGCAATGTTTGAACTTTCTATCAGTTTTGGTTCCGATAATTCTGGTGACCATATTTGTGATATTCAGGAGCCAAATGACATCTTGGAGCATGTTTTAGATAAAAAACAAAATGCGCCCAAAACGTGATATTATGACGTTATACGCCGTTCTGAGCCATGTTTGAACTTTCTATCACTTTTGGTTCCGATAATTCTGTTGGCCATATTTGTGATATTCAGGGGCCAAATGACATCTTGGAGCATGTTGGAGATAAAAATCCAAATGTGCCCAAAACGTGATATTATGACGTTATACGCCGTTCTGAGCCATGTTTGAATTTTCTATAACTTTTGGTTCCGATAATTTTGGTGACCATATTTGTGATTTTCAGGGGCCAAATGACATCTTGGAGCATGTTGGAGATAAAAATCCAAATGTGCCCAAAACGTGATATTATGACGTTATACGCCGTTCTGAGAAATGTTTGAACTTTCTATCACTTTCGGTTCCGATAATTTTGGTGACCATATTTGTGATTTTCAGGGGCCAAATGACATCTTGGAGCATGTTGGAAATAAAAATCCAAATGTGCCCAAAACGTGATATTATGACGTTATACGCCGTTCTGAGCCATGTTTGAACTTTCTATCACTTTTGGTTCCGGTAATTCTGTTGACCATATTTGTGATATTCAGGCGCCAAATGACATCTTGGAGCATGTTGGAGATAAAAAACAAAATGTGCCCAAAACGTGATATTATGACGTTATACGCCGTTCTGAGCCATGTTTGAACTTTCTATCACTTTTGGTTCCGATAATTTTGGTGACCATATTCGTGATTTTCAGGGGCCAAATGACATCTTGGAGCATGTTGGAGATAAAAATCCAAATGTGCCCAAAACGTGATATTATGACGTTATACGCCGTTCTGAGCCATGTTTGAACTTTCTATCACTTTTGGTTCCGGTAATTCTGTTGACCATATTTGTGATATTCAGGCGCCAAATGACATCTTGGAGCATGTTGGAGATAAAAAACAAAATGTGCCCAAAACGTGATATTATGACGTTATACGCCGTTCTGAGCCATGTTTGAACTTTCTATCACTTTTGGTTCCGATAATTCTGTTGACCATATTTGTGATATTCAGGCGCCAAATGACATCTTGGAGCATGTTTTAGATAAAAAACAAAATGCTCCCAAAACGTGATATTATGACGTTATACGCCGTTCTGAGCCATGTTTGAATTTTCTATAACTTTTGGTTCCGATAATTTTGGTGACCATATTTGTGATTTTCAGGGGCAAAATGACATCTTGGAGCATGTTGGAGATAAAAATCCAAATGTGCCCAAAACGTGATATTATGACGTTATACGCCGTTCTGAGAAATGTTTGAACTTTCTATCACTTTCGGTTCCGATAATTTTGGTGACCATATTTGTGATTTTCAGGGGCCAAATGACATCTTGGAGCATGTTGGAAATAAAAATCCAAATGTGCCCAAAACGTGATATTATGACGTTATACGCCGTTCTGAGCCATGTTTGAACTTTCTATCACTTTTGGTTCCGGTAATTCTGTTGACCATATTTGTGATATTCAGGCGCCAAATGACATCTTGGAGCATGTTGGAGATAAAAAACAAAATGTGCCCAAAACGTGATATTATGACGTTATACGCCGTTCTGAGCCATGTTTGAACTTTCTATCACTTTTGGTTCCGATAATTTTGGTGACCATATTTGTGATTTTCAGGGGCCAAATGACATCTTGGAGCATGTTGGAGATAAAAATCCAAATGTGCCCAAAACGTGATATTATGACGTTATACGCCGTTCTGAGCCATGTTTGAACTTTCTATCACTTTTGGTTCCGGTAATTCTGTTGACCATATTTGTGATATTCAGGCGCCAAATGACATCTTGGAGCATGTTGGAGATAAAAAACAAAATGTGCCCAAAACGTGATATTATGACGTTATACGCCGTTCTGAGCCATGTTTGAACTTTCTATCACTTTTGGTTCCGATAATTCTGTTGACCATATTTGTGATATTCAGGCGCCAAATGACATCTTGGAGCATGTTTTAGATAAAAAACAAAATGCTCCCAAAACGTGATATTATGACGTTATACGCCGTTCTGAGCAATGTTTGAACTTTCTATCACTTTTGGTTCCGATAATTCTGGTGACCATATTTGTGATATTCAGGGGCCAAATGACATATTGGAGCATGTTTTAGATAAAAAACAAAATGCTCCCAAAACGTGATATTATGACGTTATACGTCGTTCTGAGACATGTTTGAACTTTCTATCACTTTTGGTTCCGATAATTCTGGTGACCATATTTGTGATATTCAGGGCCAAATGACATCTTGGAGCATGTTGGAGATAAAAAACAAAATGTGCCTAAAACGTGATATTATGACGTTATACGCCGTTCTGAGCCATGTTTGAACTTTCTATCACTTTTGGTTCCGATAATTCTGTAGACCATATTTGTGATATTCAGGCGCCAAATGACATCTTGAAGCATGTTGGAGATAAAAAACAAAATGTGCCCAAAACGTGATATGACGTTATACGCCGTTCTGAGCAATGTTTGAACTTTCTATCAGTTTTGGTTCCGATAATTCTGGTGACCATATTTGTGATATTCAGGGGCCAAATGACATCTTGGAGCATGTTTTAGATAAAAAACAAAATGCGCCCAAAACGTGATATTATGACGTTATACGCCGTTCTGAGCCATGTTTGAACTTTCTATCACTTTTGGTTCCGATAATTCTGTTGACCATATTTGTGATATACAGGCGCCAAATGACATCTTGGAGCATGTTGGAGATAAAAAACAAAATGTGCCCAAAACGTGATATTATGACGTTATACGCCGTTCTGAGCCATGTTTGAACTTTCTATCACTTTTGGTTCCGATAATTCTGGTGACCATATTTGTGATATTCAGGTGCCAAATGACATCTTGGAGCATGTTGGAGATAAAAAACAAAATGTGCCCAAAACGTGATATTATGACGTTATACGCCGTTCTGAGCCATGTTGGAACTTTCTATCACTTTTGGTTCCGATAATTCTGTTGGCCATATTTGCGATATTCAGGGGCCAAATGTCACATTGGAGCATGTTGGAGATAAAAAACAAAATGTGCCCAAAACGTGATATTATGACGTTATACGCCGTTCTGAGACATGTTGGAACTTTCTATCACTTTTGGTTCCGATAATTCTGTTGGCCATATTTGCGATATTCAGGGGCCAAATGTCACATTGGAGCATGTTGGAGATAAAAAACAAAATGTGCCCAAAACGTGATATTATGACGTTATACGCCGTTCTGAGCCATGTTTGAACTTTCTATCACTTTTGGTTCCGATAATTCTGTTGACCATATTTGTGATATTCAAGCGCCAAATGACATCTTGGAGCATGTTGGAGATAGAAAACAAAATGTGCCCAAAACGTGATATTATGACGTTATACGCCGTTCTGAGCCATGTTTGAACTTTCTATCACTTTTGGTTCCGATAATTCTGTTGACCATATTTGTGATATTCAGGGGCCAAATGACATATTGGAGCATGTTTTAGATAAAAAACAAAATGCTCCCAAAACGTGATATTATGACGTTATACGTCGTTCTGAGCCATGTTTGAACTTTCTATCACTTTTGGTTCCGATAATGTTGACCATATTTGTGATATTCAGGCGCCAAATGACATCTTGGAGCATGTTGGAGATAAAAAACAAAATGTGCCCAAAACGTGATATTATGACGTTATACGCCGTTCTGAGCCATGTTTGAACTTTCTATCACTTTTGGTTCCGATAATTCTGTTGACCATATTTGTGATATTCAGGCGCCAAATGACATCTTGGAGCGTGTTGGAGATAAAAAACAAAATGTGCCCAAAACGTGATATTATGACGTTATACGTCGTTCTGAGACATGTTTGAACTTTCTATCACTTTTGGTTCCGATAAATCTGTTGACCATATTTGTGATATTCAGGCGCCAAATGACATCTTGGAGCATGTTGGAGATAAAAAACAAAATGTGCCCAAAACGTGATATTATGAGGTTATACGCCGTTCTGAGCCATGTTTGAACTTTCTATCAGTTTTGGTTCCGATAATTCTGGTGACCATATTTGTGATATTCAGGGGCCAAATGACATCTTGGAGCATGTTGGAGATAAAAAACAAAATGTGCCCAAAACGTGATATTATGACGTTATACGCCGTTCTGAGCCATGTTTGAACTTTCTATCACTTTTGGTTCCGATAATGTTGACCATATTTGTGATATTCAGGCGCCAAATGACATCTTGGAGCATGTTGGAGATAAAAAACAAAATGTGCCCAAAACGTGATATTATGACGTTATACGCCGTTCTGAGCCATGTTTGAACTTTCTATCACTTTTGGTTCCGATAATTCTGTTGGCCATATTTGTGATATTCAGGGGCCAAATGACATCTTGGAGCATGTTGGAGATAAAAATCCAAATGTGCCCAAAACGTGATATTATGACGTTATACGCCGTTCTGAGCCATGTTTGAACTTTCTATCACTTTTGGTTCCGATAATTCTGTTGACCATATTTGTGATATTCAAGCGCCAAATGACATCTTGGAGCATGTTGGAGATAGAAAACAAAATGTGCCCAAAACGTGATATTATGACGTTATACGCCGTTCTGAGCCATGTTTGAACTTTCTATCACTTTTGGTTCCGATAATTCTGTTGACCATATATGTGATATTCAGGGGCCAAATGACATATTGGAGCATGTTTTAGATAAAAAACAAAATGCGCCCAAAACGTGATATTATGACGTTATACGCCGTTCTGAGCCATGTTTGAACTTTCTATCACTTTTGGTTCCGATAATTCTGGTGACCATATTTGTGATATTCAGGGGCCAAATGACATCTTGGAGCATGTTGGAGATAGAAAACAAAATGTGCCCAAAACGTGATATTATGACGTTATACGCCGTTCTGAGCCATGTTTGAATTTTCTATCACTTTTGGTTCCGATAATTCTGTTGACCATATTTGTGATATTCAGGGGCCAAATGACATCTTGGAGCATGTTGGAGATAAAAAACAAAATGTGCCCAAAACGTGATATTATGAGGTTATACGCCGTTCTGAGCCATGTTTGAACTTTCTATCAGTTTTGGTTCCGATAATTCTGGTGACCATATTTGTGATATTCAGGGGCCAAATGACATCTTGGAGCATGTTGGAGATAAAAAACAAAATGTGCCCAAAACGTGATATTATGACGTTATACGCCGTTCTGAGCCATGTTTGAACTTTCTATCACTTTTGGTTCCGATAATGTTGACCATATTTGTGATATTCAGGCGCCAAATGACATCTTGGAGCATGTTGGAGATAAAAAACAAAATGTGCCCAAAACGTGATATTATGAGGTTATACGCTGTTCTGAGCCATGTTTGAACTTTCTATCAGTTTTGGTTCCGATAATTCTGGTGACCATATTTGTGATATTCAGGGGCCAAATGACATCTTGGAGCATGTTGGAGATAAAAAACAAAATGTGCCCAAAACGTGATAGTATGACGTTATACGCCGTTCTGAGCCATGTTTGAACTTTCTATCACTTTTGGTTCCGATAATGTTGACCATATTTGTGATATTCAGGCGCCAAATGACATCTTGGAGCATGTTGGAGATAAAAAACAAAATGTGCCCAAAACGTGATATTATGACGTTATACGCCGTTCTGAGCCATGTTTGAACTTTCTATCACTTTTGGTTCCGATAATTCTGTTGACCATATTTGTGATATTCAGGCGCCAAATGACATCTTGGAGCGTGTTGGAGATAAAAAACAAAATGTGCCCAAAACGTGATATTATGACGTTATACGTCGTTCTGAGACATGTTTGAACTTTCTATCACTTTTGGTTCCGATAAATCTGTTGACCATATTTGTGATATTCAGGCGCCAAATGACATCTTGGAGCATGTTGGAGATAAAAAACAAAATGTGCCCAAAACGTGATATTATGACGTTATACGCCGTTCTGAGCCATGTTTGAACTTTCTATCACTTTTGGTTCCGATAAATCTGTTGACCATATTTGTGATATTCAGGCGCCAAATGACATCTTGAAGCGTGTTGGAGATAAAAAACAAAATGTGCCCAAAACGTGATATTATGACCTTATATGCCGTTCTGAGCCATGTTTGAACTTTCTATCACTTTTGGTTCCGATAATTCTGTTGACCATATTTGTGATATTCAGGCGCCAAATGACATCTTGGAGCGTGTTGGAGATAAAAAACAAAATGTGCCCAAAACGTGATATTATGACGTTATACGCCGTTCTGAGCCATGTTTGAACTTTCTATCACTTTTGGTTCCGATAATTCTGTTGGCCATATTTGTGATATTCAGGGGCCAAGTGACATCTTGGACCATGTTGGAGATAAAAATCCAAATGTGCCCAAAACGTGATATTATGACGTTATACGCCGTTCTGAGCCATGTTTGAATTTTCTATCACTTTTGATTCCGATAATTTTGGTGACCATATTTGTGATTTTCAGGGGCCAAATGACATCTTGGAGCATGTTGGAGATAAAAATCCAAATGTGCCCAAAACGTGATATTATGACGTTATACGCCGTTCTGAGCCATGTTTGAACTTTCTATCACTTTTGGTTCCGATAATTCTGTTGACCATATTTGTGATATTCAGGCGCCAAATGAAATCTTGGAGCGTGTTGGAGATAAAAAACAAAATGTGCCCAAAACGTGATATTATGACGTTATACGCCGTTCTGAGCCATGTTTGAACTTTCTATCACTTTTGGTTCCGATAATTCTGTTGACCATATTTGTGATATTCAGGCGCCAAATGACATCTTGAAGCGTGTTGGAGATAAAAAACAAAATGTGCCCAAAACGTGATATTATGACGTTATACGCCGTTCTGAGCCATGTTTGAACTTTCTATCACTTTTGGTTCCGATAATTCTGTTGGCCATATTTGTGATATTCAGGGGCCAAATGACATCTTGGAGCATGTTGGAGATAAAAAACAAAATGTGCCCAAAACGTGATATTATGATGTTATACGCCGTTCTGAGCCATGTTTGAACTTTCTATCACTTTTGGTTCCGATAATTCTGTTGACCATATATGTGATATTCAGGGGCCAAATGACATATTGGAGCATGTTTTAGATAAAAAACAAAATGCGCCCAAAACGTGATATTATGACGTTATACGCCGTTCTGAGCCATGTTTGAATTTTCTATCACTTTTGGTTCCGATAATTCTGTTGACCATATTTGTGATATTCAGGGGCCAAATGACATCTTGGAGCATGTTGGAGATAAAAAACAAAATGTGCCCAAAACGTGATATTATGAGGTTATACGCCGTTCTGAGCCATGTTTGAACTTTCTATCAGTTTTGGTTCCGATAATTCTGGTGACCATATTTGTGATATTCAGGGGCCAAATGACATCTTGGAGCATGTTGGAGATAAAAAACAAAATGTGCCCAAAACGTGATATTATGACGTTATACGCCGTTCTGAGCCATGTTTGAACTTTCTATCACTTTTGGTTCCGATAATGTTGACCATATTTGTGATATTCAGGCGCCAAATGACATCTTGGAGCATGTTGGAGATAAAAAACAAAATGTGCCCAAAACGTGATATTATGACGTTATACGCCGTTCTGAGCCATGTTTGAACTTTCTATCACTTTTGGTTCCGATAATTCTGTTGGCCATATTTGTGATATTCAGGGGCCAAATGACATCTTGGAGCATGTTGGAGATAAAAATCCAAATGTGCCCAAAACGTGATATTATGACGTTATACGCCGTTCTGAGCCATGTTTGAACTTTCTATCACTTTTGGTTCCGATAATTCTGGTGACCATATTTGTGATATTCAGGTGCCAAATGACATCTTGGAGCATGTTGGAGATAAAAAACAAAATGTGCCCAAAACGTGATATTATGACGTTATGCGCCGTTCTGAGCCATGTTTGAATTTTCTATCACTTTTGGTTCCGATAATTTTGGTGACCATATTTGTGATTTTCAGGGGCCAAATGACATCTTGGAGCGTGTTGGAGATAAAAATCCAAATGTGCCCAAAACGTGATATTATGACGTTATACGCCGTTCTGAGCCATGTTTGAACTTTCTATCACTTTTGGTTCCGATAATTCTGTTGACCATATTTGTGATTTTCAGGGGCCAAATGACATCTTGGAGCATGTTGGAGATAAAAATCCAAATGTGCCCAAAACGTGATATTATGACGTTATACGCCGTTCTGAGCCATGTTTGAACTTTCTATCACTTTTGGTTCCGATAATTCTGTTGACCATATATGTGATATTCAGGGGCCAAATGACATCTTGGAGCATGTTGGAGATAAAAAACAAAATGTGCCCAAAACGTGATATTATGACGTTATACGCCGTTCTGAGCAATGTTTGAACTTTCTATCACTTTTGGTTCCGATAATTCTGTTGACCATATTTGTGATATTCAGGCGCCAAATGACATCTTGAAGCGTGTTGGAGATAAAAAACAAAATGTGCCCAAAACGTGATATCATGACGTTATACGCCGTTCTGAGCCATGTTTGAACTTTCTATCACTTTTGGTTCCGATAATTCTGTTGACCATATTTGTGATATTCAGGCGCCAAATGACATCTTGGAGCGTGTTGGAGATAAAAAACAAAATGTGCCCAAAACGTGATATTATGACGTTATACGCCGTTCTGAGCCATGTTTGAACTTTCTATCACTTTTGGTTCCGATAATTCTGGTGACCATATTTGTGATATTCAGGTGCCAAATGACATCTTGGAGCATGTTGGAGATAAAAAACAAAATGTGCCCAAAACGTGATATTATGACGTTATGCGCCGTTCTGAGCCATGTTTGAATTTTCTATCACTTTTGGTTCCGATAATTTTGGTGACCATATTTGTGATTTTCAGGGGCCAAATGACATCTTGGAGCGTGTTGGAGATAAAAATCCAAATGTGCCCAAAACGTGATATTATGACGTTATACGCCGTTCTGAGCCATGTTTGAACTTTCTATCACTTTTGGTTCCGATAATTTTGGTGACCATATTTGTGATTTTCAGGGGCCAAATGACATCTTGGAGCATGTTGGAGATAAAAATCCAAATGTGCCCAAAACGTGATATTATGACGTTATACGCCGTTCTGAGCCATGTTTGAACTTTCTATCACTTTTGGTTCCGATAATTCTGTTGACCATATATGTGATATTCAGGGGCCAAATGACATCTTGGAGCATGTTGGAGATAAAAAACAAAATGTGCCCAAAACGTGATATTATGACGTTATACGCCGTTCTGAGCAATGTTTGAACTTTCTATCACTTTTGGTTCCGATAATTCTGTTGACCATATTTGTGATATTCAGGCGCCAAATGACATCTTGAAGCGTGTTGGAGATAAAAAACAAAATGTGCCCAAAACGTGATATCATGACGTTATACGCCGTTCTGAGCCATGTTTGAACTTTCTATCACTTTTGGTTCCGATAATTCTGTTGACCATATTTGTGATATTCAGGCGCCAAATGACATCTTGAAGCGTGTTGGAGATAAAAAACAAAATGTGCCCAAAACGTGATATCATGACGTTATACGCCGTTCTGAGCCATGTTTGAACTTTCTATCACTTTTGGTTCCGATAATTCTGTTGACCATATTTGTGATATTCAGGCGCCAAATGACATCTTGGAGCGTGTTGGAGATAAAAAACAAAATGTGCCCAAAACGTGATATTATGACGTTATACGCCGTTCTGAGCCATGTTTGAACTTTCTATCACTTTTGGTTCCGATAATTCTGGTGACCATATTTGTGATATTCAGGTGCCAAATGACATCTTGGAGCATGTTGGAGATAAAAAACAAAATGTGCCCAAAACGTGATATTATGACGTTATGCGCCGTTCTGAGCCATGTTTGAATTTTCTATCACTTTTGGTTCCGATAATTTTGGTGACCATATTTGTGATTTTCAGGGGCCAAATGACATCTTGGAGCGTGTTGGAGATAAAAATCCAAATGTGCCCAAAACGTGATATTATGACGTTATACGCCGTTCTGAGCCATGTTTGAACTTTCTATCACTTTTGGTTCCGATAATTTTGGTGACCATATTTGTGATTTTCAGGGGCCAAATGACATCTTGGAGCATGTTGGAGATAAAAATCCAAATGTGCCCAAAACGTGATATTATGACGTTATACGCCGTTCTGAGCCATGTTTGAACTTTCTATCACTTTTGGTTCCGATAATTCTGTTGACCATATATGTGATATTCAGGGGCCAAATGACATCTTGGAGCATGTTGGAGATAAAAAACAAAATGTGCCCAAAACGTGATATTATGACGTTATACGCCGTTCTGAGCAATGTTTGAACTTTCTATCACTTTTGGTTCCGATAATTCTGTTGACCATATTTGTGATATTCAGGCGCCAAATGACATCTTGAAGCGTGTTGGAGATAAAAAACAAAATGTGCCCAAAACGTGATATCATGACGTTATACGCCGTTCTGAGCCATGTTTGAACTTTCTATCACTTTTGGTTCCGATAATTCTGTTGACCATATTTGTGATATTCAGGCGCCAAATGACATCTTGGAGCGTGTTGGAGATAAAAAACAAAATGTGCCCAAAACGTGATATTATGACGTTATACGCCGTTCTGAGCCATGTTTGAACTTTCTATCACTTTTGGTTCCGATAATTCTGTTGACCATATTTGTGATATTCAGGCGCCAAATGACATCTTGGAGCGTGTTGGAGATAAAAAACAAAATGTGCCCAAAACGTGATATTATGACGTTATACGCCGTTCTGAGCCATGTTTGAACTTTCTATCACTTTTGGTTCCGATAATTCTGTTGACCATATATGTGATATTCAGGGGCCAAATGACATATTGGAGCATGTTTTAGATAAAAAACAAAATGCGCCCAAAACGTGATATTATGACGTTATACGCCGTTCTGAGCCATGTTTGAATTTTCTATCACTTTTGGTTCCGATAATTCTGTTGACCATATTTGTGATATTCAGGGGCCAAATGACATCTTGGAGCATGTTGGAGATAAAAAACAAAATGTGCCCAAAACGTGATATTATGAGGTTATACGCCGTTCTGAGCCATGTTTGAACTTTCTATCAGTTTTGGTTCCGATAATTCTGGTGACCATATTTGTGATATTCAGGGGCCAAATGACATCTTGGAGCATGTTGGAGATAAAATACAAAATGTGCCCAAAACGTGATATTATGACGTTATACGCCGTTCTGAGCCATGTTTGAACTTTCTATCACTTTTGGTTCCGATAATGTTGACCATATTTGTGATATTCAGGCGCCAAATGACATCTTGGAGCATGTTGGAGATAAAAAACAAAATGTGCCCAAAACGTGATATTATGACGTTATACGCCGTTCTGAGCCATGTTTGAACTTTCTATCACTTTTGGTTCCGATAATTCTGTTGGCCATATTTGTGATATTCAGGGGCCAAATGACATCTTGGAGCATGTTGGAGATAAAAATCCAAATGTGCCCAAAACGTGATATTATGACGTTATACGCCGTTCTGAGCCATGTTTGAACTTTCTATCACTTTTGGTTCCGATAATTCTGTTGACCATATTTGTGATATTCAGGCGCCAAATGACATCTTGGAGCATGTTGGAGATAGAAAACAAAATGTGCCCAAAACGTGATATTATGACGTTATACGCCGTTCTGAGCCATGTTTGAACTTTCTATCACTTTTGGTTCCGATAATTCTGTTGACCATATATGTGATATTCAGGGGCCAAATGACATATTGGAGCATGTTTTAGATAAAAAACAAAATGCGCCCAAAACGTGATATTATGACGTTATACGCCGTTCTGAGCCATGTTTGAACTTTCTATCACTTTTGGTTCCGATAATTCTGGTGACCATATTTGTGATATTCAGGGGCCAAATGACATCTTGGAGCATGTTGGAGATAGAAAACAAAATGTGCCCAAAACGTGATATTATGACGTTATACGCCGTTCTGAGCCATGTTTGAATTTTCTATCACTTTTGGTTCCGATAATTCTGTTGACCATATTTGTGATATTCAGGGGCCAAATGACATCTTGGAGCATGTTGGAGATAAAAAACAAAATGTGCCCAAAACGTGATATTATGAGGTTATACGCCGTTTTGAGCCATGTTTGAACTTTCTATCAGTTTTGGTTCCGATAATTCTGGTGACCATATTTGTGATATTCAGGGGCCAAATGACATCTTGGAGCATGTTGGAGATAAAAAACAAAATGTGCCCAAAACGTGATATTATGACGTTATACGCCGTTCTGAGCCATGTTTGAACTTTCTATCACTTTTGGTTCCGATAATGTTGACCATATTTGTGATATTCAGGCGCCAAATGACATCTTGGAGCATGTTGGAGATAAAAAACAAAATGTGCCCAAAACGTGATATTATGAGGTTATACGCCGTTCTGAGCCATGTTTGAACTTTCTATCAGTTTTGGTTCCGATAATGTTGACCATATTTGTGATATTCAGGCGCCAAATGACATCTTGGAGCATGTTGGAGATAAAAATCCAAATGTGCCCAAAACGTGATATTATGACGTTATACGCCGTTCTGAGCCATGTTTGAACTTTCTATCACTTTTGGTTCCGATAATTCTGGTGACCATATTTGTGATATTCAGGTGCCAAATGACATCTTGGAGCATGTTGGAGATAAAAAACAAAATGTGCCCAAAACGTGATATTATGACGTTATACGCCGTTCTGAGCCATGTTTGAACTTTCTATCACTTTTGGTTCAGATAATTCTGGTGACCATATTTGTGATATTCAGGTGCCAAATGACATCTTGGAGCATGTTGGAGATAAAAAACAAAATGTGCCCAAAACGTGATATTATGATGTTATACGCCGTTCTGAGCCATGTTTGAACTTTCTATCACTTTTGGTTCCGGTAATTCTGTTGACCATATTTGTGATATTCAGGCGCCAAATGACATCTTGGAGCATGTTGGAGATAAAAAACAAAATGTGCCCAAAACGTGATATTATGACGTTATACGCCGTTCTGAGCCATGTTTGAACTTTCTATCACTTTTGGTTCCGATAATTCTGTTGACCATATATGTGATATTCAGGGGCCAAATGACATATTGGAGCATGTTTTAGATAAAAAACAAAATGCGCCCAAAACGTGATATTATGACGTTATACGCCGTTCTGAGCCATGTTTGAATTTTCTATCACTTTTGGTTCCGATAATTCTGTTGACCATATTTGTGATATTCAGGGGCCAAATGACATCTTGGAGCATGTTGGAGATAAAAAACAAAATGTGCCCAAAACGTGATATTATGAGGTTATACGCCGTTCTGAGCCATGTTTGAACTTTCTATCAGTTTTGGTTCCGATAATTCTGGTGACCATATTTGTGATATTCAGGGGCCAAATGACATCTTGGAGCATGTTGGAGATAAAAAACAAAATGTGCCCAAAACGTGATATTATGACGTTATACGCCGTTCTGAGCCATGTTTGAACTTTCTATCACTTTTGGTTCCGATAATTCTGTTGACCATATATGTGATATTCAGGGGCCAAATGACATATTGGAGCATGTTTTAGATAAAAAACAAAATGCGCCCAAAACGTGATATTATGACGTTATACGCCGTTCTGAGCCATGTTTGAACTTTCTATCACTTTTGGTTCCGATAATTCTGGTGACCATATTTGTGATATTCAGGGGCCAAATGACATCTTGGAGCATGTTGGAGATAGAAAACAAAATGTGCCCAAAACGTGATATTATGACGTTATACGCCGTTCTGAGCCATGTTTGAATTTTCTATCACTTTTGGTTCCGATAATTCTGTTGACCATATTTGTGATATTCAGGGGCCAAATGACATCTTGGAGCATGTTGGAGATAAAAAACAAAATGTGCCCAAAACGTGATATTATGAGGTTATACGCCGTTCTGAGCCATGTTTGAACTTTCTATCAGTTTTGGTTCCGATAATTCTGGTGACCATATTTGTGATATTCAGGGGCCAAATGACATCTTGGAGCATGTTGGAGATAAAAAACAAAATGTGCCCAAAACGTGATATTATGACGTTATACGCCGTTCTGAGCCATGTTTGAACTTTCTATCACTTTTGGTTCCGATAATGTTGACCATATTTGTGATATTCAGGCGCCAAATGACATCTTGGAGCATGTTGGAGATAAAAAACAAAATGTGCCCAAAACGTGATATTATGAGGTTATACGCCGTTCTGAGCCATGTTTGAACTTTCTATCAGTTTTGGTTCCGATAATTCTGGTGACCATATTTGTGATATTCAGGGGCCAAATGACATCTTGGAGCATGTTGGAGATAAAAAACAAAATGTGCCCAAAACGTGATATTATGACGTTATACGCCGTTCTGAGCCATGTTTGAACTTTCTATCACTTTTGGTTCCGATAATGTTGACCATATTTGTGATATTCAGGCGCCAAATGACATCTTGGAGCATGTTGGAGATAAAAAACAAAATGTGCCCAAAACGTGATATTATGACGTTATACGCCGTTCTGAGCCATGTTTGAACTTTCTATCACTTTTGGTTCCGATAATTCTGTTGGCCATATTTGTGATATTCAGGGGCCAAATGACATCTTGGAGCATGTTGGAGATAAAAATCCAAATGTGCCCAAAACGTGATATTATGACGTTATACGCCGTTCTGAGCCATGTTTGAACTTTCTATCACTTTTGGTTCCGATAATTCTGGTGACCATATTTGTGATATTCAGGTGCCAAATGACATCTTGGAGCATGTTGGAGATAAAAAACAAAATGTGCCCAAAACGTGATATTATGATGTTATACGCCGTTCTGAGCCATGTTTGAACTTTCTATCACTTTTGGTTCCGGTAATTCTGTTGACCATATTTGTGATATTCAGGCGCCAAATGACATCTTGGAGCATGTTGGAGATAAAAAACAAAATGTGCCCAAAACGTGATATTATGACGTTATACGCCGTTCTGAGCCATGTTTGAACTTTCTATCACTTTTGGTTCCGATAATTCTGTTGACCATATTTGTGATATTCAGGCGCCATATGAGATCTTGGAGCATGTTGGAGATAAAAAACAAAATGTGCCCAAAACGTGATATTATGACGTTATACGCCGTTCTGAGACGTGTTTGAACTTTCTATCACTTTTGGTTCCGATAATTCTGTTGGCCATATTTGCGATATTCAGGGGCCAAATGTCACATTGGAGCATGTTAGAGATAAAAAACAAAATGTGCCCAATACGTGATATTATGACGTTATACGCCGTTCTGAGCCATGTTTGAACTTTCTATCACTTTTGGTTCCGATAATTCTGTTGACCATATTTGCGATATTAAGGGGCCAAATGACATCTTGGAGCATGTTGGAGATAAAAAACAAAATGTGCCCAAAACCTGATATTATGACGTTATACGCCGTTCTGAGCCATGTTTGAACTTTCTATCACTTTTGGTTCCGATAATGTTGACCATATTTGTGATATTCAGGCGCCAAATGACATCTTGGAGCATGTTGGAGATAAAAAACAAAATGTGCCCAAAACGTGATATTATGACGTTATACGCCGTTCTGAGCCATGTTTGAAATTTCTATCACTTTTGGTTCCGATAATCTGTTGGCCATATTTGTGATATTCAGGGGCCAAATGACATCTTGGAGCATGTTGGAGATAAAAATCCAAATGTGCCCAAAACGTGATATTATGACGTTATACGCCGTTCTGAGCCATGTTTGAACTTTCTATCACTTTTGGTTCCGATAATTCTGTTGACCATATTTGTGATATTCAGGCGCCAAATGACATCTTGAAGCGTGTTGGAGATAAAAAACAAAATGTGCCCAAAACGTGATATTATGACGTTATACGCCGTTCTGAGCCATGTTTGAACTTTCTATCACTTTTGGTTCCGATAATTCTGTTGACCATATATGTGATATTCAGGGGCCAAATGACATATTGGAGCATGTTTTAGATAAAAAACAAAATGCGCCCAAAACGTGATATTATGACGTTATACGTCGTTCTGAGACAAGTTTGAACTTTCTATCACTTTTGGTTCCGATAATTCTGTTGACCATATATGTGATATTCAGGGGCCAAATGACATCTTGGAGCATGTTGGAGATAAAAAACAAAATGTGCCCAAAACGTGATATTATGACGTTATACGCCGTTCTGAGCCATGTTTGAACTTTCTATCACTTTTGGTACCGATAATTCTGGTGACCATATTTGTGATATTCAGGGGCCAAATGACATCTTGGAGCATGTTGGTGATAAAAAACAAAATGTGCCCAAAACGTGATATTATGTCGTTATACGCCGTTCTAGACTTGTTTGAACTTTCTATCACTTTTGGTTCCGATAATTCTGTTGGCCATATTTGCGATATTCAGGGGCTAAATGTCACATTGGAGCATGTTAGAGATAAAAAACAAAATGTGCTCAATACGTGATATTATGACGTTATACGCCGTTCTGAGCCATGTTTGAACTTTCTATCACTTTTGGTTCCGATAATGTTGACCATATTTGTGATATTCAGGCGCCAAATGACATCTTGGAGCATGTTGGAGATAAAAAACAAAATGTGCCCAAAACGTGATATTATGACGTTATACGCCGTTCTGAGCCATGTTTGAACTTTCTATCACTTTTGGTTCCGATAATTCTGTTGACCATATTTGTGATATTCAGGCGCCAAATTACATCTTGGAGCGTGTTGGAGATAAAAAACAAAATGTGCCCAAAACGTGATATTATGACGTTATACGTCGTTCTGAGACATGTTTGAACTTTCTATCACTTTTGGTTCCGATAAATCTGTTGACCATATTTGTGATATTCAGGCGCCAAATGACATCTTGGAGCATGTTGGAGATAAAAAACAAAATGTGCCCAAAACGTGATATTATGACGTTATACGCCGTTCTGAGCCATGTTTGAACTTTCTATCACTTTTGGTTCCGATAAATCTGTTGACCATATTTGTGATATTCAGGCGCCAAATGACATCTTGAAGCGTGTTGGAGATAAAAAACAAAATGTGCCCAAAACGTGATATTATGACCTTATATGCCGTTCTGAGCCATGTTTGAACTTTCTATCACTTTTGGTTCCGATAATTCTGTTGACCATATTTGTGATATTCAGGCGCCAAATGACATCTTGGAGCGTGTTGGAGATAAAAAACAAAATGTGCCCAAAACGTGATATTATGACGTTATACGCCGTTCTGAGCCATGTTTGAACTTTCTATCACTTTTGGTTCCGATAATTCTGTTGGCCATATTTGTGATATTCAGGGGCCAAATGACATCTTGGAGCATGTTGGAGATAAAAATCCAAATGTGCCCAAAACGTGATATTATGACGTTATACGCCGTTCTGAGTCATGTTTGAATTTTCTATCACTTTTGGTTCCGATAATTTTGGTGACCATATTTGTGATTTTCAGGGGCCAAATGACATCTTGGAGCATGTTGGAGATAAAAAACAAAATGTGCCCAAAACGTGATATTATGACGTTATACGCCGTTCTGAGCCATGTTTGAAATTTCTATCACTTTTGGTTCCGATAATCTGTTGGCCATATTTGTGATATTCAGGGGCCAAATGACATCTTGGAGCATGTTGGAGATAAAAATCCAAATGTGCCCAAAACGTGATATTATGACGTTATACGCCGTTCTGAGCCATGTTTGAACTTTCTATCACTTTTGGTTCCGATAATTCTGTTGACCATATATGTGATATTCAGGGGCCAAATGACATATTGGAGCATGTTTTAGATAAAAAACAAAATGCGCCCAAAACGTGATATTATGACGTTATACGCCGTTCTGAGCCATGTTTGAACTTTCTATCACTTTTGGTTCCGATAATTCTGTTGACCATATTTGTGATATTCAGGGGCCAAATGACATCTTGGAGCATGTTGGAGATAAAAAACAAAATGTGCCCAAAACGTGATATTATGAGGTTATACGCCGTTCTGAGCCATGTTTGAACTTTCTATCAGTTTTGGTTCCGATAATTCTGGTGACCATATTTGTGATATTCAGGGGCCAAATGACATCTTGGAGCATGTTGGAGATAAAAAACAAAATGTGCCCAAAACGTGATATTATGACGTTATACGCCGTTCTGAGCCATGTTTGAACTTTCTATCACTTTTGGTTCCGATAATGTTGACCATATTTGTGATATTCAGGCGCCAAATGACATCTTGGAGCATGTTGGAGATAAAAAACAAAATGTGCCCAAAACGTGATATTATGAGGTTATACGCCGTTCTGAGCCATGTTTGAACTTTCTATCAGTTTTGGTTCCGATAATTCTGGTGACCATATTTGTGATATTCAGGGGCCAAATGACATCTTGGAGCATGTTTTAGATAAAAAACAAAATGTGCCCAAAACGTGATATTATGACGTTATACGCCGTTCTGAGCCATGTTTGAACTTTCTATCACTTTTGGTTCCGATAATGTTGACCATATTTGTGATATTCAGGCGCCAAATGACATCTTGGAGCATGTTGGAGATAAAAAACAAAATGTGCCCAAAACGTGATATTATGACGTTATACGCCGTTCTGAGCCATGTTTGAACTTTCTATCACTTTTGGTTCCGATAATTCTGTTGGCCATATTTGTGATATTCAGGGGCCAAATGACATCTTGGAGCATGTTGGAGATAAAAATCCAAATGTGCCCAAAACGTGATATTATGACGTTATACGCCGTTCTGAGCCATGTTTGAACTTTCTATCACTTTTGGTTCCGATAATTCTGTTGACCATATATGTGATATTCAGGGGCCAAATGACATCTTGGAGCATGTTGGAGATAAAAAACAAAATGTGCCCAAAACGTGATATTATGACGTTATACGCCGTTCTGAGCAATGTTTGAACTTTCTATCACTTTTGGTTCCGATAATTCTGTTGACCATATTTGTGATATTCAGGCGCCAAATGACATCTTGAAGCGTGTTGGAGATAAAAAACAAAATGTGCCCAAAACGTGATATCATGACGTTATACGCCGTTCTGAGCCATGTTTGAACTTTCTATCACTTTTGGTTCCGATAATTCTGTTGACCATATTTGTGATATTCAGGCGCCAAATGACATCTTGGAGCGTGTTGGAGATAAAAAACAAAATGTGCCCAAAACGTGATATTATGACGTTATACGCCGTTCTGAGCCATGTTTGAACTTTCTATCACTTTTGGTTCCGATAATTCTGTTGACCATATTTGTGATATTCAGGCGCCAAATGACATCTTGGAGCGTGTTGGAGATAAAAAACAAAATGTGCCCAAAACGTGATATTATGACGTTATACGCCGTTCTGAGCCATGTTTGAACTTTCTATCACTTTTGGTTCCGATAATTCTGGTGACCATATTTGTGATATTCAGGGGCCAAATGACATCTTGGAGCATGTTGGAGATAGAAAACAAAATGTGCCCAAAACGTGATATTATGACGTTATACGCCGTTCTGAGCCATGTTTGAACTTTCTATCACTTTTGGTTCCGATAATTCTGTTGACCATACAGCGTGTCCCGTATCTTCCGCATCAGAGCATTATACGGTTGTAGGATACATTATTCTGGAGCGATCTTTCTAATAAAATTTTTTCGAAATGTTTATAATAACCGCACGGGAACTGTTTAAAGGAACTGTTTTTCGTCCAATCAGCAGATCGCAAATCAGACTCAGGTAATCGGTGCCACCCTCGGTCGGTTCGCTACGCCGATGATAACTCGTTTCCCACGTGTACTCACCAATAGATTCGTCATGGAAAGAGAAATAAACTTTTTCGATGCATCAAAGTCGTCCGTTATTGGTCGTCGTTAAACAGTTCCCGTGCGGTTATTATAAATATTTCGAAAAAATTTTATTAGAAAGATCGCTTCAGAATAATGTATTCTACAACCGTATAATGCTCTGATGCGGAAGATACGGGACACGCTGTATATGTGATATTCAGGGGCCAAATGACATATTGGAGCATGTTTTAGATAAAAAACAAAATGCGCCCAAAACGTGATATTATGACGTTATACGCCGTTCTGAGCCATGTTTGAATTTTCTATCACTTTTGGTTCCGATAATTCTGTTGACCATATTTGTGATATTCAGGGGCCAAATGACATCTTGGAGCATGTTGGAGATAAAAAACAAAATGTGCCCAAAACGTGATATTATGAGGTTATACGCCGTTCTGAGCCATGTTTGAACTTTCTATCAGTTTTGGTTCCGATAATTCTGGTGACCATATTTGTGATATTCAAGGGCCAAATGACATCTTGGAGCATGTTGGAGATAAAAAACAAAATGTGCCCAAAACGTGATATTATGATGTTATACGCCGTTCTGAGCCATGTTTGAACTTTCTATCACTTTTGGTTCCGGTAATTCTGTTGACCATATTTGTGATATTCAGGCGCCAAATGACATCTTGGAGCATGTTGGAGATAAAAAACAAAATGTGCCCAAAACGTGATATTATGACGTTATACGCCGTTCTGAGCCATGTTTGAACTTTCTATCACTTTTGGTTCCGATAATTCTGTTGACCATATTTGTGATATTCAGGCGCCATATGAGATCTTGGAGCATGTTGGAGATAAAAAACAAAATGTGCCCAAAACGTGATATTATGACGTTATACGCCGTTCTGAGACGTGTTTGAACTTTCTATCACTTTTGGTTCCGATAATTCTGTTGGCCATATTTGCGATATTCAGGGGCCAAATGTCACATTGGAGCATGTTAGAGATAAAAAACAAAATGTGCCCAATACGTGATATTATGACGTTATACGCCGTTCTGAGCCATGTTTGAACTTTCTATCACTTTTGGTTCCGATAATTCTGTTGACCGTATTTGCGATATTCAGGGGCCAAATGACATCTTGGAGCATGTTGGAGATAAAAAACAAAATGTGCCCAAAACCTGATATTATGACGTTATACGCCGTTCTGAGCCATGTTTGAACTTTCTATCACTTTTGGTTCCGATAATGTTGACCATATTTGTGATATTCAGGCGCCAAATGACATCTTGGAGCATGTTGGAGATAAAAAACAAAATGTGCCCAAAACGTGATATTATGACGTTATACGCCGTTCTGAGCCATGTTTGAAATTTCTATCACTTTTGGTTCCGATAATCTGTTGGCCATATTTGTGATATTCAGGGGCCAAATGACATCTTGGAGCATGTTGGAGATAAAAATCCAAATGTGCCCAAAACGTGATATTATGACGTTATACGCCGTTCTGAGCCATGTTTGAACTTTCTATCACTTTTGGTTCCGATAATTCTGTTGACCATATTTGTGATATTCAGGAGCCAAATGACATCTTGAAGCGTGTTGGAGATAAAAAACAAAATGTGCCCAAAACGTGATATTATGACGTTATACGCCGTTCTGAGCCATGTTTGAACTTTCTATCACTTTTGGTTCCGATAATTCTGTTGACCATATATGTGATATTCAGGGGCCAAATGACATATTGGAGCATGTTTTAGATAAAAAACAAAATGCGCCCAAAACGTGATATTATGACGTTATACGTCGTTCTGAGACAAGTTTGAACTTTCTATCACTTTTGGTTCCGATAATTCTGTTGACCATATATGTGATATTCAGGGGCCAAATGACATCTTGGAGCATGTTGGAGATAAAAAACAAAATGTGCACAAAACGTGATATTATGACGTTATACGCCGTTCTGAGCCATGTTTGAACTTTCTATCACTTTTGGTACCGATAATTCTGGTGACCATATTTGTGATATTCAGGGGCCAAATGACATCTTGGAGCATGTTGGTGATAAAAAACAAAATGTGCCCAAAACGTGATATTATGTCGTTATACGCCGTTCTAGACATGTTTGAACTTTCTATCACTTTTGGTTCCGATAATTCTGTTGGCCATATTTGCGATATTCAGGGGCCAAATGTCACATTGGAGCATGTTAGAGATAAAAAACAAAATGTGCTCAATACGTGATATTATGACGTTATACGCCGTTCTGAGCCATGTTTGAACTTTCTATCACTTTTGGTTCCGATAATTCTGTTGACCGTATTTGCGATATTCAGGGGCCAAATGACATCTTGGAGCATGTTGGAGATAAAAAACAAAATGTGCCCAAAACCTGATATTATGACGTTATACGCCGTTCTGAGCCATGTTTGAACTTTCTATCACTTTTGGTTCCGATAATGTTGACCATATTTGTGATATTCAGGCGCCAAATGACATCTTGGAGCATGTTGGAGATAAAAAACAAAATGTGCCCAAAACGTGATATTATGACGTTATACGCCGTTCTGAGCCATGTTTGAAATTTCTATCACTTTTGGTTCCGATAATCTGTTGGCCATATTTGTGATATTCAGGGGCCAAATGACATCTTGGAGCATGTTGGAGATAAAAATCCAAATGTGCCCAAAACGTGATATTATGACGTTATACGCCGTTCTGAGCCATGTTTGAACTTTCTATCACTTTTGGTTCCGATAATTCTGTTGACCATATTTGTGATATTCAGGCGCCAAATGACATCTTGAAGCGTGTTGGAGATAAAAAACAAAATGTGCCCAAAACGTGATATTATGACGTTATACGCCGTTCTGAGCCATGTTTGAATTTTCTATCACTTTTGGTTCCGATAATTCTGTTGACCATATATGTGATATTCAGGGGCCAAATGACATATTGGAGCATGTTTTAGATAAAAAACAAAATGCGCCCAAAACGTGATATTATGACGTTATACGTCGTTCTGAGACAAGTTTGAACTTTCTATCACTTTTGGTTCCGATAATTCTGTTGACCATATATGTGATATTCAGGGGCCAAATGACATCTTGGAGCATGTTGGAGATAAAAAACAAAATGTGCCCAAAACGTGATATTATGACGTTATACGCCGTTCTGAGCCATGTTTGAACTTTCTATCACTTTTGGTACCGATAATTCTGGTGACCATATTTGTGATATTCAGGGGCCAAATGACATCTTGGAGCATGTTGGTGATAAAAAACAAAATGTGCCCAAAACGTGATATTATGTCGTTATACGCCGTTCTAGACATGTTTGAACTTTCTATCACTTTTGGTTCCGATAATTCTGTTGGCCATATTTGCGATATTCAGGGGCCAAATGTCACATTGGAGCATGTTAGAGATAAAAAACAAAATGTGCTCAATACGTGATATTATGACGTTATACGCCGTTCTGAGCCATGTTTGAACTTTCTATCACTTTTGGTTCCGATAATGTTGACCATATTTGTGATATTCAGGCGCCAAATGACATCTTGGAGCATGTTGGAGATAAAAAACAAAATGTGCCCAAAACGTGATATTATGACGTTATACGCCGTTCTGAGCCATGTTTGAACTTTCTATCACTTTTGGTTCCGATAAATCTGTTGACCATATTTGTGATATTCAGGCGCCAAATGACATCTTGGAGCATGTTGGAGATAAAAAACAAAATGTGCCCAAAACGTGATATTATGACGTTATACGCCGTTCTGAGCCATGTTTGAACTTTCTATCACTTTTGGTTCCGATAAATCTGTTGACCATATTTGTGATATTCAGGCGCCAAATGACATCTTGAAGCGTGTTGGAGATAAAAAACAAAATGTGCCCAAAACGTGATATTATGACCTTATATGCCGTTCTGAGCCATGTTTGAACTTTCTATCACTTTTGGTTCCGATAATTCTGTTGACCATATTTGTGATATTCAGGCGCCAAATGACATCTTGGAGCGTGTTGGAGATAAAAAACAAAATGTGCCCAAAACGTGATATTATGACGTTATACGCCGTTCTGAGCCATGTTTGAACTTTCTATCACTTTTGGTTCCGATAATTCTGTTGGCCATATTTGTGATATTCAGGGGCCAAATGACATCTTGGAGCATGTTGGAGATAAAAATCCAAATGTGCCCAAAACGTGATATTATGACGTTATACGCCGTTCTGAGCCATGTTTGAACTTTCTATCACTTTTGGTTCCGATAATTCTGTTGACCATATATGTGATATTCAGGGGCCAAATGACATATTGGAGCATGTTTTAGATAAAAAACAAAATGCGCCCAAAACGTGATATTATGACGTTATACGCCGTTCTGACCCATGTTTGAATTTTCTATCACTTTTGGTTCCGATAATTCTGGTGACCATATTTGTGATATTCAGGGGCCAAATGACATCTTGGAGCATGTTGGTGATAAAAAACAAAATGTGCCCAAAACGTGATATTATGTCGTTATACGCCGTTCTGAGACATGTTTGAACTTTCTATCACTTTTGGTTCCGATAATTCTGTTGGCCATATTTGCGATATTCAGGGGCCAAATGTCACATTGGAGCATGTTAGAGATAAAAAACAAAATGTGCCCAATACGTGATATTATGACGTTATACGCCGTTCTGAGCCATGTTTGAACTTTCTATCACTTTTGGTTCCGATAATTCTGTTGACCATATTTGCGATATTCAGGGGCCAAATGACATCTTGGAGCATGTTGGAGATAAAAAACAAAATGTGCCCAATACGTGATATTATGACGTTATACGCCGTTCTGAGCCATGTTTGAACTTTCTATCACTTTTGGTTCCGATAATTCTGTTGACCATATTTGCGATATTCCGGGGCCAAATGACATCTTGGAGCATGTTGGAGATAAAAAACAAAATGTGCCCAAAACCTGATATTATGACGTTATACGCCGTTCTGAGCCATGTTTGAACTTTCTATCACTTTTGGTTCCGATAATGTTGACCATATTTGTGATATTCAGGCGCCAAATGACATCTTGGAGCATGTTGGAGATAAAAAACAAAATGTGCCCAAAACGTGATATTATGACGTTATACGCCATTCTGAGTCATGTTTGAAATTTCTATCACTTTTGGTTCCGATAATCTGTTGGCCATATTTGTGATATTCAGGGGCCAAATGACATCTTGGAGCATGTTGGAGATAAAAATCCAAATGTGCCCAAAACGTGATATTATGACGTTATACGCCGTTCTGAGCCATGTTTGAACTTTCTATCACTTTTGGTTCCGATAATTCTGTTGACCATATTTGTGATATTCAGGCGCCAAATGACATCTTGAAGCGTGTTGGAGATAAAAAACAAAATGTGCCCAAAACGTGATATTATGACGTTATACGCCGTTCTGAGCCATGTTTGAACTTTCTATCACTTTTGGTTCCGATAATTCTGTTGACCATATATGTGATATTCAGGGGCCAAATGACATATTGGAGCATGTTTTAGATAAAAAACAAAATGCGCCCAAAACGTGATATTATGACGTTATACGTCGTTCTGAGACAAGTTTGAACTTTCTATCACTTTTGGTTCCGATAATTCTGTTGACCATATATGTGATATTCAGGGGCCAAATGACATCTTGGAGCATGTTGGAGATAAAAAACAAAATGTGCCCAAAACGTGATATTATGACGTTATACGCCGTTCTGAGCCATGTTTGAACTTTCTATCACTTTTGGTACCGATAATTCTGGTGACCATATTTGTGATATTCAGGGGCCAAATGACATCTTGGAGCATGTTGGTGATAAAAAACAAAATGTGCCCAAAACGTGATATTATGTCGTTATACGCCGTTCTGAGACATGTTTGAACTTTCTATCACTTTTGGTTCCGATAATTCTGTTGGCCATATTTGCGATATTCAGGGGCCAAATGTCACATTGGAGCATGTTAGAGATAAAAAACAAAATGTGCCCAATACGTGATATTATGACGTTATACGCCGTTCTGAGCCATGTTTGAACTTTCTATCACTTTTGGTTCCGATAATGTTGACCATATTTGTGATATTCAGGCGCCAAATGACATCTTGGAGCATGTTGGAGATAAAAAACAAAATGTGCCCAAAACGTGATATTATGACGTTATACGCCGTTCTGAGCAATGTTTGAACTTTCTATCACTTTTGGTTCCGATAATTCTGTTGACCATATTTGTGATATTCAGGCGCCAAATGACATCTTGGAGCGTGTTGGAGATAAAAAACAAAATGTGCCCAAAACGTGATATTATGACGTTATACGTCGTTCTGAGACATGTTTGAACTTTCTATCACTTTTGGTTCCGATAAATCTGTTGACCATATTTGTGATATTCAGGCGCCAAATGACATCTTGGAGCATGTTGGAGATAAAAAACAAAATGTGCCCAAAACGTGATATTATGACGTTATACGCCGTTCTGAGCCATGTTTGAACTTTCTATCACTTTTGGTTCCGATAAATCTGTTGACCATATTTGTGATATTCAGGCGCCAAATGACATCTTGAAGCGTGTTGGAGATAAAAAACAAAATGTGCCCAAAACGTGATATTATGACCTTATATGCCGTTCTGAGCCATGTTTGAACTTTCTATCACTTTTGGTTCCGATAATTCTGTTGACCATGTTTGTGATATTCAGGCGCCAAATGACATCTTGGAGCGTGTTGGAGATAAAAAACAAAATGTGCCCAAAACGTGATATTATGACGTTATACGTCGTTCTGAGACATGTTTGAACTTTCTATCACTTTTGGTTCCGATAAATCTGTTGACCATATATGTGATATTCAGGGGCCAAATGACATATTGGAGCATGTTTTAGATAAAAAACAAAATGCGCCCAAAACGTGATATTATGACGTTATACGTCGTTCTGAGACAAGTTTGAACTTTCTATCACTTTTGGTTCCGATAATTCTGTTGACCATATATGTGATATTCAGGGGCCAAATGACATCTTGGAGCATGTTGGAGATAAAAAACAAAATGTGCCCAAAACGTGATATTATGACGTTATACGCCGTTCTGAGCCATGTTTGAACTTTCTATCACTTTTGGTTCCGATAATTCTGTTGGCCATATTTGCGATATTCAGGGGCCAAATGTCACATTGGAGCATGTTAGAGATAAAAAACAAAATGTGCCCAATACGTGATATTATGACGTTATACGCCGTTCTGAGCCATGTTTGAACTTTCTATCACTTTTGGTTCCGATAATGTTGACCATATTTGTGATATTCAGGCGCCAAATGACATCTTGGAGCATGTTGGAGATAAAAAACAAAATGTGCCCAAAACGTGATATTATGACGTTATACGCCGTTCTGAGCCATGTTTGAACTTTCTATCACTTTTGGTTCCGATAATTCTGTTGACCATATTTGTGATATTCAGGCGCCAAATGACATCTTGGAGCGTGTTGGAGATAAAAAACAAAATGTGCCCAAAACGTGATATTATGACGTTATACGTCGTTCTGAGACATGTTTGAACTTTCTATCACTTTTGGTTCCGATAAATCTGTTGACCATATTTGTGATATTCAGGCGCCAAATGACATCTTGGAGCATGTTGGAGATAAAAAACAAAATGTGCCCAAAACGTGATATTATGACGTTATACGCCGTTCTGAGCCATGTTTGAACTTTCTATCACTTTTGGTTCCGATAAATCTGTTGACCATATTTGTGATATTCAGGCGCCAAATGACATCTTGAAGCGTGTTGGAGATAAAAAACAAAATGTGCCCAAAACGTGATATTATGACCTTATATGCCGTTCTGAGCCATGTTTGAACTTTCTATCACTTTTGGTTCCGATAATTCTGTTGACCATATTTGTGATATTCAGGCGCCAAATGACATCTTGGAGCGTGTTGGAGATAAAAAACAAAATGTGCCCAAAACGTGATATTATGACGTTATACGCCGTTCTGAGCCATGTTTGAACTTTCTATCACTTTTGGTTCCGATAATTCTGTTGACCATATTTGTGATATTCAGGCGCCAAATGACATCTTGAAGCGTGTTGGAGATAAAAAACAAAATGTGCCCAAAACGTGATATTATGACGTTATACGCCGTTCTGAGCCATGTTTGAACTTTCTATCACTTTTGGTTCCGATAATTCTGTTGGCCATATTTGTGATATTCAGGGGCCAAATGACATCTTGGAGCATGTTGGAGATAAAAAACAAAATGTGCCCAAAACGTGATATTATGATGTTATACGCCGTTCTGAGCCATGTTTGAACTTTCTATCACTTTTGGTTCCGATAATTCTGTTGACCATATTTGTGATATTCAGGCGCCAAATGAGATCTTGGAGCATGTTGGAGATAAAAAACAAAATGTGCCCAAAACGTGATATTATGACGTTATACGCCGTTCTGAGCCATGTTTGAATTTTCTATCACTTTTGGTTCCGATAATTCTGGTGACCATATTTGTGATATTCAGGGGCCAAATGACATCTTGGAGCATGTTGGTGATAAAAAACAAAATGTGCCCAAAACGTGATATTATGTCGTTATACGCCGTTCTGAGACATGTTTGAACTTTCTATCACTTTTGGTTCCGATAATTCTGTTGGCCATATTTGCGATATTCAGGGGCCAAATGTCACATTGGAGCATGTTAGAGATAAAAAACAAAATGTGCCCAATACGTGATATTATGACGTTATACGCCGTTCTGAGCCATGTTTGAACTTTCTATCACTTTTGGTTCCGATAATTCTGTTGACCATATTTGCGATATTCAGGGGCCAAATGACATCTTGGAGCATGTTGGAGATAAAAAACAAAATGTGCCCAAAACGTGATATTATGACGTTATACGCCGTTCTGAGCCATGTTTGAACTTTCTATCACTTTTGGTTCCGATAATTCTGTTGACCATATTTGTGATATTCAGGCGCCAAATGACATCTTGAAGCGTGTTGGAGATAAAAAACAAGATGTGCCCAAAACGTGATATTATGACGTTATACGCCGTTCTGAGCCATGTTTGAACTTTCTATCACTTTTGGTTCCGATAATTCTGTTGACCATATTTGTGATATTCAGGCGCCAAATGACATCTTGAAGCGTGTTGGAGATAAAAAACAAAATGTGCCCAAAACGTGATATTATGACGTTATACGCCGTTCTGAGCCATGTTTGAACTTTCTATCACTTTTGGTTCCGATAATTCTGGTGACCATATTTGTGATATTCAGGGGCCAAATGACATCTTGGAGCGTGTTGGAGATAAAAAACAAAATGTGCCCAAAACGTGATATTATGACGTTATACGCCGTTCTGAGCCATGTTTGAACTTTCTATCACTTTTGGTTCCGATAAATCTGTTGACCATATTTGTGATATTCAGGCGCCAAATGACATCTTGAAGCGTGTTGGAGATAAAAAACAAAATGTGCCCAAAACGTGATATTATGACGTTATACGCCGTTCTGAGCCATGTTTGAACTTTCTATCACTTTTGGTTCCGATAATTCTGTTGACCATATTTGTGATATTCAGGCGCCAAATGACATCTTGAAGCGTGTTGGAGATAAAAAACAAAATGTGCCCAAAACGTGATATTATGACGTTATACGCCGTTCTGAGCCATGTTTGAACTTTCTATCACTTTTGGTTCCGATAATTCTGGTGACCATATTTGTGATATTCAGGGGCCAAATGACATCTTGGAGCGTGTTGGAGATAAAAAACAAAATGTGCCCAAAACGTGATATTATGACGTTATACGCCGTTCTGAGCCATGTTTGAACTTTCTATCACTTTTGGTTCCGATAATTCTGGTGACCATATTTGTGATATTCAGGGGCCAAATGACATCTTGGAGCGTGTTGGAGATAAAAAACAAAATGTGCCCAAAACGTGATATTATGACGTTATACGCCGTTCTGAGCCATGTTTGAACTTTCTATCACTTTTGGTTCCGATAAATCTGTTGACCATATTTGTGATATTCAGGCGCCAAATGACATCTTGAAGCGTGTTGGAGATAAAAAACAAAATGTGCCCAAAACGTGATATTATGACCTTATATGCCGTTCTGAGCCATGTTTGAACTTTCTATCACTTTTGGTTCCGATAATTCTGTTGACCATGTTTGTGATATTCAGGCGCCAAATGACATCTTGGAGCATGTTGGAGATAAAAATCCAAATGTGCCCAAAACGTGATATTATGACGTTATACGCCGTTCTGAGCCATGTTTGAATTTTCTATCACTTTTGGTTCCGATAATTTTGGTGACCATATTTGTGATTTTCAGGGGCCAAATGACATTTTGGAGCATGTTGGAGATAAAAAACAAAATGTGCCCAAAACGTGATATTATGACGTTATACGCCGTTCTGAGCCATGTTTGAACTTTCTATCACTTTTGGTTCCGATAATTCTGGTGACCATATTTGTGATATTCAGGGGCCAAATGACATCTTGGAGCATGTTGGAGATAGAAAACAAAATGTGCCCAAAACGTGATATTATGACGTTATACGCCGTTCTGAGCCATGTTTGAACTTTCTATCACTTTTGGTTCCGATAATTCTGTTGACCATATATGTGATATTCAGGGGCCAAATGACATATTGGAGCATGTTTTAGATAAAAAACAAAATGCGCCCAAAACGTGATATTATGACGTTATACGCCGTTCTGAACCATGTTTGAATTTTCTATCACTTTTGGTTCCGATAATTCTGGTGACCATATTTGTGATATTCAGGGGCCAAATGACATCTTGGAGCATGTTGGTGATAAAAAACAAAATGTGCCCAAAACGTGATATTATGTCGTTATACGCCGTTCTGAGACATGTTTGAACTTTCTATCACTTTTGGTTCCGATAATTCTGTTGGCCATATTTGCGATATTCAGGGGCCAAATGTCACATTGGAGCATGTTAGAGATAAAAAACAAAATGTGCCCAATACGTGATATTATGACGTTATACGCCGTTCTGAGCCATGTTTGAACTTTCTATCACTTTTGGTTCCGATAATTCTGTTGACCATATTTGCGATATTCAGGGGCCAAATGACATCTTGGAGCATGTTGGAGATAAAAAACAAAATGTGCCCAATACGTGATATTATGACGTTATACGCCGTTCTGAGCCATGTTTGAACTTTCTATCACTTTTGGTTCCGATAATTCTGTTGACCATATTTGCGATATTCCGGGGCCAAATGACATCTTGGAGCATGTTGGAGATAAAAAACAAAATGTGCCCAAAACCTGATATTATGACGTTATACGCCGTTCTGAGCCATGTTTGAACTTTCTATCACTTTTGGTTCCGATAATGTTGACCATATTTGTGATATTCAGGCGCCAAATGACATCTTGGAGCATGTTGGAGATAAAAAACAAAATGTGCCCAAAACGTGATATTATGACGTTATACGCCATTCTGAGTCATGTTTGAAATTTCTATCACTTTTGGTTCCGATAATCTGTTGGCCATATTTGTGATATTCAGGGGCCAAATGACATCTTGGAGCATGTTGGAGATAAAAATCCAAATGTGCCCAAAACGTGATATTATGACGTTATACGCCGTTCTGAGCCATGTTTGAACTTTCTATCACTTTTGGTTCCGATAATTCTGTTGACCATATTTGTGATATTCAGGCGCCAAATGACATCTTGAAGCGTGTTGGAGATAAAAAACAAAATGTGCCCAAAACGTGATATTATGACGTTATACGCCGTTCTGAGCCATGTTTGAACTTTCTATCACTTTTGGTACCGATAATTCTGGTGACCATATTTGTGATATTCAGGGGCCAAATGACATCTTGGAGCATGTTGGTGATAAAAAACAAAATGTGCCCAAAACGTGATATTATGTCGTTATACGCCGTTCTGAGACATGTTTGAACTTTCTATCACTTTTGGTTCCGATAATTCTGTTGGCCATATTTGCGATATTCAGGGGCCAAATGTCACATTGGAGCATGTTAGAGATAAAAAACAAAATGTGCCCAATACGTGATATTATGACGTTATACGCCGTTCTGAGCCATGTTTGAACTTTCTATCACTTTTGGTTCCGATAATGTTGACCATATTTGTGATATTCAGGCGCCAAATGACATCTTGGAGCATGTTGGAGATAAAAAACAAAATGTGCCCAAAACGTGATATTATGACGTTATACGCCGTTCTGAGCAATGTTTGAACTTTCTATCACTTTTGGTTCCGATAATTCTGTTGACCATATTTGTGATATTCAGGCGCCAAATGACATCTTGGAGCGTGTTGGAGATAAAAAACAAAATGTGCCCAAAACGTGATATTATGACGTTATACGTCGTTCTGAGACATGTTTGAACTTTCTATCACTTTTGGTTCCGATAAATCTGTTGACCATATTTGTGATATTCAGGCGCCAAATGACATCTTGGAGCATGTTGGAGATAAAAAACAAAATGTGCCCAAAACGTGATATTATGACGTTATACGCCGTTCTGAGCCATGTTTGAACTTTCTATCACTTTTGGTTCCGATAAATCTGTTGACCATATTTGTGATATTCAGGCGCCAAATGACATCTTGAAGCGTGTTGGAGATAAAAAACAAAATGTGCCCAAAACGTGATATTATGACCTTATATGCCGTTCTGAGCCATGTTTGAACTTTCTATCACTTTTGGTTCCGATAATTCTGTTGACCATGTTTGTGATATTCAGGCGCCAAATGACATCTTGGAGCGTGTTGGAGATAAAAAACAAAATGTGCCCAAAACGTGATATTATGACGTTATACGTCGTTCTGAGACATGTTTGAACTTTCTATCACTTTTGGTTCCGATAAATCTGTTGACCATATATGTGATATTCAGGGGCCAAATGACATATTGGAGCATGTTTTAGATAAAAAACAAAATGCGCCCAAAACGTGATATTATGACGTTATACGTCGTTCTGAGACAAGTTTGAACTTTCTATCACTTTTGGTTCCGATAATTCTGTTGACCATATATGTGATATTCAGGGGCCAAATGACATCTTGGAGCATGTTGGAGATAAAAAACAAAATGTGCCCAAAACGTGATATTATGACGTTATACGCCGTTCTGAGCCATGTTTGAACTTTCTATCACTTTTGGTACCGATAATTCTGGTGACCATATTTGTGATATTCAGGGGCCAAATGACATCTTGGAGCATGTTGGTGATAAAAAACAAAATGTGCCCAAAACGTGATATTATGTCGTTATACGCCGTTCTGAGACATGTTTGAACTTTCTATCACTTTTGGTTCCGATAATTCTGTTGGCCATATTTGCGATATTCAGGGGCCAAATGTCACATTGGAGCATGTTAGAGATAAAAAACAAAATGTGCCCAATACGTGATATTATGACGTTATACGCCGTTCTGAGCCATGTTTGAACTTTCTATCACTTTTGGTTGCGATAATGTTGACCATATTTGTGATATTCAGGCGCCAAATGACATCTTGGAGCATGTTGGAGATAAAAAACAAAATGTGCCCAAAACGTGATATTATGACGTTATACGCCGTTCTGAGCCATGTTTGAACTTTCTATCACTTTTGGTTCCGATAATTCTGTTGACCATATTTGTGATATTCAGGCGCCAAATGACATCTTGGAGCGTGTTGGAGATAAAAAACAAAATGTGCCCAAAACGTGATATTATGACGTTATACGTCGTTCTGAGACATGTTTGAACTTTCTATCACTTTTGGTTCCGATAAATCTGCTGACCATATTTGTGATATTCAGGCGCCAAATGACATCTTGGAGCATGTTGGAGATAAAAAACAAAATGTGCCCAAAACGTGATATTATGACGTTATACGCCGTTCTGAGCCATGTTTGAACTTTCTATCACTTTTGGTTCCGATAAATCTGTTGACCATATTTGTGATATTCAGGCGCCAAATGACATCTTGAAGCGTGTTGGAGATAAAAAACAAAATGTGCCCAAAACGTGATATTATGACCTTATATGCCGTTCTGAGCCATGTTTGAACTTTCTATCACTTTTGGTTCCGATAATTCTGTTGACCATATTTGTGATATTCAGGCGCCAAATGACATCTTGGAGCGTGTTGGAGATAAAAAACAAAATGTGCCCAAAACGTGATATTATGACGTTATACGCCGTTCTGAGCCATGTTTGAACTTTCTATCACTTTTGGTTCCGATAATTCTGTTGACCATATTTGTGATATTCAGGCGCCAAATGACATCTTGAAGCGTGTTGGAGATAAAAAACAAAATGTGCCCAAAACGTGATATTATGACGTTATACGCCGTTCTGAGCCATGTTTGAACTTTCTATCACTTTTGGTTCCGATAATTCTGTTGGCCATATTTGTGATATTCAGGGGCCAAATGACATCTTGGAGCATGTTGGAGATAAAAAACAAAATGTGCCCAAAACGTGATATTATGATGTTATACGCCGTTCTGAGCCATGTTTGAACTTTCTATCACTTTTGGTTCCGATAATTCTGTTGACCATATTTGTGATATTCAGGCGCCAAATGAGATCTTGGAGCATGTTGGAGATAAAAAACAAAATGTGCCCAAAACGTGATATTATGACGTTATACGCCGTTCTGAGCCATGTTTGAACTTTCTATCACTTTTGGTTCCGATAATTCTGTTGACCATATTTGTGATATTCAGGCGCCAAATGACATCTTGGAGCATGTTGGTGATAAAAAACAAAATGTGCCCAAAACGTGATATTATGTCGTTATACGCCGTTCTGAGCCATGTTTGAACTTTCTATCACTTTTGGTTCCGATAATTCTGTTGACCATATATGTGATATTCAGGGGCCAAATGACATATTGGAGCATGTTTTAGATAAAAAACAAAATGCGCCCAAAACGTGATATTATGACGTTATACGTCGTTCTGAGACAAGTTTGAACTTTCTATCACTTTTGGTTCCGATAATTCTGTTGACCATATATGTGATATTCAGGGGCCAAATGACATCTTGGAGCATGTTGGAGATAAAAAACAAAATGTGCCCAAAACGTGATATTATGACGTTATACGCCGTTCTGAGCCATGTTTGAACTTTCTATCACTTTTGGTACCGATAATTCTGGTGACCATATTTGTGATATTCAGGGGCCAAATGACATCTTGGAGCATGTTGGTGATAAAAAACAAAATGTGCCCAAAACGTGATATTATGTCGTTATACGCCGTTCTAGACATGTTTGAACTTTCTATCACTTTTGGTTCCGATAATTCTGTTGGCCATATTTGCGATATTCAGGGGCCAAATGTCACATTGGAGCATGTTAGAGATAAAAAACAAAATGTGCTCAATACGTGATATTATGACGTTATACGCCGTTCTGAGCCATGTTTGAACTTTCTATCACTTTTGGTTCCGATAATGTTGACCATATTTGTGATATTCAGGCGCCAAATGACATCTTGGAGCATGTTGGAGATAAAAAACAAAATGTGCCCAAAACGTGATATTATGACGTTATACGCCGTTCTGAGCCATGTTTGAACTTTCTATCACTTTTGGTTCCGATAAATCTGTTGACCATATTTGTGATATTCAGGCGCCAAATGACATCTTGGAGCATGTTGGAGATAAAAAACAAAATGTGCCCAAAACGTGATATTATGACGTTATACGCCGTTCTGAGCCATGTTTGAACTTTCTATCACTTTTGGTTCCGATAATTCTGTTGACCATATATGTGATATTCAGGGGCCAAATGACATATTGGAGCATGTTTTAGATAAAAAACAAAATGCGCCCAAAACGTGATATTATGACGTTATACGCCGTTCTGACCCATGTTTGAATTTTCTATCACTTTTGGTTCCGATAATTCTGGTGACCATATTTGTGATATTCAGGGGCCAAATGACATCTTGGAGCATGTTGGTGATAAAAAACAAAATGTGCCCAAAACGTGATATTATGTCGTTATACGCCGTTCTGAGACATGTTTGAACTTTCTATCACTTTTGGTTCCGATAATTCTGTTGGCCATATTTGCGATATTCAGGGGCCAAATGTCACATTGGAGCATGTTAGAGATAAAAAACAAAATGTGCCCAATACGTGATATTATGACGTTATACGCCGTTCTGAGCCATGTTTGAACTTTCTATCACTTTTGGTTCCGATAATTCTGTTGACCATATTTGCGATATTCAGGGGCCAAATGACATCTTGGAGCATGTTGGAGATAAAAAACAAAATGTGCCCAATACGTGATATTATGACGTTATACGCCGTTCTGAGCCATGTTTGAACTTTCTATCACTTTTGGTTCCGATAATTCTGTTGACCATATTTGCGATATTCCGGGGCCAAATGACATCTTGGAGCATGTTGGAGATAAAAAACAAAATGTGCCCAAAACCTGATATTATGACGTTATACGCCGTTCTGAGCCATGTTTGAACTTTCTATCACTTTTGGTTCCGATAATGTTGACCATATTTGTGATATTCAGGCGCCAAATGACATCTTGGAGCATGTTGGAGATAAAAAACAAAATGTGCCCAAAACGTGATATTATGACGTTATACGCCATTCTGAGTCATGTTTGAAATTTCTATCACTTTTGGTTCCGATAATCTGTTGGCCATATTTGTGATATTCAGGGGCCAAATGACATCTTGGAGCATGTTGGAGATAAAAATCCAAATGTGCCCAAAACGTGATATTATGACGTTATACGCCGTTCTGAGCCATGTTTGAACTTTCTATCACTTTTGGTTCCGATAATTCTGTTGACCATATTTGTGATATTCAGGCGCCAAATGACATCTTGAAGCGTGTTGGAGATAAAAATCCAAATGTGCCCAAAACGTGATATTATGACGTTATACGCCGTTCTGAGCCATGTTTGAACTTTCTATCACTTTTGGTTCCGATAATTCTGTTGACCATATTTGTGATATTCAGGCGCCAAATGACATCTTGAAGCGTGTTGGAGATAAAAAACAAAATGTGCCCAAAACGTGATATTATGACGTTATACGCCGTTCTGAGCCATGTTTGAACTTTCTATCACTTTTGGTTCCGATAATTCTGTTGACCATATATGTGATATTCAGGGGCCAAATGACATATTGGAGCATGTTTTAGATAAAAAACAAAATGCGCCCAAAACGTGATATTATGACGTTATACGTCGTTCTGAGACAAGTTTGAACTTTCTATCACTTTTGGTTCCGATAATTCTGTTGACCATATATGTGATATTCAGGGGCCAAATGACATCTTGGAGCATGTTGGAGATAAAAAACAAAATGTGCCCAAAACGTGATATTATGACGTTATACGCCGTTCTGAGCCATGTTTGAACTTTCTATCACTTTTGGTACCGATAATTCTGGTGACCATATTTGTGATATTCAGGGGCCAAATGACATCTTGGAGCATGTTGGTGATAAAAAACAAAATGTGCCCAAAACGTGATATTATGTCGTTATACGCCGTTCTGAGACATGTTTGAACTTTCTATCACTTTTGGTTCCGATAATTCTGTTGGCCATATTTGCGATATTCAGGGGCCAAATGTCACATTGGAGCATGTTAGAGATAAAAAACAAAATGTGCCCAATACGTGATATTATGACGTTATACGCCGTTCTGAGCCATGTTTGAACTTTCTATCACTTTTGGTTCCGATAATGTTGACCATATTTGTGATATTCAGGCGCCAAATGACATCTTGGAGCATGTTGGAGATAAAAAACAAAATGTGCCCAAAACGTGATATTATGACGTTATACGCCGTTCTGAGCAATGTTTGAACTTTCTATCACTTTTGGTTCCGATAATTCTGTTGACCATATTTGTGATATTCAGGCGCCAAATGACATCTTGGAGCGTGTTGGAGATAAAAAACAAAATGTGCCCAAAACGTGATATTATGACGTTATACGTCGTTCTGAGACATGTTTGAACTTTCTATCACTTTTGGTTCCGATAAATCTGTTGACCATATTTGTGATATTCAGGCGCCAAATGACATCTTGGAGCATGTTGGAGATAAAAAACAAAATGTGCCCAAAACGTGATATTATGACGTTATACGCCGTTCTGAGCCATGTTTGAACTTTCTATCACTTTTGGTTCCGATAAATCTGTTGACCATATTTGTGATATTCAGGCGCCAAATGACATCTTGAAGCGTGTTGGAGATAAAAAACAAAATGTGCCCAAAACGTGATATTATGACCTTATATGCCGTTCTGAGCCATGTTTGAACTTTCTATCACTTTTGGTTCCGATAATTCTGTTGACCATGTTTGTGATATTCAGGCGCCAAATGACATCTTGGAGCGTGTTGGAGATAAAAAACAAAATGTGCCCAAAACGTGATATTATGACGTTATACGTCGTTCTGAGACATGTTTGAACTTTCTATCACTTTTGGTTCCGATAAATCTGTTGACCATATATGTGATATTCAGGGGCCAAATGACATATTGGAGCATGTTTTAGATAAAAAACAAAATGCGCCCAAAACGTGATATTATGACGTTATACGTCGTTCTGAGACAAGTTTGAACTTTCTATCACTTTTGGTTCCGATAATTCTGTTGACCATATATGTGATATTCAGGGGCCAAATGACATCTTGGAGCATGTTGGAGATAAAAAACAAAATGTGCCCAAAACGTGATATTATGACGTTATACGCCGTTCTGAGCCATGTTTGAACTTTCTATCACTTTTGGTACCGATAATTCTGGTGACCATATTTGTGATATTCAGGGGCCAAATGACATCTTGGAGCATGTTGGTGATAAAAAACAAAATGTGCCCAAAACGTGATATTATGTCGTTATACGCCGTTCTGAGACATGTTTGAACTTTCTATCACTTTTGGTTCCGATAATTCTGTTGGCCATATTTGCGATATTCAGGGGCCAAATGTCACATTGGAGCATGTTAGAGATAAAAAACAAAATGTGCCCAATACGTGATATTATGACGTTATACGCCGTTCTGAGCCATGTTTGAACTTTCTATCACTTTTGGTTCCGATAATGTTGACCATATTTGTGATATTCAGGCGCCAAATGACATCTTGGAGCATGTTGGAGATAAAAAACAAAATGTGCCCAAAACGTGATATTATGACGTTATACGCCGTTCTGAACCATGTTTGAACTTTCTATCACTTTTGGTTCCGATAATTCTGTTGACCATATTTGTGATATTCAGGCGCCAAATGACATCTTGGAGCGTGTTGGAGATAAAAAACAAAATGTGCCCAAAACGTGATATTATGACGTTATACGTCGTTCTGAGACATGTTTGAACTTTCTATCACTTTTGGTTCCGATAAATCTGTTGACCATATTTGTGATATTCAGGCGCCAAATGACATCTTGGAGCATGTTGGAGATAAAAAACAAAATGTGCCCAAAACGTGATATTATGACGTTATACGCCGTTCTGAGCCATGTTTGAACTTTCTATCACTTTTGGTTCCGATAAATCTGTTGACCATATTTGTGATATTCAGGCGCCAAATGACATCTTGAAGCGTGTTGGAGATAAAAAACAAAATGTGCCCAAAACGTGATATTATGACCTTATATGCCGTTCTGAGCCATGTTTGAACTTTCTATCACTTTTGGTTCCGATAATTCTGTTGACCATATTTGTGATATTCAGGCGCCAAATGACATCTTGGAGCGTGTTGGAGATAAAAAACAAAATGTGCCCAAAACGTGATATTATGACGTTATACGCCGTTCTGAGCCATGTTTGAACTTTCTATCACTTTTGGTTCCGATAATTCTGTTGACCATATTTGTGATATTCAGGCGCCAAATGACATCTTGAAGCGTGTTGGAGATAAAAAACAAAATGTGCCCAAAACGTGATATTATGACGTTATACGCCGTTCTGAGCCATGTTTGAACTTTCTATCACTTTTGGTTCCGATAATTCTGTTGGCCATATTTGTGATATTCAGGGGCCAAATGACATCTTGGAGCATGTTGGAGATAAAAAACAAAATGTGCCCAAAACGTGATATTATGATGTTATACGCCGTTCTGAGCCATGTTTGAACTTTCTATCACTTTTGGTTCCGATAATTCTGTTGACCATATTTGTGATATTCAGGCGCCAAATGAGATCTTGGAGCATGTTGGAGATAAAAAACAAAATGTGCCCAAAACGTGATATTATGACGTTATACGCCGTTCTGAGCCATGTTTGAATTTTCTATCACTTTTGGTTCCGATAATTCTGGTGACCATATTTGTGATATTCAGGGGCCAAATGACATCTTGGAGCATGTTGGTGATAAAAAACAAAATGTGCCCAAAACGTGATATTATGTCGTTATACGCCGTTCTGAGACATGTTTGAACTTTCTATCACTTTTGGTTCCGATAATTCTGTTGGCCATATTTGCGATATTCAGGGGCCAAATGTCACATTGGAGCATGTTAGAGATAAAAAACAAAATGTGCCCAATACGTGATATTATGACGTTATACGCCGTTCTGAGCCATGTTTGAACTTTCTATCACTTTTGGTTCCGATAATTCTGTTGACCATATTTGCGATATTCAGGGGCCAAATGACATCTTGGAGCATGTTGGAGATAAAAAACAAAATGTGCCCAAAACGTGATATTATGACGTTATACGCCGTTCTGAGCCATGTTTGAACTTTCTATCACTTTTGGTTCCGATAATTCTGTTGACCATATTTGTGATATTCAGGCGCCAAATGACATCTTGAAGCGTGTTGGAGATAAAAAACAAGATGTGCCCAAAACGTGATATTATGACGTTATACGCCGTTCTGAGCCATGTTTGAACTTTCTATCACTTTTGGTTCCGATAATTCTGTTGACCATATTTGTGATATTCAGGCGCCAAATGACATCTTGAAGCGTGTTGGAGATAAAAAACAAAATGTGCCCAAAACGTGATATTATGACGTTATACGCCGTTCTGAGCCATGTTTGAACTTTCTATCACTTTTGGTTCCGATAATTCTGGTGACCATATTTGTGATATTCAGGGGCCAAATGACATCTTGGAGCGTGTTGGAGATAAAAAACAAAATGTGCCCAAAACGTGATATTATGACGTTATACGCCGTTCTGAGCCATGTTTGAACTTTCTATCACTTTTGGTTCCGATAAATCTGTTGACCATATTTGTGATATTCAGGCGCCAAATGACATCTTGAAGCGTGTTGGAGATAAAAAACAAAATGTGCCCAAAACGTGATATTATGACGTTATACGCCGTTCTGAGCCATGTTTGAACTTTCTATCACTTTTGGTTCCGATAATTCTGTTGACCATATTTGTGATATTCAGGCGCCAAATGACATCTTGAAGCGTGTTGGAGATAAAAAACAAAATGTGCCCAAAACGTGATATTATGACGTTATACGCCGTTCTGAGCCATGTTTGAACTTTCTATCACTTTTGGTTCCGATAATTCTGGTGACCATATTTGTGATATTCAGGGGCCAAATGACATCTTGGAGCGTGTTGGAGATAAAAAACAAAATGTGCCCAAAACGTGATATTATGACGTTATACGCCGTTCTGAGCCATGTTTGAACTTTCTATCACTTTTGGTTCCGATAATTCTGGTGACCATATTTGTGATATTCAGGGGCCAAATGACATCTTGGAGCGTGTTGGAGATAAAAAACAAAATGTGCCCAAAACGTGATATTATGACGTTATACGCCGTTCTGAGCCATGTTTGAACTTTCTATCACTTTTGGTTCCGATAAATCTGTTGACCATATTTGTGATATTCAGGCGCCAAATGACATCTTGAAGCGTGTTGGAGATAAAAAACAAAATGTGCCCAAAACGTGATATTATGACCTTATATGCCGTTCTGAGCCATGTTTGAACTTTCTATCACTTTTGGTTCCGATAATTCTGTTGACCATGTTTGTGATATTCAGGCGCCAAATGACATCTTGGAGCATGTTGGAGATAAAAATCCAAATGTGCCCAAAACGTGATATTATGACGTTATACGCCGTTCTGAGCCATGTTTGAATTTTCTATCACTTTTGGTTCCGATAATTTTGGTGACCATATTTGTGATTTTCAGGGGCCAAATGACATCTTGGAGCATGTTGGAGATAAAAAACAAAATGTGCCCAAAACGTGATATTATGACGTTATACGCCGTTCTGAGCCATGTTTGAACTTTCTATCACTTTTGGTTCCGATAATTCTGGTGACCATATTTGTGATATTCAGGGGCCAAATGACATCTTGGAGCATGTTGGAGATAGAAAACAAAATGTGCCCAAAACGTGATATTATGACGTTATACGCCGTTCTGAGCCATGTTTGAACTTTCTATCACTTTTGGTTCCGATAATTCTGTTGACCATATATGTGATATTCAGGGGCCAAATGACATATTGGAGCATGTTTTAGATAAAAAACAAAATGCGCCCAAAACGTGATATTATGACGTTATACGCCGTTCTGAACCATGTTTGAATTTTCTATCACTTTTGGTTCCGATAATTCTGGTGACCATATTTGTGATATTCAGGGGCCAAATGACATCTTGGAGCATGTTGGTGATAAAAAACAAAATGTGCCCAAAACGTGATATTATGTCGTTATACGCCGTTCTGAGACATGTTTGAACTTTCTATCACTTTTGGTTCCGATAATTCTGTTGGCCATATTTGCGATATTCAGGGGCCAAATGTCACATTGGAGCATGTTAGAGATAAAAAACAAAATGTGCCCAATACGTGATATTATGACGTTATACGCCGTTCTGAGCCATGTTTGAACTTTCTATCACTTTTGGTTCCGATAATTCTGTTGACCATATTTGCGATATTCAGGGGCCAAATGACATCTTGGAGCATGTTGGAGATAAAAAACAAAATGTGCCCAATACGTGATATTATGACGTTATACGCCGTTCTGAGCCATGTTTGAACTTTCTATCACTTTTGGTTCCGATAATTCTGTTGACCATATTTGCGATATTCCGGGGCCAAATGACATCTTGGAGCATGTTGGAGATAAAAAACAAAATGTGCCCAAAACCTGATATTATGACGTTATACGCCGTTCTGAGCCATGTTTGAACTTTCTATCACTTTTGGTTCCGATAATGTTGACCATATTTGTGATATTCAGGCGCCAAATGACATCTTGGAGCATGTTGGAGATAAAAAACAAAATGTGCCCAAAACGTGATATTATGACGTTATACGCCATTCTGAGTCATGTTTGAAATTTCTATCACTTTTGGTTCCGATAATCTGTTGGCCATATTTGTGATATTCAGGGGCCAAATGACATCTTGGAGCATGTTGGAGATAAAAATCCAAATGTGCCCAAAACGTGATATTATGACGTTATACGCCGTTCTGAGCCATGTTTGAACTTTCTATCACTTTTGGTTCCGATAATTCTGTTGACCATATTTGTGATATTCAGGCGCCAAATGACATCTTGAAGCGTGTTGGAGATAAAAAACAAAATGTGCCCAAAACGTGATATTATGACGTTATACGCCGTTCTGAGCCATGTTTGAACTTTCTATCACTTTTGGTACCGATAATTCTGGTGACCATATTTGTGATATTCAGGGGCCAAATGACATCTTGGAGCATGTTGGTGATAAAAAACAAAATGTGCCCAAAACGTGATATTATGTCGTTATACGCCGTTCTGAGACATGTTTGAACTTTCTATCACTTTTGGTTCCGATAATTCTGTTGGCCATATTTGCGATATTCAGGGGCCAAATGTCACATTGGAGCATGTTAGAGATAAAAAACAAAATGTGCCCAATACGTGATATTATGACGTTATACGCCGTTCTGAGCCATGTTTGAACTTTCTATCACTTTTGGTTCCGATAATGTTGACCATATTTGTGATATTCAGGCGCCAAATGACATCTTGGAGCATGTTGGAGATAAAAAACAAAATCTGCCCAAAACGTGATATTATGACGTTATACGCCGTTCTGAGCAATGTTTGAACTTTCTATCACTTTTGGTTCCGATAATTCTGTTGACCATATTTGTGATATTCAGGCGCCAAATGACATCTTGGAGCGTGTTGGAGATAAAAAACAAAATGTGCCCAAAACGTGATATTATGACGTTATACGTCGTTCTGAGACATGTTTGAACTTTCTATCACTTTTGGTTCCGATAAATCTGTTGACCATATTTGTGATATTCAGGCGCCAAATGACATCTTGGAGCATGTTGGAGATAAAAAACAAAATGTGCCCAAAACGTGATATTATGACGTTATACGCCGTTCTGAGCCATGTTTGAACTTTCTATCACTTTTGGTTCCGATAAATCTGTTGACCATATTTGTGATATTCAGGCGCCAAATGACATCTTGAAGCGTGTTGGAGATAAAAAACAAAATGTGCCCAAAACGTGATATTATGACCTTATATGCCGTTCTGAGCCATGTTTGAACTTTCTATCACTTTTGGTTCCGATAATTCTGTTGACCATGTTTGTGATATTCAGGCGCCAAATGACATCTTGGAGCGTGTTGGAGATAAAAAACAAAATGTGCCCAAAACGTGATATTATGACGTTATACGTCGTTCTGAGACATGTTTGAACTTTCTATCACTTTTGGTTCCGATAAATCTGTTGACCATATATGTGATATTCAGGGGCCAAATGACATATTGGAGCATGTTTTAGATAAAAAACAAAATGCGCCCAAAACGTGATATTATGACGTTATACGTCGTTCTGAGACAAGTTTGAACTTTCTATCACTTTTGGTTCCGATAATTCTGTTGACCATATATGTGATATTCAGGGGCCAAATGACATCTTGGAGCATGTTGGAGATAAAAAACAAAATGTGCCCAAAACGTGATATTATGACGTTATATGCCGTTCTGAGCCATGTTTGAACTTTCTATCACTTTTGGTACCGATAATTCTGGTGACCATATTTGTGATATTCAGGGGCCAAATGACATCTTGGAGCATGTTGGTGATAAAAAACAAAATGTGCCCAAAACGTGATATTATGTCGTTATACGCCGTTCTGAGACATGTTTGAACTTTCTATCACTTTTGGTTCCGATAATTCTGTTGGCCATATTTGCGATATTCAGGGGCCAAATGTCACATTGGAGCATGTTAGAGATAAAAAACAAAATGTGCCCAATACGTGATATTATGACGTTATACGCCGTTCTGAGCCATGTTTGAACTTTCTATCACTTTTGGTTGCGATAATGTTGACCATATTTGTGATATTCAGGCGCCAAATGACATCTTGGAGCATGTTGGAGATAAAAAACAAAATGTGCCCAAAACGTGATATTATGACGTTATACGCCGTTCTGAGCCATGTTTGAACTTTCTATCACTTTTGGTTCCGATAATTCTGTTGACCATATTTGTGATATTCAGGCGCCAAATGACATCTTGGAGCGTGTTGGAGATAAAAAACAAAATGTGCCCAAAACGTGATATTATGACGTTATACGTCGTTCTGAGACATGTTTGAACTTTCTATCACTTTTGGTTCCGATAAATCTGCTGACCATATTTGTGATATTCAGGCGCCAAATGACATCTTGGAGCATGTTGGAGATAAAAAACAAAATGTGCCCAAAACGTGATATTATGACGTTATACGCCGTTCTGAGCCATGTTTGAACTTTCTATCACTTTTGGTTCCGATAAATCTGTTGACCATATTTGTGATATTCAGGCGCCAAATGACATCTTGAAGCGTGTTGGAGATAAAAAACAAAATGTGCCCAAAACGTGATATTATGACCTTATATGCCGTTCTGAGCCATGTTTGAACTTTCTATCACTTTTGGTTCCGATAATTCTGTTGACCATATTTGTGATATTCAGGCGCCAAATGACATCTTGGAGCGTGTTGGAGATAAAAAACAAAATGTGCCCAAAACGTGATATTATGACGTTATACGCCGTTCTGAGCCATGTTTGAACTTTCTATCACTTTTGGTTCCGATAATTCTGTTGACCATATTTGTGATATTCAGGCGCCAAATGACATCTTGAAGCGTGTTGGAGATAAAAAACAAAATGTGCCCAAAACGTGATATTATGACGTTATACGCCGTTCTGAGCCATGTTTGAACTTTCTATCACTTTTGGTTCCGATAATTCTGTTGGCCATATTTGTGATATTCAGGGGCCAAATGACATCTTGGAGCATGTTGGAGATAAAAAACAAAATGTGCCCAAAACGTGATATTATGATGTTATACGCCGTTCTGAGCCATGTTTGAACTTTCTATCACTTTTGGTTCCGATAATTCTGTTGACCATATTTGTGATATTCAGGCGCCAAATGAGATCTTGGAGCATGTTGGAGATAAAAAACAAAATGTGCCCAAAACGTGATATTATGACGTTATACGCCGTTCTGAGCCATGTTTGAATTTTCTATCACTTTTGGTTCCGATAATTCTGGTGACCATATTTGTGATATTCAGGGGCCAAATGACATCTTGGAGCATGTTGGTGATAAAAAACAAAATGTGCCCAAAACGTGATATTATGTCGTTATACGCCGTTCTGAGACATGTTTGAACTTTCTATCACTTTTGGTTCCGATAATTCTGTTGGCCATATTTGCGATATTCAGGGGCCAAATGTCACATTGGAGCATGTTAGAGATAAAAAACAAAATGTGCCCAATACGTGATATTATGACGTTATACGCCGTTCTGAGCCATGTTTGAACTTTCTATCACTTTTGGTTCCGATAATTCTGGTGACCATATTTGTGATATTCAGGGGCCAAATGACATCTTGGAGCGTGTTGGAGATAAAAAACAAAATGTGCCCAAAACGTGATATTATGACGTTATACGCCGTTCTGAGCCATGTTTGAACTTTCTATCACTTTTGGTTCCGATAAATCTGTTGACCATATTTGTGATATTCAGGCGCCAAATGACATCTTGAAGCGTGTTGGAGATAAAAAACAAAATGTGCCCAAAACGTGATATTATGACCTTATATGCCGTTCTGAGCCATGTTTGAACTTTCTATCACTTTTGGTTCCGATAATTCTGTTGACCATGTTTGTGATATTCAGGCGCCAAATGACATCTTGGAGCGTGTTGGAGATAAAAAACAAAATGTGCCCAAAACGTGATATTATGACGTTATACGTCGTTCTGAGACATGTTTGAACTTTCTATCACTTTTGGTTCCGATAAATCTGTTGACCATATATGTGATATTCAGGGGCCAAATGACATATTGGAGCATGTTTTAGATAAAAAACAAAATGCGCCCAAAACGTGATATTATGACGTTATACGTCGTTCTGAGACAAGTTTGAACTTTCTATCACTTTTGGTTCCGATAATTCTGTTGACCATATATGTGATATTCAGGGGCCAAATGACATCTTGGAGCATGTTGGAGATAAAAAACAAAATGTGCCCAAAACGTGATATTATGACGTTATACGCCGTTCTGAGCCATGTTTGAACTTTCTATCACTTTTGGTACCGATAATTCTGGTGACCATATTTGTGATATTCAGGGGCCAAATGACATCTTGGAGCATGTTGGTGATAAAAAACAAAATGTGCCCAAAACGTGATATTATGTCGTTATACGCCGTTCTGAGACATGTTTGAACTTTCTATCACTTTTGGTTCCGATAATTCTGTTGGCCATATTTGCGATATTCAGGGGCCAAATGTCACATTGGAGCATGTTAGAGATAAAAAACAAAATGTGCCCAATACGTGATATTATGACGTTATACGCCGTTCTGAGCCATGTTTGAACTTTCTATCACTTTTGGTTCCGATAATGTTGACCATATTTGTGATATTCAGGCGCCAAATGACATCTTGGAGCATGTTGGAGATAAAAAACAAAATGTGCCCAAAACGTGATATTATGACGTTATACGCCGTTCTGAGCCATGTTTGAACTTTCTATCACTTTTGGTTCCGATAATTCTGTTGACCATATTTGTGATATTCAGGCGCCAAATGACATCTTGGAGCGTGTTGGAGATAAAAAACAAAATGTGCCCAAAACGTGATATTATGACGTTATACGTCGTTCTGAGACATGTTTGAACTTTCTATCACTTTTGGTTCCGATAAATCTGTTGACCATATTTGTGATATTCAGGCGCCAAATGACATCTTGGAGCATGTTGGAGATAAAAAACAAAATGTGCCCAAAACGTGATATTATGACGTTATACGCCGTTCTGAGCCATGTTTGAACTTTCTATCACTTTTGGTTCCGATAAATCTGTTGACCATATTTGTGATATTCAGGCGCCAAATGACATCTTGAAGCGTGTTGGAGATAAAAAACAAAATGTGCCCAAAACGTGATATTATGACCTTATATGCCGTTCTGAGCCATGTTTGAACTTTCTATCACTTTTGGTTCCGATAATTCTGTTGACCATATTTGTGATATTCAGGCGCCAAATGACATCTTGGAGCGTGTTGGAGATAAAAAACAAAATGTGCCCAAAACGTGATATTATGACGTTATACGCCGTTCTGAGCCATGTTTGAACTTTCTATCACTTTTGGTTCCGATAATTCTGTTGACCATATTTGTGATATTCAGGCGCCAAATGACATCTTGAAGCGTGTTGGAGATAAAAAACAAAATGTGCCCAAAACGTGATATTATGACGTTATACGCCGTTCTGAGCCATGTTTGAACTTTCTATCACTTTTGGTTCCGATAATTCTGTTGGCCATATTTGTGATATTCAGGGGCCAAATGACATCTTGGAGCATGTTGGAGATAAAAAACAAAATGTGCCCAAAACGTGATATTATGATGTTATACGCCGTTCTGAGCCATGTTTGAACTTTCTATCACTTTTGGTTCCGATAATTCTGTTGACCATATTTGTGATATTCAGGCGCCAAATGAGATCTTGGAGCATGTTGGAGATAAAAAACAAAATGTGCCCAAAACGTGATATTATGACGTTATACGCCGTTCTGAGCCATGTTTGAACTTTCTATCACTTTTGGTTCCGATAATTCTGTTGACCATATTTGTGATATTCAGGCGCCAAATGACATCTTGGAGCGTGTTGGAGATAAAAAACAAAATGTGCCCAAAACGTGATATTATGACGTTATGCGCCGTTCTGAGCCATGTTTGAACTTTCTATCACTTTTGGTTCCGATAATTCTGTTGGCCATATTTGTGATATTCAGGGGCCAAATGACATCTTGGAGCATGTTGGAGAGAAAAATCCAAATGTGCCCAAAACGTGATATTATGACGTTATACGCCGTTCTGAGCCATGTTTGAATTTTCTATCACTTTTGGTTCCGATAATTTTGGTGACCATATATGTGATATTCAGGGGCCAAATAACATATTGGAGCATGTTTTAGATAAAAATCCAAATGTGCCCAAAACGTGATATTATGACGTTATACGCCGTTCTGAGCAATGTTTGAACTTTCTATCACTTTTGGTTCCGATAATTCTGGTGACCATATTTGTGATATTCAGGGGCCAAATGACATCTTGGAGCATGTTGGAGATAAAAAACAAAATGTGCCCAAAACGTGATATTATGATGTTATACGCCGTTCTGAGCCATGTTTGAACTTTCTATCACTTTTGGTTCCGGTAATTCTGTTGACCATATTTGTGATATTCAGGCGCCAAATGACATCTTGGAGCATGTTGGAGATAAAAAACAAGATGTGCCCAAAACGTGATATTATGACGTTATACGCCGTTCTGAGCCATGTTTGAACTTTCTATCACTTTTGGTTCCGATAATTCTGTTGACCATATTTGTGATATTCAGGCGCCAAATGACATCTTGAAGCGTGTTGGAGATAAAAAACAAAATGTGCCCAAAACGTGATATTATGACGTTATACGCCGTTCTGAGCCATGTTTGAACTTTCTATCACTTTTGGTTCCGATAATTCTGGTGACCATATTTGTGATATTCAGGGGCCAAATGACATCTTGGAGCGTGTTGGAGATAAAAAACAAAATGTGCCCAAAACGTGATATTATGACGTTATACGCCGTTCTGAGCCATGTTTGAACTTTCTATCACTTTTGGTTCCGATAATTCTGTTGACCATATTTGTGATATTCAGGCGCCAAATGACATCTTGAAGCGTGTTGGAGATAAAAAACAAAATGTGCCCAAAACGTGATATTATGACGTTATACGCCGTTCTGAGCCATGTTTGAACTTTCTATCACTTTTGGTTCCGATAATTCTGTTGACCATATTTGTGATATTCAGGCGCCAAATGACATCTTGGAGCGTGTTGGAGATAAAAAACAAAATGTGCCCAAAACGTGATATTATGACGTTATGCGCCGTTCTGAGCCATGTTTGAACTTTCTATCACTTTTGGTTCCGATAATTCTGTTGGCCATATTTGTGATATTCAGGGGCCAAATGACATCTTGGAGCATGTTGGAGAGAAAAATCCAAATGTGCCCAAAACGTGATATTATGACGTTATACGCCGTTCTGAGCCATGTTTGAATTTTCTATCACTTTTGGTTCCGATAATTTTGGTGACCATATATGTGATATTCAGGGGCCAAATAACATATTGGAGCATGTTTTAGATAAAAATCCAAATGTGCCCAAAACGTGATATTATGACGTTATACGCCGTTCTGAGCAATGTTTGAACTTTCTATCACTTTTGGTTCCGATAATTCTGGTGACCATATTTGTGATATTCAGGGGCCAAATGACATCTTGGAGCATGTTGGAGATAAAAAACAAAATGTGCCCAAAACGTGATATTATGATGTTATACGCCGTTCTGAGCCATGTTTGAACTTTCTATCACTTTTGGTTCCGGTAATTCTGTTGACCATATTTGTGATATTCAGGCGCCAAATGACATCTTGGAGCATGTTGGAGATAAAAAACAAAATGTGCCCAAAACGTGATATTATGACGTTATACGCCGTTCTGAGCCATGTTTGAACTTTCTATCACTTTTGGTTCCGATAATTCTGTTGACCATATTTGTGATATTCAGGCGCCAAATGAGATCTTGGAGCATGTTGGAGATAAAAAACAAAATGTGCCCAAAACGTGATATTATGACGTTATACGCCGTTCTCAGCCATGTTTGAATTTTCTATCACTTTTGGTTCCGATAATTCTGGTGACCATATTTGTGATATTCAGGGGCCAAATGACATCTTGGAGCATGTTGGTGATAAAAAACAAAATGTGCCCAAAACGTGATATTATGTCGTTATACGCCGTTCTGAGACATGTTTGAACTTTCTATCACTTTTGGTTCCGATAATTCTGTTGGCCATATTTGCGATATTCAGGGGCCAAATGTCACATTGGAGCATGTTAGAGATAAAAAACAAAATGTGCCCAATACGTGATATTATGACGTTATACGCCGTTCTGAGCTATGTTTGAACTTTCTATCACTTTTGGTTCCGATAATTCTGTTGACCATATTTGCGATATTCAGGGGCCAAATGACATCTTGGAGCATGTTGGAGATAAAAAACAAAATGTGCCCAAAACGTGATATTATGACGTTATACGCCGTTCTGAGCCATGTTTGAACTTTCTATCACTTTTGGTTCCCATAATTCTGTTGACCATATTTGTGATATTCAGGCGCCAAATGACATCTTGAAGCGTGTTGGAGATAAAAAACAAAATGTGCCCAAAACGTGATATTATGACGTTATGCGCCGTTCTGAGCCATGTTTGAACTTTCTATCACTTTTGGTTCCGATAATTCTGTTGGCCATATTTGTGATATTCAGGGGCCAAATGACATCTTGGAGCATGTTGGAGATAAAAATCCAAATGTGCCCAAAACGTGATATTATGACGTTATACGCCGTTCTGAGCCATGTTTGAACTTTCTATCACTTTTGGTTCCGGCAATTCTGTTGACCATATTTGTGATATTCAGGCGCCAAATGACATCTTGGAGCGTGTTGGAGATAAAAAACAAAATGTGCCCAAAACGTGATATTATGACGTTATACGCCGTTCTGAGCCACGTTTGAACTTTCTATCACTTTTGGTTCCGATAATTCTGTTGGCCATATTTGTGATATTCAGGGGCCAAATGACATCTTGGAGCATGTTGGTGATAAAAATCCAAATGTGCCCAAAACGTGATATTATGACGTTATACGTCGTTCTGAGCCATGATTGAATTTTCTATCACTTTTGGTTCCGATAATTTTGGTGACCATATATGTGATATTCAGGGGCCAAATGACATATTGAAGCATGTTTTAGATAAAAAGCAAAATGCGCCCAAAACGTGATATTATGACGTTATACGTCGTTCTGAGACATGTTTGAACTTTCTATCACTTTTGGTTCCGATAATTCTGTTGACCATATATGTGATATTCAGGGGCCAAATGACATCTTGTAGCATGTTGAGATAAAAATCCAAATGTGCCCAAAACGTGATATTATGACGTTATACGCCGCTCTGAGCCATGTTTGAACTTTCTATCACTTTTGGTTCCGATAATTCTGTTGACCATATTTGTGATATTCAGGGGCCAAATGACATCTTGAAGCGTGTTGGAGATAAAAAACAAGATGTGCCCAAAACGTGATATTATGACGTTATACGCCGTTCTGAGCCATGTTTGAACTTTCTATCACTTTTGGTTCCGATAATTCTGTTGACCATATTTGTGATATTCAGGCGCCAAATGACATCTTGAAGCGTGTTGGAGATAAAAAACAAAATGTGCCCAAAACGTGATATTATGACGTTATACGCCGTTCTGAGCCATGTTTGAACTTTCTATCACTTTTGGTTCCGATAATTCTGGTGACCATATTTGTGATATTCAGGGGCCAAATGACATCTTGGAGCGTGTTGGAGATAAAAAACAAAATGTGCCCAAAACGTGATATTATGACGTTATACGCCGTTCTGAGCCATGTTTGAACTTTCTATCACTTTTGGTTCCGATAATTCTGTTGACCATATTTGTGATATTCAGGCGCCAAATGACATCTTGAAGCGTGTTGGAGATAAAAAACAAAATGTGCCCAAAACGTGATATTATGACGTTATACGCCGTTCTGAGCCATGTTTGAACTTTCTATCACTTTTGGTTCCGATAATTCTGTTGACCATATTTGTGATATTCAGGCGCCAAATGACATCTTGGAGCGTGTTGGAGATAAAAAACAAAATGTGCCCAAAACGTGATATTATGACGTTATACGCCGTTCTGAGCAATGTTTGAACTTTCTATCACTTTTGGTTCCGATAATTCTGGTGACCATATTTGTGATATTCAGGGGCCAAATGACATCTTGGAGCATGTTGGAGATAAAAAACAAAATGTGCCCAAAACGTGATATTATGATGTTATACGCCGTTCTGAGCCATGTTTGAACTTTCTATCACTTTTGGTTCCGGTAATTCTGTTGACCATATTTGTGATATTCAGGCGCCAAATGACATCTTGGAGCATGTTGGAGATAAAAAACAAAATGTGCCCAAAACGTGATATTATGACGTTATACGCCGTTCTGAGCCATGTTTGAACTTTCTATCACTTTTGGTTCCGATAATTCTGTTGACCATATTTGTGATATTCAGGCGCCAAATGACATTTTGAAGCGTGTTGGAGATAAAAAACAAAATGTGCCCAAAACGTGATATTATGACGTTATACGCCGTTCTGAGCCATGTTTGAACTTTCTATCACTTTTGGTTCCGATAATTCTGGTGACCATATTTGTGATATTCAGGGGCCAAATGACATCTTGGAGCGTGTTGGAGATAAAAAACAAAATGTGCCCAAAACGTGATATTATGACGTTATACGCCGTTCTGAGCCATGTTTGAACTTTCTATCACTTTTGGTTCCGATAATTCTGGTGACCATATTTGTGATATTCAGGCGCCAAATGACATCTTGAAGCGTGTTGGAGATAAAAAACAAAATGTGCCCAAAACGTGATATTATGACGTTATACGCCGTTCTGAGCCATGTTTGAACTTTCTATCACTTTTGGTTCCGATAATTCTGGTGACCATATTTGTGATATTCAGGGGCCAAATGACATCTTGGAGCGTGTTGGAGATAAAAAACAAAATGTGCCCAAAACGTGATATTATGACGTTATACGCCGTTCTGAGCCATGTTTGAACTTTCTATCACTTTTGGTTCCGATAATTCTGTTGACCATATTTGTGATATTCAGGCGCCAAATGACATCTTGAAGCGTGTTGGAGATAAAAAACAAAATGTGCCCAAAACGTGATATTATGACGTTATACGCCGTTCTGAGCCATGTTTGAACTTTCTATCACTTTTGGTTCCGATAATTCTGTTGACCATATTTGTGATATTCAGGCGCCAAATGACATCTTGGAGCGTGTTGGAGATAAAAAACAAAATGTGCCCAAAACGTGATATTATGACGTTATACGCCGTTCTGAGCAATGTTTGAACTTTCTATCACTTTTGGTTCCGATAATTCTGGTGACCATATTTGTGATATTCAGGGGCCAAATGACATCTTGGAGCATGTTGGAGATAAAAAACAAAATGTGCCCAAAACGTGATATTATGATGTTATACGCCGTTCTGAGCCATGTTTGAACTTTCTATCACTTTTGGTTCCGGTAATTCTGTTGACCATATTTGTGATATTCAGGCGCCAAATGACATCTTGGAGCATGTTGGAGATAAAAAACAAAATGTGCCCAAAACGTGATATTATGACGTTATACGCCGTTCTGAGCCATGTTTGAACTTTCTATCACTTTTGGTTCCGATAATTCTGTTGACCATATTTGTGATATTCAGGCGCCAAATGACATTTTGAAGCGTGTTGGAGATAAAAAACAAAATGTGCCCAAAACGTGATATTATGACGTTATACGCCGTTCTGAGCCATGTTTGAACTTTCTATCACTTTTGGTTCCGATAATTCTGGTGACCATATTTGTGATATTCAGGGGCCAAATGACATCTTGGAGCGTGTTGGAGATAAAAAACAAAATGTGCCCAAAACGTGATATTATGACGTTATACGCCGTTCTGAGCCATGTTTGAACTTTCTATCACTTTTGGTTCCGATAATTCTGTTGACCATATTTGTGATATTCAGGCGCCAAATGACATCTTGAAGCGTGTTGGAGATAAAAAACAAAATGTGCCCAAAACGTGATATTATGACGTTATACGCCGTTCTGAGCCATGTTTGAACTTTCTATCACTTTTGGTTCCGATAATTCTGTTGACCATATTTGTGATATTCAGGCGCCAAATGACATCTTGGAGCGTGTTGGAGATAAAAAACAAAATGTGCCCAAAACGTGATATTATGACGTTATGCGCCGTTCTGAGCCATGTTTGAACTTTCTATCACTTTTGGTTCCGATAATTCTGTTGGCCATATTTGTGATATTCAGGGGCCAAATGACATCTTGGAGCATGTTGGAGAGAAAAATCCAAATGTGCCCAAAACGTGATATTATGACGTTATACGCCGTTCTGAGCCATGTTTGAATTTTCTATCACTTTTGGTTCCGATAATTTTGGTGACCATATATGTGATATTCAGGGGCCAAATAACATATTGGAGCATGTTTTAGATAAAAATCCAAATGTGCCCAAAACGTGATATTATGACGTTATACGCCGTTCTGAGCAATGTTTGAACTTTCTATCACTTTTGGTTCCGATAATTCTGGTGACCATATTTGTGATATTCAGGGGCCAAATGACATCTTGGAGCATGTTGGAGATAAAAAACAAAATGTGCCCAAAACGTGATATTATGATGTTATACGCCGTTCTGAGCCATGTTTGAACTTTCTATCACTTTTGGTTCCGGTAATTCTGTTGACCATATTTGTGATATTCAGGCGCCAAATGACATCTTGGAGCATGTTGGAGATAAAAAACAAAATGTGCCCAAAACGTGATATTATGACGTTATACGCCGTTCTGAGCCATGTTTGAACTTTCTATCACTTTTGGTTCCGATAATTCTGTTGACCATATTTGTGATATTCAGGCGCCAAATGAGATCTTGGAGCATGTTGGAGATAAAAAACAAAATGTGCCCAAAACGTGATATTATGACGTTATACGCCGTTCTCAGCCATGTTTGAATTTTCTATCACTTTTGGTTCCGATAATTCTGTTGGCCATATTTGCGATATTCAGGGGCCAAATGTCACATTGGAGCATGTTGGAGATAAAAAACAAAATGTGCCCAAAACGTGATATTATGACGTTATACGCCGTTCTGAGCCATGTTTGAACTTTCTATCACTTTTGGTTCCGATAATTCTGTTGACCATATTTGTGATATTCAGGCGCCAAATGACATCTTGAAGCGTGTTGGAGATAAAAAACAAAATGTGCCCAAAACGTGATATTATGACGTTATGCGCCGTTCTGAGCCATGTTTGAACTTTCTATCACTTTTGGTTCCGATAATTCTGTTGGCCATATTTGTGATATTCAGGGGCCAAATGACATCTTGGAGCATGTTGGAGATAAAAATCCAAATGTGCCCAAAACGTGATATTATGACGTTATACGCCGTTCTGAGCCATGTTTGAACTTTCTATCACTTTTGGTTCCGGCAATTCTGTTGACCATATTTGTGATATTCAGGCGCCAAATGACATCTTGGAGCGTGTTGGAGATAAAAAACAAAATGTGCCCAAAACGTGATATTATGACGTTATACGCCATTCTGAGCCACGTTTGAACTTTCTATCACTTTTGGTTCCGATAATTCTGTTGGCCATATTTGTGATATTCAGGGGCCAAATGACATCTTGGAGCATGTTGGTGATAAAAATCCAAATGTGCCCAAAACGTGATATTATGACGTTATACGTCGTTCTGAGCCATGATTGAATTTTCTATCACTTTTGGTTCCGATAATTTTGGTGACCATATATGTGATATTCAGGGGCCAAATGACATATTGAAGCATGTTTTAGATAAAAAGCAAAATGCGCCCAAAACGTGATATTATGACGTTATACGTCGTTCTGAGACATGTTTGAACTTTCTATCACTTTTGGTTCCGATAATTCTGTTGACCATATATGTGATATTCAGGGGCCAAATGACATCTTGTAGCATGTTGAGATAAAAATCCAAATGTGCCCAAAACGTGATATTATGACGTTATACGCCGCTCTGAGCCATGTTTGAACTTTCTATCACTTTTGGTTCCGATAATTCTGTTGACCATATTTGTGATATTCAGGCGCCAAATGACATCTTGGAGCGTGTTGGAGATAAAAAACAAAATGTGCCCAAAACGTGATATTATGACGTTATACGCCGTTCTGAGCCATGTTTGAACTTTCTATCACTTTTGGTTCCGATAATTCTGTTGGCCATATTTGTGATTTTCAGGGGCCAAATGACATCTTGGAGCATGTTGGAGATAAAAATCCAAATGTGCCCAAAACGTGATATTATGACGTTATACGCCGTTCTGAGCCATGTTTGAATTTTCTATCACTTTTGGTTCCGATAATTTTGGTGACCATATATGTGATATTCAGGGGCCAAATGACATATTGGAGCATGTTTTAGATAAAAAACAAAATGCGCCCAAAACGTGATATTATGACGTTATACGTCGTTCTGAGACATGTTTGAACTTTCTATCACTTTTGGTTCCGATAATTCTGTTGACCATATTTGTGATATTCAGGGTCCAAATGACATCTTGGAGCATGTTGGAGATAAAAATCCAAATGTGCCCAAAACGTGATATTATGACGTTATACGCCGTTCTGAGCAATGTTTGAACTTTCTATCACTTTTGGTTCCGATAATTCTGGTGACCATATTTGTGATATTCAGGGGCCAAATGACATCTTGGAGCATGTTGGAGATAAAAAACAAAATGTGCCCAAAACGTGATATTATGACGTTATACGCCGTTCTGAGCCATGTTTGAACTCTCTATCACTTTTGGTTCCGATAATTCTGTTGGCCATATATGTGATATTCAGGGGCCAAATAACATATCGGAGCATGTTTTAGATAAAAATCCAAATGCGCCCAAAACGTGATATTATGACGTTATACGTCGTTCTGAGACATGTTTGAACTTTCTATCACTTTTGGTTCCGATAATTCTGTTGACCATATTTGTGATATTCAGGCGCCAAATGACATCTTGGAGCGTGTTGGAGATAAAAAACAAAATGTGCCCAAAACGTGATATTATGACGTTATACGCCGTTCTGAGCCATGTTTGAACTTTCTATCACTTTTGGTTCCGATAATTCTGTTGGCCATATTTGTGATTTTCAGGGGCCAAATGACATCTTGGAGCATGTTGGAGATAAAAATCCAAATGTGCCCAAAACGTGATATTATGACGTTATACGCCGTTCTGAGCCATGTTTGAATTTTCTATCACTTTTGGTTCCGATAATTTTGGTGACCATATATGTGATATTCAGGGGCCAAATGACATATTGGAGCATGTTTTAGATAAAAAACAAAATGCGCCCAAAACGTGATATTATGACGTTATACGTCGTTCTGAGACATGTTTGAACTTTCTATCACTTTTGGTTCCGATAATTCTGTTGACCATATTTGTGATATTCAGGGTCCAAATGACATCTTGGAGCATGTTGGAGATAAAAATCCAAATGTGCCCAAAACGTGATATTATGACGTTATACGCCGTTCTGAGCAATGTTTGAACTTTCTATCACTTTTGGTTCCGATAATTCTGGTGACCATATTTGTGATATTCAGGGGCCAAATGACATCTTGGAGCATGTTGGAGATAAAAAACAAAATGTGCCCAAAACGTGATATTATGACGTTATACGCCGTTCTGAGCCATGTTTGAACTCTCTATCACTTTTGGTTCCGATAATTCTGTTGGCCATATATGTGATATTCAGGGGCCAAATAACATATCGGAGCATGTTTTAGATAAAAATCCAAATGCGCCCAAAACGTGATATTATGACGTTATACGTCGTTCTGAGACATGTTTGAACTTTCTATCACTTTTGGTTCCGATAATTCTGTTGACCATATATGTGGTATTCAGGGGCCAAATGACATCTTGGAGCATGTTGAGATAAAAATCCAAATGTGCCCAAAACGTGATATTATGACGTTATACGCCGCTCTGAGCCATGTTTGAACTTTCTATCACTTTTGGTTCCGATAATTCTGTTGACCATATTTGTGATATTCAGGGGCCAAATGACATCTTGGAGCATGTTGGAGATAAAAAACAAAATGTGCCCAAAACGTGATATTATGACGTTATACGCCGTTCTGAGCCATGTTTGAACTCTCTATCACTTTTGGTTCCGATAATTCTGTTGGCCATATATGTGATATTCAGGGGCCAAATAACATATCGGAGCATGTTTTAGATAAAAATCCAAATGCGCCCAAAACGTGATATTATGACGTTATACGTCGTTCTGAGACATGTTTGAACTTTCTATCACTTTTGGTTCCGATAATTCTGTTGACCATATATGTGGTATTCAGGGGCCAAATGACATCTTGGAGCATGTTGAGATAAAAATCCAAATGTGCCCAAAACGTGATATTATGACGTTATACGCCGCTCTGAGCCATGTTTGAACTTTCTATCACTTTTGGTTCCGATAATTCTGTTGACCATATTTGTGATATTCAGGCGCCAAATGACATCTTGGAGCGTGTTGGAGATAAAAAACAAAATGTGCCCAAAACGTGATATTATGACGTTATACGCCGTTCTGAGCCATGTTTGAACTTTCTATCACTTTTGGTTCCGATAATTCTGTTGGCCATATTTGTGATATTCAGGGGCCAAATGACATCTTGGAGCATGTTGGAGATAAAAATCCAAATGTGCCCAAAACGTGATATTATGACGTTATACGCCGTTCTGAGCCATGTTTGAATTTTCTATCACTTTTGGTTCCGATAATTTTGGTGACCATATATGTGATATTCAGGGGCCAAATGACATATTGGAGCATGTTTTAGATAAAAAACAAAATGCGCCCAAAACGTGATATTATGACGTTATACGTCGTTCTGAGACATGTTTGAACTTTCTATCACTTTTGGTTCCGATAATTCTGTTGACCATATTTGTGATATTCAGGCGCCAAATGACATCTTGGAGCGTGTTGGAGATAAAAAACAAAATGTGCCCAAAAGGTGATATTATGACGTTATACGCCGTTCTGAGCCATGTTTGAACTTTCTATCACTTTTGGTTCCGATAATTCTGTTGACCAGATTTGTGATATTCAGGCGCCAAATGACATCTTGGAGCGTGTTGGAGATAAAAAACAAAATGTGCCCAAAACGTGATATTATGACGTTATACGCCGTTCTGAGCCATGTTTGAACTCTCTATCGCTTTTGGTTCCGATAATTCTGTTGACCATATTTGTGATATTCAGGCGCCAAATGACATCTTGGAGCGTGTTGGAGATAAAAAACAAAATGTGCCCAAAACGTGATATTATGACGTTATACGCCGTTCTGAGCCACGTTTGAACTTTCTATCACTTTTGGTTCCGATAATTCTGTTGGCCATATTTGTGATATTCAGGGGCCAAATGACATCTTGGAGCATGTTGGTGATAAAAATCCAAATGTGCCCAAAACGTGATATTATGACGTTATACGTCGTTCTGAGCCATGATTGAATTTTCTATCACTTTTGGTTCCGATAATTTTGGTGACCATATATGTGATATTCAGGGGCCAAATGACATATTGAAGCATGTTTTAGATAAAAAGCAAAATGCGCCCAAAACGTGATATTATGACGTTATACGTCGTTCTGAGACATGTTTGAACTTTCTAACACTTTTGGTTCCGATAATTCTGTTGACCATATATGTGATATTCAGGGGCCAAATGACATCTTGTAGCATGTTGAGATAAAAATCCAAATGTGCCCAAAACGTGATATTATGACGTTATACGCCGTTCTGAGCCATGTTTGAACTTTCTATTACTTTTGGTTCCGATAATTCTGTTGACCATATTTGTGATATTCAGGCGCCAAATGACATCTTGAAGCGTGTTGGAGATAAAAAACAAAATGTGCCCAAAACGTGATATTATGACGTTATACGCCGTTCTGAGCCATGTTTGAACTTTCTATCACTTTTGGTTCCGATAATTCTGTTGACCATATTTGTGATATTCAGGCGCCAAATGACATCTTGAAGCGTGTTGGAGATAAAAAACAAAATGTGCCCAAAACGTGATATTATGACGTTATACGCCGCTCTGAGCCATGTTTGAACTTTCTATCACTTTTGGTTCCGATAATTCTGTTGACCATATTTGTGATATTCAGGCGCCAAATGACATCTTGGAGCGTGTTGGAGATAAAAAACAAAATGTGCCCAAAACGTGATATTATGACGTTATACGCCGTTCTGAGCCATGTTTGAACTTTCTATCACTTTTGGTTCCGATAATTCTGTTGGCCATATTTGTGATATTCAGGGGCCAAATGACATCTTGGAGCATGTTGGAGATAAAAATCCAAATGTGCCCAAAACGTGATATTATGACGTTATACGCCGTTCTGAGCCATGTTTGAATTTTCTATTACTTTTGGTTCCGATAATTTTGGTGACCATATATGTGATATTCAGGGGCCAAATGACATATTGGAGCATGTTTTAGATAAAAAACAAAATGCGCCCAAAACGTGATATTATGACGTTATACGTCGTTCTGAGACATGTTTGAACTTTCTATCACTTTTGGTTCCGATAATTCTGTTGACCATATTTGTGATATTCAGGCGCCAAATGACATCTTGGAGCGTGTTGGAGATAAAAAACAAAATGTGCCCAAAAGGTGATATTATGACGTTATACGCCGTTCTGAGCCATGTTTGAACTTTCTATCACTTTTGGTTCCGATAATTCTAATATTTGTGATATTCAGGCGCCAAATGACATCTTGGAGCGTGTTGGAGATAAAAAACAAAATGTGCCCAAAAGGTGATATTATGACGTTATACGCCGTTCTGAGCCATGTTTGAACTTTCTATCACTTTTGGTTCCGATAATTCTGTTGACCAGATTTGTGATATTCAGGCGCCAAATGACATCTTGGAGCGTGTTGGAGATAAAAAACAAAATGTGCCCAAAACGTGATATTATGACGTTATACGTCGTTCTGAGACATGTTTGAACTTTCTATCACTTTTGGTTCCGATAATTCTGTTGACCATATTTGTGATATTCAGGCGCCAAATGACATCTTGGAGCGTGTTGGAGATAAAAAACAAAATGTGCCAAATACGTGATATTATGACGTTATACGCCGTTCTGAGCCATGTTTGAACTTTCTATCACTTTTGGTTCCGATAATTCTGTTGACCATATTTGCGATATTCAGGGGCCAAATGACATCTTGGAGCATGTTGGAGATAAAAAACAAAATGTGCCCAAAACGTGATATTATGACGTTATACGCCGTTCTGAGCCATGTTTGAACTTTCTATCACTTTTGGTTCCGGTAATTCTGTTGACCATATTTGTGATATTCAGGCGCCAAATAACATCTTGGAGCATGTTGGAGATAAAAAACAAAATGTGCCCAATACGTGATATTATGACGTTATACGCCGTTCTGAGCCATGTTTGAATTTTCTATCACTTTTGGTTCCGATAATTCTGGTGACCATATTTGTGATATTCAGGGGCCAAATGACATCTTGGAGCATGTTGGTGATAAAAAACAAAATGTGCCCAATACGTGATATTATGACGTTATACGCCGTTCTGAGCCATGTTTGAACTTTCTATCACTTTTGGTTCCAATAATTCTGTTGACCATATTTGTGATATTCAGGGGCCAAATGACATCTTGGAGCATGTTGGAGATAAAAAACAAAATGTGCCCAAAACGTGATATTATGACGTTATACGCCGTTCTGAGCCATGTTTGAACTCTCTATCACTTTTGGTTCCGATAATTCTGTTGGCCATATTTGTGATATTCAGGGGCCAAATGACATCTTGGAGCATGTTGAGATAAAAATCCAAATGTGCCCAAAACGTGATATTATGACGTTATACGCCGTTCTGAGCCATGTTTGAACTTTCTATCACTTTTGGTTCCAATAATTCTGTTGACCATATTTGTGATATTCAGGGGCCAAATGACATCTTGGAGCATGTTGGAGATAAAAAACAAAATGTGCCCAAAACGTGATATTATGACGTTATACGCCGTTCTGAGCCATGTTTGAACTCTCTATCACTTTTGGTTCCGATAATTCTGTTGGCCATATATGTGATATTCAGGGGCCAAATAACATATCGGAGCATGTTTTAGATAAAAATCCAAATGCGCCCAAAACGTGATATTATGACGTTATACGTCGTTCTGAGACATGTTTGAACTTTCTATCACTTTTGGTTCCGATAATTCTGTTGACCATATTTGTGATATTCAGGGGCCAAATGACATCTTGGAGCATGTTGGAGATAAAAATCCAAATGTGCCCAAAACGTGATATTATGACGTTATACGCCGTTCTGAGCCATGTTTGAATTTTCTATCACTTTTGGTTCCGATAATTCTGTTGACCAGATTTGTGATATTCAGGCGCCAAATGACATCTTGGAGCGTGTTGGAGATAAAAAACAAAATGTGCCCAAAACGTGATATTATGACGTTATACGCCGTTCTGAGCCATGTTTGAACTCTCTATCGCTTTTGGTTCCGATAATTCTGTTGACCATATTTGTGATATTCAGGCGCCAAATGACATCTTGGAGCGTGTTGGAGATAAAAAACAAAATGTGCCCAAAACGTGATATTATGACGTTATACGCCGTTCTGAGCCACGTTTGAACTTTCTATCACTTTTGGTTCCGATAATTCTGTTGGCCATATTTGTGATATTCAGGTGCCAAATGACATCTTGGAGCATGTTGGTGATAAAAATCCAAATGTGCCCAAAACGTGATATTATGACGTTATACGTCGTTCTGAGCCATGATTGAATTTTCTATCACTTTTGGTTCCGATAATTTTGGTGACCATATATGTGATATTCAGGGGCCAAATGACATATTGAAGCATGTTTTAGATAAAAAGCAAAATGCGCCCAAAACGTGATATTATGACGTTATACGTCGTTCTGAGACATGTTTGAACTTTCTATCACTTTTGGTTCCGATAATTCTGTTGACCATATATGTGATATTCAGGGGCCAAATGACATCTTGTAGCATGTTGAGATAAAAATCCAAATGTGCCCAAAACGTGATATTATGACGTTATACGCCGTTCTGAGCCATGTTTGAACTTTCTATCACTTTTGGTTCCGATAATTCTGTTGACCATATTTGTGATATTCAGGCGCCAAATGACATCTTGAAGCGTGTTGGAGATAAAAAACAAAATGTGCCCAAAACGTGATATTATGACGTTATACGCCGTTCTGAGCCATGTTTGAACTTTCTATCACTTTTGGTTCCGATAATTCTGTTGACCATATTTGTGATATTCAGGCGCCAAATGACATCTTGAAGCGTGTTGGAGATAAAAAACAAAATGTGCCCAAAACGTGATATTATGACGTTATACGCCGCTCTGAGCCATGTTTGAACTTTCTATCACTTTTGGTTCCGATAATTCTGTTGACCATATTTGTGATATTCAGGCGCCAAATGACATCTTGGAGCGTGTTGGAGATAAAAAACAAAATGTGCCCAAAACGTGATATTATGACGTTATACGCCGTTCTGAGCCATGTTTGAACTTTCTATCACTTTTGGTTCCGATAATTCTGTTGGCCATATTTGTGATATTCAGGGGCCAAATGACATCTTGGAGCATGTTAGAGATAAAAATCCAAATGTGCCCAAAACGTGATATTATGACGTTATACGCCGTTCTGAGCCATGTTTGAATTTTCTATCACTTTTGGTTCCGATAATTTTGGTGACCATATATGTGATATTCAGGGGCCAAATGACATATTGGAGCATGTTTTAGATAAAAAACAAAATGCGCCCAAAACGTGATATTATGACGTTATACGTCGTTCTGAGACATGTTTGAACTTTCTATCACTTTTGGTTCCGATAATTCTGTTGACCATATTTGTGATATTCAGGCGCCAAATGACATCTTGGAGCGTGTTGGAGATAAAAAACAAAATGTGCCCAAAAGGTGATATTATGACGTTATACGCCGTTCTGAGCCATGTTTGAACTTTCTATCACTTTTGGTTCCGATAATTCTGTTGACCATATTTGTGATATTCAGGCGCCAAATGACATCTTGGAGCGTGTTGGAGATAAAAAACAAAATGTGCCCAAAAGGTGATATTATGACCTTATACGCCGTTCTGAGCCATGTTTGAACTTTCTATCACTTTTGGTTCCGATAATTCTGTTGACCAGATTTGTGATATTCAGGCGCCAAATGACATCTTGGAGCGTGTTGGAGATAAAAAACAAAATGTGCCCAAAACGTGATATTATGACGTTATACGTCGTTCTGAGACATGTTTGAACTTTCTATCACTTTTGGTTCCGATAATTCTGTTGACCATATTTGTGATATTCAGGCGCCAAATGACATCTTGGAGCGTGTTGGAGATAAAAAACAAAATGTGCCCAAAACGTGATATTATGACGTTATACGCCGTTCTGAGCCACGTTTGAACTTTCTATCACTTTTGGTTCCGATAATTCTGTTGGCCATATTTGTGATATTCAGGGGCCAAATGACATCTTGGAGCATGTTGGTGATAAAAATCCAAATGTGCCCAAAACGTGATATTATGACGTTATACGTCGTTCTGAGCCATGATTGAATTTTCTATCACTTTTGGTTCCGATAATTTTGGTGACCATATATGTGATATTCAGGGGCCAAATGACATATTGAAGCATGTTTTAGATAAAAAGCAAAATGCGCCCAAAACGTGATATTATGACGTTATACGTCGTTCTGAGACATGTTTGAACTTTCTATCACTTTTGGTTCCGATAATTCTGTTGACCATATATGTGATATTCAGGGGCCAAATGACATCTTGTAGCATGTTGAGATAAAAATCCAAATGTGCCCAAAACGTGATATTATGACGTTATACGCCGTTCTGAGCCATGTTTGAACTTTCTATCACTTTTGGTTCCGATAATTCTGTTGACCATATTTGTGATATTCAGGCGCCAAATGACATCTTGAAGCGTGTTGGAGATAAAAAACAAAATGTGCCCAAAACGTGATATTATGACGTTATACGCCGGTCTGAGCCATGTTTGAACTTTCTATCACTTTTGGTTCCGATAATTCTGTTGACCATATTTGTGATATTCAGGCGCCAAATGACATCTTGGAGCGTGTTGGAGATAAAAAACAAAATGTGCCCAAAACGTGATATTATGACGTTATACGCCGTTCTGAGCCATGTTTGAACTTTCTATCACTTTTGGTTCCGATAATTCTGTTGGCCATATTTGTGATATTCAGGGGCCAAATGACATCTTGGAGCATGTTGGAGATAAAAATCCAAATGTGCCCAAAACGTGATATTATGACGTTATACGCCGTTCTGAGCCATGTTTGAATTTTCTATCACTTTTGGTTCCGATAATTTTGGTGACCATAAATGTGATATTCAGGGGCCAAATGACATATTGGAGCATGTTTTAGATAAAAAACAAAATGCGCCCAAAACGTGATATTATGACGTTATACGTCGTTCTGAGACATGTTTGAACTTTCTATCACTTTTGGTTCCGATAATTCTGTTGACCATATTTGTGATATTCAGGCGCCAAATGACATCTTGGAGCGTGTTGGAGATAAAAAACAAAATGTGCCCAAAAGGTGATATTATGACGTTATACGCCGTTCTGAGCCATGTTTGAACTTTCTATCACTTTTGGTTCCGATAATTCTGTTGACCATATTTGTGATATTCAGGCGCCAAATGACATCTTGGAGCGTGTTGGAGATAAAAAACAAAATGTGCCCAAAAGGTGATATTATGACCTTATACGCCGTTCTGAGCCATGTTTGAACTTTCTATCACTTTTGGTTCCGATAATTCTGTTGACCAGATTTGTGATATTCAGGCGCCAAATGACATCTTGGAGCGTGTTGGAGATAAAAAACAAAATGTGCCCAAAACGTGATATTATGACGTTATACGTCGTTCTGAGACATGTTTGAACTTTCTATCACTTTTGGTTCCGATAATTCTGTTGACCATATTTGTGATATTCAGGCGCCAAATGACATCTTGGAGCGTGTTGGAGATAAAAAACAAAATGTGCCCAAAACGTGATATTATGACGTTATACGCCGTTCTGAGCCACGTTTGAACTTTCTATCACTTTTGGTTCCGATAATTCTGTTGGCCATATTTGTGATATTCAGGGGCCAAATGACATCTTGGAGCATGTTGGTGATAAAAATCCAAATGTGCCCAAAACGTGATATTATGACGTTATACGTCGTTCTGAGCCATGATTGAATTTTCTATCACTTTTGGTTCCGATAATTTTGGTGACCATATATGTGATATTCAGGGGCCAAATGACATATTGAAGCATGTTTTAGATAAAAAGCAAAATGCGCCCAAAACGTGATATTATGACGTTATACGTCGTTCTGAGACATGTTTGAACTTTCTATCACTTTTGGTTCCGATAATTCTGTTGACCATATATGTGATATTCAGGGGCCAAATGACATCTTGTAGCATGTTGAGATAAAAATCCAAATGTGCCCAAAACGTGATATTATGACGTTATACGCCGTTCTGAGCCATGTTTGAACTTTCTATCACTTTTGGTTCCGATAATTCTGTTGACCATATTTGTGATATTCAGGCGCCAAATGACATCTTGAAGCGTGTTGGAGATAAAAAACAAAATGTGCCCAAAACGTGATATTATGACGTTATACGCCGGTCTGAGCCATGTTTGAACTTTCTATCACTTTTGGTTCCGATAATTCTGTTGACCATATTTGTGATATTCAGGCGCCAAATGACATCTTGGAGCGTGTTGGAGATAAAAAACAAAATGTGCCCAAAACGTGATATTATGACGTTATACGCCGTTCTGAGCCATGTTTGAACTTTCTATCACTTTTGGTTCCGATAATTCTGTTGGCCATATTTGTGATTTTCAGGGGCCAAATGACATCTTGGAGCATGTTGGAGATAAAAATCCAAATGTGCCCAAAACGTGATATTATGACGTTATACGCCGTTCTGAGCCATGTTTGAATTTTCTATCACTTTTGGTTCCGATAATTTTGGTGACCATATATGTGATATTCAGGGGCCAAATGACATATTGGAGCATGTTTTAGATAAAAAACAAAATGCGCCCAAAACGTGATATTATGATGTTATACGTCGTTCTGAGACATGTTTGAACTTTCTATCACTTTTGGTTCCGATAATTCTGTTGACCATATTTGTGATATTCAGGGTCCAAATGACATCTTGGAGCATGTTGGAGATAAAAATCCAAATGTGCCCAAAACGTGATATTATGACGTTATACGCCGTTCTGAGCAATGTTTGAACTTTCTATCACTTTTGGTTCCGATAATTCTGGTGACCATATTTGTGATATTCAGGGGCCAACTGAAATCTTGAAGCGTGTTGGAGATAAAAAACAAAATGTGCCCAAAACGTGATATTATGACGTTATACGCCGTTCTGAGCCATGTTTGAACTTTCTATCACTTTTGGTTCCGATAATTCTGTTGACCATATTTGTGATATTCAGGCGCCAAATGACATCTTGGAGCATGTTGGAGATAAAAAACAAAATGTGCCCAATACGTGATATTATGACGGTATACGCCGTTCTGAGCCATGTTTGAATTTTCTATCACTTTTCGTTCCGATAATTCTGGTGACCATATTTGTGATATTCAGGGGCCAAATGACATCTTGGAGCATGTTGGTGATAAAAAACAAAATGTGCCCAATACGTGATATTATGACGTTATACGCCGTTCTGAGCCATGTTTGAACTTTCTATCACTTTTGGTTCCAATAATTCTGTTGACCATATTTGTGATATTTAGGGGCCAAATGACATCTTGGAGCATGTTGGAGATAAAAAACAAAATGTGCCCAAAACGTGATATTATGACGTTATACGCCGTTCTGAGCCATGTTTGAACTCTCTATCACTTTTGGTTCCGATAATTCTGTTGGCCATATTTGTGATATTCAGGGGCCAAATGACATCTTGGAGCATGTTGAGATAAAAATCCAAATGTGCCCAAAACGTGATATTATGACGTTATACGCCGTTCTGAGCCATGTTTGAACTTTCTATCACTTTTGGTTCCAATAATTCTGTTGACCATATTTGTGATATTCAGGGGCCAAATGACATCTTGGAGCATGTTGGAGATAAAAAACAAAATGTACCCAAAACGTGATATTATGACGTTATACGCCGTTCTGAGCCATGTTTGAACTCTCTATCACTTTTGGTTCCGATAATTCTGTTGGCCATATATGTGATATTCAGGGGCCAAATAACATATCGGAGCATGTTTTAGATAAAAATCCAAATGTGCCCAAAACGTGATATTATGACGTTATACGCCGTTCTGAGCCATGTTTGAACTTTCTATCACTTTTGGTTCCGATAATTCTGTTGACCAGATTTGTGATATTCAGGCGCCAAATGACATCTTGGAGCGTGTTGGAGATAAAAAACAAAATGTGCCCAAAACGTGATATTATGACGTTATACGCCGTTCTGAGCCATGTTTGAACTCTCTATCGCTTTTGGTTCCGATAATTCTGTTGACCATATTTGTGATATTCAGGCGCCAAATGACATCTTGAAGCGTGTTGGAGATAAAAAACAAAATGCGCCCAAAACGTGATATTATGACGTTATACGTCGTTCTGAGACATGTTTGAACTTTCTATCACTTTTGGTTCCGATAATTCTGTTGACCATATATGTGATATTCAGGGGCCAAATGACATCTTGGAGCATGTTGAGATAAAAATCCAAATGTGCCCAAAACGTGATATTATGACGTTATACGCCGTTCTGAGCCATGTTTGAACTTTCTATCACTTTTGGTTCCGATAATTCTGTTGACCATATTTGTGATATTCAGGCGCCAAATGACATCTTGAAGCGTGTTGGAGATAAAAAACAAAATGTGCCCAAAACGTGATATTATGACGTTATACGCCGCTCTGAGCCATGTTTGAACTTTCTATCACTTTTGGTTCCGATAATTCTGTTGACCATATTTGTGATATTCAGGCGCCAAATGACATCTTGGAGCGTGTTGGAGATAAAAAACAAAATGTGCCCAAAACGTGATATTATGACGTTATACGCCGTTCTGAGCCATGTTTGAACTTTCTATCACTTTTGGTTCCGATAATTCTGTTGGCCATATTTGTGATATTCAGGGGCCAAATGACATCTTGGAGCATGTTGGAGATAAAAATCCAAATGTGCCCAAAACGTGATATTATGACGTTATACGCCGTTCTGAGCCATGTTTGAATTTTCTATCACTTTTGGTTCCGATAATTTTGGTGACCATATATGTGATATTCAGGGGCCAAATGACATCTTGGAGCATGTTGGAGATAAAAATCCAAATGTGCCCAAAACGTGATATTATGACGTTATACGCCGTTCTGAGCCATGTTTGAACTTTCTATCACTTTTGGTTCCGATAATTCTGTTGACCAGATTTGTGATATTCAGGCGCCAAATGACATCTTGGAGCGTGTTGGAGATAAAAAACAAAATGTGCCCAAAACGTGATATTATGACGTTATACGCCGTTCTGAGCCATGTTTGAACTTTCTATCACTTTTGGTTCCGATAATTCTGTTGGCCATATTTGTGATATTCAGGGGCCAAATGACATCTTGGAGCATGTTGGAGATAAAAATCCAAATGTGGCCAAAACGTGATATTATGACGTTATACGCCATTCTGAGCCATGTTTGAACTTTCTATCACTTTTGGTTCCGGTAATTCTGTTGACCATATTTGTGATATTCAGGCGCCAAATGACATCTTGGAGCATGTTGGAGATAAAAAACAAAATGTGCCCAAAACGTGATATTATGACGTTATACGCCGTTCTGAGACATGTTTGAACTTTCTATCACTTTTGGTTCCGATAATTCTGTTGGCCATATTTGCGATATTCAGGGGCCAAATGTCACATTGGAGCATGTTAGAGATAAAAAACAAAATGTGCCCAATACGTGATATTATGACGTTATACGCCGTTCTGAGCCATGTTTGAACTTTCTATCACTTTTGGTTCCGATAATTTTGTTGACCATATTTGCGATATTCAGGGGCCAAATGACATCTTGGAGCATGTTGGAGATAAAAAACAAAATGTGCCCAAAACGTGATATTATGACGTTATACGCCGTTCTGAGCCATGTTTGAACTTTCTATCACTTTTGGTTCCGATAATTCTGTTGGCCATATTTGTGATATTCAGGCGCCAAATGACATCTTGGAGCATGTTGGAGATAAAAAACAAAATGTGCCCAAAACGTGATATTATGACGTTATACGCCGTTCTGAGCCATGTTTGAATTTTCTATCACTTTTGGTTCCGATAATTCTGGTGACCATATTTGTGATTTTCAGGGGCCAAATGACATCTTGGAGCATGTTGGAGATAAAAATCCAAGTGTGCCCAAAACGTGATATTATGACGTTATACGCCGTTCTGAGCAATGTTTGAACTTTCTATCACTTTTGGTTCCGATAATTCTGGTGACTATATTTGTGATATTCAGGGGCCAAATGACATCTTGGAGCATGTTAGAGATAAAAAACAAAATGTGCCCAATACGTGATATTATGACGTTATACGCCGTTCTGAGCCATGTTTGAACTTTCTACCACTTTTGGTTCCGATAATTCTGTTGACCATATTTGTGATATTCAGGGGCCAAATGACATCTTGGAGCATGTTGGAGATAAAAAACAAAATATGCCCAAAACATGATATTATGACGTTATACGCCGTTCTGAGCCATGTTTGAACTTTCTATCACTTTTGGTTCCGATAATGTTGACCATATTTGTGATATTCAGGCGCCAAATGACATCTTGGAGCATGTTGGAGATAAAAAACAAAATGTGCCCAAAACGTGATATTATGACGTTATACGCCGTTCTGAGCCATGTTTGAACTTTCTATCACTTTTGGTTCCGATAATTCTGTTGGCCATGTTTGCGATATTCAGAGGCCAAATGTCACATTGGAGCATGTTGGAGATAAAAAACAAAATGTGCCCAATACGTGATATTATGACGTTATACGCCGTTCTGAGCCATGTTTGAACTTTCTATCACTTTTGGTTCCGATAATTCTGTTGGCCATATTTGTGATATCCAGGCGCCAAATGACATCTTGGAGCATGTTGGAGATAAAAATCCAAATGTGCCCAAAACGTGATATTATGACGTTATACGCCGTTCTGAGCCATGTTTGAACTTTCTATCACTTTTGGTTCCGATAATTCTGTTGACCATATTTGTGATATTCAGGCGCCAAATGACATCTTGGAGCGTGTTGGAGATAAAAAACAAAATGTGCCCAAAACGTGATATTATGACGTTATACGCCGTTCTGAGCCATGTTTGAACTTTCTATCACTTTTGGTTCCGATAATTCTGTTGGCCATATTTGCGATATTCAGGGGCCAAATGTCACATTGGAGCATGTTAGAGATAAAAAACAAAATGTGCCCAATACGTGATATTGTGACGTTATACGCCGTTCTGAGCCATGTTTGAACTTTCTATCACTTTTGGTTCCGATAATTCTGTTGACCATATATGTGATATTCAGGGGGCAAATGACATCTTGGAGCATGTTGGAGATAAAAAACAAAATGTGCCCAAAACGTGATATTATGACGTTATACGCCGTTCTGAGCCATGTTTGAACTTTCTATCACTTTTGGTTCCGATAATTCTGTTGATCATATTTGTGATATTCAGGCGCCAAATGACATCTTGGAGCATGTTGGAGATAAAAATCCAAATGTGCCCAAACCGTGATATTATGACGTTATACGCCGTTCTGAGCCATGTTTGAACTTTCTATCACTTTTGGTTCCGATAATTCTGTTGGCCATATTTGTGATATTCTGGCGCCAAATGACATCTTGGAGCATGTTGGAGATAAAAAACAAAATGTTCCCAAAACGTGATATTATGACGTTATACGCCGTTCTGAGCCATGTTTGAACTTTCTATCACTTTTGGTTACGATAATTCTGTTGGCCATATTTGTGATATTCAGGCGCCAAATGACATCTTGGAGCATGTTGGAGATAAAAATCCATATGTGCCCAAAACGTGATATTATGACGTTATACGCCGTTCTGAGCAATGTTTGAACTTTCTATCACTTTTGGTTCCGATAATTCTGGTGACCATATTTGTGATATTCAGGGGCCAAATGACATCTTGGAGCATGTTGGAGATAAAAAACAAAATGTGCCCAAAATGTGATATTATGACGTTATACGCCGTTCTGAGCCATGTTTGAACTTTCTATCACTTTTGGTTCCGATAATTCTGTTGACCATATATGTGATATTCAGGGGCCAAATGACATATTGGAGCATGTTTTAGATAAAAAACAAAATGCGCCCAAAACGTGATATTATGACGTTATACGTCGTTCTGAGACATGTTTGAACTTTCTATCACTTTTGGTTCCGATAATTCTGTTGACCATATATGTGATATTCAGGGGCCAAATGACATCTTGGAGCATGTTGGAGATAAAAAACAAAATGTGCCCAAAACGTGATATTATGACGTTATACGCCGTTCTGAGCCATGTTTGAACTTTCTATCACTTTTGGTTCCGATAATTCTGTTGACCATATTTGTGATATTCAGGCGCCAAATGACATCTTGAAGCGTGTTGGAGATAAAAAACAAAATGTGCCCAAAACGTGATATTATGACGTTATACGCCGTTCTGAGCCATGTTTGAACTTTCTATCACTTTTGGTTCAGATAATTTTGGTGACCATATTTGTGATTTTCAGGGGCCAAATGACATCTTGGAGCATGTTATAGATAAAAATCCAAATGTGCCCAAAACGTGATATTATGACGTTATACGCCGTTCTGAGCCATGTTTGAACTTTCTATCACTTTTGGTTCCGGTAATTCTGTTGACCATATTTGTGATATTCAGGCGCCAAATGACATCTTGGAGCATGTTGGAGATAAAAATCCAAATGTGCCCAAAACGTGATATTATGACGTTATACGCCGTTCTGAGCAATGTTTGAACTTTCTATCACTTTTGGTTCCGATAATTCTGGTGACCATATTTGTGATATTCAGGGGCCAAATGACATCTTGGAGCATGTTGAAGATAAAAAACAAAATGTGCCCAAAACGTGATATTATGACGTTATACGCCGTTCTGAGCCATGTTTGAACTTTCTATCACTTTTGGTTCCGATAATTCTGTTGGCCATATTTGTGATATTCAGGGGCCAAATGACATCTTGGAGCATGTTGGAGATAAAAAACAAAATGTGCCCAAAACGTGATATTATGACGTTATACGCCGTTCTGAGCCATGTTTGAATTTTCTATCACTTTTGGTTCCGATAATTCTGGTGACCATATTTGTGATTTTCAGGGGCCAAATGACATCTTGGAGCATGTTGGAGATAAAAATCCAAATGTGCCCAAAACGTGATATTATGACGTTATACGCCGTTCTGAGCAATGTTTGAACTTTCTATCACTTTTGGTTCCGATAATTCTGGTGACCATATTTGTGATATTCAGGGGCCAAATGACATCTTGGAGCATGTTGGAGATAAAAAACAAAATGTGCCCAAAACGTGATATTATGATGTTATACGCCGTTCTGAGCCATGTTTGAACTTTCTATCACTTTTGGTTCCGGTAATTCTGTTGACCATATTTGTGATATTCAGGCGCCAAATAACATCTTGGAGCATGTTGGAGATAAAAAACAAAATGTGCCCAAAACGTGATATTATGACGTTATACGCCGTTCTGAGCCATGTTTGAACTTTCTATCACTTTTGGTTCCGATAATTCTGTTGGCCATATTTGTGATATTCAGGGGCCAAATGACATCTTGGAGCATGTTGGAGATAAAAAACAAAATGTGCAAAAAACGTGATATTATGACGTTATACGCCGTTCTGAGCCATGTTTGAATTTTCTATCACTTTTGGTTCCGATAATTTTGGTGACCATATTTGTGATATTCAGGCGCCAAATGACATCTTGGAGCGTGTTGGAGATAAAAAACAAAATGTGCCCAAAACGTGATATTATGACGTTATACGCCGTTCTGAGCCATGTTTGAACTTTCTATCACTTTTGGTTCCGATAATTCTGTTGGCCATATTTGTGATATTCAGGCGCCAAATGACATCTTGGAGCATGTTGGAGATAAAAATCCAAATGTGCCCAAAACGTGATATTATGACGTTATACGCCGTTCTGAGCAATGTTTGAACTTTCTATCACTTTTGGTTCCGATAATTCTGGTGACCATATTTGTGATATTCAGGGGCCAAATGACATCTTGGAGCATGTTGGAGATAAAAAACAAAATGTGCCCAAAACGTGATATTATGACGTTATACGCCGTTCTGAGCCATGTTTGAACTTTCTATCACTTTTGGTTCCGATAATTCTGTAGACCATATTTGTGATATTCAGGCGCCAAATGACATCTTGGAGCATGTTGGAGATAAAAAACAAAATGTGCCCAAAACGTGATATTATGACGTTATACGCCGTTCTGAGCCATGTTTGAATTTTCTATCACTTTTGGTTCCGATAATTCTGGTGACCATATTTGTGATTTTCAGGGGCCAAATGACATCTTGGAGCATGTTGGAGATAAAAATCCAAATGTGCCCAAAACGTGATATTATGACGTTATACGCCGTTCTGAGCAATGTTTGAACTTTCTATCACTTTTGGTTCCGATAATTCTGGTGACCATATTTGTGATATTCAGGGGCCAAATGACATCTTGGAGCATGTTGGAGATAAAAAACAAAATGTGCCCAAAACGTGATATTATGATGTTATACGCCGTTCTGAGCCATGTTTGAACTTTCTATCACTTTTGGTTCCGGTAATTCTGTTGACCATATTTGTGATATTCAGGCGCCAAATAACATCTTGGAGCATGTTGGAGATAAAAAACAAAATGTGCCCAAAACGTGATATTATGACGTTATACGCCGTTCTGAGCCATGTTTGAACTTTCTATCACTTTTGGTTCCGATAATTCTGTTGGCCATATTTGTGATATTCAGGGGCCAAATGACATCTTGGAGCATGTTGGAGATAAAAAACAAAATGTGCCCAAAACGTGATATTATGACGTTATACGCCGTTCTGAGCCATGTTTGAATTTTCTATCACTTTTGGTTCCGATAATTTTGGTGACCATATTTGTGATATTCAGGCGCCAAATGACATCTTGGAGCGTGTTGGAGATAAAAAACAAAATGTGCCCAAAACGTGATATTATGACGTTATACGCCGTTCTGAGCCATGTTTGAACTTTCTATCACTTTTGGTTCCGATAATTCTGTTGGCCATATTTGTGATATTCAGGCGCCAAATGACATCTTGGAGCATGTTGGAGATAAAAATCCAAATGTGCCCAAAACGTGATATTATGACGTTATACGCCGTTCTGAGCAATGTTTGAACTTTCTATCACTTTTGGTTCCGATAATTCTGGTGACCATATTTGTGATATTCAGGGGCCAAATGACATCTTGGAGCATGTTGGAGATAAAAAACAAAATGTGCCCAAAACGTGATATTATGACGTTATACGCCGTTCTGAGCAATGTTTGAACTTTCTATCACTTTTGGTTCCGATAATTCTGGTGACCATATTTGTGATATTCAGGGGCCAAATGACATCTTGGAGCATGTTGGAGATAAAAAACAAAATGTGCCCAAAACGTGATATTATGATGTTATACGCCGTTCTGAGCCATGTTTGAACTTTCTATCACTTTTGGTTCCGGTAATTCTGTTGACCATATTTGTGATATTCAGGCGCCAAATAAGATCTTGGAGCATGTTGGAGATAAAAAACAAAATGTGCCCAAAACGTAATATTATGACGTTATACGCCGTTCTGAGCCAATTTTGAACTTTCTATCACTTTTGGTTCCGATAATTCTGTTGACCATATTTGTGAGATTCAGGCACCAAATGACATCTTGGAGCGTGTTGGAGATAAAAAACAAAATGTGCCCAAAACGTGATATTATGACGTTATACGCCGTTCTGAGCCATGTTTGAACTTTCTATCACTTTTGGTTCCGATAATTCTGTTGGCCATATTTGTGATATTCAGGGGCCAAATGACATCTTGGAGCATGTTGGAGATAAAAATCCAAATGTGCCCAAAACGTGATATTATGACGTTATACGCCGTTCTGAGCGATGTTTGAACTTTCTATCACTTTTGGTTCCGATAATTCTGTTGGCCATATTTGTGATATTCAGGGGCCAAATGACATCTTGGAGCATGTTGGAGATAAAAATCCAAATGTGCCCAAAACGTGATATTATGACGTTATACGCCGTTCTGAGCCATGTTTGAACTTTCTATCACTTTTGGTTCCGATAATTTTGGTGACCATATTTGTGATTTTCAGGGGCCAAATGACATCTTGGAGCATGTTATAGATAAAAATCCAAATGTGCCCAAAACGTGATATTATGACGTTATACGCCGTTCTGAGCCATGTTTGAACTTTCTATCACTTTTGGTTCCGGATATTCTGTTGACCATATTTGTGATATTCAGGCGCCAAATGACATCTTGGAGCATGTTGGAGATAAAAAACAAAATGTGCCCAAAACGTGATATTATGACGTTATACGTCGTTCTGAGCCATGTTTGAACTTTCTATCACTTTTGGTTCCGATAATTCTGTTGGCCATATTTGTGATATTCAGGCGCCAAATGACATCTTGGAGCATGTTGGAGATAAAAATCCAAATGTGCCCAAAACGTGATATTATGACGTTATACGCCGTTCTGAGCAATGTTTGAACTTTCTATCACTTTTGGTTCCGATAATTCTGGTGACCATATTTGTGATATTCAGGCGCCAAATGACATCTTGGAGCGTGTTGAATATAAAAAACAAAATGTGCCCAAAACGTGATATTATGACGTTATACGCCGTTCTGAGCCATGTTTGAACTTTCTATCACTTTTGGTTCCGATAATTCTGTAGACCATATTTGTGATATTCAGGGGCCAAATGACATCTTGGAGCATGTTGGAGATAAAAATCCAAATGTGCCCAAAACGTGATATTATGACGTTATACGCCGTTCTGAGACATGTTTGAACTTTCTATCACTTTTGGTTCCGACAATTCTGTTGACCATATTTGTGATATTCAGGCGCCAAATGACATCTTGGAACATGTTGGAGATAAAAACAAAATGTGCCCAAAACGTGATATTATGACGTTATACGCCGTTCTGAGCCATGTTTGAACTTTCTATCACTTTTGGTTCCGATAATTCTGTTGGCCATATTTGTGATATTCAGGCGCCAAATGACATCTTGGAGCATGTTGGAGATAAAAAACAAAATGTGCCCAAAACGTGATATTATGACGTTATACGCCGTTCTGAGCCATGTTTGAACTTTCTATCACTTTTGGTTCCGATAATTCTGTTGGCCATATTTGTGATATTCAGGCGCCAAATGACATCTTGGAGCATGTTGTAGATAAAAATCCATATGTGCCCAAAACGTGATATTATGACGTTATACGCCGTTCTGAGCAATGTTTGAACTTTCTATCACTTTTGGTTCCGATAATTCTGGTGACCATATTTGTGATATTCAGGCGCCAAATGACATCTTGGAGCGTGTTGAATATAAAAAACAAAATGTGCCCAAAACGTGATATTATGACGTTATACGCCGTTCTGAGCCATGTTTGAACTTTCTATCACTTTTGGTTCCGATAATTCTGTAGACCATATTTGTGATATTCAGGGGCCAAATGACATCTTGGAGCGTGTTGGAGATAAAAATCCAAATGTGCCCAAAACGTGATATTATGACGTTATACGCCGTTCTGAGACATGTTTGAACTTTCTATCACTTTTGGTTCCGACAATTCTGTTGACCATATTTGTGATATTCAGGCGCCAAATGACATCTTGGAGCATGTTGGAGATAAAAATCCAAATGTGCCCAAAACGTGATATTATGACGTTATACGCCGTTCTGAGCCATGTTTGAACTTTCTATCACTTTTGGTTCCGATAATTCTGGTGACCATATTTGTGATATTCAGGGGCCAAATGACATCTTGGAGCATGTTGGAGATAAAAAACAAAATGTGCCCAAAACGTGATATTATGACGTTATACGCCGTTCTGAGCAATGTTTGAACTTTCTATCACTTTTGGTTCCGATAATTCTGTTGACCATATATGTGATATTCAGGGGCCAAATGACATATTGGAGCATGTTTTAGATAAAAAACAAAATGCGCCCAAAACGTGATATTATGACGTTATACGTCGTTCTGAGACATGTTTGAACTTTCTATCACTTTTGGTTCCGATAATTCTGTTGACCATATATATGATATTCAGGGGCCAAATGACATCTTGGAGCATGTTGGAGATAAAAAACAAAATGTGCCCAAAACGTGATATTATGACGTTATACGCCGTTCTGAGCCATGTTTGAACTTTCTATCACTTTTGGTTCCGATAATTCTGTTGACCATATTTGTGATATTCAGGCGCCAAATGACATCTTGAAGCGTGTTGGAGATAAAAAACAAAATGTGCCCAAAACGTGATATTATGACGTTATACGCCGTTCTGAGCCATGTTTGAACTTTCTATCACTTTTGGTTCCGATAATTTTGGTGACCATATTTGTGATTTTCAGGGGCCAAATGACATCTTGGAGCATGTTATAGATAAAAATCCAAAAGTGCCCAAAACGTGATATTATGACGTTATACGCCGTTCTGAGCAATGTTTGAACTTTCTATCACTTTTGGTTCCGATAATTCTGGTGACCATATTTGTGATATTCAGGGGCCAAATGACATCTTGGAGCATGTTGGAGATAAAAAACAAAATGTGCCCAAAACGTGATATTATGACGTTATACGCCGTTCTGAGCCATGTTTGAACTTTCTATCACTTTTGGTTCCGATAATTCTGTAGACCATATTTGTGATATTCAGGCGCCAAATGACATCTTGGAGCATGTTGGAGATAAAAAACAAAATGTGCCCAAAACGTGATATTATGACGTTATCGCCGTTCTGAGCCATGTTTGAATTTTCTATCACTTTTGGTTCCGATAATTCTGGTGACCATATTTGTGATTTTCAGGGGCCAAATGACATCTTGGAGCATGTTGGAGATAAAAATCCAAATGTGCCCAAAACGTGATATTATGACGTTATACGCCGTTCTGAGCAATGTTTGAACTTTCTATCACTTTTGGTTCCGATAATTCTGGTGACCATATTTGTGATATTCAGGGGCCAAATGACATCTTGGAGCATGTTGGAGATAAAAAACAAAATGTGCCCAAAACGTGATATTATGATGTTATACGCCGTTCTGAGCCATGTTTGAACTTTCTATCACTTTTGGTTCCGGTAATTCTGTTGACCATATTTGTGATATTCAGGCGCCAAATAACATCTTGGAGCATGTTGGAGATAAAAAACAAAATGTGCCCAAAACGTAATATTATGACGTTGTACGCCGTTCTGAGCCAATTTTGAACTTTCTATCACTTTTGGTTCCGATAATTCTGTTGACCATATTTGTGAGATTCAGGCGCCAAATGACATCTTGGAGCGTGTTGGAGATAAAAAACAAAATGTGCCCAAAACGTGATATTATGACGTTATACGCCGTTCTGAGCCATGTTTGAACTTTCTATCACTTTTGGTTCCGATAATTTTGGTGACCATATTTGTGATTTTCAGGGGCCAAATGACATCTTGGAGCATGTTATAGATAAAAATCCAAATGTGCCCAAAACGTGATATTATGACGTTATACGCCGTTCTGAGCCATGTTTGAACTTTCTATCACTTTTGGTTCCGATAATTCTGTTGACCATATTTGTGATATTCAGGCGCCAAATGACATCTTGAAGCGTGTTGGAGATAAAAAACAAAATGTGCCCAAAACGTGATATTATGACGTTATACGCCGTTCTGAGCCATGTTTGAACTTTCTATCACTTTTGGTTCCGATAATTTTGGTGACCATATTTGTGATTTTCAGGGGCCAAATGACATCTTGGAGCATGTTATAGATAAAAATCCAAAAGTGCCCAAAACGTGATATTATGACGTTATACGCCGTTCTGAGCAATGTTTGAACTTTCTATCACTTTTGGTTCCGATAATTCTGGTGACCATATTTGTGATATTCAGGGGCCAAATGACATCTTGGAGCATGTTGGAGATAAAAAACAAAATGTGCCCAAAACGTGATATTATGACGTTATACGCCGTTCTGAGCCATGTTTGAACTTTCTATCACTTTTGGTTCCGATAATTCTGTAGACCATATTTGTGATATTCAGGCGCCAAATGACATCTTGGAGCATGTTGGAGATAAAAAACAAAATGTGCCCAAAACGTGATATTATGACGTTATACGCCGTTCTGAGCCATGTTTGAACTTTCTATCACTTTTGGTTCCGATAATTCTGTTGACCATATTTGTGATATTCAGGCGCCAAATGACATCTTGAAGCGTGTTGGAGATAAAAAACAAAATGTGCCCAAAACGTGATATTATGACGTTATACGCCGTTCTGAGCCATGTTTGAACTTTCTATCACTTTTGGTTCCGATAATTTTGGTGACCATATTTGTGATTTTCAGGGGCCAAATGACATCTTGGAGCATGTTATAGATAAAAATCCAAAAGTGCCCAAAACGTGATATTATGACGTTATACGCCGTTCTGAGCAATGTTTGAACTTTCTATCACTTTTGGTTCCGATAATTCTGGTGACCATATTTGTGATATTCAGGGGCCAAATGACATCTTGGAGCATGTTGGAGATAAAAAACAAAATGTGCCCAAAACGTGATATTATGACGTTATACGCCGTTCTGAGCCATGTTTGAACTTTCTATCACTTTTGGTTCCGATAATTCTGTAGACCATATTTGTGATATTCAGGCGCCAAATGACATCTTGGAGCATGTTGGAGATAAAAAACAAAATGTGCCCAAAACGTGATATTATGACGTTATCGCCGTTCTGAGCCATGTTTGAATTTTCTATCACTTTTGGTTCCGATAATTCTGGTGACCATATTTGTGATTTTCAGGGGCCAAATGACATCTTGGAGCATGTTGGAGATAAAAATCCAAATGTGCCCAAAACGTGATATTATGACGTTATACGCCGTTCTGAGCAATGTTTGAACTTTCTATCACTTTTGGTTCCGATAATTCTGGTGACCATATTTGTGATATTCAGGGGCCAAATGACATCTTGGAGCATGTTGGAGATAAAAAACAAAATGTGCCCAAAACGTGATATTATGATGTTATACGCCGTTCTGAGCCATGTTTGAACTTTCTATCACTTTTGGTTCCGGTAATTCTGTTGACCATATTTGTGATATTCAGGCGCCAAATAACATCTTGGAGCATGTTGGAGATAAAAAACAAAATGTGCCCAAAACGTAATATTATGACGTTGTACGCCGTTCTGAGCCAATTTTGAACTTTCTATCACTTTTGGTTCCGATAATTCTGTTGACCATATTTGTGAGATTCAGGCGCCAAATGACATCTTGGAGCGTGTTGGAGATAAAAAACAAAATGTGCCCAAAACGTGATATTATGACGTTATACGCCGTTCTGAGCCATGTTTGAACTTTCTATCACTTTTGGTTCCGATAATTTTGGTGACCATATTTGTGATTTTCAGGGGCCAAATGACATCTTGGAGCATGTTATAGATAAAAATCCAAATGTGCCCAAAACGTGATATTATGACGTTATACGCCGTTCTGAGCCATGTTTGAACTTTCTATCACTTTTGGTTCCGGTAATTCTGTTGACCATATTTGTGATATTCAGGCGCCAAATGACATCTTGGAGCATGTTGGAGATAAAAAACAAAATGTGCCCAAAACGTGATATTATGACGTTATACGCCGTTCTGAGCCATGTTTGAACTTTCTATCACTTTTGGTTCCGATAATTCTGTTGGCCATATTTGTGATAATCAGGCGCCAAATGACATCTTGGAGCATGTTGGAGATAAAAATCCAAATGTGCCCAAAACGTGATATTATGACGTTATACGCCGTTCTGAGCAATGTTTGAACTTTCTATCACTTTTGGTTCCGATAATTCTGGTGACCATATTTGTGATATTCAGGGGCCAAATGACATCTTGGAGCATGTTGAAGATAAAAAACAAAATGTGCCCAAAACGTGATATTATGACGTTATACGCCGTTCTGAGCCATGTTTGAACTTTCTATCACTTTTGGTTCCGATAATTCTGTTGGCCATATTTGTGATATTCAGGGGCCAAATGACATCTTGGAGCATGTTGGAGATAAAAAACATAATGTGCCCAAAACGTGATATTATGACGTTATACGCCGTTCTGAGCCATGTTTGAACTTTCTATCACTTTTGGTTCCGATAATTCTGTTGGCCATATTTGTGATATTCAGGGGCCAAATGACATCTTGGAGCGTGTTGAATATAAAAAACAAAATGTGCCCAAAACGTGATATTATGACGTTATACGCCGTTCTGAGCCATGTTTGAACTTTCTATCACTTTTGGTTCCGATAATTCTGTTGGCCATATTTGTGATATTCAGGCGCCAAATGACATCTTGGAGCATGTTGGAGATAAAAATCCAAATGTGCCCAAAACGTGATATTATGACGTTATACGCCGTTCTGAGCAATGTTTGAACTTTCTATCACTTTTGGTTCCGATAATTCTGGTGACCATATTTGTGATATTCAGGGGCCAAATGACATCTTGGACCATGTTGGAGATAAAAAACAAAATGTGCCCAAAACGTGATATTATGACGTTATACGCCGTTCTGAGCCATGTTTGAACTTTCTATCACTTTTGGTTCCGATAATTCTGTAGACCATATTTGTGATATTCAGGCGCCAAATGACATCTTGGAGCATGTTGGAGATAAAAAACAAAATGTGCCCAAAACGTGATATTATGACGTTATACGCCGTTCTGAGCCATGTTTGAATTTTCTATCACTTTTGGTTCCGATAATTCTAGTGACCATATTTGTGATTTTCAGGGGCCAAATGACATCTTGGAGCATGTTGGAGATAAAAATCCAAATGTGCCCAAAACGTGATATTATGACGTTATACGCCGTTCTGAGCAATGTTTGAACTTTCTATCACTTTTGGTTCCGATAATTCTGGTGACCATATTTGTGATATTCAGGGGCCAAATGACATCTTGGAGCATGTTGGAGATAAAAAACAAAATGTGCCCAAAACGTGATATTATGATGTTATACGCCGTTCTGAGCCATGTTTGAACTTTCTATCACTTTTGGTTCCGGTAATTCTGTTGACCATATTTGTGATATTCAGGCGCCAAATAACATCTTGGAGCATGTTGGAGATAAAAAACAAAATGTGCCCAAAACGTAATATTATGACGTTATACGCCGTTCTGAGCCAATTTTGAACTTTCTATCACTTTTGGTTCCGATAATTCTGTTGACCATATTTGTGAGATTCAGGCGCCAAATGACATCTTGGAGCGTGTTGGAGATAAAAAACAAAATGTGCCCAAAACGTGATATTATGACGTTATACGCCGTTCTGAGCCATGTTTGAACTTTCTATCACTTTTGGTTCCGATAATTCTGTTGGCCATATTTGTGATATTCAGGGGCCAAATGACATCTTGGAGCATGTTGGAGATAAAAATCCAAATGTGCCCAAAACGTGATATTATGACGTTATACGCCGTTCTGAGCCATGTTTGAACTTTCTATCACTTTTGGTTCCGATAATTCTGTTGGCCATATTTGTGATATTCAGGGGCCAAATGACATCTTGGAGCATGTTGGAGATAAAAATCCAAATGTGCCCAAAACGTGATATTATGACGTTATACGCCGTTCTGAGCCATGTTTGAACTTTCTATCACTTTTGGTTCCGATAATTTTGGTGACCATATTTGTGATTTTCAGGGGCCAAATGACATCTTGGAGCATGTTGGAGATAAAAATCCAAATGTGCCCAAAACGTGATATTATGACGTTATACGCCGTTCTGAGCCATGTTTGAACTTTCTATCACTTTTGGTTCCGATAATTTTGGTGACCATATTTGTGATTTTCAGGGGCCAAATGACATCTTGGAGCATGTTATAGATAAAAATCCAAATGTGCCCAAAACGTGATATTATGACGTTATACGCAGTTCTGAGCCATGTTTGAACTTTCTATCACTTTTGGTTCCGGTAATTCTGTTGACCATATTTGTGATATTCAGGCGCCAAATGACATCTTGGAGCATGTTGGAGATAAAAAACAAAATGTGCCCAAAACGTGATATTATGACGTTATACGTCGTTCTGAGCCATGTTTGAACTTTCTATCACTTTTGGTTCCGATAATTCTGTTGGCCATATTTGTGATATTCAGGCGCCAAATGACATCTTGGAGCATGTTGGAGATAAAAATCCAAATGTGCCCAAAACGTGATATTATGACGTTATACGCCGTTCTGAGCAATGTTTGAACTTTCTATCACTTTTGGTTCCGATAATTCTGGTGACCATATTTGTGATATTCAGGCGCCAAATGACATCTTGGAGCGTGTTGAATATAAAAAACAAAATGTGCCCAAAACGTGATATTATGACGTTATACGCCGTTCTGAGCAATGTTTGAACTTTCTATCACTTTTGGTTCCGATAATTCTGGTGACCATATTTGTGATATTCAGGGGCCAAATGACATCTTGGAGCATGTTGGAGATAAAAAACAAAATGTGCCCAAAACGTGATATTATGATGTTATACGCCGTTCTGAGCCATGTTTGAACTTTCTATCACTTTTGGTTCCGGTAATTCTGTTGACCATATTTGTGATATTCAGGCGCCAAATAACATCTTGGAGCATGTTGGAGATAAAAAACAAAATGTGCCCAAAACGTAATATTATGACGTTATACGCCGTTCTGAGCCAATTTTGAACTTTCTATCACTTTTGGTTCCGATAATTCTGTTGACCATATTTGTGAGATTCAGGCGCCAAATGACATCTTGGAGCGTGTTGGAGATAAAAAACAAAATGTGCCCAAAACGTGATATTATGACGTTATACGCCGTTCTGAGCCATGTTTGAACTTTCTATCACTTTTGGTTCCGATAATTCTGTTGGCCATATTTGTGATATTCAGGGGCCAAATGACATCTTGGAGCATGTTGGAGATAAAAATCCAAATGTGCCCAAAACGTGATATTATGACGTTATACGCCGTTCTGAGCCATGTTTGAACTTTCTATCACTTTTGGTTCCGATAATTCTGTTGGCCATATTTGTGATATTCAGGGGCCAAATGACATCTTGGAGCATGTTGGAGATAAAAATCCAAATGTGCCCAAAACGTGATATTATGACGTTATACGCCGTTCTGAGCCATGTTTGAACTTTCTATCACTTTTGGTTCCGATAATTTTGGTGACCATATTTGTGATTTTCAGGGGCCAAATGACATCTTGGAGCATGTTATAGATAAAAATCCAAATGTGCCCAAAACGTGATATTATGACGTTATACGCAGTTCTGAGCCATGTTTGAACTTTCTATCACTTTTGGTTCCGGTAATTCTGTTGACCATATTTGTGATATTCAGGCGCCAAATGACATCTTGGAGCATGTTGGAGATAAAAAACAAAATGTGCCCAAAACGTGATATTATGACGTTATACGTCGTTCTGAGCCATGTTTGAACTTTCTATCACTTTTGGTTCCGATAATTCTGTTGGCCATATTTGTGATATTCAGGCGCCAAATGACATCTTGGAGCATGTTGGAGATAAAAATCCAAATGTGCCCAAAACGTGATATTATGACGTTATACGCCGTTCTGAGCAATGTTTGAACTTTCTATCACTTTTGGTTCCGATAATTCTGGTGACCATATTTGTGATATTCAGGCGCCAAATGACATCTTGGAGCGTGTTGAATATAAAAAACAAAATGTGCCCAAAACGTGATATTATGACGTTATACGCCGTTCTGAGCCATGTTTGAACTTTCTATCACTTTTGGTTCCGATAATTCTGTAGACCATATTTGTGATATTCAGGGGCCAAATGACATCTTGGAGCATGTTGGAGATAAAAATCCAAATGTGCCCAAAACGTGATATTATGACGTCATACGCCGTTCTGAGACATGTTTGAACTTTCTATCACTTTTGGTTCCGACAATTCTGTTGACCATATTTGTGATATTCAGGCGCCAAATGACATCTTGGAGCATGTTGGAGATAAAAATCCAAATGTGCCCAAAACGTGATATTATGACGTTATACGCCGTTCTGAGCCATGTTTGAACTTTCTATCACTTTTGGTTCCGATAATTCTGTTGGCCATATTTGTGATATTCTGGCGCCAAATGACATCTTGGAGCATGTTGGAGATAAAAAACAAAATGTGCCCAAAACGTGATATTATGACGTTATACGCCGATCTGAGCCATGTTTGAACTTTCTATCACTTTTGGTTCCGATAATTCTGTTGGCCATATTTGTGATATTCAGGCGCCAAATGACATCTTGGAGCATGTTGAAGATAAAAAACAAAATGTGCCCAAAACGTGATATTATGACGTTATACGCCGTTCTGAGCCATGTTTGAACTTTCTATCACTTTTGGTTCCGATAATTCTGTTGGCCATATTTGTGATATTCAGGGGCCAAATGACATCTTGGAGCATGTTGGAGATAAAAAACAAAATGTGCCCAAAACGTGATATTATGACGTTATACGCCGTTCTGAGCCATGTTTGAACTTTCTATCACTTTTGGTTCCGATAATTCTGTTGGCCATATTTGTGATATTCAGGGGCCAAATGACATCTTGGAGCGTGTTGAATATAAAAAACAAAATGTGCCCAAAACGTGATATTATGACGTTATACGCCGTTCTGAGCCATGTTTGAACTTTCTATCACTTTTGGTTCCGATAATTCTGTTGACCATATTTGTGATATTCAGGCGCCAAATGACATCTTGGAGCGTGTTGGAGATAAAAAACAAAATGTGCCCAAAACGTGATATTATGACGTTATACGCCGTTCTGAGCCATGTTTGAACTTTCTATCACTTTTGGTTCCGATAATTCTGTTGGCCATATTTGTGATATTCAGGCGCCAAATGACATCTTGGAGCATGTTGGAGATAAAAATCCAAATGTGCCCAAAACGTGATATTATGACGTTATACGCCGTTCTGAGCAATGTTTGAACTTTCTATCACTTTTGGTTCCGATAATTCTGGTGACCATATTTGTGATATTCAGGGGCCAAATGACATCTTGGAGCATGTTGGAGATAAAAAACAAAATGTGCCCAAAACGTGATATTATGACGTTATACGCCGTTCTGAGCCATGTTTGAACTTTCTATCACTTTTGGTTCCGATAATTCTGTAGACCATATTTGTGATATTCAGGCGCCAAATGACATCTTGGAGCATGTTGGAGATAAAAAACAAAATGTGCCCAAAACGTGATATTATGACGTTATACGCCGTTCTGAGCCATGTTTGAATTTTCTATCACTTTTGGTTCCGATAATTCTGGTGACCATATTTGTGATTTTCAGGGGCCAAATGACATCTTGGAGCATGTTGGAGATAAAAATCCAAATGTGCCCAAAACGTGATATTATGACGTTATACGCCGTTCTGAGCCATGTTTGAACTTTCTATCACTTTTGGTTCCGGTAATTCTGTTGACCATATTTGTGATATTCAGGCGCCAAATGACATCTTGGAGCATGTTGGAGATAAAAAACAAAATGTGCCCAAAACGTGATATTATGACGTTATACGCCGTTCTGAGCCATGTTTGAACTTTCTATCACTTTTGGTTCCGATAATTCTGTTGGCCATATTTGTGATAATCAGGCGCCAAATGACATCTTGGAGCATGTTGGAGATAAAAATCCAAATGTGCCCAAAACGTGATATTATGACGTTATACGCCGTTCTGAGCAATGTTTGAACTTTCTATCACTTTTGGTTCCGATAATTCTGGTGACCATATTTGTGATATTCAGGGGCCAAATGACATCTTGGAGCATGTTGAAGATAAAAAACAAAATGTGCCCAAAACGTGATATTATGACGTTATACGCCGTTCTGAGCCATGTTTGAACTTTCTATCACTTTTGGTTCCGATAATTCTGTTGGCCATATTTGTGATATTCAGGGGCCAAATGACATCTTGGAGCATGTTGGAGATAAAAAACAAAATGTGCCCAAAACGTGATATTATGACGTTATACGCCGTTCTGAGCCATGTTTGAACTTTCTATCACTTTTGGTTCCGATAATTCTGTTGGCCATATTTGTGATATTCAGGGGCCAAATGACATCTTGGAGCGTGTTGAATATAAAAAACAAAATGTGCCCAAAACGTGATATTATGACGTTATACGCCGTTCTGAGCCATGTTTGAACTTTCTATCACTTTTGGTTCCGATAATTCTGTTGGCCATATTTGTGATATTCAGGGGCCAAATGACATCTTGGAGCATGTTGGAGATAAAAAACAAAATGTGCCCAAAACGTGATATTATGACGTTATACGCCGTTCTGAGCCATGTTTGAATTTTCTATCACTTTTGGTTCCGATAATTTTGGTGACCATATTTGTGATATTCAGGCGCCAAATGACATCTTGGAGCGTGTTGGAGATAAAAAACAAAATGTGCCCAAAACGTGATATTATGACGTTATACGCCGTTCTGAGCCATGTTTGAACTTTCTATCACTTTTGGTTCCGATAATTCTGTTGGCCATATTTGTGATATTCAGGCGCCAAATGACATCTTGGAGCATGTTGGAGATAAAAATCCAAATGTGCCCAAAACGTGATATTATGACGTTATACGCCGTTCTGAGCAATGTTTGAACTTTCTATCACTTTTGGTTCCGATAATTCTGGTGACCATATTTGTGATATTCAGGGGCCAAATGACATCTTGGACCATGTTGGAGATAAAAAACAAAATGTGCCCAAAACGTGATATTATGACGTTATACGCCGTTCTGAGCCATGTTTGAACTTTCTATCACTTTTGGTTCCGATAATTCTGTAGACCATATTTGTGATATTCAGGCGCCAAATGACATCTTGGAGCATGTTGGAGATAAAAAACAAAATGTGCCCAAAACGTGATATTATGATGTTATACGCCGTTCTGAGCCATGTTTGAACTTTCTATCACTTTTGGTTCCGGTAATTCTGTTGACCATATTTGTGATATTCAGGCGCCAAATGACATCTTGGAGCATGTTGGAGATAAAAAACAAAATGTGCCCAAAACGTGATATTATGACGTTATACGCCGTTCTGAGCCATGTTTGAACTTTCTATCACTTTTGGTTCCGATAATTCTGTTGACCATATTTGTGATATTCAGGCGCCAAATGAGATCTTGGAGCATGTTGGAGATAAAAAACAAAATGTGCCCAAAACGTGATATTATGACGTTATACGCCGTTCTCAGCCATGTTTGAATTTTCTATCACTTTTGGTTCCGATAATTCTGGTGACCATATTTGTGATATTCAGGGGCCAAATGACATCTTGGAGCATGTTGGTGATAAAAAACAAAATGTGCCCAAAACGTGATATTATGTCGTTATACGCCGTTCTGAGACATGTTTGAACTTTCTATCACTTTTGGTTCCGATAATTCTGTTGGCCATATTTGCGATATTCAGGGGCCAAATGTCACATTGGAGCATGTTAGAGATAAAAAACAAAATGTGCCCAATACGTGATATTATGACGTTATACGCCGTTCTGAGCTATGTTTGAACTTTCTATCACTTTTGGTTCCGATAATTCTGTTGACCATATTTGCGATATTCAGGGGCCAAATGACATCTTGGAGCATGTTGGAGATAAAAAACAAAATGTGCCCAAAACGTGATATTATGACGTTATACGCCGTTCTGAGCCATGTTTGAACTTTCTATCACTTTTGGTTCCGATAATTCTGTTGACCATATTTGTGATATTCAGGCGCCAAATGACATCTTGAAGCGTGTTGGAGATAAAAAACAAAATGTGCCCAAAACGTGATATTATGACGTTATGCGCCGTTCTGAGCCATGTTTGAACTTTCTATCACTTTTGGTTCCGATAATTCTGTTGGCCATATTTGTGATATTCAGGGGCCAAATGACATCTTGGAGCATGTTGGAGATAAAAATCCAAATGTGCCCAAAACGTGATATTATGACGTTATACGCCGTTCTGAGCCATGTTTGAACTTTCTATCACTTTTGGTTCCGGCAATTCTGTTGACCATATTTGTGATATTCAGGCGCCAAATGACATCTTGGAGCGTGTTGGAGATAAAAAACAAAATGTGCCCAAAACGTGATATTATGACGTTATACGCCGTTCTGAGCCACGTTTGAACTTTCTATCACTTTTGGTTCCGATAATTCTGTTGGCCATATTTGTGATATTCAGGGGCCAAATGACATCTTGGAGCATGTTGGTGATAAAAATCCAAATGTGCCCAAAACGTGATATTATGACGTTATACGTCGTTCTGAGCCATGATTGAATTTTCTATCACTTTTGGTTCCGATAATTTTGGTGACCATATATGTGATATTCAGGGGCCAAATGACATATTGAAGCATGTTTTAGATAAAAAGCAAAATGCGCCCAAAACGTGATATTATGACGTTATACGTCGTTCTGAGACATGTTTGAACTTTCTATCACTTTTGGTTCCGATAATTCTGTTGACCATATATGTGATATTCAGGGGCCAAATGACATCTTGTAGCATGTTGAGATAAAAATCCAAATGTGCCCAAAACGTGATATTATGACGTTATACGCCGCTCTGAGCCATGTTTGAACTTTCTATCACTTTTGGTTCCGATAATTCTGTTGACCATATTTGTGATATTCAGGGGCCAAATGACATCTTGAAGCGTGTTGGAGATAAAAAACAAGATGTGCCCAAAACGTGATATTATGACGTTATACGCCGTTCTGAGCCATGTTTGAACTTTCTATCACTTTTGGTTCCGATAATTCTGTTGACCATATTTGTGATATTCAGGCGCCAAATGACATCTTGAAGCGTGTTGGAGATAAAAAACAAAATGTGCCCAAAACGTGATATTATGACGTTATACGCCGTTCTGAGCCATGTTTGAACTTTCTATCACTTTTGGTTCCGATAATTCTGGTGACCATATTTGTGATATTCAGGGGCCAAATGACATCTTGGAGCGTGTTGGAGATAAAAAACAAAATGTGCCCAAAACGTGATATTATGACGTTATACGCCGTTCTGAGCCATGTTTGAACTTTCTATCACTTTTGGTTCCGATAATTCTGTTGACCATATTTGTGATATTCAGGCGCCAAATGACATCTTGAAGCGTGTTGGAGATAAAAAACAAAATGTGCCCAAAACGTGATATTATGACGTTATACGCCGTTCTGAGCCATGTTTGAACTTTCTATCACTTTTGGTTCCGATAATTCTGTTGACCATATTTGTGATATTCAGGCGCCAAATGACATCTTGGAGCGTGTTGGAGATAAAAAACAAAATGTGCCCAAAACGTGATATTATGACGTTATACGCCGTTCTGAGCAATGTTTGAACTTTCTATCACTTTTGGTTCCGATAATTCTGGTGACCATATTTGTGATATTCAGGGGCCAAATGACATCTTGGAGCATGTTGGAGATAAAAAACAAAATGTGCCCAAAACGTGATATTATGATGTTATACGCCGTTCTGAGCCATGTTTGAACTTTCTATCACTTTTGGTTCCGGTAATTCTGTTGACCATATTTGTGATATTCAGGCGCCAAATGACATCTTGGAGCATGTTGGAGATAAAAAACAAAATGTGCCCAAAACGTGATATTATGACGTTATACGCCGTTCTGAGCCATGTTTGAACTTTCTATCACTTTTGGTTCCGATAATTCTGTTGACCATATTTGTGATATTCAGGCGCCAAATGACATGTTGAAGCGTGTTGGAGATAAAAAACAAAATGTGCCCAAAACGTGATATTATGACGTTATACGCCGTTCTGAGCCATGTTTGAACTTTCTATCACTTTTGGTTCCGATAATTCTGTTGACCATATTTGTGATATTCAGGCGCCAAATGACATCTTGGAGCGTGTTGGAGATAAAAAACAAAATGTGCCCAAAACGTGATATTATGACGTTATGCGCCGTTCTGAGCCATGTTTGAACTTTCTATCACTTTTGGTTCCGATAATTCTGTTGGCCATATTTGTGATATTCAGGGGCCAAATGACATCTTGGAGCATGTTGGAGAGAAAAATCCAAATGTGCCCAAAACGTGATATTATGACGTTATACGCCGTTCTGAGCCATGTTTGAATTTTCTATCACTTTTGGTTCCGATAATTTTGGTGACCATATATGTGATATTCAGGGGCCAAATAACATATTGGAGCATGTTTTAGATAAAAATCCAAATGTGCCCAAAACGTGATATTATGACGTTATACGCCGTTCTGAGCAATGTTTGAACTTTCTATCACTTTTGGTTCCGATAATTCTGGTGACCATATTTGTGATATTCAGGGGCCAAATGACATCTTGGAGCATGTTGGAGATAAAAAACAAAATGTGCCCAAAACGTGATATTATGATGTTATACGCCGTTCTGAGCCATGTTTGAACTTTCTATCACTTTTGGTTCCGGTAATTCTGTTGACCATATTTGTGATATTCAGGCGCCAAATGACATCTTGGAGCATGTTGGAGATAAAAAACAAAATGTGCCCAAAACGTGATATTATGACGTTATACGCCGTTCTGAGCCATGTTTGAACTTTCTATCACTTTTGGTTCCGATAATTCTGTTGACCATATTTGTGATATTCAGGCGCCAAATGAGATCTTGAAGCATGTTGGAGATAAAAAACAAAATGTGCCCAAAACGTGATATTATGACGTTATACGCCGTTCAGAGCCACGTTTGAACTTTCTATCACTTTTGGTTCCGATAATTCTGTTGGCCATATTTGTGATATTCAGGGGCCAAATGACATCTTGGAGCATGTTGGTGATAAAAATCCAAATGTGCCCAAAACGTGATATTATGACGTTATACGTCGTTCTGAGCCATGATTGAATTTTCTATCACTTTTGGTTCCGATAATTTTGGTGACCATATATGTGATATTCAGGGGCCAAATGACATATTGAAGCATGTTTTAGATAAAAAGCAAAATGCGCCCAAAACGTGATATTATGACGTTATACGTCGTTCTGAGACATGTTTGAACTTTCTATCACTTTTGGTTCCGATAATTCTGTTGACCATATATGTGATATTCAGGGGCCAAATGACATCTTGTAGCATGTTGAGATAAAAATCCAAATGTGCCCAAAACGTGATATTATGACGTTATACGCCGCTCTGAGCCATGTTTGAACTTTCTATCACTTTTGGTTCCGATAATTCTGTTGACCATATTTGTGATATTCAGGCGCCAAATGACATCTTGGAGCGTGTTGGAGATAAAAAACAAAATGTGCCCAAAACGTGATATTATGACGTTATACGCCGTTCTGAGCCATGTTTGAACTTTCTATCACTTTTGGTTCCGATAATTCTGTTGGCCATATTTGTGATTTTCAGGGGCCAAATGACATCTTGGAGCATGTTGGAGATAAAAATCCAAATGTGCCCAAAACGTGATATTATGACGTTATACGCCGTTCTGAGCCATGTTTGAATTTTCTATCACTTTTGGTTCCGATAATTTTGGTGACCATATATGTGATATTCAGGGGCCAAATGACATATTGGAGCATGTTTTAGATAAAAAACAAAATGCGCCCAAAACGTGATATTATGACGTTATACGTCGTTCTGAGACATGTTTGAACTTTCTATCACTTTTGGTTCCGATAATTCTGTTGACCATATTTGTGATATTCAGGGTCCAAATGACATCTTGGAGCATGTTGGAGATAAAAATCCAAATGTGCCCAAAACGTGATATTATGACGTTATACGCCGTTCTGAGCAATGTTTGAACTTTCTATCACTTTTGGTTCCGATAATTCTGGTGACCATATTTGTGATATTCAGGGGCCAAATGACATCTTGGAGCATGTTGGAGATAAAAAACAAAATGTGCCCAAAACGTGATATTATGACGTTATACGCCGTTCTGAGCCATGTTTGAACTCTCTATCACTTTTGGTTCCGATAATTCTGTTGGCCATATATGTGATATTCAGGGGCCAAATAACATATCGGAGCATGTTTTAGATAAAAATCCAAATGCGCCCAAAACGTGATATTATGACGTTATACGTCGTTCTGAGACATGTTTTAACTTTCTATCACTTTTGGTTCCGATAATTCTGTTGACCATATATGTGGTATTCAGGGGCCAAATGACATCTTGGAGCATGTTGAGATAAAAATCCAAATGTGCCCAAAACGTGATATTATGACGTTATACGCCGTTCTGAGCCATGTTTGAACTTTCTATCACTTTTGGTTCCGATAATTCTGTTGACCATATTTGTGATATTCAGGCGCCAAATGACATCTTGAAGCGTGTTGGAGATAAAAAACAAAATGTGCCCAAAACGTGATATTATGACGTTATACGCCGCTCTGAGCCATGTTTGAACTTTCTATCACTTTTGGTTCCGATAATTCTGTTGACCATATTTGTGATATTCAGGCGCCAAATGACATCTTGGAGCGTGTTGGAGATAAAAAACAAAATGTGCCCAAAACGTGATATTATGACGTTATACGCCGTTCTGAGCCATGTTTGAACTTTCTATCACTTTTGGTTCCGATAATTCTGTTGGCCATATTTGTGATATTCAGGGGCCAAATGACATCTTGGAGCATGTTGGAGATAAAAATCCAAATGTGCCCAAAACGTGATATTATGACGTTATACGCCGTTCTGAGCCATGTTTGAATTTTCTATCACTTTTGGTTCCGATAATTTTGGTGACCATATATGTGATATTCAGGGGCCAAATGACATATTGGAGCATGTTTTAGATAAAAAACAAAATGCGCCCAAAACGTGATATTATGACGTTATACGTCGTTCTGAGACATGTTTGAACTTTCTATCACTTTTGGTTCCGATAATTCTGTTGACCATATTTGTGATATTCAGGCGCCAAATGACATCTTGGAGCGTGTTGGAGATAAAAAACAAAATGTGCCCAAAAGGTGATATTATGACGTTATACGCCGTTCTGAGCCATGTTTGAACTTTCTATCACTTTTGGTTCCGATAATTCTGTTGACCAGATTTGTGATATTCAGGCGCCAAATGACATCTTGGAGCGTGTTGGAGATAAAAAACAAAATGTGCCCAAAACGTGATATTATGACGTTATACGCCGTTCTGAGCCATGTTTGAACTCTCTATCGCTTTTGGTTCCGATAATTCTGTTGACCATATTTGTGATATTCAGGCGCCAAATGACATCTTGGAGCGTGTTGGAGATAAAAAACAAAATGTGCCCAAAACGTGATATTATGACGTTATACGCCGTTCTGAGCCACGTTTGAACTTTCTATCACTTTTGGTTCCGATAATTCTGTTGGCCATATTTGTGATATTCAGGGGCCAAATGACATCTTGGAGCATGTTGGTGATAAAAATCCAAATGTGCCCAAAACGTGATATTATGACGTTATACGTCGTTCTGAGCCATGATTGAATTTTCTATCACTTTTGGTTCCGATAATTTTGGTGACCATATATGTGATATTCAGGGGCCAAATGACATATTGAAGCATGTTTTAGATAAAAAGCAAAATGCGCCCAAAACGTGATATTATGACGTTATACGTCGTTCTGAGACATGTTTGAACTTTCTATCACTTTTGGTTCCGATAATTCTGTTGACCATATATGTGATATTCAGGGGCCAAATGACATCTTGTAGCATGTTGAGATAAAAATCCAAATGTGCCCAAAACGTGATATTATGACGTTATACGCCGTTCTGAGCCATGTTTGAACTTTCTATTACTTTTGGTTCCGATAATTCTGTTGACCATATTTGTGATATTCAGGCGCCAAATGACATCTTGAAGCGTGTTGGAGATAAAAAACAAAATGTGCCCAAAACGTGATATTATGACGTTATACGCCGTTCTGAGCCATGTTTGAACTTTCTATCACTTTTGGTTCCGATAATTCTGTTGACCATATTTGTGATATTCAGGCGCCAAATGACATCTTGAAGCGTGTTGGAGATAAAAAACAAAATGTGCCCAAAACGTGATATTATGACGTTATACGCCGCTCTGAGCCATGTTTGAACTTTCTATCACTTTTGGTTCCGATAATTCTGTTGACCATATTTGTGATATTCAGGCGCCAAATGACATCTTGGAGCGTGTTGGAGATAAAAAACAAAATGTGCCCAAAACGTGATATTATGACGTTATACGCCGTTCTGAGCCATGTTTGAACTTTCTATCACTTTTGGTTCCGATAATTCTGTTGGCCATATTTGTGATATTCAGGGGCCAAATGACATCTTGGAGCATGTTGGAGATAAAAATCCAAATGTGCCCAAAACGTGATATTATGACGTTATACGCCGTTCTGAGCCATGTTTGAATTTTCTATTACTTTTGGTTCCGATAATTTTGGTGACCATATATGTGATATTCAGGGGCCAAATGACATATTGGAGCATGTTTTAGATAAAAAACAAAATGCGCCCAAAACGTGATATTATGACGTTATACGTCGTTCTGAGACATGTTTGAACTTTCTATCACTTTTGGTTCCGATAATTCTGTTGACCATATTTGTGATATTCAGGCGCCAAATGACATCTTGGAGCGTGTTGGAGATAAAAAACAAAATGTGCCCAAAAGGTGATATTATGACGTTATACGCCGTTCTGAGCCATGTTTGAACTTTCTATCACTTTTGGTTCCGATAATTCTAATATTTGTGATATTCAGGCGCCAAATGACATCTTGGAGCGTGTTGGAGATAAAAAACAAAATGTGCCCAAAACGTGATATTATGACGTTATACGCCGTTCTGAGCCATGTTTGAACTTTCTATCACTTTTGGTTCCGATAATTCTGTTGGCCATATTTGTGATTTTCAGGGGCCAAATGACATCTTGGAGCATGTTGGAGATAAAAATCCAAATGTGCCCAAAACGTGATATTATGACGTTATACGCCGTTCTGAGCCATGTTTGAATTTTCTATCACTTTTGGTTCCGATAATTTTGGTGACCATATATGTGATATTCAGGGGCCAAATGACATATTGGAGCATGTTTTAGATAAAAAACAAAATGCGCCCAAAACGTGATATTATGACGTTATACGTCGTTCTGAGACATGTTTGAACTTTCTATCACTTTTGGTTCCGATAATTCTGTTGACCATATTTGTGATATTCAGGGTCCAAATGACATCTTGGAGCATGTTGGAGATAAAAATCCAAATGTGCCCAAAACGTGATATTATGACGTTATACGCCGTTCTGAGCAATGTTTGAACTTTCTATCACTTTTGGTTCCGATAATTCTGGTGACCATATTTGTGATATTCAGGGGCCAAATGACATCTTGGAGCATGTTGGAGATAAAAAACAAAATGTGCCCAAAACGTGATATTATGACGTTATACGCCGTTCTGAGCCATGTTTGAACTCTCTATCACTTTTGGTTCCGATAATTCTGTTGGCCATATATGTGATATTCAGGGGCCAAATAACATATCGGAGCATGTTTTAGATAAAAATCCAAATGCGCCCAAAACGTGATATTATGACGTTATACGTCGTTCTGAGACATGTTTGAACTTTCTATCACTTTTGGTTCCGATAATTCTGTTGACCATATATGTGGTATTCAGGGGCCAAATGACATCTTGGAGCATGTTGAGATAAAAATCCAAATGTGCCCAAAACGTGATATTATGACGTTATACGCCGTTCTGAGCCATGTTTGAACTTTCTATCACTTTTGGTTCCGATAATTCTGTTGACCATATTTGTGATATTCAGGCGCCAAATGACATCTTGAAGCGTGTTGGAGATAAAAAACAAAATGTGCCCAAAACGTGATATTATGACGTTATACGCCGCTCTGAGCCATGTTTGAACTTTCTATCACTTTTGGTTCCGATAATTCTGTTGACCATATTTGTGATATTCAGGCGCCAAATGACATCTTGGAGCGTGTTGGAGATAAAAAACAAAATGTGCCCAAAACGTGATATTATGACGTTATACGCCGTTCTGAGCCATGTTTGAACTTTCTATCACTTTTGGTTCCGATAATTCTGTTGGCCATATTTGTGATATTCAGGGGCCAAATGACATCTTGGAGCATGTTGGAGATAAAAATCCAAATGTGCCCAAAACGTGATATTATGACGTTATACGCCGTTCTGAGCCATGTTTGAATTTTCTATCACTTTTGGTTCCGATAATTTTGGTGACCATATATGTGATATTCAGGGGCCAAATGACATATTGGAGCATGTTTTAGATAAAAAACAAAATGCGCCCAAAACGTGATATTATGACGTTATACGTCGTTCTGAGACATGTTTGAACTTTCTATCACTTTTGGTTCCGATAATTCTGTTGACCATATTTGTGATATTCAGGCGCCAAATGACATCTTGGAGCGTGTTGGAGATAAAAAACAAAATGTGCCCAAAAGGTGATATTATGACGTTATACGCCGTTCTGAGCCATGTTTGAACTTTCTATCACTTTTGGTTCCGATAATTCTGTTGACCAGATTTGTGATATTCAGGCGCCAAATGACATCTTGGAGCGTGTTGGAGATAAAAAACAAAATGTGCCCAAAACGTGATATTATGACGTTATACGCCGTTCTGAGCCATGTTTGAACTCTCTATCGCTTTTGGTTCCGATAATTCTGTTGACCATATTTGTGATATTCAGGCGCCAAATGACATCTTGGAGCGTGTTGGAGATAAAAAACAAAATGTGCCCAAAACGTGATATTATGACGTTATACGCCGTTCTGAGCCACGTTTGAACTTTCTATCACTTTTGGTTCCGATAATTCTGTTGGCCATATTTGTGATATTCAGGGGCCAAATGACATCTTGGAGCATGTTGGTGATAAAAATCCAAATGTGCCCAAAACGTGATATTATGACGTTATACGTCGTTCTGAGCCATGATTGAATTTTCTATCACTTTTGGTTCCGATAATTTTGGTGACCATATATGTGATATTCAGGGGCCAAATGACATATTGAAGCATGTTTTAGATAAAAAGCAAAATGCGCCCAAAACGTGATATTATGACGTTATACGTCGTTCTGAGACATGTTTGAACTTTCTATCACTTTTGGTTCCGATAATTCTGTTGACCATATATGTGATATTCAGGGGCCAAATGACATCTTGTAGCATGTTGAGATAAAAATCCAAATGTGCCCAAAACGTGATATTATGACGTTATACGCCGTTCTGAGCCATGTTTGAACTTTCTATTACTTTTGGTTCCGATAATTCTGTTGACCATATTTGTGATATTCAGGCGCCAAATGACATCTTGAAGCGTGTTGGAGATAAAAAACAAAATGTGCCCAAAACGTGATATTATGACGTTATACGCCGTTCTGAGCCATGTTTGAACTTTCTATCACTTTTGGTTCCGATAATTCTGTTGACCATATTTGTGATATTCAGGCGCCAAATGACATCTTGAAGCGTGTTGGAGATAAAAAACAAAATGTGCCCAAAACGTGATATTATGACGTTATACGCCGCTCTGAGCCATGTTTGAACTTTCTATCACTTTTGGTTCCGATAATTCTGTTGACCATATTTGTGATATTCAGGCGCCAAATGACATCTTGGAGCGTGTTGGAGATAAAAAAGAAAATGTGCCCAAAACGTGATATTATGACGTTATACGCCGTTCTGAGCCATGTTTGAACTTTCTATCACTTTTGGTTCCGATAATTCTGTTGGCCATATTTGTGATATTCAGGGGCCAAATGACATCTTGGAGCATGTTGGAGATAAAAATCCAAATGTGCCCAAAACGTGATATTATGACGTTATACGCCGTTCTGAGCCATGTTTGAATTTTCTATTACTTTTGGTTCCGATAATTTTGGTGACCATATATGTGATATTCAGGGGCCAAATGACATATTGGAGCATGTTTTAGATAAAAAACAAAATGCGCCCAAAACGTGATATTATGACGTTATACGTCGTTCTGAGACATGTTTGAACTTTCTATCACTTTTGGTTCCGATAATTCTGTTGACCATATTTGTGATATTCAGGCGCCAAATGACATCTTGGAGCGTGTTGGAGATAAAAAACAAAATGTGCCCAAAAGGTGATATTATGACGTTATACGCCGTTCTGAGCCATGTTTGAACTTTCTATCACTTTTGGTTCCGATAATTCTGTTGACCATATTTGTGATATTCAGGCGCCAAATGACATCTTGAAGCGTGTTGGAGATAAAAAACAAAATGTGCCCAAAACGTGATATTATGACGTTATACGCCGCTCTGAGCCATGTTTGAACTTTCTATCACTTTTGGTTCCGATAATTCTGTTGACCATATTTGTGATATTCAGGCGCCAAATGACATCTTGGAGCGTGTTGGAGATAAAAAACAAAATGTGCCCAAAACGTGATATTATGACGTTATACGCCGTTCTGAGCCATGTTTGAACTTTCTATCACTTTTGGTTCCGATAATTCTGTTGGCCATATTTGTGATATTCAGGGGCCAAATGACATCTTGGAGCATGTTGGAGATAAAAATCCAAATGTGCCCAAAACGTGATATTATGACGTTATACGCCGTTCTGAGCCATGTTTGAATTTTCTATTACTTTTGGTTCCGATAATTTTGGTGACCATATATGTGATATTCAGGGGCCAAATGACATATTGGAGCATGTTTTAGATAAAAAACAAAATGCGCCCAAAACGTGATATTATGACGTTATACGTCGTTCTGAGACATGTTTGAACTTTCTATCACTTTTGGTTCCGATAATTCTGTTGACCATATTTGTGATATTCAGGCGCCAAATGACATCTTGGAGCGTGTTGGAGATAAAAAACAAAATGTGCCCAAAAGGTGATATTATGACGTTATACGCCGTTCTGAGCCATGTTTGAACTTTCTATCACTTTTGGTTCCGATAATTCTAATATTTGTGATATTCAGGCGCCAAATGACATCTTGGAGCGTGTTGGAGATAAAAAACAAAATGTGCCCAAAAGGTGATATTATGACGTTATACGCCGTTCTGAGCCATGTTTGAACTTTCTATCACTTTTGGTTCCGATAATTCTGTTGACCATATTTGTGATATTCAGGCGCCAAATGACATCTTGGAGCGTGTTGGAGATAAAAAACAAAATGTGCCCAATACGTGATATTATGACGTTATACGCCGTTCTGAGCCATGTTTGAACTTTCTATCACTTTTGGTTCCGATAATTCTGTTGACCATATTTGCGATATTCAGGGGCCAAATGACATCTTGGAGCATGTTGGAGATAAAAAACAAAATGTGCCCAAAACGTGATATTATGACGTTATACGCCGTTCTGAGCCATGTTTGAACTTTCTATCACTTTTGGTTCCGGTAATTCTGTTGACCATATTTGTGATATTCAGGCGCCAAATAACATCTTGGAGCATGTTGGAGATAAAAAACAAAATGTGCCCTATACGTGATATTATGACGTTATACGCCGTTCTGAGCCATGTTTGAATTTTCTATCACTTTTGGTTCCGATAATTCTGGTGACCATATTTGTGATATTCAGGGGCCAAATGACATCTTGGAGCATGTTGGTGATAAAAAACAAAATGTGCCCAATACGTGATATTATGACGTTATACGCCGTTCTGAGCCATGTTTGAACTTTCTATCACTTTTGGTTCCAATAATTCTGTTGACCATATTTGTGATATTCAGGGGCCAAATGACATCTTGGAGCATGTTGGAGATAAAAAACAAAATGTGCCCAAAACGTGATATTATGACGTTATACGCCGTTCTGAGCCATGTTTGAACTCTCTATCACTTTTGGTTCCGATAATTCTGTTGGCCATATTTGTGATATTCAGGGGCCAAATGACATCTTGGAGCATGTTGAGATAAAAATCCAAATGTGCCCAAAACGTGATATTATGACGTTATACGCCGTTCTGAGCCATGTTTGAACTTTCTATCACTTTTGGTTCCAATAATTCTGTTGACCATATTTGTGATATTCAGGGGCCAAATGACATCTTGGAGCATGTTGGAGATAAAAAACAAAATGTGCCCAAAACGTGATATTATGACGTTATACGCCGTTCTGAGCCATGTTTGAACTCTCTATCACTTTTGGTTCCGATAATTCTGTTGGCCATATATGTGATATTCAGGGGCCAAATAACATATCGGAGCATGTTTTAGATAAAAATCCAAATGCGCCCAAAACGTGATATTATGACGTTATACGTCGTTCTGAGACATGTTTGAACTTTCTATCACTTTTGGTTCCGATAATTCTGTTGACCATATTTGTGATATTCAGGGGCCAAATGACATCTTGGAGCATGTTGGAGATAAAAATCCAAATGTGCCCAAAACGTGATATTATGACGTTATACGCCGTTCTGAGCCATGTTTGAATTTTCTATCACTTTTGGTTCCGATAATTTTGGTGACCATATATGTGATATTCAGGGGTCAAATGACATATTGGAGCATGTTTTAGATAAAAAACAAAATGCGCCCAAAACGTGATATTATGACGTTATACGTCGTTCTGAGACATGTTTGAACTTTCTATCACTTTTGGTTCCGATAATTCTGTTGACCATATTTGTGATATTCAGGCGCCAAATGACATCTTGGAGCGTGTTGGAGATAAAAAACAAAATGTGCCCAAAAGGTGATATTATGACGTTATACGCCGTTCTGAGCCACGTTTGAACTTTCTATCACTTTTGGTTCCGATAATTCTGTTGGCCATATTTGTGATATTCAGGTGCCAAATGACATCTTGGAGCATGTTGGTGATAAAAATCCAAATGTGCCCAAAACGTGATATTATGACGTTATACGTCGTTCTGAGCCATGATTGAATTTTCTATCACTTTTGGTTCCGATAATTTTGGTGACCATATATGTGATATTCAGGGGCCAAATGACATATTGAAGCATGTTTTAGATAAAAAGCAAAATGCGCCCAAAACGTGATATTATGACGTTATACGTCGTTCTGAGACATGTTTGAACTTTCTATCACTTTTGGTTCCGATAATTCTGTTGACCATATATGTGATATTCAGGGGCCAAATGACATCTTGTAGCATGTTGAGATAAAAATCCAAATGTGCCCAAAACGTGATATTATGACGTTATACGCCGTTCTGAGCCATGTTTGAACTTTCTATCACTTTTGGTTCCGATAATTCTGTTGACCATATTTGTGATATTCAGGCGCCAAATGACATCTTGAAGCGTGTTGGAGATAAAAAACAAAATGTGCCCAAAACGTGATATTATGACGTTATACGCCGTTCTGAGCCATGTTTGAACTTTCTATCACTTTTGGTTCCGATAATTCTGTTGACCATATTTGTGATATTCAGGCGCCAAATGACATCTTGAAGCGTGTTGGAGATAAAAAACAAAATGTGCCCAAAACGTGATATTATGACGTTATACGCCGCTCTGAGCCATGTTTGAACTTTCTATCACTTTTGGTTCCGATAATTCTGTTGACCATATTTGTGATATTCAGGCGCCAAATGACATCTTGGAGCGTGTTGGAGATAAAAAACAAAATGTGCCCAAAACGTGATATTATGACGTTATACGCCGTTCTGAGCCATGTTTGAACTTTCTATCACTTTTGGTTCCGATAATTCTGTTGGCCATATTTGTGATATTCAGGGGCCAAATGACATCTTGGAGCATGTTGGAGATAAAAATCCAAATGTGCCCAAAACGTGATATTATGACGTTATACGCCGTTCTGAGCCATGTTTGAATTTTCTATCACTTTTGGTTCCGATAATTTTGGTGACCATATATGTGATATTCAGGGGCCAAATGACATATTGGAGCATGTTTTAGATAAAAAACAAAATGCGCCCAAAACGTGATATTATGACGTTATACGTCGTTCTGAGACATGTTTGAACTTTCTATCACTTTTGGTTCCGATAATTCTGTTGACCATATTTGTGATATTCAGGCGCCAAATGACATCTTGGAGCGTGTTGGAGATAAAAAACAAAATGTGCCCAAAAGGTGATATTATGACGTTATACGCCGTTCTGAGCCATGTTTGAACTTTCTATCACTTTTGGTTCCGATAATTCTGTTGACCATATTTGTGATATTCAGGCGCCAAATGACATCTTGGAGCGTGTTGGAGATAAAAAACAAAATGTGCCCAAAAGGTGATATTATGACCTTATACGCCGTTCTGAGCCATGTTTGAACTTTCTATCACTTTTGGTTCCGATAATTCTGTTGACCAGATTTGTGATATTCAGGCGCCAAATGACATCTTGGAGCGTGTTGGAGATAAAAAACAAAATGTGCCCAAAACGTGATATTATGACGTTATACGTCGTTCTGAGACATGTTTGAACTTTCTATCACTTTTGGTTCCGATAATTCTGTTGACCATATTTGTGATATTCAGGCGCCAAATGACATCTTGGAGCGTGTTGGAGATAAAAAACAAAATGTGCCCAAAACGTGATATTATGACGTTATACGCCGTTCTGAGCCACGTTTGAACTTTCTATCACTTTTGGTTCCGATAATTCTGTTGGCCATATTTGTGATATTCAGGGGCCAAATGACATCTTGGAGCATGTTGGTGATAAAAATCCAAATGTGCCCAAAACGTGATATTATGACGTTATACGTCGTTCTGAGCCATGATTGAATTTTCTATCACTTTTGGTTCCGATAATTTTGGTGACCATATATGTGATATTCAGGGGCCAAATGACATATTGAAGCATGTTTTAGATAAAAAGCAAAATGCGCCCAAAACGTGATATTATGACGTTATACGTCGTTCTGAGACATGTTTGAACTTTCTATCACTTTTGGTTCCGATAATTCTGTTGACCATATATGTGATATTCAGGGGCCAAATGACATCTTGTAGCATGTTGAGATAAAAATCCAAATGTGCCCAAAACGTGATATTATGACGTTATACGCCGTTCTGAGCCATGTTTGAACTTTCTATCACTTTTGGTTCCGATAATTCTGTTGACCATATTTGTGATATTCAGGCGCCAAATGACATCTTGAAGCGTGTTGGAGATAAAAAACAAAATGTGCCCAAAACGTGATATTATGACGTTATACGCCGGTCTGAGCCATGTTTGAACTTTCTATCACTTTTGGTTCCGATAATTCTGTTGACCATATTTGTGATATTCAGGCGCCAAATGACATCTTGGAGCGTGTTGGAGATAAAAAACAAAATGTGCCCAAAACGTGATATTATGACGTTATACGCCGTTCTGAGCCATGTTTGAACTTTCTATCACTTTTGGTTCCGATAATTCTGTTGGCCATATTTGTGATATTCAGGGGCCAAATGACATCTTGGAGCATGTTGGAGATAAAAATCCAAATGTGCCCAAAACGTGATATTATGACGTTATACGCCGTTCTGAGCCATGTTTGAATTTTCTATCACTTTTGGTTCCGATAATTTTGGTGACCATATATGTGATATTCAGGGGCCAAATGACATATTGGAGCATGTTTTAGATAAAAAACAAAATGCGCCCAAAACGTGATATTATGACGTTATACGTCGTTCTGAGACATGTTTGAACTTTCTATCACTTTTGGTTCCGATAATTCTGTTGACCATATTTGTGATATTCAGGCGCCAAATGACATCTTGGAGCGTGTTGGAGATAAAAAACAAAATGTGCCCAAAAGGTGATATTATGACGTTATACGCCGTTCTGAGCCATGTTTGAACTTTCTATCACTTTTGGTTCCGATAATTCTGTTGACCATATTTGTGATATTCAGGCGCCAAATGACATCTTGGAGCGTGTTGGAGATAAAAAACAAAATGTGCCCAAAAGGTGATATTATGACCTTATACGCCGTTCTGAGCCATGTTTGAACTTTCTATCACTTTTGGTTCCGATAATTCTGTTGACCAGATTTGTGATATTCAGGCGCCAAATGACATCTTGGAGCGTGTTGGAGATAAAAAACAAAATGTGCCCAAAAGGTGATATTATGACGTTATACGCCGTTCTGAGCCATGTTTGAACTTTCTATCACTTTTGGTTCCGATAATTCTGTTGACCATATTTGTGATATTCAGGCGCCAAATGACATCTTGGAGCGTGTTGGAGATAAAAAACAAAATGTGCCCAAAAGGTGATATTATGACCTTATACGCCGTTCTGAGCCATGTTTGAACTTTCTATCACTTTTGGTTCCGATAATTCTGTTGACCAGATTTGTGATATTCAGGCGCCAAATGACATCTTGGAGCGTGTTGGAGATAAAAAACAAAATGTGCCCAAAACGTGATATTATGACGTTATACGTCGTTCTGAGACATGTTTGAACTTTCTATCACTTTTGGTTCCGATAATTCTGTTGACCATATTTGTGATATTCAGGCGCCAAATGACATCTTGGAGCGTGTTGGAGATAAAAAACAAAATGTGCCCAAAACGTGATATTATGACGTTATACGCCGTTCTGAGCCACGTTTGAACTTTCTATCACTTTTGGTTCCGATAATTCTGTTGGCCATATTTGTGATATTCAGGGGCCAAATGACATCTTGGAGCATGTTGGTGATAAAAATCCAAATGTGCCCAAAACGTGATATTATGACGTTATACGTCGTTCTGAGCCATGATTGAATTTTCTATCACTTTTGGTTCCGATAATTTTGGTGACCATATATGTGATATTCAGGGGCCAAATGACATATTGAAGCATGTTTTAGATAAAAAGCAAAATGCGCCCAAAACGTGATATTATGACGTTATACGTCGTTCTGAGACATGTTTGAACTTTCTATCACTTTTGGTTCCGATAATTCTGTTGACCATATATGTGATATTCAGGGGCCAAATGACATCTTGTAGCATGTTGAGATAAAAATCCAAATGTGCCCAAAACGTGATATTATGACGTTATACGCCGTTCTGAGCCATGTTTGAACTTTCTATCACTTTTGGTTCCGATAATTCTGTTGACCATATTTGTGATATTCAGGCGCCAAATGACATCTTGAAGCGTGTTGGAGATAAAAAACAAAATGTGCCCAAAACGTGATATTATGACGTTATACGCCGGTCTGAGCCATGTTTGAACTTTCTATCACTTTTGGTTCCGATAATTCTGTTGACCATATTTGTGATATTCAGGCGCCAAATGACATCTTGGAGCGTGTTGGAGATAAAAAACAAAATGTGCCCAAAACGTGATATTATGACGTTATACGCCGTTCTGAGCCATGTTTGAACTTTCTATCACTTTTGGTTCCGATAATTCTGTTGGCCATATTTGTGATTTTCAGGGCCAAATGACATCTTGGAGCATGTTGGAGATAAAAATCCAAATGTGCCCAAAACGTGATATTATGACGTTATACGCCGTTCTGAGCCATGTTTGAATTTTCTATCACTTTTGGTTCCGATAATTTTGGTGACCATATATGTGATATTCAGGGGCCAAATGACATATTGGAGCATGTTTTAGATAAAAAACAAAATGCGCCCAAAACGTGATATTATGATGTTATACGTCGTTCTGAGACATGTTTGAACTTTCTATCACTTTTGGTTCCGATAATTCTGTTGACCATATTTGTGATATTCAGGGTCCAAATGACATCTTGGAGCATGTTGGAGATAAAAATCCAAATGTGCCCAAAACGTGATATTATGACGTTATACGCCGTTCTGAGCAATGTTTGAACTTTCTATCACTTTTGGTTCCGATAATTCTGGTGACCATATTTGTGATATTCAGGGGCCAACTGAAATCTTGAAGCGTGTTGGAGATAAAAAACAAAATGTGCCCAAAAGGTGATATTATGACCTTATACGCCGTTCTGAGCCATGTTTGAACTTTCTATCACTTTTGGTTCCGATAATTCTGTTGACCAGATTTGTGATATTCAGGCGCCAAATGACATCTTGGAGCGTGTTGGAGATAAAAAACAAAATGTGCCCAAAACGTGATATTATGACGTTATACGTCGTTCTGAGACATGTTTGAACTTTCTATCACTTTTGGTTCCGATAATTCTGTTGACCATATTTGTGATATTCAGGCGCCAAATGACATCTTGGAGCGTGTTGGAGATAAAAAACAAAATGTGCCCAAAACGTGATATTATGACGTTATACGCCGTTCTGAGCCACGTTTGAACTTTCTATCACTTTTGGTTCCGATAATTCTGTTGGCCATATTTGTGATATTCAGGGGCCAAATGACATCTTGGAGCATGTTGGTGATAAAAATCCAAATGTGCCCAAAACGTGATATTATGACGTTATACGTCGTTCTGAGCCATGATTGAATTTTCTATCACTTTTGGTTCCGATAATTTTGGTGACCATATATGTGATATTCAGGGGCCAAATGACATATTGAAGCATGTTTTAGATAAAAAGCAAAATGCGCCCAAAACGTGATATTATGACGTTATACGTCGTTCTGAGACATGTTTGAACTTTCTATCACTTTTGGTTCCGATAATTCTGTTGACCATATATGTGATATTCAGGGGCCAAATGACATCTTGTAGCATGTTGAGATAAAAATCCAAATGTGCCCAAAACGTGATATTATGACGTTATACGCCGTTCTGAGCCATGTTTGAACTTTCTATCACTTTTGGTTCCGATAATTCTGTTGACCATATTTGTGATATTCAGGCGCCAAATGACATCTTGAAGCGTGTTGGAGATAAAAAACAAAATGTGCCCAAAACGTGATATTATGACGTTATACGCCGGTCTGAGCCATGTTTGAACTTTCTATCACTTTTGGTTCCGATAATTCTGTTGACCATATTTGTGATATTCAGGCGCCAAATGACATCTTGGAGCGTGTTGGAGATAAAAAACAAAATGTGCCCAAAACGTGATATTATGACGTTATACGCCGTTCTGAGCCATGTTTGAACTTTCTATCACTTTTGGTTCCGATAATTCTGTTGGCCATATTTGTGATTTTCAGGGCCAAATGACATCTTGGAGCATGTTGGAGATAAAAATCCAAATGTGCCCAAAACGTGATATTATGACGTTATACGCCGTTCTGAGCCATGTTTGAATTTTCTATCACTTTTGATTCCGATAATTTTGGTGACCATATATGTGATATTCAGGGGCCAAATGACATATTGGAGCATGTTTTAGATAAAAAACAAAATGCGCCCAAAACGTGATATTATGATGTTATACGTCGTTCTGAGACATGTTTGAACTTTCTATCACTTTTGGTTCCGATAATTCTGTTGACCATATTTGTGATATTCAGGGTCCAAATGACATCTTGGAGCATGTTGGAGATAAAAATCCAAATGTGCCCAAAACGTGATATTATGACGTTATACGCCGTTCTGAGCAATGTTTGAACTTTCTATCACTTTTGGTTCCGATAATTCTGGTGACCATATTTGTGATATTCAGGGGCCAACTGAAATCTTGAAGCGTGTTGGAGATAAAAAACAAAATGTGCCCAAAACGTGATATTATGACGTTATACGCCGTTCTGAGCCATGTTTGAACTTTCTATCACTTTTGGTTCCGATAATTCTGTTGACCATATTTGTGATATTCAGGCGCCAAATGACATCTTGGAGCATGTTGGAGATAAAAAACAAAATGTGCCCAATACGTGATATTATGACGGTATACGCCGTTCTGAGCCATGTTTGAATTTTCTATCACTTTTGGTTCCGATAATTCTGGTGACCATATTTGTGATATTCAGGGGCCAAATGACATCTTGGAGCATGTTGGTGATAAAAAACAAAATGTGCCCAATACGTGATATTATGACGTTATACGCCGTTCTGAGCCATGTTTGAACTTTCTATCACTTTTGGTTCCAATAATTCTGTTGACCATATTTGTGATATTTAGGGGCCAAATGACATCTTGGAGCATGTTGGAGATAAAAAACAAAATGTGCCCAAAACGTGATATTATGACGTTATACGCCGTTCTGAGCCATGTTTGAACTCTCTATCACTTTTGGTTCCGATAATTCTGTTGGCCATATTTGTGATATTCAGGGGCCAAATGACATCTTGGAGCATGTTGAGATAAAAATCCAAATGTGCCCAAAACGTGATATTATGACGTTATACGCCGTTCTGAGCCATGTTTGAACTTTCTATCACTTTTGGTTCCAATAATTCTGTTGACCATATTTGTGATATTCAGGGGCCAAATGACATCTTGGAGCATGTTGGAGATAAAAAACAAAATGTACCCAAAACGTGATATTATGACGTTATACGCCGTTCTGAGCCATGTTTGAACTCTCTATCACTTTTGGTTCCGATAATTCTGTTGGCCATATATGTGATATTCAGGGGCCAAATAACATATCGGAGCATGTTTTAGATAAAAATCCAAATGTGCCCAAAACGTGATATTATGACGTTATACTCCGTTCTGAGCCATGTTTGAACTTTCTATCACTTTTGGTTCCGATAATTCTGTTGACCAGATTTGTGATATTCAGGCGCCAAATGACATCTTGGAGCGTGTTGGAGATAAAAAACAAAATGTGCCCAAAACGTGATATTATGACGTTATACGCCGTTCTGAGCCATGTTTGAACTCTCTATCGCTTTTGGTTCCGATAATTCTGTTGACCATATTTGTGATATTCAGGCGCCAAATGACATCTTGAAGCGTGTTGGAGATAAAAAACAAAATGCGCCCAAAACGTGATATTATGACGTTATACGTCGTTCTGAGACATGTTTGAACTTTCTATCACTTTTGGTTCCGATAATTCTGTTGACCATATATGTGATATTCAGGGGCCAAATGACATCTTGGAGCATGTTGAGATAAAAATCCAAATGTGCCCAAAACGTGATATTATGACGTTATACGCCGTTCTGAGCCATGTTTGAACTTTCTATCACTTTTGGTTCCGATAATTCTGTTGACCATATTTGTGATATTCAGGCGCCAAATGACATCTTGAAGCGTGTTGGAGATAAAAAACAAAATGTGCCCAAAACGTGATATTATGACGTTATACGCCGCTCTGAGCCATGTTTGAACTTTCTATCACTTTTGGTTCCGATAATTCTGTTGACCATATTTGTGATATTCAGGCGCCAAATGACATCTTGGAGCGTGTTGGAGATAAAAAACAAAATGTGCCCAAAACGTGATATTATGACGTTATACGCCGTTCTGAGCCATGTTTGAACTTTCTATCACTTTTGGTTCCGATAATTCTGTTGGCCATATTTGTGATATTCAGGGGCCAAATGACATCTTGGAGCATGTTGGAGATAAAAATCCAAATGTGCCCAAAACGTGATATTATGACGTTATACGCCGTTCTGAGCCATGTTTGAATTTTCTATCACTTTTGGTTCCGATAATTTTGGTGACCATATATGTGATATTCAGGGGCCAAATGACATCTTGGAGCATGTTGGAGATAAAAATCCAAATGTGCCCAAAACGTGATATTATGACGTTATACGCCGTTCTGAGCCATGTTTGAACTTTCTATCACTTTTGGTTCCGATAATTCTGTTGACCAGATTTGTGATATTCAGGCGCCAAATGACATCTTGGAGCGTGTTGGAGATAAAAAACAAAATGTGCCCAAAACGTGATATTATGACGTTATACGCCGTTCTGAGCCATGTTTGAACTTTCTATCACTTTTGGTTCCGATAATTCTGTTGGCCATATTTGTGATATTCAGGGGCCAAATGACATCTTGGAGCATGTTGGAGATAAAAATCCAAATGTGGCCAAAACGTGATATTATGACGTTATACGCCATTCTGAGCCATGTTTGAACTTTCTATCACTTTTGGTTCCGGTAATTCTGTTGACCATATTTGTGATATTCAGGCGCCAAATGACATCTTGGAGCATGTTGGAGATAAAAAACAAAATGTGCCCAAAACGTGATATTATGACGTTATACGCCGTTCTGAGACATGTTTGAACTTTCTATCACTTTTGGTTCCGATAATTCTGTTGGCCATATTTGTGATATTCAGGCGCCAAATGACATCTTGGAGCATGTTGGAGATAAAAAACAAAATGTGCCCAAAACGTGATATTATGACGTTATACGCCGTTCTGAGCCATGTTTGAATTTTCTATCACTTTTGGTTCCGATAATTCTGGTGACCATATTTGTGATTTTCAGGGGCCAAATGACATCTTGGAGCATGTTGGAGATAAAAATCCAAGTGTGCCCAAAACGTGATATTATGACGTTATACGCCGTTCTGAGCAATGTTTGAACTTTCTATCACTTTTGGTTCCGATAATTCTGGTGACTATATTTGTGATATTCAGGGGCCAAATGACATCTTGGAGCATGTTGGAGATAAAAAACAAAATGTGCCCAAAACGTGATATTATGACGTTATACGCCGTTCTGAGACATGTTTGAACTTTCTATCACTTTTGGTTCCGATAATTCTGTTGGCCATATTTGCGATATTCAGGGGCCAAATGTCACATTGGAGCATGTTAGAGATAAAAAACAAAATGTGCCCAATACGTGATATTATGACGTTATACGCCGTTCTGAGCCATGTTTGAACTTTCTATCACTTTTGGTTCCGATAATTCTGTTGACCATATTTGCGATATTCAGGGGCCAAATGACATCTTGGAGCATGTTGGAGATAAAAAACAAAATGTGCCCAAAACGTGATATTATGATGTTATACGCCGTTCTGAGCCATGTTTGAACTTTCTACCACTTTTGGTTCCGATAATTCTGTTGACCATATTTGTGATATTCAGGGGCCAAATGACATCTTGGAGCATGTTGGAGATAAAAAACAAAATGTGCCCAAAACATGATATTATGACGTTATACGCCGTTCTGAGCCATGTTTGAACTTTCTATCACTTTTGGTTCCGATAATGTTGACCATATTTGTGATATTCAGGCGCCAAATGACATCTTGGAGCATGTTGGAGATAAAAAACAAAATGTGCCCAAAACGTGATATTATGACGTTATACGCCGTTCTGAGCCATGTTTGAACTTTCTATCACTTTTGGTTCCGATAATTCTGTTGGCCATGTTTGCGATATTCAGAGGCCAAATGTCACATTGGAGCATGTTGGAGATAAAAAACAAAATGTGCCCAATACGTGATATTATGACGTTATACGCCGTTCTGAGCCATGTTTGAACTTTCTATCACTTTTGGTTCCGATAATTCTGTTGGCCATATTTGTGATATCCAGGCGCCAAATGACATCTTGGAGCATGTTGGAGATAAAAATCCAAATGTGCCCAAAACGTGATATTATGACGTTATACGCCGTTCTGAGCCATGTTTGAACTTTCTATCACTTTTGGTTCCGATAATTCTGTTGACCATATTTGTGATATTCAGGCGCCAAATGACATCTTGGAGCGTGTTGGAGATAAAAAACAAAATGTGCCCAAAACGTGATATTATGACGTTATACGCCGTTCTGAGCCATGTTTGAACTTTCTATCACTTTTGGTTCCGATAATTCTGTTGGCCATATTTGCGATATTCAGGGGCCAAATGTCACATTGGAGCATGTTAGAGATAAAAAGCAAAATGTGCCCAATACGTGATATTATGACGTTATACGCCGTTCTGAGCCATGTTTGAACTTTCTATCACTTTTGGTTCCGATAATTCTGTTGACCATATATGTGATATTCAGGGGGCAAATGACATCTTGGAGCATGTTGGAGATAAAAAACAAAATGTGCCCAAAACGTGATATTATGACGTTATACGCCGTTCTGAGCCATGTTTGAACTTTCTATCACTTTTGGTTCCGATAATTCTGTTGATCATATTTGTGATATTCAGGCGCCAAATGACATCTTGGAGCATGTTGGAGATAAAAATCCAAATGTGCCCAAACCGTGATATTATGACGTTATACGCCGTTCTGAGCCATGTTTGAACTTTCTATCACTTTTGGTTCCGATAATTCTGTTGGCCATATTTGTGATATTCTGGCGCCAAATGACATCTTGGAGCATGTTGGAGATAAAAAACAAAATGTTCCCAAAACGTGATATTATGACGTTATACGCCGTTCTGAGCCATGTTTGAACTTTCTATCACTTTTGGTTACGATAATTCTGTTGGCCATATTTGTGATATTCAGGCGCCAAATGACATCTTGGAGCATGTTGGAGATAAAAATCCATATGTGCCCAAAACGTGATATTATGACGTTATACGCCGTTCTGAGCAATGTTTGAACTTTCTATCACTTTTGGTTCCGATAATTCTGGTGACCATATTTGTGATATTCAGGGGCCAAATGACATCTTGGAGCATGTTGGAGATAAAAAACAAAATGTGCCCAAAATGTGATATTATGACGTTATACGCCGTTCTGAGCCATGTTTGAACTTTCTATCACTTTTGGTTCCGATAATTCTGTTGACCATATATGTGATATTCAGGGGCCAAATGACATATTGGAGCATGTTTTAGATAAAAAACAAAATGCGCCCAAAACGTGATATTATGACGTTATACGTCGTTCTGAGACATGTTTGAACTTTCTATCACTTTTGGTTCCGATAATTCTGTTGACCATATATGTGATATTCAGGGGCCAAATGACATCTTGGAGCATGTTGGAGATAAAAAACAAAATGTGCCCAAAACGTGATATTATGACGTTATACGCCGTTCTGAGCCATGTTTGAACTTTCTATCACTTTTGGTTCCGATAATTCTGTTGACCATATTTGTGATATTCAGGCGCCAAATGACATCTTGAAGCGTGTTGGAGATAAAAAACAAAATGTGCCCAAAACGTGATATTATGACGTTATACGCCGTTCTGAGCCATGTTTGAACTTTCTATCACTTTTGGTTCCGATAATTTTGGTGACCATATTTGTGATTTTCAGGGGCCAAATGACATCTTGGAGCATGTTATAGATAAAAATCCAAATGTGCCCAAAACGTGATATTATGACGTTATACGCCGTTCTGAGCCATGTTTGAACTTTCTATCACTTTTGGTTCCGGTAATTCTGTTGACCATATTTGTGATATTCAGGCGCCAAATGACATCTTGGAGCATGTTGGAGATAAAAATCCAAATGTGCCCAAAACGTGATATTATGACGTTATACGCCGTTCTGAGCAATGTTTGAACTTTCTATCACTTTTGGTTCCGATAATTCTGGTGACCATATTTGTGATATTCAGGGGCCAAATGACATCTTGGAGCATGTTGAAGATAAAAAACAAAATGTGCCCAAAACGTGATATTATGACGTTATACGCCGTTCTGAGCCATGTTTGAACTTTCTATCACTTTTGGTTCCGATAATTCTGTTGGCCATATTTGTGATATTCAGGGGCCAAATGACATCTTGGAGCATGTTGGAGATAAAAAACAAAATGTGCCCAAAACGTGATATTATGACGTTATACGCCGTTCTGAGCCATGTTTGAACTTTCTATCACTTTTGGTTCCGATAATTCTGTTGGCCATATTTGTGATATTCAGGGGCCAAATGACATCTTGGAGCGTGTTGAATATAAAAAACAAAATGTGCCCAAAACGTGATATTATGATGTTATACGCCGTTCTGAGCCATGTTTGAACTTTCTATCACTTTTGGCTCCGATAATTCTGTAGACCATATTTGTGATATTCAGGCGCCAAATGACATCTTGGAGCATGTTGGAGATAAAAAACAAAATGTGCCCAAAACGTGATATTATGACGTTATACGCCGTTCTGAGCCATGTTTGAATTTTCTATCACTTTTGGTTCCGATAATTCTGGTGACCATATTTGTGATTTTCAGGGGCCAAATGACATCTTGGAGCATGTTGGAGATAAAAATCCAAATGTGCCCATAACGTGATATTATGACGTTATACGCCGTTCTGAGCAATGTTTGAACTTTCTATCACTTTTGGTTCCGATAATTCTGGTGACCATATTTGTGATATTCAGGGGCCAAATGACATCTTGGAGCATGTTGGAGATAAAAAACAAAATGTGCCCAAAACGTGATATTATGATGTTATACGCCGTTCTGAGCCATGTTTGAACTTTCTATCACTTTTGGTTCCGGTAATTCTGTTGACCATATTTGTGATATTCAGGCGCCAAATAACATCTTGGAGCATGTTGGAGATAAAAAACAAAATGTGCCCAAAACGTGATATTATGACGTTATACGCCGTTCTGAGCCATGTTTGAACTTTCTATCACTTTTGGTTCCGATAATTTTGGTGACCATATTTGTGATATTCAGGCGCCAAATGACATCTTGGAGCGTGTTGGAGATAAAAAACAAAATGTGCCCAAAACGTGATATTATGACGTTATACGCCGTTCTGAGCCATGTTTGAACTTTCTATCACTTTTGGTTCCGATAATTCTGTTGGCCATATTTGTGATATTCAGGCGCCAAATGACATCTTGGAGCATGTTGGAGATAAAAATCCAAATGTGCCCAAAACGTGATATTATGACGTTATACGCCGTTCTGAGCAATGTTTGAACTTTCTATCACTTTTGGTTCCGATAATTCTGGTGACCATATTTGTGATATTCAGGGGCCAAATGACATCTTGGAGCATGTTGGAGATAAAAAACAAAATGTGCCCAAAACGTGATATTATGACGTTATACGCCGTTCTGAGCCATGTTTGAACTTTCTATCACTTTTGGTTCCGATAATTCTGTAGACCATATTTGTGATATTCAGGCGCCAAATGACATCTTGGAGCATGTTGGAGATAAAAAACAAAATGTGCCCAAAACGTGATATTATGACGTTATACGCCGTTCTGAGCCATGTTTGAATTTTCTATCACTTATGGTTCCGATAATTCTGGTGACCATATTTGTGATTTTCAGGGGCCAAATGACATCTTGGAGCATGTTGGAGATAAAAATCCAAATGTGCCCAAAACGTGATATTATGACGTTATACGCCGTTCTGAGCAATGTTTGAACTTTCTATCACTTTTGGTTCCGATAATTCTGGTGACCATATTTGTGATATTCAGGGGCCAAATGACATCTTGGAGCATGTTGGAGATAAAAAACAAAATGTGCCCAAAACGTGATATTATGACGTTATACGCCGTTCTGAGCCATGTTTGAACTTTCTATCACTTTTGGTTCCGATAATTCTGTTGGCCATATTTGTGATATTCAGGGGCCAAATGACATCTTGGAGCATGTTGGAGATAAAAATCCAAATGTGCCCAAAACGTGATATTATGACGTTATACGCCGTTCTGAGCGATGTTTGAACTTTCTATCACTTTTGGTTCCGATAATTCTGTTGGCCATATTTGTGATATTCAGGGGCCAAATGACATCTTGGAGCATGTTGGAGATAAAAATCCAAATGTGCCCAAAACGTGATATTATGACGTTATACGCCGTTCTGAGCCATGTTTGAACTTTCTATCACTTTTGGTTCCGATAATTTTGGTGACCATATTTGTGATTTTCAGGGGCCAAATGACATCTTGGAGCATGTTATAGATAAAAATCCAAATGTGCCCAAAACGTGATATTATGACGTTATACGCCGTTCTGAGCCATGTTTGAACTTTCTATCACTTTTGGTTCCGGTAATTCTGTTGACCATATTTGTGATATTCAGGCGCCAAATGACATCTTGGAGCATGTTGGAGATAAAAAACAAAATGTGCCCAAAACGTGATATTATGACGTTATACGTCGTTCTGAGCCATGTTTGAACTTTCTATCACTTTTGGTTCCGATAATTCTGTTGGCCATATTTGTGATATTCAGGCGCCAAATGACATCTTGGAGCATGTTGGAGATAAAAATCCAAATGTGCCCAAAACGTGATATTATGACGTTATACGCCGTTCTGAGCAATGTTTGAACTTTCTATCACTTTTGGTTCCGATAATTCTGGTGACCATATTTGTGATATTCAGGCGCCAAATGACATCTTGGAGCGTGTTGAATATAAAAAACAAAATGTGCCCAAAACGTGATATTATGACGTTATACGCCGTTCTGAGCCATGTTTGAACTTTCTATCACTTTTGGTTCCGATAATTCTGTAGACCATATTTGTGATATTCAGGGGCCAAATGACATCTTGGAGCATGTTGGAGATAAAAATCCAAATGTGCCCAAAACGTGATATTATGACGTTATACGCCGTTCTGAGACATGTTTGAACTTTCTATCACTTTTGGTTCCGACAATTCTGTTGACCATATTTGTGATATTCAGGCGCCAAATGACATCTTGGAGCATGTTGGAGATAAAAACAAAATGTGCCCAAAACGTGATATTATGACGTTATACGCCGTTCTGAGCCATGTTTGAACTTTCTATCACTTTTGGTTCCGATAATTCTGTTGGCCATATTTGTGATATTCAGGCGCCAAATGACATCTTGGAGCATGTTGGAGATAAAAAACAAAATGTGCCCAAAACGTGATATTATGACGTTATACGCCGTTCTGAGCCATGTTTGAACTTTCTATCACTTTTGGTTCCGATAATTCTGTTGGCCATATTTGTGATATTCAGGCGCCAAATGACATCTTGGAGCATGTTGTAGATAAAAATCCATATGTGCCCAAAACGTGATATTATGACGTTATACGCCGTTCTGAGCAATGTTTGAACTTTCTATCACTTTTGGTTCCGATAATTCTGGTGACCATATTTGTGATATTCAGGCGCCAAATGACATCTTGGAGCGTGTTGAATATAAAAAACAAAATGTGCCCAAAACGTGATATTATGACGTTATACGCCGTTCTGAGCCATGTTTGAACTTTCTATCACTTTTGGTTCCGATAATTCTGTAGACCATATTTGTGATATTCAGGGGCCAAATGACATCTTGGAGCGTGTTGGAGATAAAAATCCAAATGTGCCCAAAACGTGATATTATGACGTTATACGCCGTTCTGAGACATGTTTGAACTTTCTATCACTTTTGGTTCCGACAATTCTGTTGACCATATTTGTGATATTCAGGCGCCAAATGACATCTTGGAGCATGTTGGAGATAAAAATCCAAATGTGCCCAAAACGTGATATTATGACGTTATACGCCGTTCTGAGCCATGTTTGAACTTTCTATCACTTTTGGTTCCGATAATTCTGGTGACCATATTTGTGATATTCAGGGGCCAAATGACATCTTGGAGCATGTTGGAGATAAAAAACAAAATGTGCCCATAACGTGATATTATGACGTTATACGCCGTTCTGAGCAATGTTTGAACTTTCTATCACTTTTGGTTCCGATAATTCTGTTGACCATATATGTGATATTCAGGGGCCAAATGACATATTGGAGCATGTTTTAGATAAAAAACAAAATGCGCCCAAAACGTGATATTATGACGTTATACGTCGTTCTGAGACATGTTTGAACTTTCTATCACTTTTGGTTCCGATAATTCTGTTGACCATATATATGATATTCAGGGGCCAAATGACATCTTGGAGCATGTTGGAGATAAAAAACAAAATGTGCCCAAAACGTGATATTATGACGTTATACGCCGTTCTGAGCCATGTTTGAACTTTCTATCACTTTTGGTTCCGATAATTCTGTTGACCATATTTGTGATATTCAGGCGCCAAATGACATCTTGAAGCGTGTTGGAGATAAAAAACAAAATGTGCCCAAAACGTGATATTATGACGTTATACGCCGTTCTGAGCCATGTTTGAACTTTCTATCACTTTTGGTTCCGATAATTTTGGTGACCATATTTGTGATTTTCAGGGGCCAAATGACATCTTGGAGCATGTTATAGATAAAAATCCAAATGTGCCCAAAACGTGATATTATGACGTTATACGCCGTTCTGAGCCATGTTTGAACTTTCTATCACTTTTGGTTCCGGTAATTCTGTTGACCATATTTGTGATATTCAGGCGCCAAATGACATCTTGGAGCATGTTGGAGATAAAAAACAAAATGTGCCCAAAACGTGATATTATGACGTTATACGCCGTTCTGAGCCATGTTTGAACTTTCTATCACTTTTGGTTCCGATAATTCTGTTGGCCATATTTGTGATAATCAGGCGCCAAATGACATCTTGGAGCATGTTGGAGATAAAAATCCAAATGTGCCCAAAACGTGATATTATGACGTTATACGCCGTTCTGAGCAATGTTTGAACTTTCTATCACTTTTGGTTCCGATAATTCTGGTGACCATATTTGTGATATTCAGGGGCCAAATGACATCTTGGAGCATGTTGAAGATAAAAAACAAAATGTGCCCAAAACGTGATATTATGACGTTATACGCCGTTCTGAGCCATGTTTGAACTTTCTATCACTTTTGGTTCCGATAATTCTGTTGGCCATATTTGTGATAATCAGGCGCCAAATGACATCTTGGAGCATGTTGGAGATAAAAATCCAAATGTGCCCAAAACGTGATATTATGACGTTATACGCCGTTCTGAGCAATGTTTGAACTTTCTATCACTTTTGGTTCCGATAATTCTGGTGACCATATTTGTGATATTCAGGGGCCAAATGACATCTTGGAGCATGTTGAAGATAAAAAACAAAATGTGCCCAAAACGTGATATTATGACGTTATACGCCGTTCTGAGCCATGTTTGAACTTTCTATCACTTTTGGTTCCGATAATTCTGTTGGCCATATTTGTGATATTCAGGGGCCAAATGACATCTTGGAGCATGTTGGAGATAAAAAACAAAATGTGCCCAAAACGTGATATTATGACGTTATACGCCGTTCTGAGCCATGTTTGAACTTTCTATCACTTTTGGTTCCGATAATTCTGTTGGCCATATTTGTGATATTCAGGGGCCAAATGACATCTTGGAGCGTGTTGAATATAAAAAACAAAATGTGCCCAAAACGTGATATTATGACGTTATACGCCGTTCTGAGCCATGTTTGAACTTTCTATCACTTTTGGTTCCGATAATTCTGTTGACCATATTTGTGATATTCAGGCGCCAAATGACATCTTGGAGCGTGTTGGAGATAAAAAACAAAATGTGCCCAAAACGTGATATTATGACGTTATACGCCGTTCTGAGCCATGTTTGAACTTTCTATCACTTTTGGTTCCGATAATTCTGTTGGCCATATTTGTGATATTCAGGCGCCAAATGACATCTTGGAGCATGTTGGAGATAAAAATCCAAAAGTGCCCAAAACGTGATATTATGACGTTATACGCCGTTCTGAGCAATGTTTGAACTTTCTATCACTTTTGGTTCCGATAATTCTGGTGACCATATTTGTGATATTCAGGGGCCAAATGACATCTTGGAGCATGTTGGAGATAAAAAACAAAATGTGCCCAAAACGTGATATTATGACGTTATACGCCGTTCTGAGCCATGTTTGAACTTTCTATCACTTTTGGTTCCGATAATTCTGTAGACCATATTTGTGATATTCAGGCGCCAAATGACATCTTGGAGCATGTTGGAGATAAAAAACAAAATGTGCCCAAAACGTGATATTATGACGTTATACGCCGTTCTGAGCCATGTTTGAATTTTCTATCACTTTTGGTTCCGATAATTCTGGTGACCATATTTGTGATTTTCAGGGGCCAAATGACATCTTGGAGCATGTTGGAGATAAAAATCCAAATGTGCCCAAAACGTGATATTATGACGTTATACGCCGTTCTGAGCAATGTTTGAACTTTCTATCACTTTTGGTTCCGATAATTCTGGTGACCATATTTGTGATATTCAGGGGCCAAATGACATCTTGGAGCATGTTGGAGATAAAAAACAAAATGTGCCCAAAACGTGATATTATGATGTTATACGCCGTTCTGAGCCATGTTTGAACTTTCTATCACTTTTGGTTCCGGTAATTCTGTTGACCATATTTGTGATATTCAGGCGCCAAATAACATCTTGGAGCATGTTGGAGATAAAAAACAAAATGTGCCCAAAACGTAATATTATGACGTTGTACGCCGTTCTGAGCCAATTTTGAACTTTCTATCACTTTTGGTACCGATAATTCTGTTGACCATATTTGTGAGATTCAGGCGCCAAATGACATCTTGGAGCGTGTTGGAGATAAAAAACAAAATGTGCCCAAAACGTGATATTATGACGTTATACGCCGTTCTGAGCCATGTTTGAACTTTCTATCACTTTTGGTTCCGATAATTTTGGTGACCATATTTGTGATTTTCAGGGGCCAAATGACATCTTGGAGCATGTTATAGATAAAAATCCAAATGTGCCCAAAACGTGATATTATGACGTTATACGCCGTTCTGAGCCATGTTTGAACTTTCTATCACTTTTGGTTCCGGTAATTCTGTTGACCATATTTGTGATATTCAGGCGCCAAATGACATCTTGGAGCATGTTGAAGATAAAAAACAAAATGTGCCCAAAACGTGATATTATGACGTTATACGCCGTTCTGAGCCATGTTTGAACTTTCTATCACTTTTGGTTCCGATAATTCTGTTGGCCATATTTGTGATATTCAGGGGCCAAATGACATCTTGGAGCATGTTGGAGATAAAAAACATAATGTGCCCAAAACGTGATATTATGACGTTATACGCCGTTCTGAGCCATGTTTGAACTTTCTATCACTTTTGGTTCCGATAATTCTGTTGGCCATATTTGTGATATTCAGGGGCCAAATGACATCTTGGAGCGTGTTGAATATAAAAAACAAAATGTGCCCAAAACGTGATATTATGACGTTATACGCCGTTCTGAGCCATGTTTGAACTTTCTATCACTTTTGGTTCCGATAATTCTGTTGGCCATATTTGTGATATTCAGGCGCCAAATGACATCTTGGAGCATGTTGGAGATAAAAATCCAAATGTGCCCAAAACGTGATATTATGACGTTATACGCCGTTCTGAGCAATGTTTGAACTTTCTATCACTTTTGGTTCCGATAATTCTGGTGACCATATTTGTGATATTCAGGGGCCAAATGACATCTTGGACCATGTTGGAGATAAAAAACAAAATGTGCCCAAAACGTGATATTATGACGTTATACGCCGTTCTGAGCCATGTTTGAACTTTCTATCACTTTTGGTTCCGATAATTCTGTAGACCATATTTGTGATATTCAGGCGCCAAATGACATCTTGGAGCATGTTGGAGATAAAAATCCAAATGTGCCCAAAACGTGATATTATGATGTTATACGCCGTTCTGAGCCATGTTTGAACTTTCTATCACTTTTGGTTCCGGTAATTCTGTTGACCATATTTGTGATATTCAGGCGCCAAATAACATCTTGGAGCATGTTGGAGATAAAAAACAAAATGTGCCCAAAACGTAATATTATGACGTTATACGCCGTTCTGAGCCAATTTTGAACTTTCTATCACTTTTGGTTCCGATAATTCTGTTGACCATATTTGTGAGATTCAGGCGCCAAATGACATCTTGGAGCGTGTTGGAGATAAAAAACAAAATGTGCCCAAAACGTGATATTATGACGTTATACGCCGTTCTGAGCCATGTTTGAACTTTCTATCACTTTTGGTTCCGATAATTCTGTTGGCCATATTTGTGATATTCAGGGGCCAAATGACATCTTGGAGCATGTTGGAGATAAAAATCCAAATGTGCCCAAAACGTGATATTATGACGTTATACGCCGTTCTGAGCCATGTTTGAACTTTCTATCACTTTTGGTTCCGATAATTTTGGTGACCATATTTGTGATTTTCAGGGGCCAAATGACATCTTGGAGCATGTTATAGATAAAAATCCAAATGTGCCCAAAACGTGATATTATGACGTTATACGCAGTTCTGAGCCATGTTTGAACTTTCTATCACTTTTGGTTCCGGTAATTCTGTTGACCATATTTGTGATATTCAGGCGCCAAATGACATCTTGGAGCATGTTGGAGATAAAAAACAAAATGTGCCCAAAACGTGATATTATGACGTTATACGTCGTTCTGAGCCATGTTTGAACTTTCTATCACTTTTGGTTCCGATAATTCTGTTGGCCATATTTGTGATATTCAGGCGCCAAATGACATCTTGGAGCATGTTGGAGATAAAAATCCAAATGTGCCCAAAACGTGATATTATGACGTTATACGCCGTTCTGAGCAATGTTTGAACTTTCTATCACTTTTGGTTCCGATAATTCTGGTGACCATATTTGTGATATTCAGGCGCCAAATGACATCTTGGAGCGTGTTGAATATAAAAAACAAAATGTGCCCAAAACGTGATATTATGACGTTATACGCCGTTCTGAGCAATGTTTGAACTTTCTATCACTTTTGGTTCCGATAATTCTGGTGACCATATTTGTGATATTCAGGGGCCAAATGACATCTTGGAGCATGTTGGAGATAAAAAACAAAATGTGCCCAAAACGTGATATTATGATGTTATACGCCGTTCTGAGCCATGTTTGAACTTTCTATCACTTTTGGTTCCGATAATTCTGTTGGCCATATTTGTGATATTCAGGGGCCAAATGACATCTTGGAGCATGTTGGAGATAAAAAACAAAATGTGCCCAAAACGTGATATTATGACGTTATACGCCGTTCTGAGCCATGTTTGAACTTTCTATCACTTTTGGTTCCGATAATTCTGTTGGCCATATTTGTGATATTCAGGGGCCAAATGACATCTTGGAGCGTGTTGAATATAAAAAACAAAATGTGCCCAAAACGTGATATTATGACGTTATACGCCGTTCTGAGCCATGTTTGAACTTTCTATCACTTTTGGTTCCGATAATTCTGTTGACCATATTTGTGATATTCAGGCGCCAAATGACATCTTGGAGCGTGTTGGAGATAAAAAACAAAATGTGCCCAAAACGTGATATTATGACGTTATACGCCGTTCTGAGCCATGTTTGAACTTTCTATCACTTTTGGTTCCGATAATTCTGTTGGCCATATTTGTGATATTCAGGCGCCAAATGACATCTTGGAGCATGTTGGAGATAAAAATCCAAATGTGCCCAAAACGTGATATTATGACGTTATACGCCGTTCTGAGCAATGTTTGAACTTTCTATCACTTTTGGTTCCGATAATTCTGGTGACCATATTTGTGATATTCAGGGGCCAAATGACATCTTGGAGCATGTTGGAGATAAAAAACAAAATGTGCCCAAAACGTGATATTATGACGTTATACGCCGTTCTGAGCCATGTTTGAACTTTCTATCACTTTTGGTTCCGATAATTCTGTAGACCATATTTGTGATATTCAGGCGCCAAATGACATCTTGGAGCATGTTGGAGATAAAAAACAAAATGTGCCCAAAACGTGATATTATGACGTTATACGCCGTTCTGAGCCATGTTTGAATTTTCTATCACTTTTGGTTCCGATAATTCTGGTGACCATATTTGTGATTTTCAGGGGCCAAATGACATCTTGGAGCATGTTGGAGATAAAAATCCAAATGTGCCCAAAACGTGATATTATGACGTTATACGCCGTTCTGAGCCATGTTTGAACTTTCTATCACTTTTGGTTCCGGTAATTCTGTTGACCATATTTGTGATATTCAGGCGCCAAATGACATCTTGGAGCATGTTGGAGATAAAAAACAAAATGTGCCCAAAACGTGATATTATGACGTTATACGCCGTTCTGAGCCATGTTTGAACTTTCTATCACTTTTGGTTCCGATAATTCTGTTGGCCATATTTGTGATAATCAGGCGCCAAATGACATCTTGGAGCATGTTGGAGATAAAAATCCAAATGTGCCCAAAACGTGATATTATGACGTTATACGCCGTTCTGAGCAATGTTTGAACTTTCTATCACTTTTGGTTCCGATAATTCTGGTGACCATATTTGTGATATTCAGGGGCCAAATGACATCTTGGAGCATGTTGAAGATAAAAAACAAAATGTGCCCAAAACGTGATATTATGACGTTATACGCCGTTCTGAGCCATGTTTGAACTTTCTATCACTTTTGGTTCCGATAATTCTGTTGGCCATATTTGTGATATTCAGGGGCCAAATGACATCTTGGAGCATGTTGGAGATAAAAAACAAAATGTGCCCAAAACGTGATATTATGACGTTATACGCCGTTCTGAGCCATGTTTGAACTTTCTATCACTTTTGGTTCCGATAATTCTGTTGGCCATATTTGTGATATTCAGGGGCCAAATGACATCTTGGAGCGTGTTGAATATAAAAAACAAAATGTGCCCAAAACGTGATATTATGACGTTATACGCCGTTCTGAGCCATGTTTGAACTTTCTATCACTTTTGGTTCCGATAATTCTGTTGGCCATATTTGTGATATTCAGGGGCCAAATGACATCTTGGAGCATGTTGGAGATAAAAAACAAAATGTGCCCAAAACGTGATATTATGACGTTATACGCCGTTCTGAGCCATGTTTGAATTTTCTATCACTTTTGGTTCCGATAATTTTGGTGACCATATTTGTGATATTCAGGCGCCAAATGACATCTTGGAGCGTGTTGGAGATAAAAAACAAAATGTGCCCAAAACGTGATATTATGACGTTATACGCCGTTCTGAGCCATGTTTGAACTTTCTATCACTTTTGGTTCCGATAATTCTGTTGGCCATATTTGTGATATTCAGGCGCCAAATGACATCTTGGAGCATGTTGGAGATAAAAATCCAAATGTGCCCAAAACGTGATATTATGACGTTATACGCCGTTCTGAGCAATGTTTGAACTTTCTATCACTTTTGGTTCCGATAATTCTGGTGACCATATTTGTGATATTCAGGGGCCAAATGACATCTTGGACCATGTTGGAGATAAAAAACAAAATGTGCCCAAAACGTGATATTATGACGTTATACGCCGTTCTGAGCCATGTTTGAACTTTCTATCACTTTTGGTTCCGATAATTTTGGTGACCATATTTGTGATTTTCAGGGGCCAAATGACATCTTGGAGCATGTTATAGATAAAAATCCAAATGTGCCCAAAACGTGATATTATGACGTTATACGCAGTTCTGAGCCATGTTTGAACTTTCTATCACTTTTGGTTCCGGTAATTCTGTTGACCATATTTGTGATATTCAGGCGCCAAATGACATCTTGGAGCATGTTGGAGATAAAAAACAAAATGTGCCCAAAACGTGATATTATGACGTTATACGTCGTTCTGAGCCATGTTTGAACTTTCTATCACTTTTGGTTCCGATAATTCTGTTGGCCATATTTGTGATATTCAGGCGCCAAATGACATCTTGGAGCATGTTGGAGATAAAAATCCAAATGTGCCCAAAACGTGATATTATGACGTTATACGCCGTTCTGAGCAATGTTTGAACTTTCTATCACTTTTGGTTCCGATAATTCTGGTGACCATATTTGTGATATTCAGGCGCCAAATGACATCTTGGAGCGTGTTGAATATAAAAAACAAAATGTGCCCAAAACGTGATATTATGACGTTATACGCCGTTCTGAGCCATGTTTGAACTTTCTATCACTTTTGGTTCCGATAATTCTGTAGACCATATTTGTGATATTCAGGGGCCAAATGACATCTTGGAGCATGTTGGAGATAAAAATCCAAATGTGCCCAAAACGTGATATTATGACGTTATACGCCGTTCTGAGACATGTTTGAACTTTCTATCACTTTTGGTTCCGACAATTCTGTTGACCATATTTGTGATATTCAGGCGCCAAATGACATCTTGGAGCATGTTGGAGATAAAAATCCAAATGTGCCCAAAACGTGATATTATGACGTTATACGCCGTTCTGAGCCATGTTTGAACTTTCTATCACTTTTGGTTCCGATAATTCTGTTGGCCATATTTGTGATATTCTGGCGCCAAATGACATCTTGGAGCATGTTGGAGATAAAAAACAAAATGTGCCCAAAACGTGATATTATGACGTTATACGCCGTTCTGAGCCATGTTTGAACTTTCTATCACTTTTGGTTCCGATAATTCTGTTGGCCATATTTGTGATATTCAGGCGCCAAATGACATCTTGGAGCATGTTGGAGATAAAAAACAAAATGTGCCCAAAACGTGATATTATGACGTTATACGCCGTTCTGAGCCATGTTTGAACTTTCTATCACTTTTGGTTCCGATAATTCTGTTGGCCATATTTGTGATATTCAGGCGCCAAATGACATCTTGGAGCATGTTGGAGATAAAAAACAAAATGTGCCCAAAACGTGATATTATGACGTTATACGCCGTTCTGAGCCATGTTTGAACTTTCTATCACTTTTGGTTCCGATAATTCTGTTGGCCATATTTGTGATATTCAGGCGCCAAATGACATCTTGGAGCGTGTTGGAGATAAAAATCCAAATGTGCCCAAAACGTGATATTATGACGTTATACGCCGTTCTGAGCAATGTTTGAACTTTCTATCACTTTTGGTTCCGATAATTCTGGTGACCATATTTGTGATATTCAGGCGCCAAATGACATCTTGGAGCGTGTTGAATATAAAAAACAAAATGTGCCCAAAACGTGATATTATGACGTTATACGCCGTTCTGAGCCATGTTTGAACTTTCTATCACTTTTGGTTCCGATAATTCTGTAGACCATATTTGTGATATTCAGGCGCCAAATGACATCTTGGAGCATGTTGGAGATAAAAAACAAAATGTGCCCAAAACGTGATATTATGACGTTATACGCCGTTCTGAGCCATGTTTGAATTTTCTATCACTTTTGGTTCCGATAATTCTGGTGACCATATTTGTGATTTTCAGGGGCCAAATGACATCTTGGAGCATGTTGGAGATAAAAATCCAAATGTGCCCAAAACGTGATATTATGACGTTATACGCCGTTCTGAGCAATGTTTGAACTTTCTATCACTTTTGGTTCCGATAATTCTGGTGACCATATTTGTGATATTCAGGGGCCAAATGACATCTTGGAGCATGTTGGAGATAAAAAACAAAATGTGCCCAAAACGTGATATTATGATGTTATACGCCGTTCTGAGCCATGTTTGAACTTTCTATCACTTTTGGTTCCGGTAATTCTGTTGACCATATTTGTGATATTCAGGCGCCAAATAACATCTTGGAGCATGTTGGAGATAAAAAACAAAATGTGCCCAAAATGTGATATTATGACGTTATACGCCGTTCTGAGCCATGTTTGAACTTTCTATCACTTTTGGTTCCGATAATTCTGTTGGCCATATTTGTGATATTCAGGGGCCAAATGACATCTTGGAGCATGTTGGAGATAAAAATCCAAATGTGCCCAAAACGTGATATTATGACGTTATACGCCGTTCTGAGCCATGTTTGAACTTTCTATCACTTTTGGTTCCGATAATTTTGGTGACCATATTTGTGATTTTCAGGGGCCAAATGACATCTTGGAGCATGTTATAGATAAAAATCCAAATGTGCCCAAAACGTGATATTATGACGTTATACGCAGTTCTGAGCCATGTTTGAACTTTCTATCACTTTTGGTTCCGGTAATTCTGTTGGCCATATTTGTGATATTCAGGCGCCAAATGACATCTTGGAGCATGTTGGAGATAAAAAACAAAATGTGCCCAAAACGTGATATTATGACGTTATACGTCGTTCTGAGCCATGTTTGAACTTTCTATCACTTTTGGTTCCGATAATTCTGTTGGCCATATTTGTGATATTCAGGCGCCAAATGACATCTTGGAGCATGTTGGAGATAAAAATCCAAATGTGCCCAAAACGTGATATTATGACGTTATACGCCGTTCTGAGCAATGTTTGAACTTTCTATCACTTTTGGTTCCGATAATTCTGGTGACCATATTTGTGATATTCAGGCGCCAAATGACATCTTGGAGCGTGTTGGAGATAAAAATCCAAATGTGCCCAAAACGTGATATTATGACGTTATACGCCGTTCTGAGCCATGTTTGAACTTTCTATCACTTTTGGTTCCGATAATTCTGGTGACCATATTTGTGATATTCAGGGGCCAAATGACATCTTGGAGCATGTTGGAGATAAAAAACAAAATGTGCCCAAAACGTGATATTATGACGTTATACGCCGTTCTGAGCCATGTTTGAACTTTCTATCACTTTTGGTTCCGATAATTCTGTTGACCATATATGTGATATTCAGGGGCCAAATGACATATTGGAGCATGTTTTAGATAAAAAACAAAATGCGCCCAAAACGTGATATTATGACGTTATACGTCGTTCTGAGGCATGTTTGAACTTTCTATCACTTTTGGTTCCGATAATTCTGTTGACCATATATGTGATATTCAGGGGCCAAATGACATCTTGGAGCATGTTGGAGATAAAAAACAAAATGTGCCCAAAACGTGATATTATGACGTTATACGCCGTTCTGAGCCATGTTTGAACTTTCTATCACTTTTGGTTCCGATAATTCTGTTGACCATATTTGTGATATTCAGGTGCCAAATGACATCTTGAAGCGTGTTGGAGATAAAAAACAAAATGTGCCCAAAACGTGATATTATGACGCTATACGCCGTTCTGAGCCATGTTTGAACTTTCTATCACTTTTGGTTACGATAATTCTGTTGGCCATATTTGTGATATTCAGGCGCCAAATGACATCTTGGAGCATGTTGGAGATAAAAATCCAAATGTGCCCAAAACGTGGTATTATGACGTTATACGCCGTTCTGAGCCATGTTTGAACTTTCTATCACTTTTGGTTCCGGTAATTCTGTTGACCATATTTGTGATATTCAGGCGCCAAATAACATCTTGGAGCATATTGGAGATAAAAAACAAAATGTGCCCAAAACGTAATATTATGACGTTATACGCCGTTCTGAGCCAATTTTGAACTTTCTATCACTTTTGGTTCCGATAATTCTGTTGACCATATTTGTGAGATTCAGGCGCCAAATGACATCTTGGAGCGTGTTGGAGATAAAAAACAAAATGTGCCCAAAGCGTGATATTATGACGTTATACGCCGTTCTGAGCCATGTTTGAACTTTCTATCACTTTTGGTTCCGATAATTCTGTTGGCCATATTTGTGATATTCAGGGGCCAAATGACATCTTGGAGCATGTTGGAGATAAAAATCCAAATGTGCCCAAAACGTGATATTATGACGTTATACGCCGTTCTGAGCCATGTTTGAACTTTCTATCACTTTTGGTTCCGATAATTCTGTTGGCCATATTTGTGATATTCAGGGGCCAAATGACATCTTGGAGCATGTTGGAGATAAAAATCCAAATGTGCCCAAAACGTGATATTATGACGTTATACGCCGTTCTGAGCCATGTTTGAACTTTCTATCACTTTTGGTTCCGATAATTTTGGTGACCATATTTGTGATTTTCAGGGGCCAAATGACATCTTGGAGCATGTTATAGATAAAAATCCAAATGTGCCCAAAACGTGATATTATGACGTTATACGCCGTTCTGAGCCATGTTTGAACTTTCTATCACTTTTGGTTCCGGTAATTCTGTTGACCATATTTGTGATATTCAGGCGCCAAATGACATCTTGGAGCATGTTGGAGATAAAAAACAAAATGTGCCCAAAACGTGATATTATGACGTTATACGTCGTTCTGAGCCATGTTTGAACTTTCTATCACTTTTGGTTCCGATAATTCTGTTGGCCATATTTGTGATATTCAGGCGCCAAATGACATCTTGGAGCATGTTGGAGATAAAAATCCAAATGTGCCCAAAACGTGATATTATGACGTTATACGCCGTTCTGAGCAATGTTTGAACTTTCTATCACTTTTGGTTCCGATAATTCTGGTGACCATATTTGTGATATTCAGGCGCCAAATGACATCTTGGAGCGTGTTGAATATAAAAAACAAAATGTGCCCAAAACGTGATATTATGACGTTATACGCCGTTCTGAGCCATGTTTGAACTTTCTATCACTTTTGGTTCCGATAATTCTGTAGACCATATTTGTGATATTCAGGGGCCAAATGACATCTTGGAGCATGTTATAGATAAAAATCCAAATGTGCCCAAAACGTGATATTATGACGTTATACGCCGTTCTGAGCCATGTTTGAACTTTCTATCACTTTTGGTTCCGGTAATTCTGTTGACCATATTTGTGATATTCAGGCGCCAAATGACATCTTGGAGCATGTTGGAGATAAAAAACAAAATGTGCCCAAAACGTGATATTATGACGTTATACGTCGTTCTGAGCCATGTTTGAACTTTCTATCACTTTTGGTTCCGATAATTCTGTTGGCCATATTTGTGATATTCAGGCGCCAAATGACATCTTGGAGCATGTTGGAGATAAAAATCCAAATGTGCCCAAAACGTGATATTATGACGTTATACGCCGTTCTGAGCCATGTTTGAACTTTCTATCACTTTTGGTTCCGATAATTCTGTTGGCCATATTTGTGATATTCTGGCGCCAAATGACATCTTGGAGCATGTTGGAGATAAAAAACAAAATGTGCCCAAAACGTGATATTATGACGTTATACGCCGTTCTGAGCCATGTTTGAACTTTCTATCACTTTTGGTTCCGATAATTCTGTTGGCCATATTTGTGATATTCAGGCGCCAAATGACATCTTGGAGCATGTTGGAGATAAAAAACAAAATGTGCCCAAAACGTGATATTATGACGTTATACGCCGTTCTGAGCCATGTTTGAACTTTCTATCACTTTTGGTTCCGATAATTCTGTTGGCCATATTTGTGATATTCAGGCGCCAAATGACATCTTGGAGCATGTTGGAGATAAAAAACAAAATGTGCCCAAAACGTGATATTATGACGTTATACGCCGTTCTGAGCCATGTTTGAACTTTCTATCACTTTTGGTTCCGATAATTCTGTTGGCCATATTTGTGATATTCAGGCGCCAAATGACATCTTGGAGCATGTTGGAGATAAAAATCCAAATGTGCCCAAAACGTGATATTATGACGTTATACGCCGTTCTGAGCAATGTTTGAACTTTCTATCACTTTTGGTTCCGATAATTCTGGTGACCATATTTGTGATATTCAGGCGCCAAATGACATCTTGGAGCGTGTTGAATATAAAAAACAAAATGTGCCCAAAACGTGATATTATGACGTTATACGCCGTTCTGAGCCATGTTTGAACTTTCTATCACTTTTGGTTCCGATAATTCTGTAGACCATATTTGTGATATTCAGGGGCCAAATGACATCTTGGAGCGTGTTGGAGATAAAAATCCAAATGTGCCCAAAACGTGATATTATGACGTTATACGCCGTTCTGAGACATGTTTGAACTTTCTATCACTTTTGGTTCCGACAATTCTGTTGACCATATTTGTGATATTCAGGCGCCAAATGACATCTTGGAGCATGTTGGAGATAAAAATCCAAATGTGCCCAAAACGTGATATTATGACGTTATACGCCGTTCTGAGCCATGTTTGAACTTTCTATCACTTTTGGTTCCGATAATTCTGGTGACCATATTTGTGATATTCAGGCGCCAAATGACATCTTGGAGCATGTTGGAGATAAAAAACAAAATGTGCCCAAAACGTGATATTATGACGTTATACGCCGTTCTGAGCCATGTTTGAACTTTCTATCACTTTTGGTTCCGATAATTCTGTTGGCCATATTTGTGATATTCTGGCGCCAAATGACATCTTGAAGCGTGTTGGAGATAAAAAACAAAATGTGCCCAAAACGTGATATTATGACGTTATACGCCGTTCTGAGCCATGTTTGAACTTTCTATCACTTTTGGTTCCGATAATTCTGTTGGCCATATTTGTGATATTCAGGGGCCAAATGATATCTTGGAGCATGTTGGAGATAAAAATCCAAATGTGCCCAAAACGTGATATTATGACGTTATACGCCGTTCTGAGCCATGTTTGAATTTTCTATCACTTTTGGTTCCGATAATTTTGGTGACCATATTTGTTATTTTCAGGGGCCAAATGACATCTTGGAGCATGTTGGAGGTAAAAATCCAAATGTGCCCAAAACGTGATATTATGACGTTATACGCCGTTCTGAGCCATGTTTGAACTTTCTATTACTTTTGGTTCCGATAATTCTGTAGACCATATTTGTGATATTCAGGCGCCAAATGACATCTTGGAGCGTGTTGGAGATAAGAAACAAAATGTGCCCAAAACGTGATATTATGACGTTATACGCCGTTCTGAGCCATGTTTGAACTTTCTATCACTTTTGGTTCCGATAATTCTGTTGACCATATTTGTGATATTCAGGCGCCAAATGACATCTTGGAGCGTGTTGGAGATAAAAAACAAAATGAGCCCAAAACGTGATATTATGACGTTATACGCCGTTCTGAGCCATGTTTGAACTTTCTATCACTTTTGGTTCCGATAATTCTGTTGACCATATTTGTGATATTCAGGCGCCAAATGACATCTTGGAGCGTGTTGGAGATAAAAAACAAAATGAGCCCAAAACGTGATATTATGACGTTATACGCCGTTCTGAGCCATGTTTGAACTTTCTATCACTTTTGGTTCCGATAATTTTGGTGACCATATTTGTGATATTCAGGCGCCAAATGACATCTTGGAGCATGTTGGAGATAAAAAACAAAATGTGCCCAAAACGTGATATTATGACGTTATACGCCGTTCTGAGCCATGTTTGAATTTTCTATCACTTTTGGTTCCGATAATTCTGGTGACCATATTTGTGATTTTCAGGGGCCAAATGACATCTTGGAGCATGTTGGAGATAAAAATCCAAATGTGCCCAAAACGTGATATTATGACGTTATACGCCGTTCTGAGCATTGTTTGAACTTTCTATCACTTTTGGTTCCGATAATTCTGGTGACCATATTTGTGATATTCAGGGGCCAAATGACATCTTGGATATGTTGGAGATAAAAAACAAAATGTGCCCAAAACGTGATATTATGATGTTATACGCCGTTCTGAGCCATGTTTGAACTTTCTATCACTTTTGGTTCCGGTAATTCTGTTGACCATATTTGTGATATTCAGGCGCCAAATAACATCTTGGAGCATGTTGGAGATAAAAAACAAAATGTGCCCAAAACGTGATATTATGACGTTATACGCCGTTCTGAGCCATGTTTGAACTTTCTATCAATTTTGGTTCCGATAATTCTGTTGACCATATTTGTGATATTCAGGCGCCAAATGACATCTTGGAGCATGTTGGAGATAAAAAACAAAATGTGCCCAAAACGTGATATTATGACGTTATACGCCGTTCTGAGCCATGTTTGAACTTTCTATCACTTTTGGTTCCGATAATTCTGTTGGCCATATTTGTGATATTCAGGCGCCAAATGACATCTTGGAGCATGTTGGAGATAAAAAACAAAATGTGCCCAAAACGTGATATTATGACGTTATACGCCGTTCTGAGCCATGTTTGAACTTTCTATCACTTTTGGTTTCGATAATTCTGTTGGCCATATTTGTGATATTCAGGCGCCAAATGACATCTTGGAGCATGTTGGAGATAAAAAACAAAATGTGCCCAAAACGTGATATTATGACGTTATACGCCGTTCTGAGCCATGTTTGAACTTTCTATCACTTTTGGTTCCGATAATTCTGTTGGCCATATTTGTGATATTCAGGCGCCAAATGACATCTTGGAGCATGTTGGAGATAAAAATCCAAATGTGCCCAAAACGTGATATTATGACGTTATACGCCGTTCTGAGCAATGTTTGAACTTTCTATCACTTTTGGTTCCGATAATTCTGGTGACCATATTTGTGATATTCAGGCGCCAAATGACATCTTGGAGCGTGTTGAATATAAAAAACAAAATGTGCCCAAAACGTGATATTATGACGTTATACGCCGTTCTGAGCCATGTTTGAACTTTCTATCACTTTTGGTTCCGATAATTCTGTAGACCATATTTGTGATATTCAGGGGCCAAATGACATCTTGGAGCGTGTTGGAGATAAAAATCCAAATGTGCCCAAAACGTGATATTATGACGTTATACGCCGTTCTGAGACATGTTTGAACTTTCTATCACTTTTGGTTCCGACAATTCTGTTGACCATATTTGTGATATTCAGGCGCCAAATGACATCTTGGAGCATGTTGGAGATAAAAATCCAAATGTGCCCAAAACGTGATATTATGACGTTATACGCCGTTCTGAGCCATGTTTGAACTTTCTATCACTTTTGGTTCCGATAATTCTGGTGACCATATTTGTGATATTCAGGCGCCAAATGACATCTTGGAGCATGTTGGAGATAAAAAACAAAATGTGCCCAAAACGTGATATTATGACGTTATACGCCGTTCTGAGCCATGTTTGAACTTTCTATCACTTTTGGTTCCGATAATTCTGTTGGCCATATTTGTGATATTCTGGCGCCAAATGACATCTTGAAGCGTGTTGGAGATAAAAAACAAAATGTGCCCAAAACGTGATATTATGACGTTATACGCCGTTCTGAGCCATGTTTGAACTTTCTATCACTTTTGGTTCCGATAATTCTGTTGGCCATATTTGTGATATTCAGGGGCCAAATGATATCTTGGAGCATGTTGGAGATAAAAATCCAAATGTGCCCAAAACGTGATATTATGACGTTATACGCCGTTCTGAGCCATGTTTGAATTTTCTATCACTTTTGGTTCCGATAATTTTGGTGACCATATTTGTTATTTTCAGGGGCCAAATGACATCTTGGAGCATGTTGGAGGTAAAAATCCAAATGTGCCCAAAACGTGATATTATGACGTTATACGCCGTTCTGAGCCATGTTTGAACTTTCTATTACTTTTGGTTCCGATAATTCTGTAGACCATATTTGTGATATTCAGGCGCCAAATGACATCTTGGAGCGTGTTGGAGATAAGAAACAAAATGTGCCCAAAACGTGATATTATGACGTTATACGCCGTTCTGAGCCATGTTTGAACTTTCTATCACTTTTGGTTCCGATAATTCTGTTGACCATATTTGTGATATTCAGGCGCCAAATGACATCTTGGAGCGTGTTGGAGATAAAAAACAAAATGAGCCCAAAACGTGATATTATGACGTTATACGCCGTTCTGAGCCATGTTTGAACTTTCTATCACTTTTGGTTCCGATAATTCTGTTGACCATATTTGTGATATTCAGGCGCCAAATGACATCTTGGAGCGTGTTGGAGATAAAAAACAAAATGAGCCCAAAACGTGATATTATGACGTTATACGCCGTTCTGAGCCATGTTTGAACTTTCTATCACTTTTGGTTCCGATAATTTTGGTGACCATATTTGTGATATTCAGGCGCCAAATGACATCTTGGAGCATGTTGGAGATAAAAAACAAAATGTGCCCAAAACGTGATATTATGACGTTATACGCCGTTCTGAGCCATGTTTGAATTTTCTATCACTTTTGGTTCCGATAATTCTGGTGACCATATTTGTGATTTTCAGGGGCCAAATGACATCTTGGAGCATGTTGGAGATAAAAATCCAAATGTGCCCAAAACGTGATATTATGACGTTATACGCCGTTCTGAGCAATGTTTGAACTTTCTATCACTTTTGGTTCCGATAATTCTGGTGACCATATTTGTGATATTCAGGGGCCAAATGACATCTTGGATATGTTGGAGATAAAAAACAAAATGTGCCCAAAACGTGATATTATGATGTTATACGCCGTTCTGAGCCATGTTTGAACTTTCTATCAATTTTGGTTCCGATAATTCTGTTTACCATATTTGTGATATTCAGGCGCCAAATGACATCTTGGAGCATGTTGGAGATAAAAAACAAAATGTGCCCAAAACGTGATATTATGTCGTTATACGCCGTTCTGAGCCATGTTTGAACTTTCTATCAATTTTGGTTCCGATAATTCTGTTTACCATATTTGTGATATTCAGGCGCCAAATGACATCTTGGAGCATGTTGGAGATAAAAAACAAAATGTGCCCAAAACGTGATATTATGTCGTTATACGCCGTTCTGAGACATGTTTGAACTTTCTATCACTTTTGGTTCCGATAATTCTGTTGGCCATATTTGTGATATTCTGGCGCCAAATGACATCTTGAAGCGTGTTGGAGATAAAAAACAAAATGTGCCCAAAACGTGATATTATGACGTTATACACCGTTCTGAGCCATGTTTGAACTTTCTATCACTTTTGGTTCCGATAATTCTGTAGACCATATTTGTGATATTCAGGCGCCAAATGACATCTTGGAGCATGTTGGAGATAAAAAACAAAATGTGCCCAAAACGTGATATTATGACGTTATACGCCGTTCTGAGCCATGTTTGAACTTTCTATCACTTTTGGTTCCGATAATTCTGTTGGCCATATTTGTGATATTCAGGGGCCAAATGATATCTTGGAGCATGTTGGAGATAAAAATCCAAATGTGCCCAAAACGTGATATTATGACGTTATACGCCGTTCTGAGCCATGTTTGAATTTTCTATCACTTTTGGTTCCGATAATTTTGGTGACCATATTTGTGATTTTCAGGGGCCAAATGACATCTTGGAGCATGTTATAGATAAAAATCCAAATGTGCCCAAAACGTGATATTATGACGTTATACGCCGTTCTGAGCCATGTTTGAACTTTCTATCACTTTTGGTTCCGGTAATTCTGTTGACCATATTTGTGATATTCTGGCGCCAAATGACATCTTGGAGCATGTTGGAGATAAAAAACAAAATGTGCCCAAAACGTGATATTATGACGTTATACGCCGTTCTGAGCCATGTTTGAACTTTCTATCACTTTTGGTTCCGATAATTCTGTTGGCCATATTTGTGATATTCAGGCGCCAAATGACATCTTGGAGCATGTTGGAGATAAAAAACAAAATGTGCCCAAAACGTGATATTATGACGTTATACGCCGTTCTGAGCCATGTTTGAACTTTCTATCACTTTTGGTTCCGATAATTCTGTTGGCCATATTTGTGATATTCAGGCGCCAAATGACATCTTGGAGCATATTGGAGATAAAAATCCAAATGTGCCCAAAACGTGATATTATGACGTTATACGCCGTTCTGAGCCATGTTTGAACTTTCTATCACTTTTGGTTCCGATAATTCTGTAGACCATATTTGTGATATTCAGGGGCCAAATGACATCTTGGAGCGTGTTGGAGATAAAAATCCAAATGTGCCCAAAACGTGATATTATGACGTTATACGCCGTTCTGAGACATGTTTGAACTTTCTATCACTTTTGGTTCCGACAATTCTGTTGACCATATTTGTGATATTCAGGCGCCAAATGACATCTTGGAGCATGTTGGAGATAAAAATCCAAATGTGCCCAAAACGTGATATTATGACGTTATACGCCGTTCTGAGCCATGTTTGAACTTTCTATCACTTTTGGTTCCGATAATTCTGGTGACCATATTTGTGATATTCAGGGGCCAAATGACATCTTGGAGCATGTTGGAGATAAAAAACAAAATGTGCCCAAAACGTGATATTATGACGTTATACGCCGTTCTGAGCCATGTTTGAACTTTCTATCACTTTTGGTTCCGATAATTCTGTTGGCCATATTTGTGATATTCAGGCGCCAAATGACATCTTGGATATGTTGGAGATAAAAAACAAAATGTGCCCAAAACGTGATATTATGACGTTATACGCCGTTCTGAGCCATGTTTGAATTTTCTATCACTTTTGGTTCCGATAATTCTGGTGACCATATTTGTGATATTCAGGGGAAAAATGTCATCTTGGAGCATGTTGGTGATACAAAACAAAATGTGCCCAAAACGTGATATTATGTCGTTATACGCCGTTCTGAGACATGTTTGAACTTTCTATCACTTTTGGTTCCGATAATTCTGTTGGCCATATTTGCGATATTCAGGGGCCAAATGTCACATTGGAGCATGTTAGAGATAAAAAACAAAATGTGCCCAATACGTTATATTATGACGTTATACGCCGTTCTGAGCCATGTTTGAACTTTCTATCACTTTTGGTTCCGATAATGTTGACCATATTTGTGATATTCAGGGGCCAAATGACATCTTGGAGCATGTTGGAGATAAAAATCCAAATGTGCCCAAAACGTGATATTATGACGTTATACGCCGTTCTGAGCCATGTTTGAATTTTCTATCACTTTTGGTTCCGATAATTTTGGTGACCATATTTGTGATTTTCAGGGGCCAAATGACATCTTGGAGCATGTTGGAGGTAAAAATCCAAATGTGCCCAAAACGTGATATTATGACGTTATACGCCGTTCTGAGCCATGTTTGAACTTTCTATCACTTTTGGTTCCGATAATTCTGTAGACCATATTTGTGATATTCAGGCGCCAAATGACATCTTGGAGCGTGTTGGAGATAAAAAACAAAATGTGCCCAAAACGTGATATTATGACGTTATACGCCGTTCTGAGCCATGTTTGAACTTTCTATCACTTTTGGTTCCGATAATTCTGTTGGCCATATTTGTGATATTCTGGCGCCAAATGACATCTTGGAGCCTGTTGGAGATAAAAAACAAAATGTGAACAAAACGTGATATTATGACGTTATACGCCGTTCTGAGCCATGTTTGAACTTTCTATCACTTTTGGTTACGATAATTCTGTTGGCCATATTTGTGATATTCAGGCGCCAAATGACATCTTGGAGCATGTTGGAGATAAAAATCCAAATGTGCCCAAAACGTGATATTATGACGTTATACGCCGTTCTGAGCAATGTTTGAACTTTCTATCACTTTTGGTTCCGATAATTCTGTTGGCCATATTTGCGATATTCAGGGGCCAAATGTCACATTGGAGCATGTTAGAGATAAAAAACAAAATGTGCCCAATACGTGATATTATGACGTTATACGCCGTTCTGAGCCATGTTTGAACTTTCTATCACTTTTGGTTCCGATAATGTTGACCATATTTGTGATATTCAGGGGCCAAATGACATCTTGGAGCATGTTGGAGATAAAAATCCAAATGTGCCCAAAACGTGATATTATGACGTTATACGCCGTTCTGAGCCATGTTTGAATTTTCTATCACTTTTGGTTCCGATAATTTTGGTGACCATATTTGTGATTTTCAGGGGCCAAATGACATCTTGGAGCATGTTGGAGGTAAAAATCCAAATGTGCCCAAAACGTGATATTATGACGTTATACGCCGTTCTGAGCCATGTTTGAACTTTCTATCACTTTTGGTTCCGATAATTCTGTAGACCATATTTGTGATATTCAGGCGCCAAATGACATCTTGGAGCGTGTTGGAGATAAAAAACAAAATGTGCCCAAAACGTGATATTATGACGTTATACGCCGTTCTGAGCCATGTTTGAACTTTCTATCACTTTTGGTTCCGATAATTCTGTTGGCCATATTTGTGATATTCTGGCGCCAAATGACATCTTGGAGCCTGTTGGAGATAAAAAACAAAATGTGCCCAAAACGTGATATTATGACGTTATACGCCGTTCTGAGCCATGTTTGAACTTTCTATCACTTTTGGTTACGATAATTCTGTTGGCCATATTTGTGATATTCAGGCGCCAAATGACATCTTGGAGCATGTTGGAGATAAAAATCCAAATGTGCCCAAAACGTGATATTATGACGTTATACGCCGTTCTGAGCAATGTTTGAACTTTCTATCACTTTTGGTTCCGATAATTCTGGTGACCATATTTGTGATATTCAGGGGCCAAATGACATCTTGGAGCATGTTGGAGATAAAAAACAAAATGTGCCCAAAACGTGATATTATGACGTTATACGCCGTTCTGAGCCATGTTTGAACTTTCTATCACTTTTGGTTCCGATAATTCTGTTGACCATATATGTGATATTCAGGGGCCAAATGACATATTGGAACATGTTTTAGATAAAAAACAAAATGCGCCCAAAACGTGATATTATGACGTTATACGTCGTTCTGAGACATGTTTGAACTTTCTATCACTTTTGGTTCCGATAATTCTGTTGACCATATATGTGATATTCAGGGGCCAAATGACATCTTGGAGCATGTTGGAGATAAAAAACAAAATGTGCCCAAAACGTGATATTATGACGTTATACGCCGTTCTGAGCCATGTTTGAACTTTCTATCACTTTTGGTTCCGATAATTCTGTTGACCATATTTGTGAGATTCAGGCGCCAAATGACATCTTGGAGCGTGTTGGAGATAAAAAACAAAATGTGCCCAAAACGTGATATTATGACGTTATACGCCGTTCTGAGCCATGTTTGAACTTTCTATCACTTTTGGTTCCGATAATTCTGTTGACCATATTTGTGAGATTCAGGCGCCAAATGACATCTTGGAGCATGTTGGAGGTAAAAATCCAAATGTGCCCAAAACGTGATATTATGACGTTATACGCCGTTCTGAGCCATGTTTGAACTTTCTATCACTTTTGGTTCCGGTAATTCTGTTGGCCATATTTGCGATATTCAGGGGCCAAATGTCACATTGGAGTATGTTGGAGATAAAAAACAAAATGTGCCCAAAACGTGATATTATGACGTTATACGCCGTTCTGAGCCATGTTTGAACTTTCTATCACTTTTGGTTCCGGTAATTCTGTTGACCATATTTGTGATATTCAGGCGCCAAATGACATCTTGGAGCATGTTGGAGATAAAAATCCAAATGTGCCCAAAACGTGATATTATGACGTTATACGCCGTTCTGAGCAATGTTTGAACTTTTTATCAGTTTTGGTTCCGATAATTCTGGTGACCATATTTGTGATATTCAGGCGCCAAATGACATCTTGGAACGTGTTGGAGATAAAAAACAAAATGTGCCCAAAACATGATATTATGACGTTATACGCCGTTCTGAGCCATGTTTGAATTTTCTATCACTTTTGGTTCCGATAATTCTGTTGGCCATATTTGCGATATTCAGGGGCCAAATGTCACATTGGAGAATGTTGGAGATAAAAAACAAAATGTACCCAGTACGTGATATTATGACGTTATACGCCGTTCTGAGCCATGTTTGAACTTTCTATCACTTTTGGTTCCGATAATTCTGGTGACCATATTTGTGATATTCAGGGGCCAAATGACATCTTGGAGCATGTTGGAGATAAAAAACAAAATGTGCCCAAAACGTGATATTATGACGTTATACGCCGTTCTGAGCCATGTTTGAACTTTCTATCACTTTTGGTTCCGGTAATTCTGTTGGCCATATTTGCGATATTCAGGGGCCAAATGTCACATTGGAGCATGTTGGAGATAAAAAACAAAATGTGCCCAAAACGTGATATTATGACGTTATACGCCGTTCTGAGCCATGTTTGAACTTTCTATCACTTTTGGTTCCGGTAATTCTGTTGACCATATTTGTGATATTCAGGCGCCAAATGACATCTTGAAGCATGTTGGAGATAAAAAACAAAATGTGCCCAAAACATGATATTATGACGTTATACACCGTTCTGAGCCATGTTTGAACTTTCTATCACTTTTGGTTCCGATAATTCTGTTGACCATATATGTGATATTCAGGGGCCAAATGACATATTCTAGCATGTTTTAGATAAAAAACAAAATGCGCCCAAAACGTGATATTATGACGTTATACGCCGTTCTGAGCCATGTTTGAACTTTCTATCACTTTTGGTTCCGATAATTCTGTTGACCATATTTGTGATATTCAGGCGCCAAATGACATCTTGAAGCGTGTTGGAGATAAAAAACAAAATGTGCAAAAACGTGATATTATGACGTTATACGCCGTTCTGAGCAATGTTTGAACTTTCTATCACTTTTGGTTCCGATAATTCTGGTGACCATATTTGTGATATTCAGGCGCCAAATGACATCTTGGAGCATGTTGGAGATAAAAATCCAAATGTGCCCAAAACGTGATATTATGACGTTATACGCCGTTCTGAGCCATGTTTGAATTTTCTATCACTTTTGGTTCCGATAATTTTGGTGACCATATATGTGATATTCAGGGGCCAAATGACATATTGGAGCATGTTTTATATAAAAAACAAAATGCGCCCAAAACGTGATATTATGAGGTTACACGTCGTTCTGAGACATGTTAGAACTTTCTATCACTTTTGGTTCCGATAATTCTGTTGCCATATATGTGATATTCATGGGCCAAATGACATATTGGAGCATGTTTTATATAAAAAACAAAATGCGCCCAAAACGTGATATTATGACGTTATACGCCGTTCTGAGCCATGTTTGAACTTTCTATCACTTTTGGTTCCGATAATGTTGACCATATTTGTGATATTCAGGCGCCAAATGACATCTTGGAGCATGTTGGAGATAAAAAACAAAATGTGCCCAAAACGTGATATTATGACGTTATACGCCGTTCTGAGCCATGTTTGAACTTTCTATCACTTTTGGTTCCGATAATTCTGTTGACCATATTTGTGATATTCAGGCGCCAAATGACATCTTGGAGCATGTTGGAGATAGAAAACAAAATGTGCCCAAAACGTGATATTATGACGTTATACGCCGTTCTGAGCCATGTTTGAACTTTCTATCACTTTTGGTTCCGATAATTCTGTTGACCATATATGTGATATTCAGGGGCCAAATGACATATTGGAGCATGTTTTAGATAAAAAACAAAATGCGCCCAAAACGTGATATTATGACGTTATACGCCGTTCTGAGCCATGTTTGAACTTTCTATCACTTTTGGTTCCGATAATTCTGGTGACCATATTTGTGATATTCAGGGGCCAAATGACATCTTGGAGCATGTTGGAGATAAAAAACAAAATGTGCCCAAAACGTGATATTATGAGGTTATACGCCGTTCTGAGCCATGTTTGAACTTTCTATCAGTTTTGGTTCCGATAATTCTGGTGACCATATTTGTGATATTCAGGGGCCAAATGACATCTTGGAGCATGTTGGAGATAAAAAACAAAATGTGCCCAAAACGTGATATTATGACGTTATACGCCGTTCTGAGCCATGTTTGAACTTTCTATCACTTTTGGTTCCGATAATGTTGACCATATTTGTGATATTCAGGCGCCAAATGACATCTTGGAGCATGTTGGAGATAAAAAACAAAATGTGCCCAAAACGTGATATTATGAGGTTATACGCCGTTCTGAGCCATGTTTGAACTTTCTATCAGTTTTGGTTCCGATAATTCTGGTGACCATATTTGTGATATTCAGGGGCCAAATGACATCTTGGAGCATGTTGGAGATAAAAAACAAAATGTGCCCAAAACGTGATATTATGACGTTATACGCCGTTCTGAGCCATGTTTGAACTTTCTATCACTTTTGGTTCCGATAATGTTGACCATATTTGTGATATTCAGGCGCCAAATGACATCTTGGAGCATGTTGGAGATAAAAAACAAAATGTGCCCAAAACGTGATATTATGACGTTATACGCCGTTCTGAGCCATGTTTGAACTTTCTATCACTTTTGGTTCCGATAATTCTGTTGGCCATATTTGTGATATTCAGGGGCCAAATGACATCTTGGAGCATGTTGGAGATAAAAATCCAAATGTGCCCAAAACGTGATATTATGACGTTATACGCCGTTCTGAGCCATGTTTGAATTTTCTATCACTTTTGGTTCCGATAATTTTGGTGACCATATTTGTGATTTTCAGGGGCCAAATGACATCTTGGAGCATGTTGGAGATAAAAAACAAAATGTGCCCAAAACGTGATATTATGACGTTATACGCCGTTCTGAGCCATGTTTGAAATTTCTATCACTTTTGGTTCCGATAATCTGTTGGCCATATTTGTGATATTCAGGGGCCAAATGACATCTTGGAGCATGTTGGAGATAAAAATCCAAATGTGCCTAAAACGTGATATTATGACGTTATACGCCGTTCTGAGCCATGTTTGAACTTTCTATCACTTTTGGTTCCGATAATTCTGTTGACCATATTTGTGATATTCAGGCGCCAAATGACATCTTGAAGCGTGTTGGAGATAAAAAACAAAATGTGCCCAAAACGTGATATTATGACGTTATACGCCGTTCTGAGCCATGTTTGAACTTTCTATCACTTTTGGTTCCGATAATTCTGTTGACCATATATGTGATATTCAGGGGCCAAATGACATATTGGAGCATGTTTTAGATAAAAAACAAAATGCGCCCAAAACGTGATATTATGACGTTATACGTCGTTCTGAGACAAGTTTGAACTTTCTATCACTTTTGGTTCCGATAATTCTGTTGACCATATATGTGATATTCAGGGGCCAAATGACATCTTGGAGCATGTTGGAGATAAAAAACAAAATGTGCCCAAAACGTGATATTATGACGTTATACGCCGTTCTGAGCCATGTTTGAACTTTCTATCACTTTTGGTTCCGATAAATCTGTTGACCATATTTGTGATATTCAGGCGCCAAATGACATCTTGAAGCGTGTTGGAGATAAAAAACAAAATGTGCCCAAAACGTGATATTATGACCTTATATGCCGTTCTGAGCCATGTTTGAACTTTCTATCACTTTTGGTTCCGATAATTCTGTTGACCATATTTGTGATATTCAGGCGCCAAATGACATCTTGGAGCGTGTTGGAGATAAAAAACAAAATGTGCCCAAAACGTGATATTATGACGTTATACGCCGTTCTGAGCCATGTTTGAACTTTCTATCACTTTTGGTTCCGATAATTCTGTTGGCCATATTTGTGATATTCAGGGGCCAAATGACATCTTGGAGCATGTTGGAGATAAAAATCCAAATGTGCCCAAAACGTGATATTATGACGTTATACGCCGTTCTGAGCCATGTTTGAATTTTCTATCACTTTTGGTTCCGATAATTTTGGTGACCATATTTGTGATTTTCAGGGGCCAAATGACATCTTGGAGCATGTTGGAGATAAAAATCCAAATGTGCCCAAAACGTGATATTATGACGTTATACGCCGTTCTGAGCCATGTTTGAACTTTCTATCACTTTTGGTTCCGATAATTCTGTTGACCATATTTGTGATATTCAGGCGCCAAATGACATCTTGGAGCGTGTTGGAGATAAAAAACAAAATGTGCCCAAAACGTGATATTATGACGTTATACGCCGTTCTGAGCCATGTTTGAACTTTCTATCACTTTTGGTTCCGATAATTCTGTTGACCATATTTGTGATATTCAGGCGCCAAATGACATCTTGAAGCGTGTTGGAGATAAAAAACAAAATGTGCCCAAAACGTGATATTATGACGTTATACGCCGTTCTGAGCCATGTTTGAACTTTCTATCACTTTTGGTTCCGATAATTCTGTTGACCATATTTGTGATATTCAGGCGCCAAATGACATCTTGGAGCGTGTTGGAGATAAAAAACAAAATGTGCCCAAAACGTGATATTATGACGTTATGCGCCGTTCTGAGCCATGTTTGAACTTTCTATCACTTTTGGTTCCGATAATTCTGTTGGCCATATTTGTGATATTCAGGGGCCAAATGACATCTTGGAGCATGTTGGAGATAAAAAACAAAATGTGCCCAATACGTGATATTATGACGTTATACGCCGTTCTGAGCCATGTTTGAACTTTCTATCACTTTTGGTTCCGATAATTCTGTTGACCATATTTGCGATATTCAGGGGCCAAATGACATCTTGGAGCATGTTGGAGATAAAAAACAAAATGTGCCCAATACGTGATATTATGACGTTATACGCCGTTCTGAGCCATGTTTGAACTTTCTATCACTTTTGGTTCCGATAATTCTGTTGACCATATTTGCGATATTCAGGGGCCAAATGACATCTTGGAGCATGTTGGAGATAAAAAACAAAATGTGCCCAAAACCTGATATTATGACGTTATACGCCGTTCTGAGCCATGTTTGAACTTTCTATCACTTTTGGTTCCGATAATGTTGACCATATTTGTGATATTCAGGCGCCAAATGACATCTTGGAGCATGTTGGAGATAAAAAACAAAATGTGCCCAAAACGTGATATTATGACGTTATACGCCGTTCTGAGTCATGTTTGAAATTTCTATCACTTTTGGTTCCGATAATCTGTTGGCCATATTTGTGATATTCAGGGGCCAAATGACATCTTGGAGCATGTTGGAGATAAAAATCCAAATGTGCCCAAAACGTGATATTATGACGTTATACGCCGTTCTGAGCCATGTTTGAACTTTCTATCACTTTTGGTTCCGATAATTCTGTTGACCATATTTGTGATATTCAGGCGCCAAATGACATCTTGAAGCGTGTTGGAGATAAAAAACAAAATGTGCCCAAAACGTGATATTATGACGTTATACGCCGTTCTGAGCCATGTTTGAACTTTCTATCACTTTTGGTTCCGATAATTCTGTTGACCATATATGTGATATTCAGGGGCCAAATGACATATTGGAGCATGTTTTAGATAAAAAACAAAATGCGCCCAAAACGTGATATTATGACGTTATACGCCGTTCTGAGCCATGTTTGAATTTTCTATCACTTTTGGTTCCGATAATTCTGTTGACCATATTTGTGATATTCAGGGGCCAAATGACATCTTGGAGCATGTTGGAGATAAAAAACAAAATGTGCCCAAAACGTGATATTATGAGGTTATACGCCGTTCTGAGCCATGTTTGAACTTTCTATCAGTTTTGGTTCCGATAATTCTGGTGACCATATTTGTGATATTCAGGGGCCAAATGACATCTTGGAGCATGTTGGAGATAAAAAACAAAATGTGCCCAAAACGTGATATTATGACGTTATACGCCGTTCTGAGCCATGTTTGAACTTTCTATCACTTTTGGTTCCGATAATGTTGACCATATTTGTGATATTCAGGCGCCAAATGACATCTTGGAGCATGTTGGAGATAAAAAACAAAATGTGCCCAAAACGTGATATTATGACGTTATACGCCGTTCTGAGCCATGTTTGAACTTTCTATCACTTTTGGTTCCGATAATTCTGTTGGCCATATTTGTGATATTCAGGGGCCAAATGACATCTTGAAGCATGTTGGAGATAAAAATCCAAATGTGCCCAAAACGTGATATTATGACGTTATACGCCGTTCTGAGCCATGTTTGAACTTTCTATCACTTTTGGTTCCGGTAATTCTGGTGACCATATTTGTGATATTCAGGTGCCAAATGACATCTTGGAGCATGTTGGAGATAAAAAACAAAATGTGCCCAAAACGTGATATTATGACGTTATGCGCCGTTCTGAGCCATGTTTGAATTTTCTATCACTTTTGGTTCCGATAATTTTGGTGACCATATTTGTGATTTTCAGGGGCCAAATGACATCTTGGAGCATGTTGGAGATAAAAATCCAAATGTGCCCAAAACGTGATATTATGACGTTATACGCCGTTCTGAGCCATGTTTGAACTTTCTATCACTTTTGGTTCCGATAATTTTGGTGACCATATTTGTGATTTTCAGGGGCCAAATGACATCTTGGAGCATGTTGGAGATAAAAATCCAAATGTGCCCAAAACGTGATATTATGACGTTATACGCCGTTCTGAGCCATGTTTGAACTTTCTATCACTTTTGGTTCCGATAATTCTGTTGACCATATATGTGATATTCAGGGGCCAAATGACATCTTGGAGCGTGTTGGAGATAAAAAACAAAATGTGCCCAAAACGTGATATTATGACGTTATACGCCGTTCTGAGCAATGTTTGAACTTTCTATCACTTTTGGTTCCGATAATTCTGTTGACCATATTTGTGATATTCAGGCGCCAAATGACATCTTGAAGCGTGTTGGAGATAAAAAACAAAATGTGCCCAAAACGTGATATCATGACGTTATACGCCGTTCTGAGCCATGTTTGAACTTTCTATCACTTTTGGTTCCGATAATTCTGTTGACCATATTTGTGATATTCAGGCGCCAAATGACATCTTGGAGCGTGTTGGAGATAAAAAACAAAATGTGCCCAAAACGTGATATTATGACGTTATACGCCGTTCTGAGCCATGTTTGAACTTTCTATCACTTTTGGTTCCGATAATTCTGTTGACCATATTTGTGATATTCAGGCGCCAAATGACATCTTGGAGCGTGTTGGAGATAAAAAACAAAATGTGCCCAAAACGTGATATTATGACGTTATACGCCGTTCTGAGCCATGTTTGAACTTTCTATCACTTTTGGTTCCGATAATTCTGGTGACCATATTTGTGATATTCAGGGTCCAAATGACATCTTGGAGCATGTTGGAGATAAAAATCCAAATGTGCCCAAAACGTGATATTATGACGTTATACGCCGTTCTGAGCAATGTTTGAACTTTCTATCACTTTTGGTTCCGATAATTCTGGTGACCATATTTGTGATATTCAGGGGCCAACTGAAATCTTGAAGCGTGTTGGAGATAAAAACAAAATGTGCCCAAAACGTGATATTATGACGTTATACGCCGTTCTGAGCCATGTTTGAACTTTCTATCACTTTTGGTTCCGATAATTCTGTTGACCATATTTGTGATATTCAGGGGCCAAATGACATCTTGTAGCATGTTTGAGATAAAAATCCAAATGTGCCCAAAACGTGATATTATGACGTTATACGCCGTTCTGAGCAATGTTTGAACTTTCTATCACTTTTGGTTCCGATAATTCTGGTGACCGTATTTGTGATATTCAGGGGCCAAATGACATCTTGGAGCATGTTGGAGATAAAAAACAAAATGTGCCCAAAACGTGATATTATGAGGTTATACGCCGTTCTGAGCCATGTTTGAACTTTCTATCACTTTTGGTTCCGATAATTCTGTTGGCCATATTTGCGATATTCAGGGGCCAAATGTCACATTGGAGCATGTTAGAGATAAAAAACAAAATGTGCCCAATACGTGATATTATGACGTTATGCGCCGTTCTGAGCCATGTTTGAACTTTCTATCACTTTTGGTTCCGATAATTCTGTTGACCATATTTGCGATATTCAGGGGCCAAATGACATCTTGTAGCATGTTGGAGATAAAAAACAAAATGTGCCCAAAACGTGATATTATGACGTTATACGCCGTTCTGAGCCATGTTTGAACTTTCTATCACTTTTGGTTCCGGTAATTCTGTTGACCATATTTGTGATATTCAGGCGCCAAATAACATCTTGGAGCATGTTGGAGATAAAAAACAAAATGTGCCCAATACGTGATATTATGACGTTATACGCCGTTCTGAGCCATGTTTGAATTTTCTATCACTTTTGGTTCCGATAATTCTGGTGACCATATTTGTGATATTCAGGGGCCAAATGACATCTTGGAGCATGTTGGTGATAAAAAACAAAATGTGCCCAATACGTGATATTGTTATAATAATGTGCCCAATACGTGATACTGTTGACCATATTTGTGATATTCAGGGGCCAAATGACATCTTGGAGCATGTTGGAGATAAAAAACAAAATGTGCCCAAAACGTGATATTATGACGTTATACGCCGTTCTGAGCCATGTTTGAACTCTCTATCACTTTTGGTTCCGATAATTCTGTTGGCCATATTTGTGATATTCAGGGGCCAAATGACATCTTGGAGCATGTTGAGATAAAAATCCAAATGTGCCCAAAACGTGATATTATGACGTTATACGCCGTTCTGAGCCATGTTTGAACTTTCTATCACTTTTGGTTCCAATAATTCTGTTGACCATATTTGTGATATTCAGGGGCCAAATGACATCTTGGAGCATGTTGGAGATAAAAAACAAAATGTGCCCAAAACGTGATATTATGACGTTATACGCCGTTCTGAGCCATGTTTGAACTCTCTATCACTTTTGGTTCCGATAATTCTGTTGGCCATATATGTGATATTCAGGGGCCAAATAACATATCGGAGCATGTTTTAGATAAAAATCCAAATGCGCCCAAAACGTGATATTATGACGTTATACGTCGTTCTGAGACATGTTTGAACTTTCTATCACTTTTGGTTCCGATAATTCTGTTGACCATATTTGTGATATTCAGGCGCCAAATGACATCTTGAAGCGTGTTGGAGATAAAAAACAAAATGTGCCCAAAACGTGATATTATGACGTTATACGCCGCTCTGAGCCATGTTTGAACTTTCTATCACTTTTGGTTCCGATAATTTTGGTGACCATATATGTGATATTCAGGGGCCAAATGACATATTGGAGCATGTTTTAGATAAAAAACAAAATGCGCCCAAAACGTGATATTATGACGTTATACGTCGTTCTGAGACATGTTTGAACTTTCTATCACTTTTGGTTCCGATAATTCTGTTGACCATATTTGTGATATTCAGGCGCCAAATGACATCTTGGAGCGTGTTGGAGATAAAAAACAAAATGTGCCCAAAAGGTGATATTATGACGTTATACGCCGTTCTGAGCCATGTTTGAACTTTCTATCACTTTTGGTTCCGATAATTCTGTTGACCAGATTTGTGATATTCAGGCGCCAAATGACATCTTGGAGCGTGTTGGAGATAAAAAACAAAATGTGCCCAAAACGTGATATTATGACGTTATACGCCGTTCTGAGCCATGTTTGAACTCTCTATCGCTTTTGGTTCCGATAATTCTGTTGACCATATTTGTGATATTCAGGCGCCAAATGACATCTTGGAGCGTGTTGGAGATAAAAAACAAAATGTGCCCAAAACGTGATATTATGACGTTATACGCCGTTCTGAGCCACGTTTGAACTTTCTATCACTTTTGGTTCCGATAATTCTGTTGGCCATATTTGTGATATTCAGGGGCCAAATGACATCTTGGAGCATGTTGGTTATAAAAATCCAAATGTGCCCAAAACGTGATATTATGACGTTATACGTCGTTCTGAGCCATGATTGAATTTTCTATCACTTTTGGTTCCGATAATTTTGGTGACCATATATGTGATATTCAGGGGTCAAATGACATATTGAAGCATGTTTTAGATAAAAAGCAAAATGCGCCCAAAATGTGATATTATGACGTTATACGTCGTTCTGAGACATGTTTGAACTTTCTATCACTTTTGGTTCCGATAATTCTGTTGACCATATATGTGATATTCAGGGGCCAAATGACATCTTGTAGCATGTTGAGATAAAAATCCAAATGTGCCCAAAACGTGATATTATGACGTTATACGCCGTTCTGAGCCATGTTTGAACTTTCTATCACTTTTGGTTCCGATAATTCTGTTGACCATATTTGTGATATTCAGGCGCCAAATGACATCTTGAAGCGTGTTGGAGATAAAAAACAAAATGTGCCCAAAACGTGATATTATGACGTTATACGCCGCTCTGAGCCATGTTTGAACTTTCTATCACTTTTGGTTCCGATAATTCTGTTGACCATATTTGTGATATTCAGGCGCCAAATGACATCTTGGAGCGTGTTGGAGATAAAAAACAAAATGTGCCCAAAACGTGATATTATGACGTTATACGCCGTTCTGAGCCATGTTTGAACTTTCTATCACTTTTGGTTCCGATAATTCTGTTGGCCATATTTGTGATATTCAGGGGCCAAATGACATCTTGGAGCATGTTGGAGATAAAAATCCAAATGTGCCCAAAACGTGATATTATGACGTTATACGCCGTTCTGAGCCATGTTTGAATTTTCTATCACTTTTGGTTCCGATAATTTTGGTGACCATATATGTGATATTCAGGGGCCAAATGACATATTGGAGCATGTTTTAGATAAAAAACAAAATGCGCCCAAAACGTGATATTATGACGTTATACGTCGTTCTGAGACATGTTTGAACTTTCTATCACTTTTGGTTCCGATAATTCTGTTGACCACATTTGTGATATTCAGGCGCCAAATGACATCTTGGAGCGTGTTGGAGATAAAAAACAAAATGTGCCCAAAAGGTGATATTATGACGTTATACGCCGTTCTGAGCCATGTTTGAACTTTCTATCACTTTTGGTTCCGATAATTCTGTTGACCATATTTGTGATATTCAGGCGCCAAATGACATCTTGGAGCGTGTTGGAGATAAAAAACAAAATGTGCCCAAAAGGTGATATTATGACGTTATACGCCGTTCTGAGCCATGTTTGAACTTTCTATCACTTTTGGTTCCGATAATTCTGTTGACCAGATTTGTGATATTCAGGCGCCAAATGACATCTTGGAGCGTGTTGGAGATAAAAAACAAAATGTGCCCAAAACGTGATATTATGACGTTATACGTCGTTCTGAGACATGTTTGAACTTTCTATCACTTTTGGTTCCGATAATTCTGTTGACCATATTTGTGATATTCAGGCGCCAAATGACATCTTGGAGCGTGTTGGAGATAAAAAACAAAATGTGCCCAATACGTGATATTATGACGTTATACGCCGTTCTGAGCCATGTTTGAACTTTCTATCACTTTTGGTTCCGATAATTCTGTTGACCATATTTGCGATATTCAGGGGCCAAATGACATCTTGGAGCATGTTGGAGATAAAAAACAAAATGTGCCCAAAACGTGATATTATGACGTTATACGCCGTTCTGAGCCATGTTTGAACTTTCTATCACTTTTGGTTCCGGTAATTCTGTTGACCATATTTGTGATATTCAGGCGCCAAATAACATCTTGGAGCATGTTGGAGATAAAAAACAAAATGTGCCCAATACGTGATATTATGACGTTATACGCCGTTCTGAGCCATGTTTGAATTTTCTATCACTTTTGGTTCCGATAATTCTGGTGACCATATTTGTGATATTCAGGGGCCAAATGACATCTTGGAGCATGTTGGTGATAAAAAACAAAATGTGCCCAATACGTGATATTATGACGTTATACGCCGTTCTGAGCCATGTTTGAACTTTCTATCACTTTTGGTTCCAATAATTCTGTTGACCATATTTGTGATATTCAGGGGCCAAATGACATCTTGGAGCATGTTGGAGATAAAAAACAAAATGTGCCCAAAACGTGATATTATGACGTTATACGCCGTTCTGAGCCATGTTTGAACTCTCTATCACTTTTGGTTCCGATAATTCTGTTGGCCATATTTGTGATATTCAGGGGCCAAATGACATCTTGGAGCATGTTGGAGATAAAAATCCAAATGTGCCCAAAACGTGATATTATGACGTTATACGCCGTTCTGAGCCATGTTTGAATTTTCTATCACTTTTGGTTCCGATAATTTTGGTGACCATATATGTGATATTCAGGGGCCAAATGACATATTGGAGCATGTTTTAGATAAAAAACAAAATGCGCCCAAAACGTGATATTATGACGTTATACGTCGTTCTGAGACATGTTTGAACTTTCTATCACTTTTGGTTCCGATAATTCTGTTGACCATATTTGTGATATTCAGGCGCCAAATGACATCTTGGAGCGTGTTGGAGATAAAAAACAAAATGTGCCCAAAAGGTGATATTATGACGTTATACGCCGTTCTGAGCCATGTTTGAACTTTCTATCACTTTTGGTTCCGATAATTCTGTTGACCAGATTTGTGATATTCAGGCGCCAAATGACATCTTGGAGCGTGTTGGAGATAAAAAACAAAATGTGCCCAAAACGTGATATTATGACGTTATACGCCGTTCTGAGCCATGTTTGAACTCTCTATCGCTTTTGGTTCCGATAATTCTGTTGACCATATTTGTGATATTCAGGCGCCAAATGACATCTTGGAGCGTGTTGGAGATAAAAAACAAAATGTGCCCAAAACGTGATATTATGACGTTATACGCCGTTCTGAGCCACGTTTGAACTTTCTATCACTTTTGGTTCCGATAATTCTGTTGGCCATATTTGTGATATTCAGGGGCCAAATGACATCTTGGAGCATGTTGGTGATAAAAATCCAAATGTGCCCAAAACGTGATATTATGACGTTATACGTCGTTCTGAGCCATGATTGAATTTTCTATCACTTTTGGTTCCGATAATTTTGGTGACCATATATGTGATATTCAGGGGCCAAATGACATATTGAAGCATGTTTTAGATAAAAAGCAAAATGCGCCCAAAACGTGATATTATGACGTTATACGTCGTTCTGAGACATGTTTGAACTTTCTATCACTTTTGGTTCCGATAATTCTGTTGACCATATATGTGATATTCAGGGGCCAAATGACATCTTGTAGCATGTTGAGATAAAAATCCAAATGTGCCCAAAACGTGATATTATGACGTTATACGCCGTTCTGAGCCATGTTTGAACTTTCTATCACTTTTGGTTCCGATAATTCTGTTGACCATATTTGTGATATTCAGGCGCCAAATGACATCTTGAAGCGTGTTGGAGATAAAAAACAAAATGTGCCCAAAACGTGATATTATGACGTTATACGCCGTTCTGAGCCATGTTTGAACTTTCTATCACTTTTGGTTCCGATAATTCTGTTGACCATATTTGTGATATTCAGGCGCCAAATGACATCTTGAAGCGTGTTGGAGATAAAAAACAAAATGTGCCCAAAACGTGATATTATGACGTTATACGCCGCTCTGAGCCATGTTTGAACTTTCTATCACTTTTGGTTCCGATAATTCTGTTGACCAGATTTGTGATATTCAGGCGCCAAATGACATCTTGGAGCGTGTTGGAGATAAAAAACAAAATGTGCCCAAAACGTGATATTATGACGTTATACGTCGTTCTGAGACATGTTTGAACTTTCTATCACTTTTGGTTCCGATAATTCTGTTGACCATATTTGTGATATTCAGGCGCCAAATGACATCTTGGAGCGTGTTGGAGATAAAAAACAAAATGTGCCCAAAACGTGATATTATGACGTTATACGCCGTTCTGAGCCACGTTTGAACTTTCTATCACTTTTGGTTCCGATAATTCTGTTGGCCATATTTGTGATATTCAGGGGCCAAATGACATCTTGGAGCATGTTGGTGATAAAAATCCAAATGAGCCCAAAACGTGATATTATGACGTTATACGTCGTTCTGAGCCATGATTGAATTTTCTATCACTTTTGGTTCCGATAATTTTGGTGACCATATATGTGATATTCAGGGGCCAAATGACATATTGAAGCATGTTTTAGATAAAAAGCAAAATGCGCCCAAAACGTGATATTATGACGTTATACGTCGTTCTGAGACATGTTTGAACTTTCTATCACTTTTGGTTCCGATAATTCTGTTGACCATATATGTGATATTCAGGGGCCAAATGACATCTTGTAGCATGTTGAGATAAAAATCCAAATGTGCCCAAAACGTGATATTATGACGTTATACGCCGTTCTGAGCCATGTTTGAACTTTCTATCACTTTTGGTTCCGATAATTCTGTTGACCATATTTGTGATATTCAGGCGCCAAATGACATCTTGAAGCGTGTTGGAGATAAAAAACAAAATGTGCCCAAAACGTGATATTATGACGTTATACGCCGGTCTGAGCCATGTTTGAACTTTCTATCACTTTTGGTTCCGATAATTCTGTTGACCATATTTGTGATATTCAGGCGCCAAATGACATCTTGGAGCGTGTTGGAGATAAAAAACAAAATGTGCCCAAAACGTGATATTATGACGTTATACGCCGTTCTGAGCCATGTTTGAACTTTCTATCACTTTTGGTTCCGATAATTCTGTTGGCCATATTTGTGATTATCAGGGGCCAAATGACATCTTGGAGCATGTTGGAGATAAAAATCCAAATGTGCCCAAAACGTGATATTATGACGTTATACGCCGTTCTGAGCCATGTTTGAATTTTCTATCACTTTTGGTTCCGATAATTTTGGTGACCATATATGTGATATTCAGGGGCCAACTGAAATCTTGAAGCGTGTTGGAGATAAAAAACAAAATGTGCCCAAAACGTGATATTATGACGTTATACGCCGTTCTGAGCCATGTTTGAACTTTCTATCACTTTTGGTTCCGATAATTCTGTTGACCATATTTGTGATATTCAGGCGCCAAATGACATCTTGGAGCATGTTGGAGATAAAAAACAAAATGTGCCCAATACGTGATATTATGACGGTATACGCCGTTCTGAGCCATGTTTGAATTTTCTATCACTTTTGGTTCCGATAATTCTGGTGACCATATTTGTGATATTCAGGGGCCAAATGACATCTTGGAGCATGTTGGTGATAAAAAACAAAATGTGCCCAATACGTGATATTATGACGTTATACGCCGTTCTGAGCCATGTTTGAACTTTCTATCACTTTTGGTTCCAATAATTCTGTTGACCATATTTGTGATATTTAGGGGCCAAATGACATCTTGGAGCATGTTGGAGATAAAAAACAAAATGTGCCCAAAACGTGATATTATGACGTTATACGCCGTTCTGAGCCATGTTTGAACTCTCTATCACTTTTGGTTCCGATAATTCTGTTGGCCATATTTGTGATATTCAGGGGCCAAATGACATCTTGAAGCGTGTTGGAGATAAAAAACAAAATGTGCCCAAAACGTGATATTATGACGTTATACGCCGGTCTGAGCCATGTTTGAACTTTCTATCACTTTTGGTTCCGATAATTCTGTTGACCATATTTGTGATATTCAGGCGCCAAATGACATCTTGGAGCGTGTTGGAGATAAAAAACAAAATGTGCCCAAAACGTGATATTATGACGTTATACGCCGTTCTGAGCAATGTTTGAACTTTCTATCACTTTTGGTTCCGATAATTCTGTTGGCCATATTTGTGATTATCAGGGGCCAAATGACATCTTGGAGCATGTTGGAGATAAAAATCCAAATGTGCCCAAAACGTGATATTATGACGTTATACGCCGTTCTGAGCCATGTTTGAATTTTCTATCACTTTTGGTTCCGATAATTTTGGTGACCATATATGTGATATTCAGGGGCCAAATGACATATTGGAGCATGTTTTAGATAAAAAACAAAATGCGCCCAAAACGTGATATTATGACGTTATACGTCGTTCTGAGACATGTTTGAACTTTCTATCACTTTTGGTTCCGATAATTCTGTTGACCATATTTGTGATATTCAGGGTCCAAATGACATCTTGGAGCATGTTGGAGATAAAAATCCAAATGTGCCCAAAACGTGATATTATGACGTTATACGCCGTTCTGAGCAATGTTTGAACTTTCTATCACTTTTGGTTCCGATAATTCTGGTGACCATATTTGTGATATTCAGGGGCCAACTGAAATCTTGAAGCGTGTTGGAGATAAAAAACAAAATGTGCCCAAAACGTGATATTATGACGTTATACGCCGTTCTGAGCCATGTTTGAACTTTCTATCACTTTTGGTTCCGATAATTCTGTTGACCATATTTGTGATATTCAGGCGCCAAATGACATCTTGGAGCATGTTGGAGATAAAAAACAAAATGTGCCCAATACGTGATATTATGACGGTATACGCCGTTCTGAGCCATGTTTGAATTTTCTATCACTTTTGGTTCCGATAATTCTGGTGACCATATTTGTGATATTCAGGGGCCAAATGACATCTTGGAGCATGTTGGTGATAAAAAACAAAATGTGCCCAATACGTGATATTATGACGTTATACGCCGTTCTGAGCCATGTTTGAACTTTCTATCACTTTTGGTTCCGATAATTCTGTTGACCATATTTGTGATATTCAGGCGCCAAATGACATCTTGGAGCGTGTTGGAGATAAAAAACAAAATGTGCCCAAAACGTGATATTATGACGTTATACGCCGTTCTGAGCCATGTTTGAACTTTCTATCACTTTTGGTTCCGATAATTCTGTTGGCCATATTTGTGATTATCAGGGGCCAAATGACATCTTGGAGCATGTTGGAGATAAAAATCCAAATGTGCCCAAAACGTGATATTATGACGTTATACGCCGTTCTGAGCCATGTTTGAATTTTCTATCACTTTTGGTTCCGATAATTTTGGTGACCATATATGTGATATTCAGGGGCCAAATGACATATTGGAGCATGTTTTAGATAAAAAACAAAATGCGCCCAAAACGTGATATTATGACGTTATACGTCGTTCTGAGACATGTTTGAACTTTCTATCACTTTTGGTTCCGATAATTCTGTTGACCATATATGTGATATTCAGGGGCCAAATGACATCTTGGAGCATGTTGAGATAAAAATCCAAATGTGCCCAAAACGTGATATTATGACGTTATACGCCGTTCTGAGCCATGTTTGAACTTTCTATCACTTTTGGTTCCGATAATTCTGTTGACCATATTTGTGATATTCAGGCGCCAAATGACATCTTGAAGCGTGTTGGAGATAAAAAACAAAATGTGCCCAAAACGTGATATTATGACGTTATACGCCGCTCTGAGCCATGTTTGAACTTTCTATCACTTTTGGTTCCGATAATTCTGTTGACCATATTTGTGATATTCAGGCGCCAAATGACATCTTGGAGCGTGTTGGAGATAAAAAACAAAATGTGCCCAAAACGTGATATTATGACGTTATACGCCGTTCTGAGCCATGTTTGAACTTTCTATCACTTTTGGTTCCGATAATTCTGTTGGCCATATTTGTGATATTCAGGGGCCAAATGACATCTTGGAGCATGTTGGAGATAAAAATCCAAATGTGCCCAAAACGTGATATTATGACGTTATACGCCGTTCTGAGCCATGTTTGAATTTTCTATCACTTTTGGTTCCGATAATTTTGGTGACCATATATGTGATATTCAGGGGCCAAATGACATATTGGAGCATGTTTTAGATAAAAAACAAAATGCGCCCAAAACGTGATATTATGACGTTATACGTCGTTCTGAGACATGTTTGAACTTTCTATCACTTTTGGTTCCGATAATTCTGTTGACCATATTTGTGATATTCAGGCGCCAAATGACATCTTGGAGCGTGTTGGAGATAAAAAACAAAATGTGCCCAAAACGTGATATTATGACGTTATACGCCGTTCTGAGCCATGTTTGAACTTTCTATCACTTTTGGTTCCGATAATTCTGTTGACCAGATTTGTGATATTCAGGCGCCAAATGACATCTTGGAGCGTGTTGGAGATAAAAATCCAAATGTGCCCAAAACGTGATATTATGACGTTATACGCCGTTCTGAGCCATGTTTGAACTTTCTATCACTTTTGGTTCCGATAATTCTGTTGACCAGATTTGTGATATTCAGGCGCCAAATGACATCTTGGAGCGTGTTGTAGATAAAAAACAAAATGTGCCCAAAACGTGATATTATGACGTTATACGCCGCTCTGAGCCATGTTTGAACTTTCTATCACTTTTGGTTCCGATAATTCTGTTGGCCATATTTGTGATATTCAGGGGCCAAATGACATCTTGGAGCATGTTGGAGATAAAAATCCAAATGTGGCCAAAACGTGATATTATGACGTTATACGCCGTTCTGAGCCATGTTTGAACTTTCTATCACTTTTGGTTCCGGTAATTCTGTTGACCATATTTGTGATATTCAGGCGCCAAATGACATCTTGGAGCATGTTGGAGATAAAAAACAAAATGTGCCCAAAACGTGATATTATGACGTTATACGCCGTTCTGAGACATGTTTGAACTTTCTATCACTTTTGGTTCCGATAATTCTGTTGGCCATATTTGCGATATTCAGGGGCCAAATGTCACATTGGAGCATGTTAGAGATAAAAAACAAAATGTGCCCAATACGTGATATTATGACGTTATACGCCGTTCTGAGCCATGTTTGAACTTTCTATCACTTTTGGTTCCGATAATTTTGTTGACCATATTTGCGATATTCAGGGGCCAAATGACATCTTGGAGCATGTTGGAGATAAAAAACAAAATGTGCCCAAAACGTGATATTATGACGTTATACGCCGTTCTGAGCCATGTTTGAACTTTCTATCACTTTTGGTTCCGATAATTCTGTTGACCATATTTGTGATATTCAGGCGCCAAATGACATCTTGGAGCATGTTGGAGATAAAAAACAAAATGTGCCCAAAACGTGATATTATGACGTTATACGCCGTTCTGAGCCATGTTTGAACTTTCTATCACTTTTGGTTCCGATAATTCTGGTGACCATATTTGTGATATTCAGGGGCCAAATGACATCTTGGAGCATGTTGGAGATAAAAAACAAAATGTGCCCAAAACGTGATATTATGACGTTATACGCCGTTCTGAGAATGTTTGAACTTTCTATCACTTTTGGTTCCGATAATTCTGTTGGCCATATTTGTGATATTCAGGCGCCAAATGACATCTTGGAGCATGTTGGAGATAAAAAACAAAATGTGCCCAAAACGTGATATTATGACGTTATACGCCGTTCTGAGCCATGTTTGAATTTTCTATCACTTTTGGTTCCGATAATTCTGGTGACCATATTTGTGATTTTCAGGGGCCAAATGACATCTTGGAGCATGTTGGAGATAAAAATCCAAGTGTGCCCAAAACGTGATATTATGACGTTATACGCCGTTCTGAGCAATGTTTGAACTTTCTATCACTTTTGGTTCCGATAATTCTGGTGACTATATTTGTGATATTCAGGGGCCAAATGACATCTTGGAGCATGTTGGAGATAAAAAACAAAATGTGCCCAAAACGTGATATTATGACGTTATACGCCGTTCTGAGCCATGTTTGAACTTTCTATCACTTTTGGTTCCGATAATTCTGTTGACCATATTTGTGATATTCAGGGGCCAAATGACATCTTGGAGCATGTTGGAGATAAAAAACAAAATGTGCCCAAAACGTGATATTATGACGTTATACGCCGTTCTGAGACATGTTTGAACTTTCTATCACTTTTGGTTCCGATAATTCTGTTGGCCATATTTGCGATATTCAGGGGCCAAATGTCACATTGGAGCATGTTAGAGATAAAAAACAAAATGTGCCCAATACGTGATATTATGACGTTATACGCCGTTCTGAGCCATGTTTGAACTTTCTATCACTTTTGGTTCCGATAATTCTGTTGACCATATTTGCGATATTCAGGGGCCAAATGACATCTTGGAGCATGTTGGAGATAAAAAACAAAATGTGCCCAAAACGTGATATTATGATGTTATACGCCGTTCTGAGCCATGTTTGAACTTTCTATCACTTTTGGTTCCGATAATTCTGTTGACCATATTTGTGATATTCAGGGGCCAAATGACATCTTGGAGCATGTTGGAGATAAAAAACAAAATGTGCCCAAAACATGATATTATGACGTTATACGCCGTTCTGAGCCATGTTTGAACTTTCTATCACTTTTGGTTCCGATAATGTTGACCATATTTGTGATATTCAGGCGCCAAATGACATCTTGGAGCATGTTGGAGATAAAAAACAAAATGTGCCCAAAACGTGATATTATGACGTTATACGCCGTTCTGAGCCATGTTTGAACTTTCTATCACTTTTGGTTCCGATAATTCTGTTGGCCATGTTTGCGATATTCAGAGGCCAAATGTCACATTGGAGCATGTTGGAGATAAAAAACAAAATGTGCCCAATACGTGATATTATGACGTTATACGCCGTTCTGAGCCATGTTTGAACTTTCTATCACTTTTGGTTCCGATAATTCTGTTGGCCATATTTGTGATATCCAGGCGCCAAATGACATCTTGGAGCATGTTGGAGATAAAAATCCAAATGTGCCCAAAACGTGATATTATGACGTTATACGCCGTTCTGAGCCATGTTTGAACTTTCTATCACTTTTGGTTCCGATAATGTTGACCATATTTGTGATATTCAGGCGCCAAATGACATCTTGGAGCATGTTGGAGATAAAAAACAAAATGTGCCCAAAACGTGATATTATGACGTTATACGCCGTTCTGAGCCATGTTTGAACTTTCTATCACTTTTGGTTCCGATAATTCTGTTGGCCATGTTTGCGATATTCAGAGGCCAAATGTCACATTGGAGCATGTTGGAGATAAAAAACAAAATGTGCCCAATACGTGATATTATGACGTTATACGCCGTTCTGAGCCATGTTTGAACTTTCTATCACTTTTGGTTCCGATAATTCTGTTGGCCATATTTGTGATATCCAGGCGCCAAATGACATCTTGGAGCATGTTGGAGATAAAAATCCAAATGTGCCCAAAACGTGATATTATGACGTTATACGCCGTTCTGAGCCATGTTTGAACTTTCTATCACTTTTGGTTCCGATAATTCTGTTGACCATATTTGTGATATTCAGGCGCCAAATGACATCTTGGAGCGTGTTGGAGATAAAAAACAAAATGTGCCCAAAACGTGATATTATGACGTTATACGCCGTTCTGAGCCATGTTTGAACTTTCTATCACTTTTGGTTCCGATAATTCTGTTGGCCATATTTGCAATATTCAGGGGCCAAATGTCACATTGGAGCATGTTAGAGATAAAAAACAAAATGTGCCCAATACGTGATATTATGACGTTATACGCCGTTCTGAGCCATGTTTGAACTTTCTATCACTTTTGGTTCCGATAATTCTGTTGACCATATATGTGATATTCAGGGGCCAAATGACATCTTGGAGCATGTTGGAGATAAAAAACAAAATGTGCCCAAAACGTGATATTATGACGTTATACGCCGTTCTGAGCCATGTTTGAACTTTCTATCACTTTTGGTTCCGATAATTCTGTTGATCATATTTGTGATATTCAGGCGCCAAATGACATCTTGGAGCATGTTGGAGATAAAAATCCAAATGTGCCCAAACCGTGATATTATGACGTTATACGCCGTTCTGAGCCATGTTTGAACTTTCTATCACTTTTGGTTCCGATAATTCTGTTGGCCATATTTGTGATATTCTGGCGCCAAATGACATCTTGGAGCATGTTGGAGATAAAAAACAAAATGTTCCCAAAACGTGATATTATGACGTTATACGCCGTTCTGAGCCATGTTTGAACTTTCTATCACTTTTGGTTACGATAATTCTGTTGGCCATATTTGTGATATTCAGGGGCCAAATGACATCTTGGAGCGTGTTGGAGATAAAAAACAAAATGTGCCCAAAACGTGATATTATGACGTTATACGCCGTTCTGAGCCATGTTTGAACTTTCTATCACTTTTGGTTCCGATAATTCTGTTGGCCATATTTGCAATATTCAGGGGCCAAATGTCACATTGGAGCATGTTAGAGATAAAAAACAAAATGTGCCCAATACGTGATATTATGACGTTATACGCCGTTCTGAGCCATGTTTGAACTTTCTATCACTTTTGGTTCCGATAATTCTGTTGACCATATATGTGATATTCAGGGGCCAAATGACATCTTGGAGCATGTTGGAGATAAAAAACAAAATGTGCCCAAAACGTGATATTATGACGTTATACGCCGTTCTGAGCCATGTTTGAACTTTCTATCACTTTTGGTTCCGATAATTCTGTTGATCATATTTGTGATATTCAGGCGCCAAATGACATCTTGGAGCATGTTGGAGATAAAAATCCAAATGTGCCCAAACCGTGATATTATGACGTTATACGCCGTTCTGAGCCATGTTTGAACTTTCTATCACTTTTGGTTCCGATAATTCTGTTGGCCATATTTGTGATATTCTGGCGCCAAATGACATCTTGGAGCATGTTGGAGATAAAAAACAAAATGTTCCCAAAACGTGATATTATGACGTTATACGCCGTTCTGAGCCATGTTTGAACTTTCTATCACTTTTGGTTACGATAATTCTGTTGGCCATATTTGTGATATTCAGGCGCCAAATGACATCTTGGAGCATGTTGGAGATAAAAATCCATATGTGCCCAAAACGTGATATTATGACGTTATACGCCGTTCTGAGCAATGTTTGAACTTTCTATCACTTTTGGTTCCGATAATTCTGGTGACCATATTTGTGATATTCAGGGGCCAAATGACATCTTGGAGCATGTTGGAGATAAAAAACAAAATGTGCCAAAAATGTGATATTATGACGTTATACGCCGTTCTGAGCCATGTTTGAACTTTCTATCACTTTTGGTTCCGATAATTCTGTTGACCATATATGTGATATTCAGGGGCCAAATGACATATTGGAGCATGTTTTAGATAAAAAACAAAATGCGCCCAAAACGTGATATTATGACGTTATACGTCGTTCTGAGACATGTTTGAACTTTCTATCACTTTTGGTTCCGATAATTCTGTTGACCATATATGTGATATTCAGGGGCCAAATGACATCTTGGAGCATGTTGGAGATAAAAAACAAAATGTGCCCAAAACGTGATATTATGACGTTATACGCCGTTCTGAGCCATGTTTGAACTTTCTATCACTTTTGGTTCCGATAATTCTGTTGACCATATTTGTGATATTCAGGCGCCAAATGACATCTTGAAGCGTGTTGGAGATAAAAAACAAAATGTGCCCAAAACGTGATATTATGACGTTATACGCCGTTCTGAGCCATGTTTGAACTTTCTATCACTTTTGGTTCCGATAATTTTGGTGACCATATTTGTGATTTTCAGGGGCCAAATGACATCTTGGAGCATGTTATAGATAAAAATCCAAATGTGCCCAAAACGTGATATTATGACGTTATACGCCGTTCTGAGCCATGTTTGAACTTTCTATCACTTTTGGTTCCGGTAATTCTGTTGACCATATTTGTGATATTCAGGCGCCAAATGACATCTTGGAGCATGTTGGAGATAAAAAACAAAATGTGCCCAAAACGTGATATTATGACGTTATACGCCGTTCTGAGCCATGTTTGAACTTTCTATCACTTTTGGTTCCGATAATTCTGTTGGCCATATTTGTGATAATCAGGCGCCAAATGACATCTTGGAGCATGTTGGAGATAAAAATCCAAATGTGCCCAAAACGTGATATTATGACGTTATACGCCGTTCTGAGCAATGTTTGAACTTTCTATCACTTTTGGTTCCGATAATTCTGGTGACCATATTTGTGATATTCAGGGGCCAAATGACATCTTGGAGCATGTTGAAGATAAAAAACAAAATGTGCCCAAAACGTGATATTATGACGTTATACGCCGTTCTGAGCCATGTTTGAACTTTCTATCACTTTTGGTTCCGATAATTCTGTAGACCATATTTGTGATATTCAGGCGCCAAATGACATCTTGGAGCATGTTGGAGATAAAAAACAAAATGTGCCCAAAACGTGATATTATGACGTTATACGCCGTTCTGAGCCATGTTTGAATTTTCTATCACTTTTGGTTCCGATAATTCTGTTGGCCATATTTGTGATAATCAGGCGCCAAATGACATCTTGGAGCATGTTGGAGATAAAAATCCAAATGTGCCCAAAACGTGATATTATGACGTTATACGCCGTTCTGAGCAATGTTTGAACTTTCTATCACTTTTGGTTCCGATAATTCTGTTGGCCATATTTGTGATATTCAGGGGCCAAATGACATCTTGGAGCATGTTGGAGATAAAAAACAAAATGTGCCCAAAACGTGATATTATGACGTTATACGCCGTTCTGAGCCATGTTTGAACTTTCTATCACTTTTGGTTCCGATAATTCTGTTGGCCATATTTGTGATATTCAGGGGCCAAATGACATCTTGGAGCGTGTTGAATATAAAAAACAAAATGTGCCCAAAACGTGATATTATGATGTTATACGCCGTTCTGAGCCATGTTTGAACTTTCTATCACTTTTGGCTCCGATAATTCTGTAGACCATATTTGTGATATTCAGGCGCCAAATGACATCTTGGAGCATGTTGGAGATAAAAAACAAAATGTGCCCAAAACGTGATATTATGACGTTATACGCCGTTCTGAGCCATGTTTGAATTTTCTATCACTTTTGGTTCCGATAATTCTGGTGACCATATTTGTGATTTTCAGGGGCCAAATGACATCTTGGAGCATGTTGGAGATAAAAATCCAAATGTGCCCAAAACGTGATATTATGACGTTATACGCCGTTCTGAGCAATGTTTGAACTTTCTATCACTTTTGGTTCCGATAATTCTGGTGACCATATTTGTGATATTCAGGGGCCAAATGACATCTTGGAGCATGTTGGAGTTAAAAAACAAAATGTGCCCAAAACGTGATATTATGATGTTATACGCCGTTCTGAGCCATGTTTGAACTTTCTATCACTTTTGGTTCCGATAATTCTGTTGGCCATATTTGTGATATTCAGGGGCCAAATGACATCTTGGAGCATGTTGGAGATAAAAAACAAAATGTGCCCAAAACGTGATATTATGACGTTATACGCCGTTCTGAGCCATGTTTGAATTTTCTATCACTTTTGGTTCCGATAATTTTGGTGACCATATTTGTGATATTCAGGCGCCAAATGACATCTTGGAGCGTGTTGGAGATAAAAAACAAAATGTGCCCAAAACGTGATATTATGACGTTATACGCCGTTCTGAGCCATGTTTGAACTTTCTATCACTTTTGGTTCCGATAATTCTGTTGGCCATATTTGTGATATTCAGGCGCCAAATGACATCTTGGAGCATGTTGGAGATAAAAATCCAAATGTGCCCAAAACGTGATATTATGACGTTATACGCCGTTCTGAGCAATGTTTGAACTTTCTATCACTTTTGGTTCCGATAATTCTGGTGACCATATTTGTGATATTCAGGGGCCAAATGACATCTTGGAGCATGTTGGAGATAAAAAACAAAATGTGCCCAAAACGTGATATTATGACGTTATACGCCGTTCTGAGCCATGTTTGAACTTTCTATCACTTTTGGTTCCGATAATTCTGTAGACCATATTTGTGATATTCAGGCGCCAAATGACATCTTGGAGCATGTTGGAGATAAAAAACAAAATGTGCCCAAAACGTGATATTATGACGTTATACGCCGTTCTGAGCCATGTTTGAATTTTCTATCACTTTTGGTTCCGATAATTCTGGTGACAATATTTGTGATTTTCAGGGGCCAAATGACATCTTGGAGCATGTTGGAGATAAAAATCCAAATGTGCCCAAAACGTGATATTATGACGTTATACGCCGTTCTGAGCAATGTTTGAACTTTCTATCACTTTTGGTTCCGATAATTCTGGTGACCATATTTGTGATATTCAGGGGCCAAATGACATCTTGGAGCATGTTGGAGATAAAAAACAAAATGTGCCCAAAACGTGATATTATGATGTTATACGCCGTTCTGAGCCATGTTTGAACTTTCTATCACTTTTGGTTCCGGTAATTCTGTTGACCATATTTGTGATATTCAGGCGCCAAATAACATCTTGGAGCATGTTGGAGATAAAAAACAAAATGTGCCCAAAACGTAATATTATGACGTTATACGCCGTTCTGAGCCAATTTTGAACTTTCTATCACTTTTGGTTCCGATAATTCTGTTGACCATATTTGTGAGATTCAGGCGCCAAATGACATCTTGGAGCGTGTTGGAGATAAAAAACAAAATGTGCCCAAAACGTGATATTATGACGTTATACGCCGTTCTGAGCCATGTTTGAACTTTCTATCACTTTTGGTTCCGATAATTCTGTTGGCCATATTTGTGATATTCAGGGGCCAAATGACATCTTGGAGCATGTTGGAGATAAAAATCCAAATGTGCCCAAAACGTGATATTATGACGTTATACGCCGTTCTGAGCCATGTTTGAACTTTCTATCACTTTTGGTTCCGATAATTCTGTTGGCCATATTTGTGATATTCAGGGGCCAAATGACATCTTGGAGCATGTTGGAGATAAAAATCCAAATGTGCCCAAAACGTGATATTATGACGTTATACGCCGTTCTGAGCCATGTTTGAACTTTCTATCACTTTTGGTTCCGATAATCTTGGTGACCATATTTGTGATTTTCAGGGGCCAAATGACATCTTGGAGCATGTTATAGATAAAAATCCAAATGTGCCCAAAACGTGATATTATGACGTTATACGCCGTTCTGAGCCATGTTTGAACTTTCTATCACTTTTGGTTCCGGTAATTCTGTTGACCATATTTGTGATATTCAGGCGCCAAATGACATCTTGGAGCATGTTGGAGATAAAAAACAAAATGTGCCCAAAACGTGATATTATGACGTTATACGTCGTTCTGAGCCATGTTTGAACTTTCTATCACTTTTGATTCCGATAATTCTGTTGGCCATATTTGTGATATTCAGGCGCCAAATGACATCTTGGAGCATGTTGGAGATAAAAATCCAAATGTGCCCAAAACGTGATATTATGACGTTATACGCCGTTCTGAGCAATGTTTGAACTTTCTATCACTTTTGGTTCCGATAATTCTGGTGACCATATTTGTGATATTCAGGCGCCAAATGACATCTTGGAGCGTGTTGAATATAAAAAACAAAATGTGCCCAAAACGTGATATTATGACGTTATACGCCGTTCTGAGCCATGTTTGAACTTTCTATCACTTTTGGTTCCGATAATTCTGTAGACCATATTTGTGATATTCAGGGGCCAAATGACATCTTGGAGCATGTTGGAGATAAAAATCCAAATGTGCCCAAAACGTGATATTATGACGTTATACGCCGTTCTGAGACATGTTTGAACTTTCTATCACTTTTGGTTCCGACAATTCTGTTGACCATATTTGTGATATTCAGGCGCCAAATGACATCTTGGAGCATGTTGGAGATAAAAATCCAAATGTGCCCAAAACGTGATATTATGACGTTATACGCCGTTCTGAGCCATGTTTGAACTTTCTATCACTTTTGGTTCCGATAATTCTGTTGGCCATATTTGTGATATTCTGGCGCCAAATGACATCTTGGAGCATGTTGGAGATAAAAACAAAATGTGCCCAAAACGTGATATTATGACGTTATACGCCGTTCTGAGCCATGTTTGAACTTTCTATCACTTTTGGTTCCGATAATTCTGTTGGCCATATTTGTGATATTCAGGCGCCAAATGACATCTTGGAGCATGTTGGAGATAAAAAACAAAATGTGCCCAAAACGTGATATTATGACGTTATACGCCGTTCTGAGCCATGTTTGAACTTTCTATCACTTTTGGTTCCGATAATTCTGTTGGCCATATTTGTGATATTCAGGCGCCAAATGACATCTTGGAGCATGTTGTAGATAAAAATCCATATGTGCCCAAAACGTGATATTATGACGTTATACGCCGTTCTGAGCAATGTTTGAACTTTCTATCACTTTTGGTTCCGATAATTCTGGTGACCATATTTGTGATATTCAGGCGCCAAATGACATCTTGGAGCATGTTGGAGATAAAAAACAAAATGTGCCCAAAACGTGATATTATGACGTTATACGCCGTTCTGAGCCATGTTTGAACTTTCTATCACTTTTGGTTCCGATAATTCTGTTGACCATATATGTGATATTCAGGGGCCAAATGACATATTGGAGCATGTTTTAGATAAAAAACAAAATGCGCCCAAAACGTGATATTATGACGTTATACGTCGTTCTGAGACATGTTTGAACTTTCTATCACTTTTGGTTCCGATAATTCTGTTGACCATATATATGATATTCAGGGGCCAAATGACATCTTGGAGCATGTTGGAGATAAAAAACAAAATGTGCCCAAAACGTGATATTATGACGTTATACGCCGTTCTGAGCCATGTTTGAACTTTCTATCACTTTTGGTTCCGATAATTCTGTTGACCATATTTGTGATATTCAGGCGCCAAATGACATCTTGAAGCGTGTTGGAGATAAAAAACAAAATGTGCCCAAAACGTGATATTATGACGTTATACGTCGTTCTGAGCCATGTTTGAACTTTCTATCACTTTTGGTTCCGATAATTCTGTTGGCCATATTTGTGATATTCAGGCGCCAAATGACATCTTGGAGCATGTTGGAGATAAAAATCCAAATGTGCCCAAAACGTGATATTATGACGTTATACGCCGTTCTGAGCAATGTTTGAACTTTCTATCACTTTTGGTTCCGATAATTCTGGTGACCATATTTGTGATATTCAGGCGCCAAATGACATCTTGGAGCGTGTTGAATATAAAAAACAAAATGTGCCCAAAACGTGATATTATGACGTTATACGCCGTTCTGAGCCATGTTTGAACTTTCTATCACTTTTGGTTCCGATAATTCTGTAGACCATATTTGTGATATTCAGGGGCCAAATGACATCTTGGAGCATGTTGGAGATAAAAATCCAAATGTGCCCAAAACGTGATATTATGACGTTATACGCCGTTCTGAGACATGTTTGAACTTTCTATCACTTTTGGTTCCGACAATTCTGTTGACCATATTTGTGATATTCAGGCGCCAAATGACATCTTGGAGCATGTTGGAGATAAAAATCCAAATGTGCCCAAAACGTGATATTATGACGTTATACGCCGTTCTGAGCCATGTTTGAACTTTCTATCACTTTTGGTTCCGATAATTCTGTTGACCATATATGTGATATTCAGGGGCCAAATGACATATTGGAGCATGTTTTAGATAAAAAACAAAATGCGCCCAAAACGTGATATTATGACGTTATACGTCGTTCTGAGACATGTTTGAACTTTCTATCACTTTTGGTTCCGATAATTCTGTTGACCATATATGTGATATTCAGGGGCCAAATGACATCTTGGAGCATGTTGGAGATAAAAAACAAAATGTGCCCAAAACGTGATATTATGACGTTATACGCCGTTCTGAGCCATGTTTGAACTTTCTATCACTTTTGGTTCCGATAATTCTGTTGACCATATTTGTGATATTCAGGTGCCAAATGACATCTTGAAGCGTGTTGGAGATAAAAAACAAAATGTGCCCAAAACGTGATATTATGACGCTATACGCCGTTCTGAGCCATGTTTGAACTTTCTATCACTTTTGGTTACGATAATTCTGTTGGCCATATTTGTGATATTCAGGCGCCAAATGACATCTTGGAGCATGTTGGAGATAAAAATCCAAATGTGCCCAAAACGTGGTATTATGACGTTATACGCCGTTCTGAGCCATGTTTGAACTTTCTATCACTTTTGGTTCCGATAATTCTGTTGACCATATTTGTGATTTTCAGGGGCCAAATGACATCTTGGAGCATGTTATAGATAAAAATCCAAATGTGCCCAAAACGTGATATTATGACGTTATACGCCGTTCTGAGCCATGTTTGAACTTTCTATCACTTTTGGTTCCGGTAATTCTGTTGACCATATTTGTGATATTCAGGCGCCAAATGACATCTTGGAGCATGTTGGAGATAAAAAACAAAATGTGCCCAAAACGTGATATTATGACGTTATACGCCGTTCTGAGCCATGTTTGAACTTTCTATCACTTTTGGTTCCGATAATTCTGTTGGCCATATTTGTGATATTCAGGCGCCAAATGACATCTTGGAGCATGTTGGAGATAAAAAACAAAATGTGCCCAAAACGTGATATTATGACGTTATACGCCGTTCTGAGCCATGTTTGAACTTTCTATCACTTTTGGTTCCGATAATTCTGTTGGCCATATTTGTGATATTCAGGCGCCAAATGACATCTTGGAGCATGTTGGAGATAAAAAACAAAATGTGCCCAAAACGTGATATTATGACGTTATACGCCGTTCTGAGCCATGTTTGAACTTTCTATCACTTTTGGTTCCGATAATTCTGTTGGCCATATTTGTGATATTCAGGCGCCAAATGACATCTTGGAGCATGTTGGAGATAAAAATCCAAATGTGCCCAAAACGTGATATTATGACGTTATACGCCGTTCTGAGCAATGTTTGAACTTTCTATCACTTTTGGTTCCGATAATTCTGGTGACCATATTTGTGATATTCAGGCGCCAAATGACATCTTGGAGCGTGTTGAATATAAAAAACAAAATGTGCCCAAAACGTGATATTATGACGTTATACGCCGTTCTGAGCCATGTTTGAACTTTCTATCACTTTTGGTTCCGATAATTCTGTAGACCATATTTGTGATATTCAGGGGCCAAATGACATCTTGGAGCGTGTTGGAGATAAAAATCCAAATGTGCCCAAAACGTGATATTATGACGTTATACGCCGTTCTGAGACATGTTTGAACTTTCTATCACTTTTGGTTCCGACAATTCTGTTGACCATATTTGTGATATTCAGGCGCCAAATGACATCTTGGAGCATGTTGGAGATAAAAATCCAAATGTGCCCAAAACGTGATATTATGACGTTATACGCCGTTCTGAGCCATGTTTGAACTTTCTATCACTTTTGGTTCCGATAATTCTGGTGACCATATTTGTGATATTCAGGGGCCAAATGACATCTTGGAGCATGTTGGAGATAAAAAACAAAATGTGCCCAAAACGTGATATTATGACGTTATACGCCGTTCTGAGCCATGTTTGAACTTTCTATCACTTTTGGTTCCGATAATTCTGTTGACCATATATGTGATATTCAGGGGCCAAATGACATATTGGAGCATGTTTTAGATAAAAAACAAAATGCGCCCAAAACGTGATATTATGACGTTATACGTCGTTCTGAGACATGTTTGAACTTTCTATCACTTTTGGTTCCGATAATTCTGTTGACCATATATGTGATATTCAGGGGCCAAATGACATCTTGGAGCATGTTGGAGATAAAAAACAAAATGTGCCCAAAACGTGATATTATGACGTTATACGCCGTTCTGAGCCATGTTTGAACTTTCTATCACTTTTGGTTCCGATAATTCTGTTGGCCATATTTGTGATATTCTGGCGCCAAATGACATCTTGAAGCGTGTTGGAGATAAAAAACAAAATGTGCCCAAAACGTGATATTATGACGTTATACGCCGTTCTGAGCCATGTTTGAACTTTCTATCACTTTTGGTTCCGATAATTCTGTTGGCCATATTTGTGATATTCAGGGGCCAAATGATATCTTGGAGCATGTTGGAGATAAAAATCCAAATGTGCCCAAAACGTGATATTATGACGTTATACGCCGTTCTGAGCCATGTTTGAATTTTCTATCACTTTTGGTTCCGATAATTTTGGTGACCATATTTGTTATTTTCAGGGGCCAAATGACATCTTGGAGCATGTTGGAGGTAAAAATCCAAATGTGCCCAAAACGTGATATTATGACGTTATACGCCGTTCTGAGCCATGTTTGAACTTTCTATTACTTTTGGTTCCGATAATTCTGTAGACCATATTTGTGATATTCAGGCGCCAAATGACATCTTGGAGCGTGTTGGAGATAAGAAACAAAATGTGCCCAAAACGTGATATTATGACGTTATACGCCGTTCTGAGCCATGTTTGAACTTTCTATCACTTTTGGTTCCGATAATTCTGTTGACCATATTTGTGATATTCAGGCGCCAAATGACATCTTGGAGCGTGTTGGAGATAAAAAACAAAATGAGCCCAAAACGTGATATTATGACGATATACGCCGTTCTGAGCCATGTTTGAACTTTCTATCACTTTTGGTTCCGATAATTCTGTTGACCATATTTGTGATATTCAGGCGCCAAATGACATCTTGGAGCGTGTTGGAGATAAAAAACAAAATGAGCCCAAAACGTGATATTATGACGTTATACGCCGTTCTGAGCCATGTTTGAACTTTCTATCACTTTTGGTTCCGATAATTTTGGTGACCATATTTGTGATATTCAGGCGCCAAATGACATCTTGGAGCATGTTGGAGATAAAAAACAAAATGTGCCCAAAACGTGATATTATGACGTTATACGCCGTTCTGAGCCATGTTTGAATTTTCTATCACTTTTGGTTCCGATAATTCTGGTGACCATATTTGTGATTTTCAGGGGCCAAATGACATCTTGGAGCATGTTGGAGATAAAAATCCAAATGTGCCCAAAACGTGATATTATGACGTTATACGCCGTTCTGAGCAATGTTTGAACTTTCTATCACTTTTGGTTCCGATAATTCTGGTGACCATATTTGTGATATTCAGGGGCCAAATGACATCTTGGATATGTTGGAGATAAAAAACAAAATGTGCCCAAAACGTGATATTATGATGTTATACGCCGTTCTGAGCCATGTTTGAACTTTCTATCACTTTTGGTTCCGGTAATTCTGTTGACCATATTTGTGATATTCAGGCGCCAAATAACATCTTGGAGCATGTTGGAGATAAAAAACAAAATGTGCCCAAAACGTGATATTATGACGTTATACGCCGTTCTGAGCCATGTTTGAACTTTCTATCACTTTTGGTTCCGATAATTCTGTTGGCCATATTTGTGATATTCTGGCGCCAAATGACATCTTGAAGCGTGTTGGAGATAAAAAACAAAATGTGCCCAAAACGTGATATTATGACGTTATACGCCGTTCTGAGCCATGTTTGAACTTTCTATCACTTTTGGTTCCGATAATTCTGTTGGCCATATTTGTGATATTCAGGCGCCAAATGACATCTTGGAGCATGTTGGAGATAAAAATCCAAATGTGCCCAAAACGTGATATTATGACGTTATACGCCGTTCTGAGCAATGTTTGAACTTTCTATCACTTTTGGTTCCGATAATTCTGGTGACCATATTTGTGATATTCAGGGGCCAAATGACATCTTGGAGCATGTTGGAGATAAAAAACAAAATGTGCCCAAAACGTGATATTATGACGTTATACGCCGTTCTGAGCCATGTTTGAACTTTCTATCACTTTTGGTTCCGATAATTCTGTAGACCATATTTGTGATATTCAGGCGCCAAATGACATCTTGGAGCATGTTGGAGATAAAAAACAAAATGTGCCCAAAACGTGATATTATGACGTTATACGCCGTTCTGAGCCATGTTTGAACTTTCTATCACTTTTGGTTCCGATAATTCTGTTGGCCATATTTGTGATATTCAGGGGCCAAATGATATCTTGGAGCATGTTGGAGATAAAAATCCAAATGTGCCCAAAACGTGATATTATGACGTTATACGCCGTTCTGAGCCATGTTTGAATTTTCTATCACTTTTGGTTCCGATAATTTTGGTGACCATATTTGTGATTTTCAGGGGCCAAATGACATCTTGGAGCATGTTATAGATAAAAATCCAAATGTGCCCAAAACGTGATATTATGACGTTATACGCTGTTCTGAGCCATGTTTGAACTTTCTATCACTTTTGGTTCCGGTAATTCTGTTGACCATATTTGTGATATTCAGGCGCCAAATGACATCTTGGAGCATGTTGGAGATAAAAAACAAAATGTGCCCAAAACGTGATATTATGACGTTATACGTCGTTCTGAGCCATGTTTGAACTTTCTATCACTTTTGGTTCCGATAATTCTGTTGGCCATATTTGTGATATTCAGGCGCCAAATGACATCTTGGAGCATGTTGGAGATAAAAATCCAAATGTGCCCAAAACGTGATATTATGACGTTATACGCCGTTCTGAGCAATGTTTGAACTTTCTATCACTTTTGGTTCCGATAATTCTGGTGACCATATTTGTGATATTCAGGCGCCAAATGACATCTTGGAGCGTGTTGAATATAAAAAACAAAATGTGCCCAAAACGTGATATTATGACGTTATACGCCGTTCTGAGCCATGTTTGAACTTTCTATCACTTTTGGTTCCGATAATTCTGTAGACCATATTTGTGATATTCAGGGGCCAAATGACATCTTGGAGCATGTTGGAGATAAAAATCCAAATGTGCCCAAAACGTGATATTATGACGTTATACGCCGTTCTGAGACATGTTTGAACTTTCTATCACTTTTGGTTCCGACAATTCTGTTGACCATATTTGTGATATTCAGGCGCCAAATGACATCTTGGAGCATGTTGGAGATAAAAATCCAAATGTGCCCAAAACGTGATATTATGACGTTATACGCCGTTCTGAGCCATGTTTGAACTTTCTATCACTTTTGGTTCCGATAATTCTGTTGGCCATATTTGTGATATTCTGGCGCCAAATGACATCTTGGAGCATGTTGGAGATAAAAATCCAAATGTGCCCAAAACGTGATATTATGACGTTATACGCCGTTCTGAGACATGTTTGAACTTTCTATCACTTTTGGTTCCGACAATTCTGTTGACCATATTTGTGATATTCAGGCGCCAAATGACATCTTGGAGCATGTTGGAGATAAAAATCCAAATGTGCCCAAAACGTGATATTATGACGTTATACGCCGTTCTGAGCCATGTTTGAACTTTCTATCACTTTTGGTTCCGATAATTCTGGTGACCATATTTGTGATATTCAGGGGCCAAATGACATCTTGGAGCATGTTGGAGATAAAAAACAAAATGTGCCCAAAACGTGATATTATGACGTTATACGCCGTTCTGAGCCATGTTTGAACTTTCTATCACTTTTGGTTCCGATAATTCTGTTGACCATATATGTGATATTCAGGGGCCAAATGACATATTGGAGCATGTTTTAGATAAAAAACAAAATGCGCCCAAAACGTGATATTATGACGTTATACGTCGTTCTGAGACATGTTTGAACTTTCTATCACTTTTGGTTCCGATAATTCTGTTGACCATATATGTGATATTCAGGGGCCAAATGACATCTTGGAGCATGTTGGAGATAAAAAACAAAATGTGCCCAAAACGTGATATTATGACGTTATACGCCGTTCTGAGCCATGTTTGAACTTTCTATCACTTTTGGTTCCGATAATTCTGTTGACCATATTTGTGATATTCAGGTGCCAAATGACATCTTGAAGCGTGTTGGAGATAAAAAACAAAATGTGCCCAAAACGTGATATTATGACGCTATACGCCGTTCTGAGCCATGTTTGAACTTTCTATCACTTTTGGTTACGATAATTCTGTTGGCCATATTTGTGATATTCAGGCGCCAAATGACATCTTGGAGCATGTTGGAGATAAAAATCCAAATGTGCCCAAAACGTGGTATTATGACGTTATACGCCGTTCTGAGCCATGTTTGAACTTTCTATCACTTTTGGTTCCGATAATGTTGACCATATTTGTGATATTCAGGCGCCAAATGACATCTTGGAGCATGTTGGAGATAAAAAACAAAATGTGCCCAAAACGTGATATTATGACGTTATACGCCGTTCTGAGCCATGTTTGAACTTTCTATCACTTTTGGTTCCGATAATTCTGTAGACCATATTTGTGATATTCAGGCGCCAAATGACATCTTGAAGCATGTTGGAGATAAAAAACAAAATGTGCCCAAAACGTGATATTATGACGTTATACGCCGTTCTGAGCCATGTTTGAACTTTCTGTCACTTTTGGTTACGATAATTCTGTTGGCCATATTTGTGATATTCAGGCGCCAAATGACATCTTGGAGCATGTTGGAGATAAAAATCCAAATGTGCCCAAAACGTGGTATTATGACGTTATACGCCGTTCTGAGCCATGTTTGAACTTTCTATCACTTTTGGTTCCGATAATGTTGACCATATTTGTGATATTCAGGCGCCAAATGACATCTTGGAGCATGTTGGAGATAAAAAACAAAATGTGCCCAAAACGTGATATTATGACGTTATACGCCGTTCTGAGCCATGTTTGAACTTTCTATCACTTTTGGTTCCGATAATTCTGTAGACCATATTTGTGATATTCAGGCGCCAAATGACATCTTGAAGCATGTTGGAGATAAAAAACAAAATGTGCCCAAAACGTGATATTATGACGTTATACGCCGTTCTGAGCCATGTTTGAACTTTCTATCACTTTTGGTTCCGATAATTCTGTTGACCATATATGTGATATTCAGGGGCCAAATGACATATTGGAGCATGTTTTAGATAAAAAACAAAATGCGCCCAAAACGTGATATTATGACGTTATACGCCGTTCTCAGCCATGTTTGAACTTTCTATCACTTTTGGTTCCGATAATTCTGTAGACCATATTTGTGATATTCAGGCGCCAAATGACATCTTGGAGCATGTTGGAGATAAAAAACAAAATGTATCCAAAACGTGATATTATGACGTTATACGCCGTTCTGAGCCATGTTTGAATTTTCTATCACTTTTGGTTCCGATAATTCTGGTGACCATATTTGTGATTTTCAGGGGCCAAATGACATCTTGGAGCATGTTGGAGATAAAAATCCAAATGTGCCCAAAACGTGATATTATGACGTTATACGCCGTTCTGAGCAATGTTTGAACTTTCTATCACTTTTGGTTCCGATAATTCTGGTGACCATATTTGTGATATTCAGGGGCCAAATGACATCTTGGAGCATGTTGGAGATAAAAAACAAAATGTGCCCAAAACGTGATATTATGATGTTATACGCCGTTCTGAGCCATGTTTGAACTTTCTATCACTTTTGGTTCCGATAATTCTGTAAACCATATTTGTGATATTCAGGCGCCAAATGACATCTTGGAGCATGTTGGAGATAAAAAACAAAATGTGCCCAAAACGTGATATTATGACGTTATACGCCGTTCTGAGCCATGTTTGAATTTTCTATCACTTTTGGTTCCGATAATTCTGGTGACCATATTTGTGATATTCAGGGGAAAAATGTCATCTTGGAGCATGTTGGTGATACAAAACAAAATGTGCCCAAAACGTGATATTATGTCGTTATACGCCGTTCTGAGCCATGTTTGAACTTTCTATCACTTTTGGTTCCGATAATTCTGTTGGCCATATTTGTGATATTCAGGGGCCAAATGACATCTTGGAGCATGTTGGAGATAAAAATCCAAATGTGCCCAAAACGTGATATTATGACGTTATACGCCGTTCTGAGCCATGTTTGAACTTTCTATCACTTTTGGTTCCGATAATTCTGTTGGCCATATTTGTGATATTCAGGGGCCAAATGACATCTTGGAGCATGTTGGAGATAAAAATCCAAATGTGCCCAAAACGTGATATTATGACGTTATACGCCGTTCTGAGCCATGTTTGAACTTTCTATCACTTTTGGTTCCGATAATTTTGGTGACCATATTTGTGATTTTCAGGGGCCAAATGACATCTTGGAGCATGTTATAGATAAAAATCCAAATGTGCCCAAAACGTGATATTATGACGTTATACGCCGTTCTGAGCCATGTTTGAACTTTCTATCACTTTTGGTTCCGGTAATTCTGTTGACCATATTTGTGATATTCAGGCGCCAAATGACATCATGGAGCATGTTGGAGATAAAAAACAAAATGTGCCCAAAACGTGATATTATGACGTTATACGCCGTTCTGAGCCATGTTTGAACTTTCTATCACTTTTGGTTCCGATAATTCTGTTGGCCATATTTGTGATATTCAGGTGCCAAATGACATCTTGGAGCATGTTGGAGATAAAAAACAAAATGTGCCCAAAACGTGATATTATGACGTTATACGCCGTTCTGAGCCATGTTTGAATTTTCTATCACTTTTGGTTCCGATAATTTTGGTGACCATATTTGTGATATTCAGGCGCCAAATGACATCTTGGAGCGTGTTGGAGATAAAAAACAAAATGTGCCCAAAACGTGATATTATGACGTTATACGCCGTTCTTAGCCATGTTTGAACTTTCTATCACTTTTGGTTCCGATAATTCTGTTGGCCATATTTGTGATATTCAGGCGCCAAATGACATCTTGGAGCATGTTGGAGATAAAAATCCAAATGTGCCCAAAACGTGATATTATGACGTTATACGCCGTTCTGAGCAATGTTTGAACTTTCTATCACTTTTGGTTCCGATAATTCTGGTGACCATATTTGTGATATTCAGGGGCCAAATGACATCTTGGAGCATGTTGGAGATAAAAAACAAAATGTGCCCAAAACGTGATATTATGACGTTATACGCCGTTCTGAGCCATGTTTGAACTTTCTATCACTTTTGGTTCCGATAATTCTGTAGACCATATTTGTGATATTCAGGCGCCAAATGACATCTTGGAGCATGTTGGAGATAAAAAACAAAATGTGCCCAAAACGTGATATTATGACGTTATACGCCGTTCTGAGCCATGTTTGAATTTTCTATCACTTTTGGTTCCGATAATTCTGGTGACCATATTTGTGATTTTCAGGGGCCAAATGACATCTTGGAGCATGTTGGAGATAAAAATCCAAATGTGCCCAAAACGTGATATTATGACGTTATACGCCGTTCTGAGCAATGTTTGAACTTTCTATCACTTTTGGTTCCGATAATTCTGGTGACCATATTTGTGATATTCAGGGGCCAAATGACATCTTGGAGCATGTTGGAGATAAAAAACAAAATGTGCCCAAAACGTGATATTATGACGTTATACGCCGTTCTGAGCCATGTTTGAATTTTCTATCACTTTTGGTTCCGATAATTTTGGTGACCATATATGTGATATTCAGGGGCCAAATGACATATTGGAGCATGTTTTAGATAAAAAACAAAATGCGCCCAAAACGTGATATTATGACGTTATACGTCGTTCTGAGACATGTTTGAACTTTCTATCACTTTTGGTTCCGATAATTCTGTTGACCATATATGTGATATTCAGGGGCCAAATGACATCTTGGAGCATGTTGTAGATAAAAAACAAAATGTGCCCAAAACGTGATATTATGACGTTATACACCGTTCTGAGCCATGTTTGAACTTTCTATCACTTTTGGTTCCCATAATTCTGTTGACCATATTTGTGATATTCAGGCGCCAAATGACATCTTGGAGCGTGTTGGAGATAAAAAACAAAATGTGCCCAAAACGTGATATTATGACGTTATACGCCGTTCTGAGCCATGTTTGAACTTTCTATCACTTTTGGTTCCGATAATTCTGTTGGCCATATTTGTGATATTCTGGCGCCAAATGACATCTTGAAGCGTGTTGGAGATAAAAAACAAAATGTGCCCAAAACGTGATATTATGACGTTATACGCCGTTCTGAGCCATGTTTGAACTTTCTATCACTTTTGGTTCCGATAATTCTGTTGGCCATATTTGTGATATTCAGGGGCCAAATGATATCTTGGAGCATGTTGGAGGTAAAAATCCAAATGTGCCCAAAACGTGATATTATGACGTTATACGCCGTTCTGAGCCATGTTTGAATTTTCTATCACTTTTGGTTCCGATAATTTTGGTGACCATATATGTGATATTCAGGGGCCAAATGACATATTGGAGCATGTTTTAGATAAAAAACAAAATGCGCCCAAAACGTGATATTATGACGTTATACGTCGTTCTGAGACATGTTTGAACTTTCTATCACTTTTGGTTCCGATAATTCTGTTGACCATATATGTGATATTCAGGGGCCAAATGACATCTTGGAGCATGTTGTAGATAAAAAACAAAATGTGCCCAAAACGTGATATTATGACGTTATACACCGTTCTGAGCCATGTTTGAACTTTCTATCACTTTTGGTTCCCATAATTCTGTTGACCATATTTGTGATATTCAGGCGCCAAATGACATCTTGGAGCGTGTTGGAGATAAAAAACAAAATGTGCCCAAAACGTGATATTATGACGTTATACGCCGTTCTGAGCCATGTTTGAACTTTCTATCACTTTTGGTTCCGATAATTCTGTTGGCCATATTTGTGATATTCTGGCGCCAAATGACATCTTGAAGCGTGTTGGAGATAAAAAACAAAATGTGCCCAAAACGTGATATTATGACGTTATACGCCGTTCTGAGCCATGTTTGAACTTTCTATCACTTTTGGTTCCGATAATTCTGTTGGCCATATTTGTGATATTCAGGGGCCAAATGATATCTTGGAGCATGTTGGAGGTAAAAATCCAAATGTGCCCAAAACGTGATATTATGACGTTATACGCCGTTCTGAGCCATGTTTGAACTTTCTATTACTTTTGGTTCCGATAATTCTGTAGACCATATTTGTGATATTCAGGCGCCAAATGACATCTTGGAGCGTGTTGGAGATAAGAAACAAAATGTGCCCAAAACGTGATATTATGACGTTATACGCCGTTCTGAGCCATGTTTGAACTTTCTATCACTTTTGGTTCCGATAATTCTGTTGACCATATTTGTGATATTCAGGCGCCAAATGACATCTTGGAGCGTGTTGGAGATAAAAAACAAAATGTGCCCAAAACGTGATATTATGACGTTATACGCCGTTCTGAGCCATGTTTGAATTTTCTATCACTTTTGGTTCCGATAATTCTGGTGACCATATTTGTGATTTTCAGGGGCCAAATGACATCTTGGAGCATGTTGGAGATAAAAATCCAAATGTGCCCAAAACGTGATATTATGACGTTATACGCCGTTCTGAGCAATGTTTGAACTTTCTATCACTTTTGGTTCCGATAATTCTGGTGACCATATTTGTGATATTCAGGGGCCAAATGACATCTTGGAGCATGTTGGAGATAAAAAACAAAATGTGCCCAAAACGTGATATTATGACGTTATACGCCGTTCTGAGCCATGTTTGAATTTTCTATCACTTTTGGTTCCGATAATTTTGGTGACCATATATGTGATATTCAGGGGCCAAATGACATATTGGAGCATGTTTTAGATAAAAAACAAAATGCGCCCAAAACGTGATATTATGACGTTATACGTCGTTCTGAGACATGTTTGAACTTTCTATCACTTTTGGTTCCGATAATTCTGTTGACCATATATGTGATATTCAGGGGCCAAATGACATCTTGGAGCATGTTGTAGATAAAAAACAAAATGTGCCCAAAACGTGATATTATGACGTTATACACCGTTCTGAGCCATGTTTGAACTTTCTATCACTTTTGGTTCCCATAATTCTGTTGACCATATTTGTGATATTCAGGCGCCAAATGACATCTTGGAGCGTGTTGGAGATAAAAAACAAAATGTGCCCAAAACGTGATATTATGACGTTATACGCCGTTCTGAGCCATGTTTGAACTTTCTATCACTTTTGGTTCCGATAATTCTGTTGGCCATATTTGTGATATTCTGGCGCCAAATGACATCTTGAAGCGTGTTGGAGATAAAAAACAAAATGTGCCCAAAACGTGATATTATGACGTTATACGCCGTTCTGAGCCATGTTTGAACTTTCTATCACTTTTGGTTCCGATAATTCTGTTGGCCATATTTGTGATATTCAGGGGCCAAATGATATCTTGGAGCATGTTGGAGGTAAAAATCCAAATGTGCCCAAAACGTGATATTATGACGTTATACGCCGTTCTGAGCCATGTTTGAACTTTCTATTACTTTTGGTTCCGATAATTCTGTAGACCATATTTGTGATATTCAGGCGCCAAATGACATCTTGGAGCGTGTTGGAGATAAGAAACAAAATGTGCCCAAAACGTGATATTATGACGTTATACGCCGTTCTGAGCCATGTTTGAACTTTCTATCACTTTTGGTTCCGATAATTCTGTTGACCATATTTGTGATATTCAGGCGCCAAATGACATCTTGGAGCGTGTTGGAGATAAAAAACAAAATGAGCCCAAAACGTGATATTATGACGTTATACGCCGTTCTGAGCCATGTTTGAACTTTCTATCACTTTTGGTTCCGATAATTCTGTTGACCATATTTGTGATATTCAGGCGCCAAATGACATCTTGGAGCGTGTTGGAGATAAAAAACAAAATGAGCCCAAAACGTGATATTATGACGTTATACGCCGTTCTGAGCCATGTTTGAACTTTCTATCACTTTTGGTTCCGATAATTTTGGTGACCATATTTGTGATATTCAGGCGCCAAATGACATCTTGGAGCATGTTGGAGATAAAAAACAAAATGTGCCCAAAACGTGATATTATGACGTTATACGCCGTTCTGAGCCATGTTTGAATTTTCTATCACTTTTGGTTCCGATAATTCTGGTGACCATATTTGTGATTTTCAGGGGCCAAATGACATCTTGGAGCATGTTGGAGATAAAAATCCAAATGTGCCCAAAACGTGATATTATGACGTTATACGCCGTTCTGAGCAATGTTTGAACTTTCTATCACTTTTGGTTCCGATAATTCTGGTGACCATATTTGTGATATTCAGGGGAAAAATGTCATCTTGGAGCATGTTGGTGATACAAAACAAAATGTGCCCAAAACGTGATATTATGTCGTTATACGCCGTTCTGAGACATGTTTGAACTTTCTATCACTTTTGGTTCCGATAATTCTGTTGGCCATATTTGCGATATTCAGGGGCCAAATGTCACATTGGAGCATGTTAGAGATAAAAAACAAAATGTGCCCAATACATGATATTATGACGTTATACGCCGTTCTGAGCCATGTTTGAACTTTCTATCACTTTTGGTTCCGATAATGTTGACCATATTTGTGATATTCAGGGGCCAAATGACATCTTGGAGCATGTTGGAGATAAAAATCCAAATGTGCCCAAAACGTGATATTATGACGTTATACGCCGTTCTGAGCCATGTTTGAATTTTCTATCACTTTTGGTTCCGATAATTCTGGTGACCATATTTGTGATATTCAGGGGAAAAATGTCATCTTGGAGCATGTTGGAGATAAAAATCCAAATGTGCCCAAAACGTGATATTATGACGTTATACGCCGTTCTGAGCCATGTTTGAATTTTCTATCACTTTTGGTTCCGATAATTCTGGTGACCATATTTGTGATATTCAGGGGAAAAATGTCATCTTGGAGCATGTTGGTGATACAAAACAAAATGTGCCCAAAACGTGATATTATGTCGTTATACGCCGTTCTGAGACATGTTTGAACTTTCTATCACTTTTGGTTCCGATAATTCTGTTGGCCATATTTGCGATATTCAGGGGCCAAATGTCACATTGGAGCATGTTAGAGATAAAAAACAAAATGTGCCCAATACGTGATATTATGACGTTATACGCCATTCTGAGCCATGTTTGAACTTTCTATCACTTTTGGTTCCGATAATTCTGTTGACCATATTTGTGATATTCAGGCGCCAAATAACATCTTGGAGCATGTTGGAGATAAAAAACAAAATGTGCCCAAAACGTAATATTATGACGTTATACGCCGTTCTGAGCCAATTTTGAACTTTCTATCACCTTTGGTTCCGATAATTCTGTTGACCATATTTGTGAGATTCAGGCGCCAAATGACATCTTGGAGCGTGTTGGAGATGAAAAACAAAATGTGCCCAAAACGTGATATTATGACGTTATACGCCGTTCTGAGCCATGTTTGAACTTTCTATCACTTTTGGTTCCGATAATTCTGTTGGCCATATTTGTGATATTCAGGGGCCAAATGACATCTTGGAGCATGTTGGAGATAAAAATCCAAATGTGCCCAAAACGTGATATTATGACGTTATACGCCGTTCTGAGCCATGTTTGAACTTTCTATCACTTTTGGTTCCGATAATTCTGTTGGCCATATTTGTGATATTCAGGGGCCAAATGACATCTTGGAGCATGTTGGAGATAAAAATCCAAATGTGCCCAAAACGTGATATTATGACGTTATACGCCGTTCTGAGCCATGTTTGAACTTTCTATCACTTTTGGTTCCGATAATTCTGTTGGCCATATTTGTGATATTCAGGGGCCAAATGACATCTTGGAGCATGTTGGAGATAAAAAACAAAATGTGCCCAAAACGTGATATTATGACGTTATACGCCATTCTGAGCCATGTTTGAACTTTCTATCACTTTTGGTTCCGATAATTCTGTTGGCCATATTTGTGATATTCAGGCGCCAAATGACATCTTGGAGCATGTTGGAAATAAAAATCCAAATGTGCCCAAAACGTGATATTATGACGTTATACGCCGTTCTGAGCAATGTTTGAACTTTCTATCACTTTTTATTCCGATAATTCTGGTGACCATATTTGTGATATTCAGGGGCCAAATGACATCTTGGAGCATGTTGGAGATAAAAAACAAAATGTGCCCAAAACGTGATATTATAACGTTATACGCCGTTCTGAGCAATGTTTGAACTTTCTATCACTTTTGGTTCCGATAATTCTGGTGACCATATTTGTGATATTCAGGGGCCAAATGACATCTTGGAGCATGTTGGAGATAAAAAACAAAATGTGCCCAAAACGTGATATTATGACGTTATACGCCGTTCTGAGCCATGTTTGAACTTTCTATCACTTTTGGTTCCGATAATTCTGTTGACCATATTTGTGATATTCAGGCGCCAAATGACATCTTGGAGCATGTTGGAGATAAAAAACAAAATGTGCCCAAAACGTGATATTATGACGTTATACGCCGTTCTGAGCCATGTTTGAATTTTCTATCACTTTTGGTTCCGATAATTCTGGTGACCATATTTGTGATATTCAGGGGAAAAATGTCATCTTGGAGCATGTTGGTGATACAAAACAAAATGTGCCCAAAACGTGATATTATGTCGTTATACGCCGTTCTGAGACATGTTTGAACTTTCTATCACTTTTGGTTCCGATAATTCTGTTGGCCATATTTGCGATATTCAGGGGCCAAATGTCACATTGGAGCATGTTAGAGATAAAAAACAAAATGTGCCCAATACGTGATATTATGACGTTATACGCCGTTCTGAGCCATGTTTGAACTTTCTATCACTTTTGGTTCCGATAATGTTGACCATATTTGTGATATTCAGGGGCCAAATGACATCTTGGAGCATGTTGGAGATAAAAATCCAAATGTGCCCAAAACGTGATATTATGACGTTATACGCCGTTCTGAGCCATGTTTGAATTTTCTATCACTTTTGGTTCCGATAATTTTGGTGACCATATTTGTGATTTTCAGGGGCCAAATGACATCTTGGAGCATGTTGGAGGTAAAAATCCAAATGTGCCCAAAACGTGATATTATGACGTTATACGCCGTTCTGAGCCATGTTTGAACTTTCTATCACTTTTGGTTCCGATAATTCTGTAGACCATATTTGTGATATTCAGGCGCCAAATGACATCTTGGAGCGTGTTGGAGATAAAAAACAAAATGTGCCCAAAACGTGATATTATGACGTTATACGCCGTTCTGAGCCATGTTTGAACTTTCTATCACTTTTGGTTCCGATAATTCTGTTGGCCATATTTGTGATATTCTGGCGCCAAATGACATCTTGGAGCCTGTTGGAGATAAAAAACAAAATGTGCCCAAAACGTGATATTATGACGTTATACGCCGTTCTGAGCCATGTTTGAACTTTCTATCACTTTTGGTTACGATAATTCTGTTGGCCATATTTGTGATATTCAGGCGCCAAATGACATCTTGGAGCATGTTGGAGATAAAAATCCAAATGTGCCCAAAACGTGATATTATGACGTTATACGCCGTTCTGAGCAATGTTTGAACTTTCTATCACTTTTGGTTCCGATAATTCTGGTGACCATATTTGTGATATTCAGGGGCCAAATGACATCTTGGAGCATGTTGGAGATAAAAAACAAAATGTGCCCAAAACGTGATATTATGACGTTATACGCCGTTCTGAGCCATGTTTGAACTTTCTATCACTTTTGGTTCCGATAATTCTGTTGACCATATATGTGATATTCAGGGGCCAAATGACATATTGGAACATGTTTTAGATAAAAAACAAAATGCGCCCAAAACGTGATATTATGACGTTATACGTCGTTCTGAGACATGTTTGAACTTTCTATCACTTTTGGTTCCGATAATTCTGTTGACCATATATGTGATATTCAGGGGCCAAATGACATCTTGGAGCATGTTGGAGATAAAAAACAAAATGTGCCCAAAACGTGATATTATGACGTTATACGCCGTTCTGAGCCATGTTTGAACTTTCTATCACTTTTGGTTCCGATAATTCTGTTGACCATATTTGTGAGATTCAGGCGCCAAATGACATCTTGGAGCGTGTTGGAGATAAAAAACAAAATGTGCCCAAAACGTGATATTATGACGTTATACGCCGTTCTGAGCCATGTTTGAACTTTCTATCACTTTTGGTTCCGATAATTCTGTTGGCCATATTTGTGATATTCAGGGGCCAAATGACATCTTGGAGCATGTTGGAGATAAAAATCCAAATGTGCCCAAAACGTGATATTATGACGTTATACGCCGTTCTGAGCAATGTTTGAACTTTCTATCACTTTTGGTTCCGATAATTCTGGTGACCATATTTGTGATTTTCAGGGGCCAAATGACATCTTGGAGCATGTTGGAGGTAAAAATCCAAATGTGCCCAAAACGTGATATTATGACGTTATACGCCGTTCTGAGCCATGTTTGAACTTTCTATCAGTTTTGGTTCCGATAATTCTGGTGACCATATTTGTGATATTCAGGCGCCAAATGACATCTTGGAACGTGTTGGAGATAAAAAACAAAATGTGCCCAAAACATGATATTATGACGTTATACGCCGTTCTGAGCCATGTTTGAACTTTCTATCACTTTTGGTTCCGATAATTCTGTTGGCCATATTTGCGATATTCAGGGGCCAAATGTCATATTAGAGAATGTTGGAGATAAAAAACAAAATGTACCCAGTACGTGATATTATGACGTTATACGCCGTTCTGAGCCATGTTTGAACTTTCTATCACTTTTGGTTCCGGTAATTCTGTTGACCATATTTGTGATATTCAGGCGCCAAATGACATCTTGAAGCATGTTGGAGATAAAAAACAAAATGTGCCCAAAACATGATATTATGACGTTATACACCGTTCTGAGCCATGTTTGAACTTTCTATCACTTTTGGTTCCGATAATTCTGTTGACCATATATGTGATATTCAGGGGCCAAATGACATATTCTAGCATGTTTTAGATAAAAAACAAAATGCGCCCAAAACGTGATATTATGACGTTATACGCCGTTCTGAGCCATGTTTGAACTTTCTATCACTTTTGGTTCCGATAATTCTGTTGACCATATTTGTGATATTCAGGCGCCAAATGACATCTTGAAGCGTGTTGGAGATAAAAAACAAAATGTGCCCAAAACGTGATATTATGACGTTATACGCCGTTCTGAGCAATGTTTGAACTTTCTATCACTTTTGGTTCCGATAATTCTGGTGACCATATTTGTGATATTCAGGCGCCAAATGACATCTTGGAGCATGTTGGACATAAAAATCCAAATGTGCCCAAAACGTGATATTATGACGTTATACGCCGTTCTGAGCCATGTTTGAATTTTCTATCACTTTTGGTTCCGATAATTTTGGTGACCATATATGTGATATTCAGGGGCCAAATGACATATTGGAGCATGTTTTATATAAAAAACAAAATGCGCCCAAAACGTGATATTATGAGGTTACACGTCGTTCTGAGACATGTTTGAACTTTCTATCACTTTTGGTTCCGATAATTCTGTTGCCATATATGTGATATTCAGGGGCCAAATGACATATTGGAGCATGTTTTATATAAAAAACAAAATGCGCCCAAAACGTGATATTATGACGTTATACGCCGTTCTGAGACATGTTGGAACTTTCTATCACTTTTGGTTCCGGTAATTCTGTTGGCCATATTTGCGATATTCAGGGGCCAAATGTCACATTGGAGCATGTTGGAGATAAAAAACAAAATGTGCCCAAAACGTGATATTATGACGTTATACGCCGTTCTGAGCCATGTTTGAACTTTCTATCACTTTTGGTTCCGATAATTTTGGTGACCATATTTGTGATATTCAGGCGCCAAATGACATCTTGAAGCATGTTGGAGATAAAAAACAAAATGTGCCCAAAACATGATATTATGACGTTATACACCGTTCTGAGCCATGTTTGAACTTTCTATCACTTTTGGTTCCGATAATTCTGTTGACCATATATGTGATATTCAGGGGCCAAATGACATATTCTAGCATGTTTTAGATAAAAAACAAAATGCGCCCAAAACGTGATATTATGACGTTATACGCCGTTCTGAGCCATGTTTGAACTTTCTATCACTTTTGGTTCCGGTAATTCTGTTGACCATATTTGTGATATTCAGGCGCCAAATGACATCTTGGAGCATGTTGGAGATAAAAATCCAAATGTGCCCAAAACGTGATATTATGACGTTATACGCCGTTCTGAGCAATGTTTGAACTTTTTATCAGTTTTGGTTCCGATAATTCTGGTGACCATATTTGTGATATTCAGGCGCCAAATGACATCTTGGAACGTGTTGGAGATAAAAAACAAAATGTGCCCAAAACATGATATTATGACGTTATACGCCGTTCTGAGCCATGTTTGAACTTTCTATCACTTTTGGTTCCGATAATTCTGTTGGCCATATTTGCGATATTCAGGGGCCAAATGTCACATTAGAGAATGTTGGAGATAAAAAACAAAATGTACCCAGTACGTGATATTATGACGTTATACGCCGTTCTGAGCCATGTTTGAACTTTCTATCACTTTTGGTTCCGGTAATTCTGTTGACCATATTTGTGATATTCAGGCGCCAAATGACATCTTGAAGCATGTTGGAGATAAAAAACAAAATGTGCCCAAAACATGATATTATGACGTTATACACCGTTCTGAGCCATGTTTGAACTTTCTATCACTTTTGGTTCCGATAATTCTGTTGACCATATATGTGATATTCAGGGGCCAAATGACATATTCTAGCATGTTTTAGATAAAAAACAAAATGCGCCCAAAACGTGATATTATGACGTTATACGCCGTTCTGAGCCATGTTTGAACTTTCTATCACTTTTGGTTCCGATAATTCTGTTGACCATATTTGTGATATTCAGGCGCCAAATGACATCTTGAAGCGTGTTGGAGATAAAAAACAAAATGTGCCCAAAACGTGATATTATGACGTTATACGCCGTTCTGAGCAATGTTTGAACTTTCTATCACTTTTGGTTCCGATAATTCTGGTGACCATATTTGTGATATTCAGGCGCCAAATGACATCTTGGAGCATGTTGGAGATAAAAATCCAAATGTGCCCAAAACGTGATATTATGACGTTATACGCCGTTCTGAGCCATGTTTGAATTTTCTATCACTTTTGGTTCCGATAATTTTGGTGACCATATATGTGATATTCAGGGGCCAAATGACATATTGGAGCATGTTTTATATAAAAAACAAAATGCGCCCAAAACGTGATATTATGAGGTTACACGTCGTTCTGAGACATGTTTGAACTTTCTATCACTTTTGGTTCCGATAATTCTGTTGCCATATATGTGATATTCAGGGGCCAAATGACATATTGGAGCATGTTTTATATAAAAAACAAAATGCGCCCAAAACGTGATATTATGACGTTATACGCCGTTCTGAGACATGTTGGAACTTTCTATCACTTTTGGTTCCGGTAATTCTGTTGGCCATATTTGCGATATTCAGGGGCCAAATGTCACATTGGAGCATGTTGGAGATAAAAAACAAAATGTGCCCAAAACGTGATATTATGACGTTATACGCCGTTCTGAGCCATGTTTGAACTTTCTATCACTTTTGGTTCCGATAATGTTGACCATATTTGTGATATTCAGGCGCCAAATGACATCTTGGAGCATGTTGGAGATAAAAAACAAAATGTGCCCAAAACATGATATTATGACGTTATACGCCGTTCTGAGCCATGTTTGAACTTTCTATCACTTTTGGTTCCGATAATCTGTTGGCCATATTTGTGATATTCAGGCGCCAAATGACATCTTGGAGCATGTTGGAGATAAAAAACAAAATGTGCCCAAAACATGATATTATGACGTTATACGCCGTTCTGAGCCATGTTTGAACTTTCTATCACTTTTGGTTCCGATAATCTGTTGGCCATATTTGTGATATTCAGGGGCCAAATGACATCTTGGAGCATGTTGGAGATAAAAATCCAAATGTGCCCAAAACGTGATATTATGACGTTACACGCCGTTCTGAGCCATGTTTGAACTTTCTATCACTTTTGGTTCCGATAATTCTGTTGACCATATTTGTGATATTCAGGGGCCAAATGACATCTTGGAGCATGTTGGAGATAAAAAACAAAATGTGCCCAAAACGTGATATTATGACGTTATACGCCGTTCTGAGCCATGTTTGAACTTTCTATCACTTTTGGTTCCGATAATTCTGTTGACCATATTTGTGATATTCAGGCGCCAAATGACATCTTGGAGCATGTTGGAGATAAAAATCCAAATGTGCCCAAAACGTGATATTATGACGTTATACGCCGTTCTGAGCCATGTTTGAACTTTCTATCACTTTTGGTTCCGGTAATTCTGTTGGCCATATTTGTGATATTCAGGCGCCAAATGACATCTTGGAGCATGTTGGAGATAAAAATCCAAATGTGCCCAAAACGTGATATTATGACGTTATACGCCGTTCTGAGCCATGTTTGAACTTTCTATCACTTTTGGTTCCGATAATTTTGGTGACCATATTTGTGATTTTCAGGGGCCAAATGACATCTTGGAGCATGTTGGAGATAAAAATCCAAATGTGCCCAAAACGTGATATTATGACGTTATACGCCGTTCTGAGCCATGTTTGAACTTTCTATCACTTTTGGTTCCGGTAATTCTGTTGACCATATTTGTGATATTCAGGCGCCAAATGACATCTTGCAGCTTGTTGGAGATAAAAAACAAAATGTGCCCAAAACGTGATATTATGACGTTATACGCCGTTCTGAGCCATGTTTGAACTTTCTATCACTTTTGGTTCCGATAATTCTGGTGACCATATTTGTGATATTCAGGGGCCAAATGACATCTTGGAGCCTGTTGGAGATAAAAAACAAAATGTGCCCAAAACGTGATATTATGATGTTATACGCCGTTCTGTGGCATGTTTGAACTTTCTATCACTTTTGGTTCCGATAATTCTGTTGACCATATTTGTGATATTCAGGCGCCAAATGAGATCTTGGAGCATGTTGGAGATAAAAAACAAAATGTGCCCAAAACGTGATATTATGACGTTATACGCCGTTCTGAGCCATGTTTGAACTTTCTATCACTTTTGGTTCCGGTAATTCTGTTGACCATATTTGTGATATTCAGGCGCCAAATGACATCTTGAAGCATGTTGGAGATAAAAAACAAAATGTGCCCAAAACATGATATTATGACGTTATACACCGTTCTGAGCCATGTTTGAACTTTCTATCACTTTTGGTTCCGATAATTCTGGTGACCATATTTGTGATTTTCAGGGGCCAAATGACATCTTGGAGCATGTTGGAGGTAAAAATCCAAATGTGCCCAAAACGTGATATTATGACGTTATACGCCGTTCTGAGCCATGTTTGAACTTTCTATCAGTTTTGGTTCCGATAATTCTGGTGACCATATTTGTGATATTCAGGCGCCAAATGACATCTTGGAACGTGTTGGAGATAAAAAACAAAATGTGCCCAAAACATGATATTATGACGTTATACGCCGTTCTGAGCCATGTTTGAACTTTCTATCACTTTTGGTTCCGATAATTCTGTTGGCCATATTTGCGATATTCAGGGGCCAAATGTCATATTAGAGAATGTTGGAGATAAAAAACAAAATGTACCCAGTACGTGATATTATGACGTTATACGCCGTTCTGAGCCATGTTTGAACTTTCTATCACTTTTGGTTCCGGTAATTCTGTTGACCATATTTGTGATATTCAGGCGCCAAATGACATCTTGAAGCATGTTGGAGATAAAAAACAAAATGTGCCCAAAACATGATATTATGACGTTATACACCGTTCTGAGCCATGTTTGAACTTTCTATCACTTTTGGTTCCGATAATTCTGTTGACCATATATGTGATATTCAGGGGCCAAATGACATATTCTAGCATGTTTTAGATAAAAAACAAAATGCGCCCAAAACGTGATATTATGACGTTATACGCCGTTCTGAGCCATGTTTGAACTTTCTATCACTTTTGGTTCCGATAATTCTGTTGACCATATTTGTGATATTCAGGCGCCAAATGACATCTTGAAGCGTGTTGGAGATAAAAAACAAAATGTGCCCAAAACGTGATATTATGACGTTATACGCCGTTCTGAGCAATGTTTGAACTTTCTATCACTTTTGGTTCCGATAATTCTGGTGACCATATTTGTGATATTCAGGCGCCAAATGACATCTTGGAGCATGTTGGAGATAAAAATCCAAATGTGCCCAAAACGTGATATTATGACGTTATACGCCGTTCTGAGCCATGTTTGAATTTTCTATCACTTTTGGTTCCGATAATTTTGGTGACCATATATGTGATATTCAGGGGCCAAATGACATATTGGAGCATGTTTTATATAAAAAACAAAATGCGCCCAAAACGTGATATTATGAGGTTACACGTCGTTCTGAGACATGTTTGAACTTTCTATCACTTTTGGTTCCGATAATTCTGTTGCCATATATGTGATATTCAGGGGCCAAATGACATATTGGAGCATGTTTTATATAAAAAACAAAATGCGCCCAAAACGTGATATTATGACGTTATACGCCGTTCTGAGACATGTTGGAACTTTCTATCACTTTTGGTTCCGGTAATTCTGTTGGCCATATTTGCGATATTCAGGGGCCAAATGTCACATTGGAGCATGTTGGAGATAAAAAACAAAATGTGCCCAAAACGTGATATTATGACGTTATACGCCGTTCTGAGCCATGTTTGAACTTTCTATCACTTTTGGTTCCGATAATTTTGGTGACCATATTTGTGATATTCAGGCGCCAAATGACATCTTGAAGCATGTTGGAGATAAAAAACAAAATGTGCCCAAAACATGATATTATGACGTTATACACCGTTCTGAGCCATGTTTGAACTTTCTATCACTTTTGGTTCCGATAATTCTGTTGACCATATATGTGATATTCAGGGGCCAAATGACATATTCTAGCATGTTTTAGATAAAAAACAAAATGCGCCCAAAACGTGATATTATGACGTTATACGCCGTTCTGAGCCATGTTTGAACTTTCTATCACTTTTGGTTCCGGTAATTCTGTTGACCATATTTGTGATATTCAGGCGCCAAATGACATCTTGGAGCATGTTGGAGATAAAAATCCAAATGTGCCCAAAACGTGATATTATGACGTTATACGCCGTTCTGAGCAATGTTTGAACTTTTTATCAGTTTTGGTTCCGATAATTCTGGTGACCATATTTGTGATATTCAGGCGCCAAATGACATCTTGGAACGTGTTGGAGATAAAAAACAAAATGTGCCCAAAACATGATATTATGACGTTATACGCCGTTCTGAGCCATGTTTGAACTTTCTATCACTTTTGGTTCCGATAATTCTGTTGGCCATATTTGCGATATTCAGGGGCCAAATGTCACATTAGAGAATGTTGGAGATAAAAAACAAAATGTACCCAGTACGTGATATTATGACGTTATACGCCGTTCTGAGCCATGTTTGAACTTTCTATCACTTTTGGTTCCGGTAATTCTGTTGACCATATTTGTGATATTCAGGCGCCAAATGACATCTTGAAGCATGTTGGAGATAAAAAACAAAATGTGCCCAAAACATGATATTATGACGTTATACACCGTTCTGAGCCATGTTTGAACTTTCTATCACTTTTGGTTCCGATAATTCTGTTGACCATATATGTGATATTCAGGGGCCAAATGACATATTCTAGCATGTTTTAGATAAAAAACAAAATGCGCCCAAAACGTGATATTATGACGTTATACGCCGTTCTGAGCCATGTTTGAACTTTCTATCACTTTTGGTTCCGATAATTCTGTTGACCATATTTGTGATATTCAGGCGCCAAATGACATCTTGAAGCGTGTTGGAGATAAAAAACAAAATGTGCCCAAAACGTGATATTATGACGTTATACGCCGTTCTGAGCAATGTTTGAACTTTCTATCACTTTTGGTTCCGATAATTCTGGTGACCATATTTGTGATATTCAGGCGCCAAATGACATCTTGGAGCATGTTGGAGATAAAAATCCAAATGTGCCCAAAACGTGATATTATGACGTTATACGCCGTTCTGAGCCATGTTTGAATTTTCTATCACTTTTGGTTCCGATAATTTTGGTGACCATATATGTGATATTCAGGGGCCAAATGACATATTGGAGCATGTTTTATATAAAAAACAAAATGCGCCCAAAACGTGATATTATGAGGTTACACGTCGTTCTGAGACATGTTTGAACTTTCTATCACTTTTGGTTCCGATAATTCTGTTGCCATATATGTGATATTCAGGGGCCAAATGACATATTGGAGCATGTTTTATATAAAAAACAAAATGCGCCCAAAACGTGATATTATGACGTTATACGCCGTTCTGAGACATGTTGGAACTTTCTATCACTTTTGGTTCCGGTAATTCTGTTGGCCATATTTGCGATATTCAGGGGCCAAATGTCACATTGGAGCATGTTGGAGATAAAAAACAAAATGTGCCCAAAACGTGATATTATGACGTTATACGCCGTTCTGAGCCATGTTTGAACTTTCTATCACTTTTGGTTCCGATAATGTTGACCATATTTGTGATATTCAGGCGCCAAATGACATCTTGGAGCATGTTGGAGATAAAAAACAAAATGTGCCCAAAACATGATATTATGACGTTATACGCCGTTCTGAGCCATGTTTGAACTTTCTATCACTTTTGGTTCCGATAATCTGTTGGCCATATTTGTGATATTCAGGCGCCAAATGACATCTTGGAGCATGTTGGAGATAAAAAACAAAATGTGCCCAAAACATGATATTATGACGTTATACGCCGTTCTGAGCCATGTTTGAACTTTCTATCACTTTTGGTTCCGATAATCTGTTGGCCATATTTGTGATATTCAGGGGCCAAATGACATCTTGGAGCATGTTGGAGATAAAAATCCAAATGTGCCCAAAACGTGATATTATGACGTTACACGCCGTTCTGAGCCATGTTTGAACTTTCTATCACTTTTGGTTCCGATAATTCTGTTGACCATATTTGTGATATTCAGGGGCCAAATGACATCTTGGAGCATGTTGGAGATAAAAAACAAAATGTGCCCAAAACGTGATATTATGACGTTATACGCCGTTCTGAGCCATGTTTGAACTTTCTATCACTTTTGGTTCCGATAATTCTGTTGACCATATTTGTGATATTCAGGCGCCAAATGACATCTTGGAGCATGTTGGAGATAAAAATCCAAATGTGCCCAAAACGTGATATTATGACGTTATACGCCGTTCTGAGCCATGTTTGAACTTTCTATCACTTTTGGTTCCGGTAATTCTGTTGGCCATATTTGTGATATTCAGGCGCCAAATGACATCTTGGAGCATGTTGGAGATAAAAATCCAAATGTGCCCAAAACGTGATATTATGACGTTATACGCCGTTCTGAGCCATGTTTGAACTTTCTATCACTTTTGGTTCCGATAATTTTGGTGACCATATTTGTGATTTTCAGGGGCCAAATGACATCTTGGAGCATGTTGGAGATAAAAATCCAAATGTGCCCAAAACGTGATATTATGACGTTATACGCCGTTCTGAGCCATGTTTGAACTTTCTATCACTTTTGGTTCCGGTAATTCTGTTGACCATATTTGTGATATTCAGGCGCCAAATGACATCTTGCAGCTTGTTGGAGATAAAAAACAAAATGTGCCCAAAACGTGATATTATGACGTTATACGCCGTTCTGAGCCATGTTTGAACTTTCTATCACTTTTGGTTCCGATAATTCTGGTGACCATATTTGTGATATTCAGGGGCCAAATGACATCTTGGAGCCTGTTGGAGATAAAAAACAAAATGTGCCCAAAACGTGATATTATGATGTTATACGCCGTTCTGTGGCATGTTTGAACTTTCTATCACTTTTGGTTCCGATAATTCTGTTGACCATATTTGTGATATTCAGGCGCCAAATGAGATCTTGGAGCATGTTGGAGATAAAAAACAAAATGTGCCCAAAACGTGATATTATGACGTTATACGCCGTTCTGAGCCATGTTTGAACTTTCTATCACTTTTGGTTCCGGTAATTCTGTTGACCATATTTGTGATATTCAGGCGCCAAATGACATCTTGAAGCATGTTGGAGATAAAAAACAAAATGTGCCCAAAACATGATATTATGACGTTATACACCGTTCTGAGCCATGTTTGAACTTTCTATCACTTTTGGTTCTGATAATTCTGTTGACCATAGTAGTATAGATTCGCCGATTCAAGAACCTCCTCCTCGAACCTGCGTTCTAGGAGGAGGTTCTTGAATCGGCAAATTTTTTGGGGGTCAGAGGAGGTTCGATGAGGAGAGGAGGTTCTTGAATCGGCGATTCTTTTGAGGGTCGGAGGAGATTCGATGAAGAGAGGAGGAGGTCAATTAACTTGAGAAGGTCATGTTATTTTGACGAAATTATTAAAAATTTATCTTTATTAAAAATGTATCTTTATTTAGGTTATGTTATTAAAAATTTATCTTTATATGTAACCTGTTTACCTAGATGAAAACAATTACTATGTTTATCCTTCGACGCTTCTCAATGAACTGTTAATGTTTTCGATATATCTCTTAATTTATTATTATACACAAAGGTATACGGTTTTGAGATATGTAGGTATACAAATAAGTGAGTCATAACTTACCTGCGAGATATTTTTTATTTTATTATGTAAAGGTGTACGGGTATTTAAGAATATGCGAGGAGGTTCTTGAATCGGCAAATTTTTTGGGAGGACAGGTTTGAGGAGGAGGTCAACTAACTTGTTAGTAGATGAGTCATGATCCACCTGCGAGATATTTTTTAAGAGCTTCTTAATAAATTTGTCATGCGTTTTGTCTGACGTCTCACGATATAATGACGTGTTAGAACATGTATAATAGATATATTCGGTAATGATGTGAAATATTACTCCCCCCACCAGCAACCTTATGTATTGCTATAAATACAAACGTTGGTCGAAGTTGTACCGCAGAGTGTTGTGCTTCAGAGTAAGGTTTTTGTGTATTTAGTACATATTAAAAATATCGTGTAGATTTTTGGTGCATTTAGTACAGAGGATTTTTAACGTAACGAGTAAGTAATTCAAATGTAATACAAGTAGATAATGTACTAATGTAAACAATAATATTGATGTTTAGTGGCAACCAGACCGAACCCCAAATGTCCAACTAAGAGAGCTGCTGTAAATTCATTTGAAAAGGGTGAAAATAAAAAACCTGCCCGAAACATCAAAATGGAGGGTAATTGTAATGAGACAACTGCAACAAATGTGTCGGTAGGAAGTGATAATCAAAGAAAAAAGGATGTGGTATTCGATGGAATTAATTTGTTGGCTTCCGACTTAGCGGAGTACGTATTTCCTAGCAATCAACAACATTATGTAGAAAATTGTGGAAAGTTACCTTTCACAAGTAACGTAGTATTAAATGAGGCAGTGAAAAATAATCTCCAAAAAGGTAATCAAGCGCCATTATTCTCCGAGAGTACATATTATTTAAATAAAAGTCGAACGAAATGGATATCGGTTGGCATGTCTGCCAATCTACATTTTGATCCGGTTATAAGATTAATGGGAAAAGGACAATGCATAACTTTTACCGAAGACGAATGGAAAAATGTGATTAATAGCAGACAATTGATTATGAATAGTTTTGTTGGTGATTTATCGGCACCACCACATTTCGTTGTAAGCGGCGTGACCTGCAGCAGCCAATGGATAGAAAATGTACGAAAAGTGTTGAAAATGGAAAGGGGGTCAGAAATATTTTACCTGGCTTACGACTCGTTACACGAATTGTGGAAACTTAGCGATTTAGTTTCGAGTAGGGTAGAAGTATTAAAGTGTATGGAATATAAAAATTATTACGATAGCGTGATCGATGTGGTATCAACAATGCAAGGTGATATAAAATCGAATATATTGGTTGCTTCAAACGGTGCACCAAGTGAACATTTGTGCGTAACTAAAGAACTGCTCGTATACGGTATGGATAAGGTATTACTGGATTTAGATTTGCACGCATTAATGAAGATGTGAAGTGAATAAAATGGAAAAAAAAGTGACGTTTTGCGAATCGAAAAATAGAGTGTACCGAATGCACACTTGGACGTTTGCTTACAGACAATCAAGGATAAGTGACTGGGAAGAAAAGATGTTGGACGGAATTAGATTTAAGACTAGGATAAGAAACGTAAATAAGTTATTAGAAAAATATTTAGATGTAGATTATAGATTAAATATATATCAAGAACGTTTTAGCATTGTAGAGTAATCGAAATGTTTTTAACTGAGTAACAATTAATTTTTAGGATATTAGTAGATTTAAGTGTAGCTGAATAATAATAATATTAATAGATTTAAGTATAAATTAAGAGCAAAACTGTTTTTGTAAAATATTTAAAAGGAATAAAAGCTTAAAGCACAACAGCAGAGCTTCATTTCTAGTTTTTAACTGTGAAGAAAAGGAAGAAGGAGTGAAATTATAAAATGAATTTGTTAGAACCTAATCGTAACAGTTATCGTTTGACAGGCAAACGAATTGGTCGAGGATTTTTTAACAAGTTGATAGATAAACTTCCGATAGAACTTCATTTGCCAGGATATAATTTTTGTGGACCGGGTACCAAGTTGGAAAAGAGATTATCGAGAGGAGATCGAGGCGTGAATCCATTAGACGAAGCGTGTAAGAAACACGATATAGCATATACGGTCAGTTCAAATTTAAAATTTAGACACGACGCAGACAGAGCATTATATAAAGCAGCGAAAGAACGAATACGAAATAAAGAGTCTACTCTTGGAGAAAAAGTGGCATCGTCCGCAGTTGCCGCCTTAATGAAAGCAAAAGTAGCGGTCGGTATGGGCGTAGGTAGAAAAAGAAATCGTACGGGTCGACGACCTTTAAAAAAAGTCCGAACGCGTGTAAAGCGTGGTGGAGCTATATCTTTTGTAGATGCACTTCGATTCGCTCGCAACGCAATATCGAGATCAGGTGCTAAGAATTTGTTGACAAACGTTAAAGCGGCATACGGAGCTTTGAAAAAGATAAGAAAAAGAATTTCCGAACCTAGAGGTCGAGTTATTCGAATTCCGAAAACGGGAGGATTTTTACCTTTAATTCCCCTGTTCGCAGCTTTAGGTGCCCTAGGTAGTATCGGCGGTGGTGCTGCCGCTATTGCAAGAACTATAAACAACGCGAAAACAGCTAGAGAGCAATTAGATGAAGAACGAAGACATAACAAGGCTATGGAAGCAAAGGCCGTAGGTAGCGGATTTTATATAAAACCATATAAGAAAGGTTGCGGTTTGTTTATTGAAGGAAAGGGGAATAATGTTGGCGGCACAGGTTACTTCAATAAGCCCTATAAGAAAGGTTGCGGTATAACCACTAGTTCAAAAAACTAGTTCGAATACCTCGTCGTGCGTTAACTAACGTCGAGTTGGAAAAGTTTGCGAAAGTACTAAAAATTCCACATTTTCGGGGTATATTTATGAGAGACAATCTCCCGAGTAAGATTAAAAAGAAGGAAAGAGGTATTGTTAACTTGGATAACTTGAAAGGACGAGGGACTCATTGGGTCGCCTATAAGAAAGACGACAAAGACATATACTATTTCGACAGTTACGGTGATTTAAGACCGCCATTAGAAATTGAACAATATTTGCTGTCAGACGGTAGGGGTGGTCAAGTAAAGTATAATTACTGTCGATATCAAAGAGAAATAGATCAAAATTGCGGACAGTTGTGTCTGAAGTTTCTAAGTAATAAAAGAACCTATTAGAGTCTAGAGACGTTTAGACGTTCAGAAGTAATGGAGAAAGAAGCAATACACACGACATATACATTTACGTTGACTGGAAAGTCATCTGAATTGACTTGTAATTTTAATCCTCCGATCTATTTGAACGAATTTGGTAGTTACGAGTTGGCTCTTTTGAATTTCGAAACGTTTAATAGTTTAGCAAACGTTAATAAAAACAACAACGTAATCCAATACGAAGATAAGACAGGACATTTTAAAAACAATATAATAGTACCTGTTGGAACGTACGATATTGATGATATTACCGAGTTCGTGAATGAACAGCTAGACAAAAGACACGCTAAAAGTGTCGTAATAAGGATTAAGGGGAATAATAACACACAACATTCTTTAATAAAAAGTACCCGTCGAATTAATTTTGCATGCGATAATTCTATAGGGCCGTTACTTGGCTTCAAGCCTCAAATATTACCTAGAGATACGGAAGTGGAATCCGATTTCGTAGTAAACATAAATAAAACGAACGCCTTACAAATTTATTGTAATTTAGTGACGGGATCGTATAATAACGGAGTTCCCGTGCACGTTTTATATCATTTTTTCCCAAACGTTCCGGCAGGTTTTAAAATAATCGAATCACCACAACTACCTATTTATTTACCGGTTTTAACGAACGTGATTAGTAGCTTAACAGTACGTATACTTGATCAGGACGGAAACTTGGTAGACTTCAGAGAAGAAGAAATAACA